>NC_035441.2:100289176-101489176 GCF_002127325.2 Helianthus annuus | reverse complement strand
AAAATAAAAAAAAAAATAACAAAAATGTTGTACAAAGTCTTCTTATCTACCTTTCTATACCGAAGATGGTAACCTGTCTATGCATCTATATCATACATCATGATCTTTAAGTCTACCAAAGCAAGAATGGCAAATGAGATTACAACAGCAAGAACACATTCACAAATAAATATAACTTGTTGAGATATGCAATTAACATTTTTCTTTGACCCAAATATCATGAACATTAGTCTTGACCACTAACCCGAGGCTCCCAATCATCATTAAAAGCATCCTAATAGAATAATAGTCTTCAAAAATCCTAGACGAAAGAGATCTGTTAATAAAAATGAGAAATGAAATCGTGATTGAGAGCAACAAAAAAGTATGTATGCTCGCAACCTTTTACTCGGCTAAGGTATCACCTGATACCGAACTCGACCCTTGACTTTTTTAGCACTTCCACACCAGAAGCCCCATCCGATATGTTTTGGGTTTCCAAAGCTCAACAATTTTTATCTATCAATCCATACACGAGTAGCCGTCCCAATGATTCCCATCCCTATAACCGATATTCATGCCATTAACTATATAAACTCCAATCAGAACCATAACTATTCAAACATTCAAAGTGATGTTCTTACCTCTTATGTCTATCTGTAAGTCATCCACTGCAAATCACCAGCTCCAATAGTCATTTTATGCCCCTCAAAGTCTTCATGTGCCACAGCTCCCTCCCTGTAGTTGACCACAATTATCAGTAATCCATTTTTTTCAAACCTTTATAACCCACTAATTCCATATCATCAACAGCCTCATCACCTAGATTATCATCAACTACCTACTATTATCATTTTAAAATGAAAATTCTGAAATGGAGATATAACCTTCTAAAGTCAAACACTATATAAAATCCAATTTACCACTAACAAAAATGAGAAAATATTTCGAGACCGAAACACTTTCAAAATCACCACATTAACCTTTCATCGCCATCTAAATCTACTACAACCACAATGTCATCCCGTGGCTGCTAAGATATCCTCAATCAATGGGAAAACCGTGAAACCTACTTTTGAGGAAAATAATTAAAACAAAGTTGCTGTTGTTGAACATGGTCTATGAAATGGGGATTGTGGTGGAACATATTTGACTTACCTAACCCATCGATGGTGGCCTGAGAGTCACCGATCTAAACAGATCTGAGACATGCAAGTGTTGAACGGTTCATCGGAGCTTCACCGGAACCGATTCAAGATTACCGAATTATGCTGAAAAAGTATCAAATATTCTTCTCTTGCCAGAACCAGAGCTTGCAACGTCAACCACAGTCACCACCGGCGTTGTGTTTGCGACGGAACCCTAAACTACGCCACCGTTTCTCTTCTCTGCCCTAGTGGAAAGTCTCTAGCTCCTTCATAAACGCCGCTTGCTCCTCCTTCATCCCTGGCTCGTCTTCAACAACCAAATTAGGTCCACGATACGGATTACACATCATATTTTATTTGAATAGTAATGAGCTTTAATTAGAAAGTTAATTACACATCATATCCCTAAAACTTGAAAGGCTTTTAAAAAGCAAATAAAAAAGCGATCAATCTCACAATTAATATATATATAAAAAAGATATCAATGAAATTCAAAGAAATCCCCAAATATGTGTACCTGGTGTAAGGCGGTGGAAAAGGACACCATCGATTGTGCAACCGTCAATTGGGTGGCCAGAGGTACCGATCCCTTCAGGATCTAACAACTTGCTAACGTTTTAAGCCAGAGAGCTGATGAATAGTACCTTTATTTATATAATAATATATAGTTTTTTATTATTTAATATATTATAATTGTTTATCATAGTTTTCTTTACATACGTATACATGTTTTTTAGTTCCAATATGATTCAATTGCGGCCCAAAATTCTTTTAAAAACCGAATGACCCGACCTAAATACTTTTCTTACGAAATCATAAATAAAAAATGCAAAAAATTAATTAATCAGAAAACTCACCTTCGAGACTGGCTTTTACCACTTTCCGCTCGGAGCTTCACTGGAACTGATTCAATATTACCGAATTATGCTGAAAAAGTATCAAATATTCTTCTCTTGACAGAACCGGAGCTTGCAACGTCAATCACAGTCGCCACCGACATTGTGTTTGCGGCGGAACCCTAAACGACGTCGTCGTTTCTCCTCCCTGCCTCTTTCTCCCTCTCTCTACGTAATCCCTTTCTCTCTCTCTTGCGCTTGGCACAAGACTGGTACAACTTCCATCGAAACTAATAGCCTTCAAGTTTTCAAGGCACTATATAAGCTGCAAAGCAAAACATACAACTATCATCATTGAGAAAAAAAATCAAATATGCCATTAAAAGAAACGAAATTAAACCAACCTCCACATTGATAACCAATAGGACGATCAGCTATATTGCATTGTTTCAGAATGGTCATAACAATCTCTAGCTTCACCCCAGAACTCTTGGCAGTTCTTGACAAGATAACGACACAAAGGCATTTACGGTTCTGGCCCAACTTCCTCACCGCATCACATATTCTTTATCAAACCTTCCATGTTCTCTATGTACTTTTCTTCTTGCCAAAATGCAAGAATCACTTGCAGGCTCACAGGGCTTTATACTATTGTAGCTAGCATCAAAGTTGCTTACACCATTACACGTAGCTTACACTATATCAAATGGTGGAAACACTATCGAGAACTTGCACCACAAACACTATCGAAAGGGAAGTTAAATAATGGGGCTAGAACAGTCATTATATTTTGCTCACTGCACAGCTCAACAATCCCATCACCAGATTTTTTAAATCATGGAGCAATAAAATTTTAAGCAGATCCGAGCAAATTATCACTTTGTAACTACAAATTAACAGCAAAAAGTATGAAGATCATGTATTTAAAATTAACCACAGTACCTGTACAAAAAATCAACCAAATCAAACACTGAACTAAGTGTTGTAAAGAAGGTTGCATATCCTAGGTAAGTTTTTGTATATTCAACAAAATCTAGTTTAATACCCATTCGGTGACCGCGGGTTTTTTAGTGTTCGGTATAAGTTGAAGAAAAGACCCAATCGATCACTTCTAACCCATTACATGTTCAACCAAGCCTTCAAAGTTTACACCTCTCACTTGTTAGATATCATATCAAATACCATCCAATCCGAAGAAATCGCCACCTCTGAACTTGGTTTTAAAAAGCGCTCCCTAGGCGCAGGGCCTGGGGCTTTTTTGCTCAGCGCCTTGTGTAATTACAGGAAGCGACCAAAAGGCGCATTTTTTTGATGGTTTTTGGGGGCTTTTTGGCCTGAGGCGTGCGCCTCATGTATATGAGGCGTTTTAGTGCATAAAAATATTGTACCTTGGGTTTTTTGACTTGTACATGTAAGTAAAATGGTATAAAAGCGTTATTTATAGCTATATTTTGGTTAAAGGAAGCAAAAAACCTATGGGATATGTACGGGATATATAAAAAAAATTATATAAACACCTTGCGCCTCGGGTACGAAAAGCCCACCGCTTTTGCACTTTGCGCCTCAATTTTAAACCTCGTCGCTTTTGTGTGCCTCTCGCTTTTTAAAACCAAGCCTCTGAATGATCTATTTATGCCATAATATTCGGTATAAGTTGAAGAGAAGACATACCTTTTCTATGTATTCAATGGTCATATTGTCATTTATCTTTTTTCCTTGTTGGTCAGTCACATCACATGAAACACTATACAGGAAAGATAATCATCAATCACTTTATGATGCTATGTTGAAGTTTGATTGTAAAATGTGTGCTTGCATACCATCCATGAACCATCCTCCAGAGGAAATGTAGGCTTTAGTAATAATAAGATCAAGGTCTGCAAGAATTTGAACCACTTCCAGCAATATTCCTGGCTTGTTTACATTGTCTACCTGTATAAAAATCCACCTACTCAGCATACAAATTATTATAGCTTATGATAAAGCAAAAAAAACATTTTGTGTTTCTGGGAAACGAACCTTAGAGCCTTTTGGTAGCATAAAGATGTAAACCTTTTGAAGAATTAAAAACAATACGTAAACCTAAAGTTACTTAGCAAACTGTGATACCACCAGGAGCAAGTCAAAAAGGTAAACATGTGTTGAACATAATTAGTTTACACTCCAGGGATGTAGTTCTTTTAGAGAGAACCAATTCAACATCAAGAAATCAATCAGCGACAGTCGCATTCGACTCTCACAAAGATTTCAAGAGTAAAATAAATTACCAAGTAAAAAATATAAGCCTAACTAAAAAAACGAAACACACACAACAATTAAATAGCAAAACATGACCAAAAATATCAACAATAGGAGAATTCAATATTCTTCTTGTTATAAAGTAATGTGCGGAGATAAACGAAATCCTAGGGTCAAATGTAATATATTATTTTTTGGAAATATGCTAAATCACGTTAAGCTTCCGTTATAATATAAATTTTCTAATGAACAAATCTTAAATATATCCAGCCCATTTGGTCGTATGGGTTGATGAACAGGACATTTAAAACACCCTTTTTCAGCTATGATTAACTTTAAAAACCACTTCAAGTTTAAACAATTTGAGCATATAAACTTTCTCAACTTAAACTTTGAGTTTAAATAGCTTACCATTTTGAAAATAGTCTCTAGTTTTACGACAAGGAACTTTACTTGCTCCTATAAAGTAATCAAACCCTAGTTTCTATAGAATAGATTAGTTTACAAATAGTAATAATAGTGATTCTGGTGAAAAAATAAACCAAGACCATACCATCAAGGCCTAATTATTAAAAATCAAAGCATGTTAGGTGAAAAATGAAGCTGAAAATAACTTCTTACCAAGAAGGAAGATGTGAAACACCGGTGTTGATGAAAACCTCCCACTGTTGAGCCCAAAGTTCTTGATTTCAGCCTCCAAGCTCAACTAACATGAACACAACACCAACATCGCACTCAATTTTCTTAGATACCAAACAACAGAAGCATTTGTAGGTTAAATTCACTTACCTCACAGAACTTTAACTGGGATATTAGGTTGAGATGATGATTTACTATAGAAAATCACACACGCCATGGTCTGAATCGGTAAAAATCTTTGCTTGATACCTGATTCAGGAGTGATTTTTTTGTCAGAACTGCTAGCCTAGAAGAACATTGTAAATCTTAACCACATTTGACCGGTCTGCAAGTCTTAAACCCAATCGGAACTGAAAACTTACCATCGTCGAAATTGAACCCTAGCCACCGTGGAAAACATCGCTACCGCCGTAGTTCCCATCGTCGCTGCCGCCGCCAACAACCATCTCCATCTCTCTTGATTCTCCGGCTCCTCTTTTTCTATCACGATTTCTTTGTAGAAATGGGTTGAAAACATGGTTGTAGGTGGTTTGTATAGCTTAGGTGGTATGAAGACTGCTACGTGTGACTCAAATAAGAGCCTTCTGCTGACTCAGGTTTATAAATACTGTTCATTTCGTTTTTCTATTATCATTAGATCTGTTATAAATGTAGTTTGTATTTTTAAATTGGTTTTTGGGTGGATTTAAAATCGTATTTTGAATAATGGCATCCTAACGGGTCATGTTAACCAAGGAGATAGGTACCCAATCGACTAATTACCAAAATTTATCCCATAAACCTAAACCCAATAATGCACATAGGTACCCAATCGACTAATTACACCAAAATTTATCCCATTTGACCTTTACGATTTATATTTTATATTTTTAAATATGAAATAATGTATATGCATTATGTTTCTAAACCATCTTTATTATCTAAAAATACAAACCAATTCATTTTAAAAGAAAAGTTCGCAAACAACCAAACTGCCGGTTAGCTTAGTTTATCGTTTTTTAAAACCATAGTTAGCGGTCCGGCTCTCACACTGTAAAAAGAGTAACACATGAGGTCCACAAGGAACTTGTGTACCCAATTTTGGGTTTTCTCTATACGTTTGACTTGAAAGGACGAAAACGGGAAAATGCTGCATCAACATGTAAAGTGTATAACAACCACCTTAAACAGTATCAAACAACATAAGCAGCTTTACAGATGGGTATTTATCACCCTCTTGACTGTACAATGGAACAGGCCGTATGCCTTTATTAATCTCTCTTACTGGTAAGCATGTTTGGCCTCCAAAATCATCCTTTTCTGATATATCATTTTCATGAACTTCTATTCGAAGCAGAGCCAGTTCCGGAACCGTTAACTCGAACTCGAATTCTTCGTCCCAAGCTGGACTCCAACTGTCCTCCACTGTTTTTGATTTCTTCATTATTGTATCATCAGGTACACCACCTATTCCAATCTGTATCAATTCCAAAACTTTTAATACTCTTATATAATATAGGTTCTTCCTGCTCCGGTTTGATAAAATAAGTAAATTGTCATTTTAGTCCATGAGGTTTGGCCGGTTTCATCCAAAGGTTTGTTTTTTCCGCATCTGAATCCAAAAGGTTTGAAATCTTGCCATTTTCATCCGGCTCGTTAACTCCATCCATTTTTACTCCGTTAAATCCAGGGTATTTCTGTCTTTTTTAGTTAACATAAAGGGTAAGTTGGTTTTTTTCACTTATGTACAACATTTAAGATACCATTACCAACTAAACAACAAAACTAATATATATAAAAAAAACGAAAAAATGTTCCTGACTTATCGTAGAAAATGGATGGAGTTAACGAACCAGATGAAAATGACAAGATTTCAAACCTTTTGGATTCAGATATAGAAAAACAAACTTTTGGACGGAAGTTGCAAAACTAACCGAACCTCATGGATGAAAACGACATTTTACTCTTGAAAAAAAAAAAATGAAAACAGGTTAAAAAGCTTGTGCTAAGTTCCACCACACCGTCAAACCATCAAAACCGAACTATATAAATCTTAAACTAGTCGAACCGACAGTTTATTAACACACCTACTTAATACAAAACAAGTTTATGAATCAATGAATGGCTTACCCTCACATAGAAATCTGGTGGAGAGTATGCATCAAAATGTGTGTGTTTGAAATCATAATACCATCCTTCACCCATAAAAATAGTTATCTGAGTAAACATAGAGAAAGTGAATTAGTTCAACATAATTACAAACAAACTCATAAAGATTTAAGTTGAGTCACGTGCCTTCAATTTCATTTTGACCGGCAGTTTGACTAAGGGGTCAAAGACCTCATGACCTCCGGTCAACAAAAAATCAGGTTTTTTAACATATCCACAGCCCCCATTTCCCCTGAACATTCCTTGCATCAACCACAGTGATCTTCCATACCCCTGTTGCATTAAAAAAAATTCAAATGAAGCATAAACAAACAAGGAACTAAAGATTTTGCAAATTTCGGGTTTGATGTGTATGCACCTGCATATTGAATGCCACCATCTGAGCTCCATGCATCCACCCGACTAACGGGTTGTAATTAGACGAGTCAAACCGTATTCCTTTAGGATACACCCTCAAGATATTTCTCTGAGTAAATCTACAGCATCCCAACTGTTAGCATATAATGATGACATAATTATATTCTTGTTGTGTCGAAAATTGCGACCGCTAGCCAATACCTTACAATCTGTGGGCCATGAGTTTTTGCTGCCTTCTCAAGCTCGTGTTCACTTAAGCTAAGACGTCGTACTTTATCAGCGTCCACTTTCAACCAATCATCCAAACCACCCTTTCCCTTTCCAGCATGGATGGCAATCAAACTCCTGTATTCAGGTGCCACGTCACCACTGTGTAGATCGTCATTGTCATCATCATCTGAATCAGTGTCATCCGAATCATCCTGCAAGGACAGAGTCAGTACAGGTTGAAACGGGTCAAAATGGGTAATGTTCATGTACCTTATCATCAAAAGCGTTTGGAATTTCACCGCCCCAAGCTTCTGTGGATGAATCCTTCTCGTGTGATTCATTTCCCTTGTCCTTAGTTTTCTCCGCTTTAAGGTATTCTTTCGGTGGTTTAGTAGATATGATGAACCGTTTTTTAAGAGATTCAGGTGACGGAAATTCCTCTAAACACTCTTTGTCAGGAGTAAACAGCTTGTCTCCAAATATTTGATGGACCATCTATGAATTTGGTCACACAAAAATTAACAACGGAGATAACACCAGATTACAATCTAAATTACAACATTACCTCTGCCACTTTAGCTTGAAGTTCGGTGGTAAGGTGGTCTTCTAACGTAATCACGACAGGGTAATCAGATGCAACGAAAGCGTGAGTTTTGATGGACATAAAACACTTGGATAGTTCAACAGGTGAGGTTAATGTCCTATATGCACAACATAATGATTAGACCATGTAGATATAATGCACTGATACAGAGTGTAATGTACGTAAAGCAAGCTTTTTTACATTCCATGAAGGACAAGCACGTCGTCATTTGTTGAATTGGGCCATATGTCTAACTCGATGACTCTTACGCCTTTTTCCAGTGCTTGAATGATGGGAACATCACTACAGTCGCTACTAAGTTGATTCCCGGTTAGATATGAGTTGTGACCGGTGAATATAAAATAATGAGACAACGGAGCAGTCATATCTTGGTGAATCTGGAGAACAACAGAAGATCATTTCAAGAGTAAATTACTTGTTGAGTCCTTGTGTTTTAGTGGTTTTAACCATTTGAGTCCAAAATCAAAATATTTGAACGCCCTAAGTCCCTAGACGCTTTACTTATAACCATTTGAGTCCTTTTGAGTCCAAATTTTAACCTTTTGAGTCCAATTTTTTTAACAAAATCGGACTCAAAACGTTATAAAATAAATGGCTAGGGACTCAGGGCGTTCAACTTTTTGATTTTGGACTCAAGTTGTTAAAACCACTAAAACACAGGGACTCAAAAAATAATTTACTCTCAACTCTTATTTCAATAGTATTACAGATAATGTACATTGTACAAGCAAATGCATTCGGTGGTTATCGTGTTGATAATTAAAACTAATCATTTCCACAACAAAAACTAACTTCAAACGAAACAATTATTAACAGAAACACACAAACAGAAACCAGATAATGTGTTACAGGACTATACTCAATCATCAATTAAGAGAAATAAAAGCTCAATCATACTAATCCAAACAACAATTAGCAAAATCAATAAGGAGAATTAAAGTACTATACTCTTAATTAACTATAGAGGCAAAATCAAATACAAATAGATGATCTTAACATAGGAAGCAAAGTGCTCATATGCAGTTATATATCAGCACTTTACTTGTTACTGTTAACGGCATAGTAATCCGAACCACAACAACTGAAACCTAAAGGAAGAATTAGTTACCGAATGAGGAGACAAAACAGGAACAGAAGAGGCGAGAAGATATCTAAAAAACGCATCAACATTGAAACCCTTGCGATGGAACATAAGAGAGGAATTATTCATAATAATCGCTTCAGCTCCTTCAACCGTAGCTTTCTCTTCTTTCTGAACCTCAACGAGAAAGCGCTGGAGGCGATCAGCGGACATATGATCGTTAACGGCGTACTTATCGAAGATAGATTTGATTCCGGCAGGCGGTTGAGCGGCCGGAACGCGGAAGCGTCGTCTGAAACAGAAGCATACAGTGTAGGTTTGCTTAGACATTGGTGATGATGATGATGAATTATTACAGGAAAATGAGGATCTGGAGATTTGATCGGAGGTTTTGCGTGTGATGATGGTGAGGTATGTGTTGTCATGGATTGGATTGGATTGAATTGAATCGGGGTGGGTCGACGGTTGAGATCGTTACCATGTGGGGCCCATGGACATTTTGTGCACCATGCAACTGCCAACGTATTTCAGATTTCAATGTCGCTATCATGTATTTAAAGTTGGCATGGATGTGTGGAGTCGACTAGTCGGTAGACGTGGGTTTTTTTTTTTTTTTTTTTTTTTTTTTTTTGAGATATTGCAATACTATACTTATTGTAAGTTTGAAACGTGGCTTTTAATGATTTATATAGTCTGTCTAGTTTGGGTCATTTTTCTTAGTTTAGTTTAAATGTTTTATTTTTCGCCTGTGAGTTCAAAAAGGTTTCAGCGTTATCATTTTAGTTCACTGGATTAGCTTCCTCCGTTATTTCTGTTAACGAGAAGCGCAATTCGATCATTTTATATAGCTGAATTGTCATTCTAGTTAACAGGAATTACATATAAAACGGTCGAATTACTCTTCTCGTTAACAAAAAAATAGATGAAGTTAACCTAGTGGACTAAAATGGTAACGGTGAAACATTTTTTGACACACGGACGAAAAATAAAACCTTTGGACTAAACTGACAAAATAGTCCAAACCACAGGGACTAAAATGGCATTTAACTCTAAAATTAATTTTAATTTTTTTTATTGTTTTGTACCTTTTTTATGTTTTACTTTAAGTGTTTTCGTTTTTTAACGGCTAATTTCTTTTTATTCATGTCGTTTGTGTGACTTAAACCCAAGACCTCCCATTTTCAAGATGTTTAAAAACTTTATCTTTGCTAATGGACCACCAATGCATTGGTAAAGTGTTTTCGTTATAGTTATACATGAATAATTTTAGAAATTTTTTATGATTGTGTTATACTTAGGGGTAGTCTAAATGTACCCACTCTTATTACTTTTTATACCTAATTTCTATAAAATCACATTAAGGGCATGTTTGGCTAAGCTTTTTGAAAAGTGCTTATTGACTTATTGGCTTTTTAAAAAGTCAGTATGGAGTGACTTTTTGAAAAAGTCACTTTTCCTACTCACATACACCCTCATTGCCAAACACCATTTTAGAACTTATAACTTTTTAAAAAGCCAATAAGTCAATAAGTTGTTACAAAAAGCTTAGCCAAACATGCCCTAAAACTTGTTATATTTACCCCCTATACAAATCATCATTTTAAAAAGTATTCTTTTTGTTACAAAACAAATTCAAAAGTGTAAAAAAAAAAGATTACAGACATTTTTTTTTTTAATATTTATTTGTTAATTTTTTTTAAATCATATTTTTTTAAAAAAAGTTTTCATATATTGTTTCTAAAGACACCTTCTCAAACAGTATTTTGATTATGTTTCTTATAAAAATAATAAAAAAAAGTTTTGAACTTTCTTTTTGAAAAAAGTCTACATTGTGTTTTTTCCTCATCTAGTTTGTATTTTAAAGGTCTTACTTTTATAATTTTTAATACATTAGATGTGTTTATAAAATAATTAACAATTTTTATTTATCAAAAAAGTACAAAGTGTTTCTTTTAAAATAGCGTTTACAGCCCTAGCACATATTAATCATTCAAACCATTTATGTAAGTGAACAAATAAATAATAGGTACTAAAATTATTTTATCAAACTATACACTAACAACCTATATAAATTCAATTCAAATTTAATTAGTGTAAAGAGTATGTTATAAACAAGTAAAACCAGTTTAAGACGTCGATCGAAGTGAACACTTTTCTAAAGCAAAACAAATGGAGGATTGATTCACAAATATTTTTCTCTTCTTCATTTAAAAAATATATTAAACTGGTCGATTTCAAAAATGTATGTGGTTTTTTTTTTTATTATTGTTTATACAGACTTAATGAGATACTGATCCAAGTGTCGCCCCCCGATCAAATATAACATTTATATATCCAAGTTACCCATAACAATGCGTTAGTGGTAGTAAGGGTTGTGATCGAAGGTGATGATGGTGGATGATTGTGTAGGTCCCCATACGGATCGTCGGACGAACGTGATTTCTTGTTTCAGATGTTGTAGCGAGTGCAGAATCCAAGCTACGACACCAACCGAGCGAGAGAATGTAATACACAATAAGATTCACCGTTTAAGGATTTCGTGTATTCAATTCGACATAGTTTCTGTACAATACTCGACAAATACAACGCACACCGGAACTGAAGGACAATATTCAAAATTGCATAACTCCTTGCAAATGCCCCAAAACTAGTGATATAACCCGCCCCCAAACATTCAAATTCAAGTTTTAGCGCTTTTGCATCAGTGGAGGGCGTCGGTGACGGCCTGCGGTTATTCAAATTGGTCTCGACGCACTAAACAACTGTATACGAGCATTTTCTTTCGATGAGGCTTTCTGAAGGGCGTCGCCGACGGCCAACTAGGGCGTCGACGACTAGCTCTCTAAAACCTGTTTTTCTAATTTCATCGTTCCATGTTCCCGTTTGATCCTATTCGCTCCCCGGTGCTCCGTAAAGCTCCCGAATAGCTCCTTAAACTCCGTTAGACTTTTCAAATATTAAAAATAATAAATATAAGGCTTTTAAAATACAAACTAGACGAGGAAAAAAATATAATGTAGACTTTTTTTCAAAAATAAAATTCAATTTTTTTTATTATCTAATACTAATAAAAAGATCATGTTAATGCCACATGTCATTCTCTTCTTAAAATCATATCTTAATGCTATGTGGCATTCTCTCCTTTAATATTATTATTAATTAATATTCTTCTTATTATTATTATATCATATTAATATACAATTTATTAATTTATACACAACAACAAATAAATACATATTGTTATTACATCATATTAATATATCCAAATTATTAATCTATACATAAGTATAGATAAATACGTAATACATAAAAATATTTATCTTATACTATTGTAGTATTTTATTTACTTATTTTTACTTTCATATGTAACATTAAATTTTATTTTTTAATCATTGCTAATCAAACCAAATTAGGTTATATGCTTGTAGACCTAGATTGTCTAATCTAACCAAATAATTTGTTTGAGAAAAACTACATAGAGGTATATCTTAATTTAGCAATATTATTATTTTATTAATATTATATTAGATTAATATCCAATTATTATTAATATATAACACATGTGGTGTCCGATATAAAAAAAACTTTATTGCCAATATAACTCTTTATTCAACGAATTTATACCGCCATGCCAATAAACCTATAAAAACGAATATGGTATATAGTTTAAAATTTAAATTATATTTTATATAATTTAGATTATATTTTAATTTATTATTTTAATTTAATATCAACAATGATTAAGTTAAACAGAAGAGATTTATATAGCTTTTTAAGTTCACATTTGAGCGATGATATAATTTAGTGGGGTGGGTTTTATTTGGATTAAAAAACAATAAATTATATAAGTAAAAAGACAAAAATACCACTCATTAAACTGACTTTTTTAATGTTAATGAGTTGGATGAAAATGACAACAAAAAAATGCAAAACTCGGGAACAAATGAGAAAAATTGTTATTGCTATTGTTATTATTATCTATTCGTAATTATTATATTATTATAATTATGAATTATTATTATTTAAGTCACTAGGTTATAAGTCTATGCGTTACACGAGTTTACGTAACATATTGTCTTTATTCAATCCGTGTAATACGCGGGTCTATAAACTAGTTGTTGTTATATGAAAAACATTATTAGTAATTTGTAAAGATGTTCAATAAAAGAAAACATAATCAAAATACTATTTGAGAAAGTGTAAACAATATCTGGAAACTTTTTTAAGAAAATAATGGTTTTTAAATAAACATAAAGAAACAAACAATTTAAAAAAAAACGTCTATAATATATTTTTACACTTTTGAATTGGTCTTGTAACAAAAAAGAATAGTTTTTAAAAAATATGACTTGTTTAAGGGGTAAATATGACAAGTTTAAATGTGATTTTATAAAAAAAGGGTATAAAAAGTAACAAAATAGGGTATATTTAGTAGCCCCACTTATAAGTAAATATTTTTTAAATAATTATTATGATTGATATATGAGTAATAAAAATGTATACACAACTCATCTTATATTATCTTATCTCATCATGAATAAATGATTGATTTGTTCATAAAATTGCTAAACCAATTTGATACCTCATTTAGAAAGATAACAACTTTAGTATTTTCTCTATATTTTTTAATTTAATCAACTAATAATCTCATTATTTGGTTGATTTCCATTCTTGAAACATTTTATAATCATTAGGCTATTTGGTATGGGGTTAATGGTTGGGACATGATTTGCCACCTAGGAATATGAATAAAAGGCTACACCACCCCTTGATTGATCCACCATGGTTTGCATGGATTAAACCGGCAACCATGGTCCTCCTTTCCATTTTTCAACAAATCATTTCGTTTTTCTTTAGACAAAGATAAATTAAAATAAATAAGGGGCTAGTGGTTTTGGGTCATGACCACACCTTTAGGGTAGTGGTTTTGGATGATGGATTAGATGTGGGTTACATGGCACTAATATGGAGGGTCATGACCACACCCTATAGTTATTGTAAGTTTGAAACGTGGCTTTTAATGATTTATAAAAGGGTAAATTGCCAAAATCGTCTCTAACGTTTCTTAATATTTGTTAGATCCATCCAAAAAAGAATTTTTTTCCTCATAGGAACCACTGAGGTTTCAAAAATGTTGTCAAATTCATCCAAAATGACTAAAAATGACTAACACTCTAGCAAAACTAAGGGGCCATTTGATTTTGTGGAATGTTTTGGAATTGGAATTTGTATAGGAATTAGAATTTGAAAGAATTGTATTTGGAATTTAAACATTCCAATTGGAATTGGAAATTGTTGGAATTGAAATCTCAATTCCATTTTTTATGTGATTGGTTGTCAAATGAATTGGAATCCATCACCCGGCACCCACACCCCCAGTTTGGGTCGAAACGGTATGGGTCGAAACAGTTTGGGTGGAAACGGTACGGGTCAAAACGGTTCGCGTCTAAAATGTTCGGGTCGAAACGGTTTGCGTCGAAACGGTTGGAGTCGAACTGATTGCGTCGAAACGGTTCGGATAGAAACGGTACGGGTCGAACGGCTCATGGCTAAACACTTCGGGTCAAAACGGTTCGCATAAAAACGGTACGGGTTTGCAAATATATAATCTTAGTTAAATGGTTGTGAGTAATGATGTAGTCAATTTTTTGTTATAAAATCACAAGGTGTAGACAAGAAATGGTGTAATTTTTACAAGATGTTGAAACGTGAGCTATTGCAATTTTGATGAGACTAAGCATTGTTAAAAGTATCTCATGGTATTTGTGTTGAGATATAAAACCAAACTGCCATTTTATATAAAGAAGAAAAAAATATTAAATTAATAAGACAGACTCCATCAATCTTAAAGCCTATCATAATTTATGTATAAGCTTATAATTTGAGAAAATAATGATAATATGATATGATCCCACATATTCAAAATTACAAAAATAAAATCAAGTTTTACTCACTCAATCCGTGTAATACACAGATTTTATAAAGGGGATGGAGTCATGGATAGTTTACCACGATATCCAGATTTAACTAGGGCCTCTTTGAATTTGATATTTGTTATTGATATGTCTATTCAACTTGCGTTACAATTTTATTAGTTTTATCATTTTTGTTGTTCAATCAGTATAATACATGGGTTACTAAGCTAGTATAGAGAACAAATAGGTTAAAACAACTTAACTTAGGCACAAAATGAATCCAAAGTCGGCCTTCTAGCTCTAACCAGTATAGGCCCAAAAGGCATTTACAAACCCCACACATGTTGCCTCTGCGACAACACTATCAAGGCAACTGGCAAAGGTAAAGGTCATTGAAAAAAATATCCTTATGAAAAAAGAATACAAGTGGGTCTTACTTGACTTTCTTTTTTCTTCTTTTCCTTTTTGGATAAAGGGCATTGCCCCCAAACTATATAAGAACCCTATAAAAAATTACACCATCCCTAACATGGGTGTGGTCAGTTATATTCTAAGACGAATGGAAAGTATCATCTCTTGGACTCTTTTACTTGGCAATACGGATGGGTAGTGGGTCAAAAAACGTTCAGGTCCAATGGGTCGTTTGGGACAAAAAATGGTCATTTTGGTTTTGTTCAGAACGGGATTTTACAAAAATATAGGATATGTGTCGAACCAGGCCGTAATAGTAAAAATATCAATTTGGTCAGGCCATTCGACTCTTAATAGTTTCGCCTATAAACATCCTAATATTTAAAATACTCTATTGGTGAGGAAAGAAAATGATGATAAACCGTGCAGTCGAAACCCCTTTCACTTCATGAATGATTGAATTCTGTGAAATCAAATGACACCTCAGGGTAACAGGTAAAAGAATAATGAATGTGAACATAAGTTGGGTCAACCCACAAATACATTTTTTCACTTTTTATTTCAAATTTTGCTGGTATGCATATATATGTTTATAAATGATATCTTGTTACAAAACTAACCTTACGTTTTTTAACAAGCGATTTGGTCGTGTTATGCACTTGAATGCACTTATCATTTCAACCCTTTGACTCAAATCAACAAGACAACAAGCAATCACAAAATGCAAGAAAGACGAATGAGGCAATGAACTCACCAATATTCACAATTTACATAAGATGGCATCAAGTGAAGCAGTTGAAACTAGATTCATAAAGGATGAAAACATCTATACATTTCAAGATTTCTCGCCTTTGAGGCTTTCATTGTTGTAGGTGCTGCAAATGCACTCAACTTCACGGCCATTAAACCGCTCATCAAGAAGCAGAAAGGATATACATAACCGCTTTCCTGATTTTCATCATCCAACCTGAGGAAAGAAACAACAGTTCGTTTGATTGTGTTTTATGGTACAAGTTTCATAGGTGAATTATTTGCTAATGGGATTGTTGGTGGCGGTCTTAATCGCAGTTAGCCCCATTTCTTGCATTGTCTATGAATTACGACAGTGACATAAGAATAAATCTTTTCAAACACGTGGTTTACTTTATTACCCAATTGTCAGATAAGATCATAAGAATAAAAAGGAGTACGAATTCAAGTGACTCACTAACCTGCCTTCTTCTTTGCCTTAAAATCATTATCCATGAACGGCCCACCACGTAGCATGGAAGAAGTAAGCCCACAAGTTGAAGAACCGAAACCTGAAACTGCAATTCATGTAGAGAAGTCAATGATTGCAAACTATAAGTCAACCGACAATACAATACAAACTTACGTTAAAGAATTTTGACGATTCTGGCAGCATCCCGAGGTCTCTTGTGACCAGCAAAGCTTGGCGTATCAGCAATATTAACATCAACTGACATTTAATTTAAGCAAACAATAATAAGTTTATATAATTATATGACCTTTTATAAAATTTTGACATAGGACTTGTTTTTCACTTACAATGAGAGCCATAAACCGGAGGTACGCAATGCTGTTATTACTTCCTACACCGTAATCTTCATAATCCGGTTCAAGAAACTGATTCTCAGAAGCAAAAGCCAAGAAGTGAGCATCCCGGAGATCGATTTGTGGGCCCCACGCATGCCTAAAAAATACAATGAGAATAATACTGAACAAAAACAGTAAACCTTGTGCAGAAAGTTTAAAAAAAAAAAAAACAAAGAATAATTTTTTCGCCAAATCTTTGTAGCAACTTTACCTGATATCAATAGTCATGACATCTGGATTGGTTCTAGCTGGTGGAAGAGCGTAATCCGGTGAATAAATCTATGAAACAAGTCAAATACAATAGCATTTCAACAAAAGAAAAATTCACCAAATTATTATTAAATTCTGGACCAAAAAAGGGCCAAACCTGATTGCAAATCTCACAGGTTATATCCCCTTTCTTATTGCACCATTTCTGAATACATTTCCTATGAGCAAACTGCAACCCACAAATACAAAATTACAATCAAATGTGACAATCCAAATCGTAGAAAAAAAAAATACTAATTTTGACTAAATTAGCATCTGCATTTAATAAATAATAACCCATTCAAATTTAGATAAGAATAAAGAAGCACATAAGCAATGACCTCATAAATGAGCTGTACAACCAAACTCAATAACTCATTTACTTTAACTCTTTAAACAAACAAGATCAAAATATCTGAACCAAACCTGGACCCACTAATGGAATTGGAATCCACACATATTCAACCTTTTTCAACAAAACAATCACACTTTCAGGATGAGCTCGGTACCGAAAATCCGCAAAAGTAGGTATTGGTATGGTACCGGTACCGAATATACCCAGGACGGAACGGTACGGTTCGATACCGGTATTCGAGTGTAAAAACCGGTACCGAAAATGTCAAAAGTCGGTACCGAAAATGTACCCGGTTTGATAAATTCGATAACGGTACCGGGTACCATTTGCTCATCCCTAAACTCTTTCAGCCCAAAATCAAGGATCAGAAATGAAATAATAAAAGTATGCACTTGTAAACACCAAAAAGAAAACCTAAATAAACTATAAACGATTAAAAAAAAAAAAACAGACCTTGAGAGTACCATTACAGGCACAGGGAGACTCCAATTCATGTTCATCATCTTCTTCTTGACATATTCTACACTCTCGAGTAACCGTTTTGGAACAACCTTCTTCTTCTCCTGCTATTTTGGTCTGTGAATCAGCTTCGTTTTTGGAGTTGGTTTGGAGCATTTGGACCACTTGAGAGATCATGCCGGTGGAATTGGTGGGATTGAAGCAGGAAGATGCTGTCATTTGTTCAAGAGAAATGTTTGGAAAACACGCAGTTCGTGTGTTGCAGAAGTGTGGAGGAGAGGGGAAGTGTGGAGTATGAAAAGGGGGAGGATTGAAGAGAGAGAAAGAAGTGGGGAGAGAGAGAATTGGGAGTGTTTTGAAAAGGTGGAGGTGTGCATTGGGTGAAATTACTAAAATAGACATGCTTTTGTTGTCTAGTCATGATGCAATTTAATGTTTATTTTTACATTTAAAAAGAATATTAGATTGTCTTCGTCTAGTACTTATTCATTTTGTTTTTTCTTTTAGCTCTCAAGTTTAATTCTTAACATTATTTTGAAAGACATATTGGTGGTGTCAATAAAGTTTATACCTAGGTTTTTTATGAGGCTGCTAGTTCAAAACCAAGCCGAACCGGATTTACTGCAGTGGGGCTTCGGACGGGCAGGTTTTCCCCAAAATTGGTGGTTTGGTGGCTCGAGTATACATCCAACTCTAACCGTTATGGAGGAGAGGATGCATTTGCTTAATTGAAGGTATCTCAGAATGCTTATCCAGTGATTTAGTTGGCCATTAAAAAAATATTAGATTATGCTAAATGTTTACATCTATTTCCATTATTTTAGTTGGGGTACTTTAAAGTTGTTAAATTATTAGTATTCTTTTTTTTTTAATTTTTATATTAAAAGATAAAAAGAAATTCGTTGATTTGAGTTTTTCAAATGGAGAGATGTTAAAAAATTAAGAAGGGTAAGAGCATTCACATCCAAGGCATCATATTATTAGTGTGGTGTTTTTAAAATATAAAAAATATAAAAAGTGGTTGTGAGTGGAGGAGAGAGAAAATGTTACTCTTCAACTTAAAATATTCATCACACATAAGCATTTTTCACTTGGCACCTATTGTTTTCCAATAAGGCCTGACCTGGATTTGATTTTTGTTAATGAACATGGATCCTAATCCTGATTTCTTTTGAGCATGCTCATGAGGGAATCACGAACCAAGTAGGTGGTCATTGATTGATGGCACAAGAAGAATACGGACGAGGGTATTTTTGTGGGACAATGTACGTTTTATGGTGATTTGAGTTATCACGAGGATGCATTTTATGACGATGAGGATACGTAAGTGTACTCTCACGATGATGTATGACAATTAGCTTATTCATTTATAACGGGCTTTTATGATAAAAGTATCTTTAGTCCAGATGTTACAAATTTCTAAAAATGATAAAAACATATTTTATGAAACATTGAAAACGAAGAAATGTGTATGCCTTTAAATGTAAGGATGTAATCCACACAATCCTCTTAAAGGAACATGATATAACAAAAAAAAAACGAATTTTGGTGTAAAGATGTAAAAAGGCTTATAGGTTCATACTATTTAAAACACTAAGACACATACTCGTTAATTTTTTATTTTATTTTTTATAAAAGTTAGGACATAGTGTTCTTGTTTGTGATATTTTTCATGCTAAAATATCTAACTTTTTGAATTTAAAAAACATAATTATTTTATGAAACAACCATAAAAGAAGATATATTTATGTGATGTGAGGCAAGGACTAATGGCCACATTAAGTAGGTTTGGTTTAAATTCAATTTCTATAGACAAAAACATACAATAATTGGCCACATTTAATCATTCAATTACTGTCAAAAATCAAAATGCAGAAGCTTTAATACCATGTCACAAACGATGATATAATTATTTGTAAGTTCACTTATAAAATATTTTCAAGTATCATGTGATATATAATATCACTAGGATTGAAATCAATTGGTCTCAAAAACAAGTTGATAATGATGTAGGGCTTGAGCTCTGGATAACTTAACAATTGTTATTCTTTCATAATGTTGTCTTAAGCTCGGCTTAAAGATGATTCATGATCAAATTAAGGTGATTAAGAAAACTCAAATACTTAAGTAAACAATTATTTCAATACTAGAACAACTTTTAAATTTAGGCGAATTGGAAATAAATAATCCCACCTGACTCAATTTGGCCGATAATAATCTCAACTCAGTTATTGGCCGATAATAATCAGAACTGGTCATTTTTATTGTTTTGTAAAATAGTCCGCCGTTAAAATAGCTTAACGGATTTAAGTTTTTTTCGAATTACAAACCGATGTTTTAGGGCTTTTGACCAGAACGAGGATACGAGTCGATTGATGTAAAACTTAGCTCGAAATTGTGCTCGAAATGGCTTGATTTTTGTTAATTGAAAGTTTAAACACCCGAATTGAAGCACCGTTTTTGTGGGTTCGGGCAGTATTTCGAGGTAAGTTTTACATCAATCGACTCGTATCCTCCTTCTGATCAAAAGCCCTAAAACATCGGTTTGTAATTCGGAAAAAAAACTTAACTCCGTTAAGCTATTTTAACGGCGGACTATTTTACAAAAAAAAAAAAAAATTGACCAGTTCGGATTATTATCGGTCAATAACTGACTTGATATTATTATCGGCCAAATTGAGTTAGGTGGGATTATTTATTTTTAATTTGCCTTAAATTTGTATAACGAGTATATTCGGTGGCAAATGAATATAAATTAAAAGTAAAAAAAAAAAGTTATAACAACTGTAAAAAAATCCTTTAAATAAGTCGAATAATAACATCTTTATAAGTTAAACCAAACTCGTTATATATATTTTAAGCTCATTTTAAAATGAAAGGTTGGACTTGGAAGTTGGAACAAATCATAAATTGCTCCATAAAAGTTTACGTATTTTTAGTGGCAAATATTGAGATTTTCAACCGGGAACGTAAATCATCGGATCTAAAAGTCTCTATAAAACCAGGGGTTGAAAACATATATAACCAAAAATTTCTATACAAAAAATACGTATACTCTAACTCAACTACTGAACAAAAAGTTTAAAGGATCGACCATCTCCTTCCACCTCTTAAAAGCTTTTCCCATGCTTATTTTCAACCCTATTAATCAATATTTCCTTTGGTCCCCTAATGAGTTTCATTTCCATGAAAAACAAAAAAGGAAGGGGCAATTTGGTAATTGCACGAGTCGTAGGTGGGTACTAGTGGATAATTGTTGCTTTTTTCTTCTTTTCTATCTTAAGTTTCAAGGAATGGGGAATAGTAATGAGTTGTTTTTAGCATTATCATTATTCATTATTCATTGAATTAAAAAATCCATTAAAGAAATCTATTGGGTTTCTGTTTGTCATCACTTTGTAGATACAACGATCAACGGAGGAAATATAAAGATCATACCTAATATATTAAAAGTTGCGTTTTTGTACTTCCAAATTCCAATGACACATTTAAAAATATTTTAATCCTAGGCTAAAACTTAGGTTCTAATTGCATTGATAATAACTATTATAAAATGTATAATTCGGATTTAATGAATATTTGGTCAACCAAAAGATATGTAAATATTAATTTGAGAACAATTATTCATCCGTTTAGTTTGTTTAGGTATAACCAATGATCTCTTTGTAAGTGATTAATTGGGAGATGGGAAGCTTAGCTTCTCTCCTGACTCAGTTAACAACATCCTAATCATACGTCGTTAAAAAAAGTTTGTTTAGGAATAAAGATAAATTACAAATTTCATTTCTTATTTTTAATAATTACACTAAATATCCTTTACATTTATTGTTAGTCACATATTTCAACCTTTTAACATAGAGGCTGGAAGTGGAAAGAATAAACTATCATCATGTGCATTGCGCTTAAATGGACTTAACGACATTGGTGGACCCAAGATTTTTTTCTTGGGGGTGCGTAAATTTTTTAAACATTTTAGACTCCTAGCTATATAAAAAAAAATCGGTTTATAGCGGGTCGGTCGGGTCATTTAAACAAGTAAACACAAACAAACAAAGTTCCATAGCGGGTCAAATCAGATCGAGTCGGGTCCATTTCAATTTTCAAACAATTAAACCTTAGTTCCTAAATTCTTATCACATTAACAATCAGATCGGGTCGGGTCCATTTGAATTTCAAGCCCTAGTAATTGTTATTTACCAACCAACAATCATATAATCAACAAAACCACCCATCTAAAGACTATAACAACTCAAAAATACATAAAAACATATAAAATTTTAAACCTTTTTAACAAATATGTAAATTTGTTTCTATTGAAAAAACCCAGTAAAACATCAAAACAAATCGAATTACCTATTTAAGTTCAATTTTTGAATTTCATATTTTTAAACCCTATACTAGAATCATATAATCAATAAGAAATTAAGAAACAACAAACCCATACTATAAAGACTAGAACAACCTCAAATTACCTCAAAACACATAAAAGTTTAAACTTTTTTAAAATCCTATTATCTCATGACTCTTGAACAAAATTGCATAACATCAAAAAAAAAAAAATCAAAACTTGTACCTGTCAGGGGCGGCCTGAATTAACTAGTTTGCAGCCGGAATTTTGTAGTCGCCGGCCGGAATTATGCTGGTGAGGCAGAGGGAGGGCGGGAGTCGCTGGCAAGTGGCAGCGATTTGGGTTCTTTTTTTAATTATGTGGACTGATTTTGTTTAACAAAACTAGTAGTTGGGTTGGGCTTGATTGGGTTTTAAGTTATTGGGGTTTATGGATTGAATTTAAGTTTTATTAAAAAGGTTAGTGGGGTAACTTGTTTACATAATTTGATCGGGTTACAATCCGTGTTAACAATTTTTTTTTATATAAATTTCTAACATTTTTTTCTAAGGGGTGCGGACGAAAATATCCAAGGGGTGCGGTCGGAAATTTTCAAGGGGTGCGGACAAAAATTTCCAAGGAGTGCGGTCAGGATTTTTCGCGAAAAATACCACTAATTTTTTTTTCAAGGGGTGCGGCCGCCCACCCACCCCATAAGGTGAGTCCACCACTGCTTAACGAATGAATCTAATGAAATGAAATGTGTCACATACATTAAACGCAAATGATGCTTACTGTAATTATTGAAGATAAAACATGAAAGTAGCAATACTTAATAAATCTAACGGACGGAAAATGTATTTAACCATAGAGAAATGATTTGTTAGTTACCATTGTGTAATGTGTCAAATGTTTGAAGATAACATTTACTTGATGTTATGCTTAATCGCGTAAGTTCTTCAAAGCTATTGTAAATTGTTAGAGAGTAGCTCAGTGATTAATTAAAATGTATCCTACAATTCAAGAGTCAGGACTATTCCGTTATCAGTTATGAGTATATGATGAAACCATTAACCCATGATCATGAACCAGCCAGATAGTCTAACCCTCGACCTGAGATCGCAATAAGTGGTCTCATCGGACGATTTTGTGAGTTGCGACAACTAAATATCTAAAACTAGAGACACTCATACGTGCAAATAAAGTTATTTGGGGTGATATAATAGTATAATTATATGAAAAATTTAAGCGTTAGTCTTTAAATTGATAAGTAATCTAGACATGATTCAGGGGTAGAGATATGTTATGATTTCTACAGGTTAGTTTCGTGGTCCAATTATGGGAATATGTAATACTCAAATGGAGTTTTATCCTTCTATATGGATGAGCTTGATACTATTACTGAAAATCGTTATATATGAGTATTGATACCGGTATCAAAAATGTTTCATACGGCACGGTACGATATTGAACCGAAAGTAACGATACTGCAAACGTCAAAAAGTGGGTACCGAATCGATAAAAAATGATTTGGTACGAAAAATTCAATATTGGTACCTGATACGAAATGTTTATCTCTATTCATTATATTCTATGCAACCTATGAAAATACACACAAATTTTAATTATATATACTTCTAATTTACAACATAAATAGGTAATATTGGTTTGTACCTTTGGTTTCAGGCCTGTTTCATGCATTTAACTGTTGTATGTTTTGTTGTTTTGTTTATAAACCCTAAACTATCGTAAC
Organism: Helianthus annuus; assembly: GCF_002127325.2. Lineage (NCBI taxonomy): Eukaryota > Viridiplantae > Streptophyta > Magnoliopsida > Asterales > Asteraceae > Helianthus > Helianthus annuus. Next base: position 101,464,871 of record NC_035441.2, on the reverse strand, counting down.
AGAGTAAAAAGAGACCCCCAAATGAACACCGTAACGGCACGACGACCCCTAAATGACCGCTGTAACGCCTGTCACGACGTTCGATTTCTCTCCTGAAGGCCCCAACGACTTCGGTTTTGCATGCAACGACATCACTTTCTTCGATCGTCTAACCTAGATAATATTATTACTATTATATTATCTAACTTACTATTATTATTCATGCCTAACCTAGATAATATTGTTAACTAACATATTATTACCGTGTCTAACATTATTAACCCATGCTAACTCTATAACCATGCTACTAACTACTAACTCTTCTAATCATACTACTTATTTTTTTTTAATTTTTTCATTTACTTATTTAGTTTTACAATTATATCATTGTTACCAATTCATTAATTATAATTACATACTAAAAATTTATAAAAGTACTAACTCCTTTAATTTTTGTTATTTACTTATTTAGACTTACAATCTAATTATCATTATCAATCCATTATTTATTATTATGTACTAAAGATATATAAATATTAAACCTAGCCATGACACCAACCAATTTATGGTGGAAAATTGTGTGCAAAGGTAAATATTTATCTTAGACTAAATTCCTCACATAGACTTCTAGTGGGTGAAGTAGTACCCACGAAATACACATAAATTAATAGTGTTCAAAGTGAGTGTTTAGTTAAGATAATATTTTTATGTATTTTCATATATTATTATTATTATTATTATTTATTTCTTATTCAAATCCCATTTACATTCCAACTTCTAAATCCTTGTACTTACACACCTTGTTCATCCTTGTTAGGATAAATTGGTGCTTCAACTTCTTAAGACGATCATCTCACGTTTGTGGAAACCACTTGCAAAACCGTGAGTATACTCGATCCCTTTATCATTTTTAAACACTTTGGGTGCAACATGTACATATATACAAAAACACGCAGTCATAATTAAACATGTTTATCAATCAAACTCTATCCACCAATAAACATGAAACTTGTTATACTTGTTAAACTCATATGCTATGTTTACATTGTGTCTATATGCTCATTAACTTTGCAAGCCTACCTTAACAATTATAGTGCTATAAGATTAACGCCTCGCCTGTATTCTTGTGGTATTGTTAAGTAAACACCGTTACACCCTCTTCGTCTCGACGATGTTGGGTAATCACCATTTTAAACTCTGGTTTGAAATATAGTTTACACTAGTGCAGCATGTTAGTAACTTGTATATATTTCTCATGTTGGATATGAGCACAGTTAAAACATTTTTCATTATTATGCTATGTATAAAACTTGTATACTCGCCAACATATTTATTGATCATATTTTAATACATGTTGCAGGTTGATAGATGATGATGTGAAGAAACAAAGTTATGGTGGACTTAGATACACACCTAAAGAAATAAACTATTCTATGTTTCATGTTATGTTTGCTACTCTTTTGATTGTATTTGTTTTGGAACAATGTATTCATTTAGAATTTATGCAATTGAAATTAAATTATTGTCACATTTAGTGTTATGATGCAATGAGCAATCTCGTTTTCGTCTCGCTCCGATGTTTCCGCCATCAGTTGGGGTGTGACATCCAAAGTACGGTTGTAATGGTGCATAGTGTGGGTACTGCAATGGCTGTAGATTCCCCAAATAGGGTATATGTGGCCCATAACTTTGAGACTAGAATTAAGGCATATATCAAAACGGTGGAGTATAATAGTTTTGGGGTATATACGCTCGATTACATGGGGTGATAGGGGCGCTTTGCACTACACTGGGCATCACAATCAACCTATATGGAGGAGTGGAAAGGGCATCGGTCAATGCAGCTGAATAGAGCAGAGGTAATGGAAGAGTGTTAGCTGACTGATAATATTTTGACATGGTCATGTATGGTATGACAGTGGTTTGCACCGCGGAAGTTATCACAAGCGGCGTGGTACTGTAAATGACATCTTGAGGTGTGAAAGGAGTAGCTGCAATGAATGACATAAAAGGACCATCCACAATGGTCGACATGTTAGTAGCTTGAGTTTGTTGATTATGCCTAGAGGAGTATAAGAACGGGCTTCCAGAGTTTTCCCCCCGGTCATTGGGAATGATGATAATCGTTGGCTAGGACTAAACCCTGGACGTGAATCTTCTGCTTCACACTTGAGGTGCAAGGACCTTGTTACGACCAGTTGTGGAAGTACAACCGTAGTGGTTGCCGTAGACAGCCCTCCCGAAGCTACCATTTGTAACACCGTATCGGCTATCGTATGAGTATTCTGATTTGTCACACTACCGTTTGCATATGCAACCGAGATGATGTCACCATCAAGGAGTCCAAATCAGGTGATTTCAAGATGAAAATCAGTGGGTTTGATGGAGAAGATGATGAGAAAGTGTGTAGTGTTGATGAAAGTACAAGATTTAGGGTGAAATACTTACGGAATAGCCTTGGATCAAGAGAAAAGTGCTTGAGAACGAGTTGGAAGCGAGTTGGTCGAATGGAGCTGTCACATCAGTGAGAATTGATGTGACAAGCGGGTATTTATAGTGTGAGAGGGAGTTAAGGCGGTGGAGCGAGGTGTCGGATATCCAGTCGATCGGATGGTTATCTGGACGGATGTCCATTCGACCGAGTGGTCATTCGATCGACCGAGGTGTGCGAGTTAGTTTTCCAACTTTCGTTTCGTGTGATAAGCGTTGCGTTTAAGCGAGTTACGAGTGAGCGTTGCGATGAGATAACCACATAACATTAAACAAGTAAACACACACATAATAACTAAGATGCATAAAAGTAAGTCTGCGTTTCGAGTTGCGATGCAATAGCGATTAGTATAAACATGTGATGCGATATGCGTTAAAATGGGTTTACATAGTATGCGTTGTAAATAGCGTTGAATGCGATAACTGCGTTTTGAATAAGCGTTGTAAAACATAGTTTAAAATGTCGTTTAACAACCAATATATATATATTACCGCAACGGGTTAACTATTATCGAATCTCTTGGAGTTATTAAGCAATAAATGACCGATCTAAGTAATGACCCGAAAAGTCGGGTTGTTACAGCCTCCCCTACTTTAGGGAATTTCGTCCTGAAATTAAGGCGCAGGCGTAACGAAGAGGTGTGGATATTTAGCTTTCATATCTCTCTCGAGTTCCCAAGTGAACTCGGCGCCGCGTTTGCCTTCCCAACGAACCTTCACTATAGGAATGCGTGAGCGTCGGAGTTTCTTGGTCTCTCGGTCCATGATTTCTACTGGCTTTTCCATGAAGTGTAGAGTTTCGTTAACTTGCAAATCCTCAAGGGGAACATGCAGGTTTTCTTCGTCTAGACACTTTTTGAGGTTCGAAACGTGGAAAGTCGGATGTACGTTGCTGAGTTCCTTTGGTAATTTGAGTCGTTAGGCCACTTTGCCAATTCTTTCTAGAATCTTAAAGGGTCCAACGTGACAACTAAGACTAGGGCATCATCTTGACGGTTAGCAGGCGGTGCGTTGGTCACACGTGCTGCAACTTGACGGTTCTAGTTCTGGTTGGGTTGGACGGGAACAACATTGAAAGGTGCGGCGGTAGTAGCGTAGTTCTTGTTGTTGTTACCCTTGTGTTTGCGTACTTGACGAGAAGACTTTAAAACTTGGGATGCTGCAAGTTCGAGAGCGGGAGTAGCGGTTTCTTGATTCAGACTCTTGGTTGAGGTTTTAAAATAACCAGCCAAAACTCGCTTATCATTGATCTCAGCGGCGAGTTGGTAAGTCTCCTCAATGGTAGTAGGCTTAGCTGCCTGAACAAAGTCAGTTACACAATCGGGTAAAGCTCGAATATACTTCTTGATCGTGATATCCGGAGTTGTCACTTGACCAGGACAGATGATGCTAAGCTGCATGAAGTTTTAAACGACAAATAAGAATCAAGTTCCTAAAACTAAAGACTAGGGCAAAGCATTCCTACTTTTCCTAATTCCCTATAGTTATGGCTCTGATACCAATCTGTCACACCCCAACCGATGGCGGAAACATCGGGGCGTGGCACTGAGCGAAACAGATTGTCCAAGAGAATCCATAACAACTATTAGTGACAATATATTTAACATTAATGTCCCATACCATTAACATATAAAGCATAAACAGTCATTATAGATAATAGTCTCAAAAACAAGTAAACCGTTCTGACAACTCAGATTTATTAATGAAGTTTCTAGACCTCCTACTCGTTTCACCAAGCAAAGCATCCTATCAACCTGTCACATACGTTAAAATAAAGTCAATACATATAATGTAAAGGTGAGTACACAAGTTTGAGTAGCATATAGTATAGCGAAAGCGTTTACGCATAACCAACATGTAACACGTAGAAATGTGAATCAAGTAAGCTATCGACAATGACGTATGCAACCGACATGACTGCGAGTGTAAAATGCGCAACACATTATCACCACTGTGACCATGTGAAGTAATACCCTTAACAACCCATGTCCACGACAGGTGTTGAGTCCATACTATAGTACTATCGTTGCTAAGGTGTCAGGCAACAATCACTGTGTAACATAACGTACAAGCATTCATCGAATCACGTATAACATGCGAGAGCGGTTAGCGTTAAAAGTGTTTGCATTGTGTGTCGATATGTTTTGATATAGAGAACGTATGTAACACCCAAAAGTGCGTTTAAAAGAAAATGGGTTCGAGTATACTCACAATATGTGCTTAATGAATAAACACAGCCTTGAATTGGATTGAAGGGAGCGCGTTGGAGTTAGCTTGAGCATAGAACAGTAGCATAAGCGTTGAACAGTGCATAAAAAGCGTATCGGATGAGACAAATGTCGAATGGTGAGTCGAACGAGTGAGCACCCATTCGATCAGATGGTCATCCGGACGGATGGTCATCCGAGCGGATGACCATTCGAACGGATGGCCATTCGAACGAGATGTGAGTGTTGTAAATTGTTTCAATAACTTTTGAAGTTTTCGTTGTAGTGTTTAATCAAGTCATCCGGTCGGATGGTCATCCGGACGGATGGCCATTCGATCGGATGGCTATTCGATTGAGAAGTTGAAGTTTGAAGTTTGGTCAAATTGTTTAAGTGTTGAAAGTTATAAAAGGGCAGGCCACATAGTCGAATGGTCATTCAATCGAATGGTGATTCGATCGGATGGTTATTCAATTGGGCAACCTGTTGTTTTGAAAACTTTGAAAATTTTTCTAAGTTAAAAGTTCGAGTTTAATGTAGACGGTGTGACGTCGTGTCAAACAACGGAAACCATACCAAGTCCAGCTCAGTCGATCGGATGGGAATCACCCCATTCGATCGGGCTAACTTCCCTTGTTGGAGTTTCATGCTCAACTCGTGAATCGGTCGTCTCTCCGGTGGAAATCCGTTTTTAGACCGGTTCTCAACTAAAGAATGAGTAGAGAGCCTGGATGAGTCTAGATTCCATCAGTTTTGAGTGAAAAGTGAATAAAAGTTGAAGAAAGTTTGAAATCAGTTGAGAATGTTTAGATCTTGTTGAGATTCGTGTTAAAATGTGTAGAAATCCTTTAGATCTGGATCAATCTTGACGGGATGGATAATGCTGAGCTGCTTGAAGCGAGCGGTGAGACCAGCGTTGTCACCTCCTTCTTGCTTGATATGACAGAATTCATTCTCCAGCTTTTGTACCTCATGAGGAGGACAGAACTCCTTCATCATAAGCTCCCTGAGCTCTTCCCATGAAAGTCCATAAGCTGCGTCATTATCGCGCCTGTTGCGCTCCGCAGTCCACCAGTCCAAAGCCCTGGACTGAAAAACTCCAGTTGTGTTAACAGTACGCAGATTTTCTGGGCATCCGCTTTGCCTGAAGGTGACCTAGATTGAGTCAAACCACTGGAACATGGCACTAGACCCATCTTCACCAGTGAAGTTAGCAGGACCGCAGGCATTGAATTGCTTAAGGCTAAAAAGCGCTTTAGGGGAGTCGCTCTTTGAGTCCACAGAGGACTTGCTGCTGACATCATTAATCTTGCTGACGATTTATGGTATGACTTTAGCCATTTCCTTGGCTACCAACGATGCGATGCGTTTGTCAGCATGGTTGCGGCGAGCAGCGCGTGAAGTCTGAGAACCAAATGACGACATTGTCTGCAGCAGACATCGTCACATGGTTTTAGACGAGATTCGATTATATCGGGTTTAGTTTTGAAAAAGCGTATTGTTCTATAATTATTCTCCCTTATGTAAAGCTCAGGAACACGTAGGCAAGTATACACATAGGCACATAGTCCACATAAGCACGTAGGCATATAAGCATGTAGGAACACATAATCCACGTAGACACATCACAAGTTTCACCTATATTTTGCACGTATTCACCAACATATTTTGCACGTATACACCTATCTTTCAAGTGCGCGATACGCGTTCGAGAGTAGCGAGTGATAGCGAGTAGTGATAGCGAGCAGTTTAAGCGTCGAGTGTAGCGTAGCGAGAGTGCTTAGTTTGTCTGTGATTAGTTAGCGTTCGAGATTCGAGAAGCTGTGTGAGTTGTGCGCGTTTAATAAAGCGATGAGTGGAAAAGCGAACAAAGTCTCCAAAATCGAAACATATAAACGTTTAATCACATGAAACACATAAAATCGATAGCGCGTAAAATCAGCGATTGCGGGCTTAGAATCGAAATAGATTGTCTTGGGTGTTAGACATCGACTAGCCAAAGTGATTCGACTAACCATAATGATCTCGGGCAGACGCTTTAGCCTAATAGACTGTGCTCTCGCCAAAATAAGGCGAACGACACGCATCCTTTCGGTCACTTACATAGATTGAGTCGTTGGAACCCATCGAGACTTTGGTGAGAGTTTTGTAAAAACTAAAGTAGAGAGGGGAACTAGTCGTTAAGATGCAGGTTTCACCCCTAACTTAACAACTTTATTCCTGATAGTGTGGCATAGCCACGAGATAGGGAGGTATAATTTCGTCGAGATGTGGATGTCACTCCTGACTCAATGAAAGATTCTCATGCTGAGAGTAAAAAATTTCGCGCAGAGTGAGCGATTTTATCGAGAGTTCTTGGTTTTCACACCTAATCTCGACCAAATCACTCGATTGTGTTATGCGAGTGTTTTCGAAAATGTGTGTATTGTGTCAGCTTTAGGAAAAGCAATAGTGCGTTTTCAGTCGTAGGAAAGGCTTTTCTTTGTATGAGTTGTAGTACGCGATGTTCGCACGAAGGTGTAATTTTAGCGAGTTCGAGCGAGAGTAACAGAAGTAGGCTCATGCAAAACCCCTACTAGGTTCGCACAAGGCGGTCTATTGGTGCTTAGACTATAGACTAGGTCAATCCCAAGACATCAGACCCGGACTAGGTCATGTCTTTCCTAGTTCCCTATAGTTATAGCTTTGATACCAATCTGTCACACTACCGTTTGCATATGCAACCGAGATGATGTCACCTTCAAGGAGTCCAAATCAGGTGATTTCAAGATGAAAATCAGTGGGTTTGATGGAGAAGATGATGAGAAAGTGTGTAGTGATGATGAAAGTACAAGATTTAGGGTGAAATACTTACGGAATAGCCTTGGATCGAGAGAAAGTGCTTGAGAACGAGCTGGGAGTGAGTTGGTCGAATGGAGTTGTCACATCAGTGAACAGTGATGTGACAAGCGGGTATTTATAGTGTGAGAGGGAGTTAAGGCGGTGGAGTGAGGTATCAGATGGCCAGACGATCGGATGGCCATCCGACCGGATGGTTATCTGGACGGATGTCCATTCGACCGAGTGGTCATTCGATCGACCGAGGTGTGCGAGTTAGTTTTCCAACTTTCGTTTCGTGTGATAAGCGTTGTGTTGCGTTTAAGCGAGTTGCGAGTGAGCGTTGTGATGAGATAACCACATAACATTAAACAAGTAAACACACACATAATAACTAAGATGCATAAAAGTAAGTCTGCATTTCGAGTTGCGATGAGATTGCGATGCGATAGCGATTAGTATAAACATGCGATGTGATATGCGTTTAAATAGTATGCGTTGTAAATTGCGTTGAATGCGATAACTACATTTGAATAAGCGTTGTAAAACATAGTTTAAAATGTCGTTTAACAACCAATATATATAGATTACCGCAACGGGTTAACTATTATCGAATCTCTTGGAGTAATTAAGCAATAAATGACAGATCTAAGTAATGGCCTGAAAAGTTGGGTTCTTACATGATTGATTGTCATGGTTGTAGGTTTCTCTGAGTCAGTTTCCATCCCACGGATGGGGCCAATGAAGAAACGTGTACCTGAAAGGTGGATCTCATTGGGTCAAATTCCATGTCGGCAACCAGATTGTGACCTATAAAACATAACACCGTTATGACTCGTCAAAGGAATGGTGTTATCCATGTGACCACCCTCTGGCGTGAGAATCAGTGTCTGGTATTCAGAACTATGTAATAGAGAAAATATGTGAGAGAGTAGATGATCATACCTTAGATTTAGCCTCCTGTATTTATAGTGTTTGGTGGTTTAAGGTTTCCCTTTTTTTAGGAGTTGTAGTTACATAGGGATCATACCCGAAAAATAGGAGATCATGCAAATCTCCCCAACTTTTTGGAGATTCAGTTGACAATGATCATCCGTACAAATGGGTTATTCCGGAATAATATATAATTATTGTAGTAGGTTTGACATGTCTACGTTGATCTAGGTCAATACCTCGTCATGATCTAATTACCATTTTACCCATTTGTCCTATTATGGCTTACACAATAAGGTCCCATCTTATCAAGACATTGTTTTTATCAACAAAATATAGTTCATCGCAATTTTACTCATTTTGACCCAGTTCATGGTTTACACCACAGGGTCTAGTTTCTTAAATTTTTTGTTTAATCATCAATATGTGATTACTTGCCGTTTTACTCGCTTGACCCGTTATGATTTACACCATAGGGTCCTATTTTAAAAATTCATTGTTTAATAACAATATGTGGTTACTTGCCAATTTACTCGTTTGACCCGTTATGGTTTACACCATAGGGTCCTTAAAAATATTCATTGTTTAATAACCAATATGTAGTTACTCACCAATTTACCCGTTTGACTCGTTATGGTTTACACCATAGGGTCTAGTTTCTAAAAGTCTTTGTTTTATTACCAAGATTTGGTTCGTCATAGTTTTACTCATTTTTGACCCGTTATGGTTTATGCTATAAGGTCACATCTTAACAATTCGCATTAATCACCAAAATACTTTCCATCATGTAAGTTGTAATTCTATTCTAAGAGTTGTAAGCTTTACTTACTTTGCATTCCTTCATGTTTCCTTGTGCAGTTTGACCCGTTTGACCCATTCTTTTCCAAGCTCCTATCTAGCTTGTCAAGAGTCAAACTATCACATAATATCCACAAGATGATTATATTAGTTATCAATTACCATGACCATCAGCCTTATGGATTTTATACCTCTTTTTATCATTCCATTTTTTTAGGTAAGTTTGACTTTATAAAAGTCAAACTGCCAATTGACATATATGGATACACTAACAAGTTAAATAAAACCCATTTGCCATCATGAAGGGGTAAGGTCCCAAAAACCTCGCTTTAAGTACTTGGGACCATACCACAACCTTGTCTTTTAAACCTCTTTAGACTTGCGCGGCCGCGCACTGGTCCAACAAAGAGGACACAAAAGAAAGACAACAAGCAACACCTGCGCGTCAAAAGGAAATTGACAAATCCTTGCGCCTCTCTCCATAACAAACAGGGATAAAACCCAGACTTGGATATAATTTACTTCACTGCTACCACACGATAAGGAGTCACACTGGATTACGGCTGAAATCTTCTAGAAGACTCAATCGTGCACCACCAACGGTTATAACCATCTAGGCCACATGTTATCATCCCGGGCTCCCTTGAAGTGACGATGATGGCATGGAATTGAAGAGAAATATCCACTTGCCCACTTTCCACGTGACAATACCCCAGCCGTTGATCTAAATAGCGATTCGTGTGCTTTCACATCGGATTAAGAGAATTAACGGAGGGAAAGATAACCGCTTACGGAGTTAGCACATTCCGTCAATATTTCAATAACAGGTTTTCCCGCCCAAAATCCCGGCTATAAATAGAAGAGTAATTCAGGTACAAAGTTCAAGCTACATTTACTTCACTTATACTTCTTCTTCTTCATAAACCGATACTTATTCTCACGCCGGAGGGTGGTCACGGAGAGAACCCCCATTCTCCCCGTGGCGAGTCTGACGGTTTCTGTTTTGCAGTTATCGAGAAGAAGAGAAGATCTATTCCTTTGAACCAAACGAGAAGAAACCAACCCTTTCATGTAGAACCTAACCCCCTGGTTTATCTGATTCCGGTCATTTAACCAGTGTATCTTCATTGGCGCCCACCGATTTCTCAGTTTCATTTGTTTTTCTCATTTCGATTCATATTTTCTTCACTCTCTATTTCATATGGCAGAGAATTCATCATTTCACCCATCAAGTCCTCGATCTGAATTCAAGGGTTTTGCAACCCGAGATATCCAGGTCGACAGAATCATGGGGAGTAAAGAAAGCAACAACAGTCATTCGGAAGAAAATGACTCCATGACACAAACAGGAGTTCATAACCGTTCAAATCCACTCCTAGAAAGAACTCCAGAATACTGGTTCAACAGATTCCAGATCGCTATGAACCAAATTTTCACACAAAACAACAGATCTAAGTTTCCAAATGTCAGATCTGATAATTTGAAGAAAGGTAAAGGTAAATTTGACACTGCAGTATTGGACCCACAGATACTTAGTCAGTGGGACATCCAATCTAGCAGTCATGCTGAGATGATTCAAAAATCAGAAGATACCAACCGTCAGGAAGCCGAACCAAAGTAGATAAACATGGTACAAGGAGGTCCCTCACGAAGGCCAAACAAACGAAGCCATAATCAGCATTGGAGAGAGCAACAAGTCGTATTTCCCGTTGTTCCCAGAGGACCTCAGGAAGAACGACCAGTAATTATCACCGGTATCTTCGGTCACTACAGAACGGATTATATATTCATAGATCCAGGAAGCTTGATGGATATAATCTATGAACAATGTTTCAAACAGCTTGATCCAGAAGATAAAGCACGTTTAAAGCCAGTTGATTTTCCCCTCACTGGTTTCTGCAACGAAGCTGTGTTCCCATTGGGACAAATTGCATTTCCTGTGACTCTCTCAGATGGCGAGCGTTCGCGCACAGTCACAGTAAATTTCATGGTCATGCCAGCAACATCACGCCACGATGTATTGCTGGGAAGAAGATCACAAAGAGAATTCAGCATGATTACTTCCATTCCACACGCTGCTTGTGGCTTTTCAACGGAAACTGGAGTAGCAATTCTGTATTCAAGCAAGGAAGTCATGTACGTGGACGATGAGCCACCAACAATGGTTGCCAAACCATCAGCACCAAATGAGCCGGAAAAATGGGTTCTCAACAAAGAGTATCCAGAGCAGACCATCTTACTAGGGCACGCCATTTCACCGGCAATACAGATACAGTTGAAGGAATTACTTTCAAACAATAAAGACATCTTCGCTTGGTGCCCAGCAGACATGACTGGAGTTCCACGAGATATAGCGCAGCACTGTTTGAACGTCTGCCCCTCAGTGGAACCCGTCGCGCAAGGAAGACGCAGTCTCAGCACTGAAAAGGCAGAAGCAATGAATGAGAAAGTAACAAAATTACTCAACGCCGGGATCTTGCGCGAAGTAAAATACCAGACCTGGGTCACTAACCCAGTAATGGTTCAAAAACACAATGGCGGATGGCGCATGTGTGTCGACTTCAAAGAGCTCAACAAGGCTTGCCCAAAGGATTGTTATGCGCTACCGGAAATAGACAAAAAAGTTGACTCTCTAGCATCTTTTCGCTGGAAGTGTTTTCTCGACTGTTATAAAGGCTACCATCAGGTCCAAATGAAAGAGGAAGATGAAGACAAGACAACCTTCCGTACAGATAAAGGCATCTTTTGCTATACAAAAATGCCCTTTGGTCTCCGTAATGCAGGAGCTACTTACCAGCGCTTAATGGATACAGTCTTCGGGGAAGACATTGGTAAAACAGTCAAAGTATATATGGATGACCTTGTCATCATGAGCCAAGAAGAGGAAACCATGCTCGCAAACATTCAGCGAACATTCGATTCTTTGCGCAGTGTCAATCTGAAATTTAACCCAACAAAGTGCTCCTTTGGAATGGAAGAAGGAAAATTTTTGGGTTTCATAGTAACAAGAAACAGTTTTAAAGTCAACCCGGAGAAAGTGCAAGCCATCCAGCTGATGCCATCACCTGCAACAGTAAAAGAAATGCAAAGACTCGCAGGACGATTAGCAGCCTTGAACAGATTCTTGGCAAATCACGCCGCAAAGTCTTATCCGTTCATTAGCACACTGCACAATTGTGCCAAGAAAAGCCACTTCCAGTGGACACCAGAAGCGAAAACAGCTTTCAAGCAAATGAAGGAATGTTTAATTCAGTTGCCAACACTAACAGCACCGCGAGAAAAAGAACCGCTAATCTTGTACTTGTCCGCAGCTGAGGTGGCGGTTGGCGCAGTGTTAGTGGTAGAACGGGAGAACATTCAGACCCTAATTTATTATATTAGCAAGATGCTAACTGGCCCAGAGATGCACTACTCGATGATAGAAAAACTGGTCCTCGCGCTAGTACATGCATCACGAGGCCTATGCCGGTATTTCTCTGGTCATGTTATTACAGTTCACACTAATTATCACTTGGGCCAAATTTTATCCAAACCCGATGTCGCGGGGAGATTGGCTAAGTGGGCCATCGAGCTGGGAGGATACAATATCCTCTATCGACCACGGCCAGCCATCAAAGGGCAAGTTTTAGCAGACTTTGCCACAGAAGTTCCCATAGACAAAGTACAGGAATGTGAGGCGATCCAAAACCCTATTCCAGTTTTCGACGATAGGGTTTGGACGTTGCACACAGATGGGGCTTCTAATGATGATGGAGCAGGTGCAGGCCTGCGATTGGTTAGCCCGGACGATCACGAGCTTACATACACTATACGCTTGGATTTCAAGAGCACAAACAACGAGGCAGAATATGAAGCGTTCCTGGCAGGGCTCCGTTTGGCGATTAAGATGGGAGCAAAAAATCTTGAAGCTCACGTCGATTCAAAGTTAGTGGCCGAGCAAGTTAATGGGCACTATGATGCAAAGGGTGAAGCCATGGCGTTATACCTAGAACAAGCGCGAATGCTTATCAGCCAATTCCAAACGTTCAAGATAATTCACATAACCAGAAGTGAAAACAAGCATGCGGATGCACTGAGCAAATTGGCCACCACCAGTTTCAGACATCTAGCAAAGGAGGTGCGCATCGAGGTATTGTCCAATCCTTCCGTTCCTCTTAAACAAGTAAACATCATTGAAGTTGGCAACCCATCCTGGATGTCCCCGATCATCATGTACCTACAACATGGCAAACTTCCAGAAGGAAAAGCAGAAGCTAGGAAGATCCAGAACAAAGCAATAAATTATGAGATGGCAGATGGAATTCTGTACCGCAAGTCATTTATGGACCACTCCTACGCTGTGTCGAGAAAACAGATGCGCAGTACTTAGTCAGGGAAATCCATGAAGGATTATGCAGGATACACGCCGGACTGCGCATGGTCGTAGCAAAGATAATGAGCGCAGGCTACTATTAGCCGGGGATGCATGTGGACGCGGTGGAACTATTACGAAAATGCGCAGCTTGTCAGCATCACGCGCCAAAAACCCTTCGTCCAAAAAATCAGCTCGTACCAGCCACATCCGCCTGGCCCTTCCAACAATGGGGCATTGACCTTGTTGGTCCATTCCCTGATGCACCTGGCGCTGTAAAATTCATTATCGTAGCAGTGGATTATTTCACAAAGTGGGTTGAGGCCAAAGCGTTAGCTTCAACCACGCCAATGGTAATCTGCAAATTTATATGGGAACATATTATTTGCAGATTCGGCTTACCATTGCGCATCATCTCCGACAACGACACTAACTTCGCCTCGGAAGATCTCCAGAAGTGGTTCAAGGAAATGAAGATTGAACACAACTTTGCCTCTGTGGCGCACCCACAGGCAAATGGGCAGGTTGAAAGTATCAACAAACAAATAGTTGATGGCATAAAGGCAAGACTGGGGACAGCGCGCAGAGGATGGTCGATGAACTCCCTAGCATCTTATGGGCTCATCGTACCATGCCAAAAACCAGTACGGGAGAATCCCCATTTAGTCTGGTATACGGATCAGAAGCGGTAATCCCAGCCGAAATTGGCCTTCCATCACCGCGCATGCTTGCCATGGAGAAGCAAAATAATGAAAAAGAACAAAGAATGGATTTAGACCTTCTCGAAGAAAGGCGCGAGAAAGCCACCATCACAGAAGCAAAATATAAATCCAAACTTGAAAAGTACTACAACGCGCGCATACGCGTGTGTACTTTCGTCCTAGGAGACTTCGTCTTACGCGACAACGAAGCTTCCAATGCGGAGAAGCCGGGCAAGCTGGCACCGAAATGGGAAGGACCGTACGTTATCAATGAGGTCCTGGGCAAAGGGGCGTACACCCTAAAAAGAATAGATGGAACAACTGTTCCTCGCACCTGGAACGCGCAGAAACTGTGCAGGTGTTATATATAGCCAAGCTATTCAACAAACCAGATTTATACAGGCAATGTATTTTTCTATTTTACTTTGTATTATTGGCTATGCGCCCTATTAATGCGACATTTATCCTTACACATGTTATTGTTTGTTACAAATTGCATATAATTCCTTTGGTATGCGCGAAAACAACATGGTAAACATTGTACACCTCATAAACGGTCTAAGTAAAGCCCACATCCGCGCGCATCCTAGACCTACGTTCACACATGAGCACAATACCAATACCATTCTCATTCGCTCTACCTAAACAAAGTAATTATGCACATGCAACATATTGTAATCCAAACACAACCTGTAAACTACCAAAGCAAATATGCACAACATTTCATCAAAATGTTACTAGTGCAGCAAAAGCACTTTAACAACCATTTACAAAAACACAGCAGTGTTTCTTCAAAAATATTAGTTACAAAACAAGCAAACTAAGAAAGCATATCTAGCACCCCAAACAGAGTATGAAGAACTTCACCATAATCAGACAAAGGGTGGGGATCAACAATCCAAGGGTTCGCATTCTCCCCATCATCGTCAGCAGCAACAACATTCTCAGCTTCGGCCGGAAAAGCAGCACGGCGACGCCACTGGTAGACAATTGCACAACTCCCCCTCCGATCAGCCGGAAATGATTGAGTCACAAGATGTGCTGACAACCTAGTAACACCACCATTATTGTCATCTGCAAGACAAGAACGGATCCGATCCCCCAAAGAATCACAGAAGTTTGTATCATTAACATCTTCGTCCCTAACAGCAGAAACAGTCAGCGAACCGGAAAGACAAAGCAAAGCATCAGCTGCATTCAGAACCTTAAGAATTTCGGAAACTCTTCGACGCCGGAATTTCCGCCTAGTCCTCATTTTTTCCCCAAATTGGAAAAAGAACTTCACACCCAATATGAATATATAGGCCAGAAAAGACTGGTGTCAGCATTGAAAGGAGGATTGTTATGATTAAGTATCAAATCAACTGACTTCACAACGGCGCTGCCACTGCAAACGTCACATCACATTTAAAACTCTCTGATAGAGTCCACATGCATTCCCAGAGCTACAGTTCAGTTAGAAGACGAAGAGGCAACACAAATTATATTTCTAAAGATGACGTAAGCAAACGTCAGCTCATCATCACAAAAAGCTCTTCGCCCAAGGAAACAACAGTTAAAGATAAAGAAAAGATTTAATAATCTTCCCCCAAAAGATTTCCATCTTTTCCAAATAGCGATTTTTTCATGAAATCAATAAGCAAGAGTATCTTCTCCT
The DNA here is from genome assembly GCF_002127325.2 of Helianthus annuus. NCBI lineage: Eukaryota > Viridiplantae > Streptophyta > Magnoliopsida > Asterales > Asteraceae > Helianthus > Helianthus annuus. The sequence goes on along the minus strand of NC_035441.2, from coordinate 101,448,938 downwards.
AGAAGATTCTCCATTTTCACGCCAAAAACCTCTACAGCGAAAAGAAACTTTCTCTCAGAGTCCAGTGCTCCACTTAGTTGCATAAGAGCAACACTAGACTTGGGGGGACTTAAGGGGTAAGGTCCCAAAAACCTCGCTTTAAGTACTTGGGACCATACCACAACCTTGTCTTTTAAACCTCTTTAGACCTTGCGCGGCCGCGCACTGGTCCAACAAAGAGGACACAGAAGAAAGACAACAAGCAACACCTGCGGGCCAAAAGGAAATTGACAAATCCTTGCACCTCTCTCCATAACAAACAGGGATAAAAATCCCAGTAAGCACTCCCGCTTGAATGATACCCAGACTTGGATATTATTTACTTCACTGCTACCACACGATAAGGAGTCACACTGGATTACGGCTGAAATCTTCTAGAAGACTCAATCGTGCACCACCAACGGTTATAACCGTCTAGGCCACATGTTATCATCCCGGGCTCCCTTGAAGTGACGATGATGGCATGGAATTGAAGAGAAATCTCCACTTGCCCACTTTCCACATGGCAATACCCCAGCCGTTGATCTAAATAGCGATCCATGTGCTTTCACGTCGGATTAAGAGAATTAACGGAGGGAAAGATAACCGCTTACGGAGTTAGCACATTCCGTCAATATTTCAATAACAGGTTTTCCCGCCCAAAATCCCGGCTATAAATAGAAGAGTAATTCATGTACAAAGTTCAAGCTACATTCACTTCACTTATACTTCTTCTTCTTCATAAACCGATACTTATTCTCACGCCGGAGGGTGGTCACGGAGAGAACCCCCATTCTCCCCGTGGAGAGTCTGGCGGTTTCTGTTTTGCAGTTATCGAGAAGAAGAGAAGATCTATTCCTTTGAACCAAACGATTAGAAACCAACCTTTTTATGTAGAACCTAACCCCTTGGTTTATCTGATTCCGGTCATTTAACCAGTGTTTCTTCACATCACCACTTGGTGGGGGTGGTAAAGGCTTTGTGCCTCTTGGGGAGAGACCATGGTTCAATTCCTGGCATGGGGTAAATTGGTGTAATTTAGAAGTAGGGATTATGTAACCTTTGCCGATAAAAAAAATCCATTTTGGCATTTTATCAAACACTTGGTGGGCATCATTTTTAGGCCATCATATTTGCAAAATTATCCAACCAAAATCACCATGTATCTTTCAACTCAACAAGCTCATATACTTATTAGCATCAAGTTAACATAAACTTTCAACTATCATAAGCAATTTCATTATGATTTCATGTTTAATGACTAGCATCTATAATTCAACCATAAAAGCCTAAGAATCTATAATCACGTCAAAACCCATTTCACCTCTTATGAGGGTTTTAACCTAGAACTATCATGCATATGATTTCTACATATATATTTCCATTCATATCATGATTCTAAACCAAATTTACACATCAATTTCATCATATCATCAAAACCCACTTCGTGGCATGTATGAACAGTTGACCTAATCTCTAAAGTGTTCAAGTATCTTACACATACAATCAAGTATGATGATTTTAAACATAAATACTTTACCAATTTCATCATACTACCAACAATATCCTAATCCAACTCAAGGTTACCACATTCAAGTTCCTTTTCATAGGAAGTTAATCAAACCAAATTTCACTACATACCTCATCATTTGTAGGCTTAGATTATTAAAAATCCTTGATCATGCAAAGGTTTGGCTTCAATTTTAACCTCCAATTTGTTTAATGTTTTGTTTGAGAGTTTGAGAGGATAACCCCCCCTCTCTAAACACGACACACACATATGTGTGTGTTTTTATTTTTTCCATCTTATACATTTCCAACTTTCCAAAAAGTGCCCCTTTTAGTCCTTGTACTTTTATTAGTTACTAAGTAGGTTACAACCTACTTATTTATACAAATATTAAGCCTTATTAACTAGGATAAATATTAATAGTTAAATTATATCGCTTCCAAATATCACAATATAACACGATAATTGTATTTTAATATTTTGGCTGTGTTAAAGGTAATCATCATTAACTTTTCCAGATGGGATCAACTTCTGTTTTTGATCCAACTCTCTCTTAAATGTGAGGAGTTTTCCATGAAGTTATGTGAAAGTCATTTCTTTGAATCCAATAGAGTTTCTCAAGACTATTTCCATTGTATTCCACTTATCAGGGAATGATCTCCAAAATCTGTGACTCAGAGAAACATTTTTAAAAGTTTGATTAGCAAGTCTTAGCTCACTGAATAAGCAATTGAATCGCTCAAACTGTTAAGTCAGAGATTCTCCCTTGATATGAGTGAATGTTTCATATTGTTGGTTCATAATTTCCCTATTGTTCTCATGTACTTAGCCTGTACCTCCAAATTGTTCATTCAAAGCATCCCACAATTCTTTGGCATTCTCACAGTGGAGCAATCCAGCATAGATTTAATTGAGTAAGGCCATGGCCAATATCCCGAATGCCTTGGCATCGAGTTCCAGTTTCTGGAAATCCTGCTCAGAATAGTCTGTGGAATTATGAGGAACACTTGTATTTGGTTTTTCAGTACCTGGCACAGAAAGAACATAAGGACCATAAACCACTGACCTCTAGTAGCCTGTGTTCTGCTGGGATAAGTGGTGACACATCCTTTGTTGACATATCTTGAATTCATGGCAAACAAGCATTGGAGGCTTGTTTGTCGATCCGGTATCGTGAGGGTCATGAGTGATTGACATCTCTTTGAATTCTATTGAGTTTTTCTCAAAAAAAAAAAAAAAAAAAAAAAAACAAAGTATCAGAGCAATTAAATGTTCCAACTGGTGTAATTTTTCTCAAGTCCTATGATTCAATAAGTTATTAATATGAGCTCAGTTTGTCTTCTGAACCAATGATTAAGTAAATTCAGTGTAATGGGCTCTGATACAAATTTTTGGATTTGAGAGTGTGTATTTGTGAGTGTTTTTGATAAAATAGTTAAGAAATTAATCAAAACAGTAATAATAAACACATCAATTCAATACACAACTAGATTTAGGAAATGATTGTCAAAAGATTTCAATTATATTGAATATAATTTAAGAACAATCACAATAAAATTCACTCCCCCTTACCAGGTGCACACATTCTCTCTTTTAGTTCTTATACTTTTCTCTCTCTAAGTCAGATGATATTCAGCTCTAAGAGTTAACTATTACATCACTTTACTGTTCTATTTATAAGAGGAGAGAAGTATTGGTGATGTCACCAAGAAAACGACCCTAAACAACCCAATAAATGATGTAACTGCCAGCAGTTTGCAAAACTGCTGCATAGCTAGAAAAACTATTGTTACATTGAAACTACTAATATATACAAGGAAACATCTAGGATTCCAAAACTGCTGGAAGGATTCCAACACTTTTGAAATCCAATGCTTCTGGTCTTATAAGTTGACTTGTTGACAGATCTTTGGTTTTCAGCTTTGACTTGTGGACTTCTAAGTTGACTTGTTGACAGATCTTTGGTTTTCAGCTTTGACTTGTGGACTAAGTAGTTAACTTGTTGACCAACACTTCATCAATCCAACACTTCATCAATCCAACACTTGTACCTTGTTTTCCAACACTTTAGTTCAGCAGTTCTTGTTCCAACAGTTTGGGTTTGTTGTTTGAGAAGTTTTCAAGAGGGGAACTTCTGGTACTATGAGTTGAACTTTAACCTTATTCTATCAGACAAGAAAGATGGTTCCCATGGGTTTTGGTTTTCATCGTCAGAAGATCTTATAAAACCCAACAATCTTTAACCACCATCTTGCTGTTAGGAACCACCGAAGCCACATCTGAATCATTACTAGACACCGCCATCTTTTAACCTTCATCACCATCTCTGGTTACAATTGGAATTCCACTGATGACTCGTCAGAAGTCCAATAGTCACGTGAACTCCAACTAATACCGAGACAACCGTTCACCATCGCTGTTGTCAAAGGTAACGAGTCGTTGTCGTCTGTTAGTTACCACAAAACCCTATCCGCCACTAACTTGTCTTTGAATATGTCATTAGAAACCAACCATCATCGTCCATGCCACCGTCATTCTTATGCTCAATTTGAACCCACCACGAGATTCCTCATCGTACGACTAGCGTGATGTTGTTGTTCACTCGTGGGGAATCGAACTGTCGATACAGAACTAAGAAAACTAACATAGTTTACTGATAAGGACCACCCAAGTGCAAAATTTTCAACCACTGGGACCAACTCTGTAATTAGTGAACCCTTGTGACCAACTCTGCAATTTTCAAAAAAAGAAAAAGAAAACGTAGTTAATAGAATTTGTTGAATAAGTTTAAGCTAAAAATTATATCATAAATATATAAGTCACTTATTAATCTTATAAATAAATCATCTCTCAGATTATTTTTAATTAACATCCAATCTTATTAATTACTATAGCTCCATTCCTACATATAGAATAAACAACAAAGTGACAAAGTATAGACAGTTTTGGGCTGGGCTGGTCACGCTTGTAACCAACAATGTATACGGCAGTTTTGGGCCGGGCTTGTCAAGCTTGTAAAGTCTATTTACATAAAAGGGAATTGGGTCAAATTAGGAAAGCCTTGGGCCCTAGAACATTGGGTGTTTTATAACTCTGTGGACTATTTGGCAATTGTCATGAAATGACTGCTATTATTGTAGGCAATGATTATATACTTATATATTCATAATTTGATCTCCTTAATGTAAAAAATCAACAACAGATCTCACAAGAAGTTTGTAAAGTTTCGAACGTGTGTTTTAAGGTTGGTATCATCACTACCATGGTTCGACCATGGATTGATTGTCAAGGCCAAGGACATAACCAAAACTATAGGAATTCTACTACACAAGAATCACGGTCAACACTACGGTTGTGTCATGTATCAACCTTCTAGGACACAGTAGTTACAATAGATCCACAATGCATCGATCGTCAAACCACGAGATAAACTTTTAAGAACGGCAAAATGAATATTTTAAGCCATTTTTAACAATAAGGCTAAAGGGTGTGGAGGTCATGGTTGGGACATGATTCGCCACGTAGGAACATGAATAGAAGGCTACATCACCCCCTGCATGATTCACCATGATTTGCATGGATTAAACCATAGCAACCATGGTCCTTCTTTTCATTTTTCAAGAAATCATTTCCTTTTTCTTTACACAAAGATAAATTAAAATAAATAAGGGGATAGTGGTTTGGGTAGGGCTGTAAATGAACCAAACGTTTGGCGAACAGTTTGTGAACCGTTCGATGGGAAGTTCGTTTGTGTTCGTTCGTTTATTAAACAAACGAACACGAACAAGAAATTTCGTTCGTTTAGCTAAATGAACAAACGTGAACAAAGGTTGCGTTCGTTCATTTATGTTCGTGAACGTTCGGTAACATGTTCGTTTGTGTTCGATAGTTCATTAGTGTTTCGTTTTTATATTTTATTTAAATATTACAAGACCCCGACAAATAAAATATTTAAGAAATGTTAGTGTATTATATGATCTATTCAAGAACACGTGTTTGTGTTTGTTTGTTTCCATTTGTATTCATCAACGTTTGTTTTCGTTTGTTGCCTAAAATTAACAAATAAACACGGACAAGTTTATTTCCTTAACAAACGAACACGAATATAAAATCTCGTTCGGTAAGTGTTCATGAACCGTTCGTGAACGCATCTATTCTTTAACAAACGAACATGAACAAGGTTTCGTTCGTGTTCGTTCGGTTCGTTTACAGCCCTAGGTTTGGGTCATGACCACACCCTTAGAGTATTGGTTTTGGATGGTAAATTTGTGACAACCCTCACAATTACAGGTATCCGTACAATTAATTAATATTAAATTTGTGCTTAATCACTGTGCATGGTTACAACTGTTGATTAAACTGCTTACTGATTTCTATTACATACATACATATGCATCACATTCATGTTGTCACTCCATTTATTACATACAAACCTTAGTGACAGACTTGATGCACAAAGCACAGTTAGCACAGTGAGCGGATAGCCCAGAAAACATGCTGACAATGCTAGCACATAGAGAGACAATGTTTTTGAGGCCAGTATGAGCCAGAGACGGGGTACTACACTAGTAGGGAGTGTAGGGAAGTGAGGACTATAAAACTGCGTCACTAGGTGATAGTTAAAGTGCAAGGAAGTGCCTAAAACACACTCTAAATGCAGAATTCTGCATCTACTAACAAAATTCAGCATTTAAATGTGCTGGTAATGTGCAAAAACTTGACAAAATGGTCCTGTATACTTTCCTAAGTGTCGGGAATTAAAAGTGTCACTAAAAGTTATATAAAAGACACTTTACGGATTAATTAAGCACTTTAACGGAACGGTATCAAACCGAATAACCGGACATTACCCGGAACACAAAAATATTGTCAAGCACATTGTTTCACTTTTACTAAGCTAGTTATGGTCCCGAACACCCTAACACACTATATATTTCATAACACTCATAAACCACTAACTAAACCTTTGATTTCCAACCAAGATCACTAACTATCTAGTTGGAACCCAACCCTATACCCCCCCCTGACGATGGTCACCATGGGTGGCCCACCCATGGATTTGTTTCAATATTTAATATGATAATGTTGCTAGTTTAGGGGCATATTACACATAAGACAATAGCATGTTGGAGTTTATAAGTATTAACCTCAAGTCCACCCTTCTCTCACTTCACAACACATAACACACTTCAAACTCACTCTCTTCTCTCCCTCTTGCTCGGCCGAGAGCACTACCACCATCATCATCTTCAAGTCCAAATCATTCAATCTCTAGTGATCCAAAGGTGTTAAAGTGCATACAACGAAGCTCGGTGTTCTGGGAAGTGGAAGGACCTCTCTTATCTTCTTTTATCCACTCAATTTCTTCACTTGAACTTCCCTAGCCTTGAGCTAGTGGTAAGAACTTAGATCCTTTCATTTTTCATCTTGTCTAAGTGGTTAATGATGGACCATGATCAAAAACATTAAGAACATTTATGAATCATATGAAGAAGACATGAACATAAACTAACTTGATGATGAAATAAGAAGGAAACTTGGTAAAATGAAGTTGTTGTAGTTATGTTGTTGATATTTTGATGATTACTAGCAATCTGATGTTTGATCATCATATGAAGCTTGTTAAGTTATGATTAAAAACATGACTTAACAAGTTAGAGATGATTATGTGTACATAAAATGATCATCTTCTTGTTAAAGCATGAACTTGGGAATAAAAGTGATTTTCTTAGAAAATAATAAACCTAGTGGACTAGTAAACTTGTAGACTCAAGACTTGTGTATGAGTTATATTTCAAAACCAAGTTTAAAAGGCAGTTTTTGAAAAAGTATGATTCTTACATATACTTACACCATCTTTGAAATAAACTAAGTATATGGATGCTAGTGAAGTATGAAAATATTGAAAATGGATATTTTTGTAAAATAAGTTCACTAGTTGTGAACATCTAAAAATCCCGAGAACGAGAGTCTTACAAAAATTAACACATTTTGGAGGGTAACTAAACCCACTAAACACCCCACTAAGTTACTACGCGTTTTTATGAAAAACCAAGTTCATGTTGTCATGTAAATTGCATAGTTTATGCACTTGACTAGGGTAATATTGTTTAGTAACTTGTTATTGATTGATTGGATGAATTTTTAAAAGAAAATGATATGCTATGAGCATGGACACCTCCATTTACAAAGGAAACTCTGGTGAAATTTTCTAAAAATCCGACACTTAGAAAATATTCTTCTATCAAGTGTTTACGAATATATTTTTAACTTTGTTTTCAAAATAAACTTCGCCATAATTTTTATTATAAAAATACCAAGTATCGGAGGTTGATTTTCGTAAATAAAATTTGATAAATATATATTTAGAATATATATTTTATACTAAAACTCTTGTGTGATTATTTGTTTATTTTGTGAACTAGTTATATTATTTTTAGGGTAAAATAATATAACTTATGAATACCATGGAAATTACAACTCCAGAATAATACAAAAAATATCAAGGAATAAAATATTTAAGTTACACACTCGGTATTGAAAAATTGAACGTTCAAACATAACTTATGAAATAATCCGGAAAACGCTTCTACACATACATTTTTGGTAAGATATTATTCTGGAAATTAATGGAGTAAAATATATTATTTTTGGGAAAATACATATATTTTGGGAATATGTTATTTTGGACAAATAAGTTAAATATATTTTTTTAAGTGGGACTTAAAATATATTTTTCGGAATCACAATAATACATGTATAAATACCCCCATCCTTGGGAAGGAAATACGAAGTTAAAATACTTGTGAAGTATAAATACAAAATATTATTCAACGATTATTCCATAATAAAATATAATTTAAAGTTAAGATAATTATTTTAACTAATAATTATGACTTGGAATAATGTTCGGAAACTTAAGAGTCGCAACTCAAAAACATCAAACCCTAAGCCAAGGCACGACCCTTTCGTCTAATAGACATTAGTACGTGTAGGTCGTCGCGTAGCAGACAGAGTTTGGGTCGACGATACGATTCAGAGGACGCAGTACTGTGAGTTCATGTCCCCCTTTTCTTTTAACTGTTTTCAGTTTTATAACTTCGGGGGGTGAAATACATGTTACAATTATACAGACATTTTTATACATGGTATGGTTAGCTTAAGGAGGGACTTTCATACACCGTTAGATCATGTGAGTAGGTAGGCGGCTACTAAAGGCCATTAATCCTCGTCGTAGGACCGAGGGACATGAGTGATAGATCTTTTTGGGTGTAGCGAGCCCACACCCATGAGGCCGGGGCGGCCCATAGTGGTGACTGTGTCTTACAGCCGAGGCCTGGTACAAACTTGCTAGGTTTGAGTCTTCGTACATCACTTCACACATATCAATGGCCTTGCAAACCATTGGTGATCTCTTTTTATTTCCTTATTGCTACATACCAGGGACTTTTATACATACGTCGTTTAAAAAGGATTATACATACGCACATACACGTGAACTCGCTCAACTTTTTCTTGATTTTTCAAACTACATGTATTTCAGGAAATTAGTGGATCTGGCGGAGTATGCGTTGTGTCAAGGTTGCGTAGTGAATAAAGATGTCATCCGTGTTGTTGAGTTTAGGAGGTGGATCCCTTTCCTGGACGGGATACACAGTTCTAAACTTGGGTTTTTATTTACGTACTTTTGATAAGTCTTTGTGAACTCTGTTAATCTTGTCATGTTTGAACTTACTTTATGTGTCGACATTTTCAAACAATGATGTTCTGGTATTTTTAAACTTAATGGATGGATGAACATCTTGTGTTTTATCATATAGCATTGTTATGATTGTTGCTATGGTATTAAGAAGTCACACCAAAATAAACCCACGCTTCCGCAAAAGCCAGGGGTGTGACAGCTTGGTATCAGAGCCTCGATCATAGCGAACTAGGATTCTTTCTCGAGTCTAGACTATGATCACTAGGGCTCTCACAAAAATGTTTTCAAACATTTTTTACATTGCATACACTAAAAGTCCAGATCCAGGGTACAAGCATTTGACAAACAAAAGGGCACAATTTCACATTTCAAATTTATATTCCGGTCTTAGAGACTGGGGGAGTTCAGCCTTAGAGGCTGGGGAGGTTCAGTCTTAGAGACTGATGGAGTTCAGCCTTAGTGGCTGGGGAGGTTTAGTCTTAGGGACTGGGAGGTTGGTTTTAGAGACTAGGGAATTAGTCCTAGAGACTGGGAAAGTTGGTCTTAGAGACCAGGTAGTTGGTCTTAGAGACCAGGGGGTTAGTCTGAGAGGCTAGGGAGTTCAGTTTGAGAAACTGGGAGGGATAGTCTGGGGAAGACTAGGACGATTACTTGCATTATTGTGACTTACATGCTTATTTGACTATATGTTGATATATGTTCAATTGTCGTGATTGTTTGTTACAGACTCTATGTCTTCGTCGAGTGGAGTTTCTGACTCCGTGGAAGTAGATTCGGAGGACCCGATGCCCACCGATCCGGAGGTCTTTACATCTGATACGGACAGTAGTGACGACGACGATTTCCAGCCCTTCGCGTTGCCGGATCTCGATGACGATGCCTAGCACGCTGATGGTATTCCTGATGGGGAGCTACCCCTTGCCTTGATCCCTACTCCCATTCCACTTGCTGCATTTCCCGTAGGGGATTTGCCACTCGATGTTGTGTCCAATGACGACATCGATCTTTTTGAGGGCCCCCCTGAGGACGACCATGAGGGTGGGGCCCCGATTGCTGATAATGTCGTCATTCCTATTGTTGAGGCTCCTGTGGAGGAGGCTCCTGCAGATTCACCTGGTCCAGACTCGTTTGAGTCTGTGGCATCCGCTTCTTTGCACCACCAGGGCGTGCAGCACTACTCTCCTGACGCTGACTCAGACGTAGCGATGTCAGCTGTACCTGGTTCACCTCACGAGTTTGAGTTTGAATTTGATCATGAGTTCGAGGACGAATTTGATCCAGTTTTTCCTCCTGATTTTGACCCCGATCACGAGATCGAGTTTATTCCTGTTGACCAGCCCTTGGAGGCACCAGTGGCTCCTATTGATCAGTTATTTTATATACCTGCCGACTTTGATAAAGACTTTGCTGACCCAGAGCCTTTCATAGCACCAGAGCCTGTTGTTGCCCATGACCCTGTACCAGTGCACAACCCTATTCCTGATGATGCTCCAGTCGTTGCACCGCCCGTTCTTATGGATGCACCAGCCATTGCACCACCTATTGTTGATATTCCCATTGTTGCACCACCAGTGGTGGATGTCCCTATTACTGATGCACCCCTGCCTGATCCCGTGCCGGCATTTGTTGACCGTGCACCGTTCGCCGCTCACATCGATCCTCGATACGCTGATACCCACAATGGGTGGATCGAGGATGATGATGACTACCCTCCATTCGTGCTACCAGTCACTCCTCCTGTAGCACCTGTTTCCGCACCTATTGATGTTCCATTTTACCACCCACACATCTCTGATGTCCATCGCACCGACCTTCCTATCACATTCCTCCAAGATATTCCTCCACCTCGTCCTGGGGAGGGTTCGTCGAGGCAGCAGCCTACTTTTGTTCCACCTGTATCGTCATCTGTTCCGTTCATGTCCTGGTTCCCTCACACTACACCATCTTTTGTACCTTCGGGCGAGCCGTTTCTGTGGTCTTCGCCCAATGTTATGCCGTTATCAGACCCGTATCACCCTTTTCATGTGGGGTACACGACGGACGATATATTCATCTCCCTACAGCTTCAGCAGGACGCACTGAGTCGTCGCGTTCAGGAGTTAGAGAGGACTCCATGTCCTCCATGTCACTGTCAGACTCCTTTTGCCGCACCACACGCTCCCCTCCCGCTACCCCCTGATTCGGATATTCGTTTCCTCACCTCTGAGCAGCAGATTGCCTACTTGTTGCACGTCATTCATGCACTAGAGGAGGACTGGGTGCGCTTGCGCCGTTTGATTTTCTTCCCTCCTCCTCCTCTTCCGCCATCAGCGTAGCTATATTTTTAGTTTGGTGCAGGTAGGTTGTTTTGGTGAGAAAGTCGCAATTGGGCCAGTATACGAAGATTTTTGGAAGACCACACTTTTGTATATGATTAGTGTAGACTGACTTGTATTTTGGGGGTGATGTAACCCTATGATCTTATTTTGATGTATGATGTACAGAAAAACATGTAAAACTATATTGTGGTCATGATTAATGAAAGCTCAATGGCAACGTTCTCACTACATGCTTTGTTGAATTATTTGTTTTATATTATAACATGGGATGTTATGTGTTATGAGGTTGATGGATATTATTATATATGCATGTTTCCTATACTTACTATGACCTGACCAATATGATCATCTTTTAGAAGATGCCTCCACGACGAAACGTACACCTGCCTACTACTGAGGCGGAACTCCAGGGGCTAATTGCCGCAGCTATAGCACAGTATGCGGCCTCCCAAGCAGAAACAAGCAGGAATACTTCAAACAACAACAACAATAACAACCCACCCAATGGTAATGTCCAAGTCGCTTGAGACACATTACGATACATTTGGATATTTCTAGCACATCCGCTAATGCCATCCGTAAATACTATCGTTTGTGCAGGATGCACCTACAAACAATTTCTTGACTGTAAGCCCGTAAATTTCGACGGAACTGGAAGTGTTGTTGCATTCGTCAGATGGGCAGAAAAAACGGATTCGATTCTGAGGATGAGCAAGTGTACCCCTGAGCAACAAGTTACATACATCTCAGGGCTGTTTCTTGATTGTGCCCTATCGTGGTAGAATCTGCAAGTGCAAACATTGGGAGAAGCGGCGGCATATGCGTTATCATGGAATGAGCTGAAGGAGCTCATGAGGAAGAAGTATTGTTCGCGGGCTAAGATATAAAAGCTAGAGACGGAATTCTGGAACCTAAAGATGGAAGGCCCAAAAATCGCTGAGTATGTTTAGAGGTTTCATGATTTGTCCCATGTGGTGCCGTACATGGTCACGCCCGAATTTAAATGCATTGAGCGCTTCATCTGGGGATTGGCACCCCAGATCATGAGCATGGTAACCACGTCCAAGCCTTCAACGATTACTGAAGCCATTGATCTTAGTGTGGCGCTTATCGAAGAAGCCATTCGGTTGAACAAGTTTTCAGTTTCTGAACCAAAGAAAAAGGAAACCCATGTCGAATCCTCAGGGGAGAACAAGAGGAAATTCTCGAACTTTAAGAAAAGTAGCAGTGCCAGCAAGAAGAGGGATACAAACCCGCCAGCTGAGGTAAAGACTGGCAGTGAACAAAAAGGGAAAGGATACATGGGCACTCTGCCGAAGTGTGATTTATGCCAACATCATCATACTGGCCGGTGCATACTTAGCAAATGTGAATCCTGTGGAAGGATGGGTCACTCAAAAGACACTTGTTGGGCTGGTACTGGTCGTGGTGGCCAAAGAGGATCTGGTAACAACAACCGGGGAGGTAATGGAAATGGGAACCGCAATGGCGGAAATGATAATCGTGGTAACTTTGGGAATCAAGCAGGAAATGGTAACCGCAATCAAAACAACAATCAAGGCGGTAATGGAGATGGTAACGGTCGAGGACCGGGATGCTTTAACTGTGGAGACATCGGGCACTTCAAGCGTGAATGCCCAAAACTCAGTCAAGCTCGTGGAAGGGTATTCAACATTGGAGCAAGGGAAGCACGCCAGGACCCGAATGTTGTCACCGGTACGTTCCCTATAAATCAACGCTTTGCATCTGTATTTTTGACACTGGTGCCGACTATAGTTTTGTATCGCTAGAATTTAAGAATATGCTTAGGTTAACTGCTAGTAAGTTAGATATTCCATACTCAATTGAACTGGCTAATAGAAAGCTAGTTGAAACAAGTGAAGTTGTCAGAGGTTGCGTAATCGAGCTGGGAGAAAACGAGTTTACACTAGATCTACTGCCAGTCGAGTTGGGAAGCTTCGACGTGGTAGTAGAGATGGATTGGTTATCTAGCGACAAAGCCGAGATTGTTTGTCACGAGAAGACTATTCGCATCCCAATGGCGGATGGAGAAACAATTGTGGTTCATGGAGAGAAGCGCGATATGCCATTGAGGATCATTAGCTGCCTAAAAGCTAGAAAGTGTTTACAGAAGGGATGTGCTGCCTTCTTGGCACACATCGTTGATAAAGAAGCCGCTGAACCAAAGATCGAAGACATTCCAGACGTAAAGGAATATCCTGAAGTCTTTCCAGAAGACTTGCTAGGATTGCCACCACAAAGACAAGTCGAGTTTCATATTGACTTAGTTCCAGGCGCCGCGCCTGTAGCTAAGGCACCCTATCGAGTTGCACCTTCAGAGATGTAAGAGCTGTCAACGCAACTTCAAGAGCTGTTAGACAAAGGATTTATCAGACCAAGCTTCTCGCCTTGGGGAGCTCCAGTTTTGTTTGTTAAAAAGAAAGATGGTAGTTTTCGCATGTGTATCGACTACCGGGAACTGAACAAGTTGACAATCAAGAATAGATATCCTTTGCCGAGAATTGATGACCTATTCGATCAGTTGTAAGGTTCAAGTTTCTACTCAAAGATCGATCTTCGATCAGGTTACCACCAATTGAGAATACAAGAGGAAAGTATTCCCAAGACTGCTTTTAGGACTCGTTATGGACATTACGAGTTCCTGGTTATGCCGTTTGGTTTGACGAACGCGCCAGCTGTATTAATGGATTTGATGAACAGAGTTTGTAAGTCGTACCTTGATAAGTTTGTGATTGTGTTCATTGATGACATTTTGATCTACTCAAATACGAAGGAAGAGCATGAGCAGCATTTAAGAGCCATTTTAGAGCTACTTAAAAAGGAGAAGTTGTACGCAAAGTTCTCGAAGTATAAGTTCTGGTTACGCGAAGTCCAGTTTCTTGGACATGTGGTTAATGGAAATGGAATTCATGTGGACCCACAAAGATCGAGGCGATCAAGAACTGGGAGACTCCAAAGACGCCGACCGAGATCCGACGGTTCTTAGGTTTGGCTGGTTATTATCGAAGGTTCATTGAGGATTTCTCGAAAATCGCTCAGCCTCTGACTACTCTCACACAGAAAGACAAGAAGTTTGATTGGGGAGACAAACAAGAAGAAGCATTTCAGTTGTTGAAAAACAAGCTTTGTGACGCACCAATCTTATCGCTACCCGAAGGCATGGACGACTTCGTGGTATATTGCGATGCTTCACGCCAAGGTTTAGGCTGCGTGCTGATGCAGCGACAGAAGGTGATAGCATACGCTTCTCGCCAATTGAAGTTCCACGAGAAAAATTATACCACGCATGACTTGGAGTTAGGCGCGGTGGTATTTGCGTTGAAAATCTGGCGACATTAATTGTATGGCACACGATGTACAGTCTATACTGATCACAAGAGCCTGCAGCACATATTTGATCAAAAGGAGCTTAACATGAGGCAAAGACGCTGGGTTGAACTATTGAATGACTACGACTGTGAAATCAAGTATCACCCAGGGAAGGCGAATGTGGTCGCCGATGCCCTGAGTCGGAAAGAAAGGATCAAGCCCATAAGGGTTAGGGCTTTAGAAATGATTGTCCAGACAGACCTCTCATTGTGCATTCGTGCCGCGCAGAGAGAAGCTCTTAAAGAAAGGAATATTGAGGATGAGTATCTCCGTGGGATGGAGAAGCAGTTGGTACCAAACGGGGAAGGAACTTTATGCTTCATTAAACGAATTTGGGTTCCTTTGTTTGGTGGTTTGAGAAAGGTTATTTTTTATGAAGCCCACAAATCTCGATACTCGATTCACCCAGGAGCGGATAAAATGTACCAAGATCTTAAGGATTTCTATTGGTGGCCAAGGTTGAAAGGCGATGTTGCAATATATGTTAGCAAATGTTTAACTTGCGCCAAGGTAAAGGTCGAATACCAAAAGCCTTCAGGTCTCTTGCAACAACCTGAAATACCCCAGTGGAAGTGGGAACAAATTTCTATAGACTTCATAACGAAATTGCCAAGGACACCCAAGGGCCACGATATGATTTGGGTGATAGTAGACCGTTTAACGAAATCTGCGCACTTTTTGCCAATCAAGGAAAAAGACAACACGAGTAAACTTGCTGAGATATACATGAGAGAGGTTGTGGCACGGCATGGAGTGCCACTCTCAATCATCTCTGATAGAGATGGACGCTTCATGTCAAGGATTTGGCAATCCTTTCAAGAAGCCTTTGGTTCTCAGTTGAATCTAAGTACTGCATTTCACCCGCAAACAGACGGACAGAGCGAACGAACGATTCAAACATTAGAAGACATGTTGCGAGCTTGCGTAATGGATCTAGGTGGAAGTTGGGACACTCACCTACCATTGGTTGAATTCTCATACAATAATAGCTATCATGCAAGTATACAAGCCGCACCGTTCGAAGCCCTCTATGGACGCAAATGTCGATCACCGGTTTGTTGGGCTGACGCGGGTGATAGACAACTAGTTGGTCCGGAATTGGTCCAGGAAACGACAGACAAGATTGCACAGATCCGAGAACGCATCAAAGCGGCTCGTGATCGACAAAAGAGTTATGCGGACCTAAGAAGGAAACCTCTGGAATTTAAGGTGGGAGAGATGGTTTTATTGAAGGTTTCACCCTAGAAGGGTGTGGTACGCTTTGGGAAGCGTGGGAAGTTGAATCCGCGTCACATTAGCCCATTCAGAATCCTGCAAAGGATTGGGCTTGTAGCATACAAGTTGGACCTATCTGCTGAACTTAATGGCGTTCACGATACATTTCATTTATCCAATTTGAAAAAGAGTCCAACTCAAGAGACAACTGTGACACCTGTGTCACCGCGACCCTCAAACAAATACCAAGCCAATGAAATATTGTATTTCATACTTGGGATCTTGTATAAATATGTGTATCTTTTGCACATATCAATTCTTGTTCAATTTCAAACTTTACATCGCTTTCTGGAGAATTATACGCAAACTGGTGCGTAAACGTACTCAGTTTAATGTGACAAATACTCCGGAACATCAACATATACTCAACATACCTTAAATAACCTTTACATAACTTAGAAATAAGTTTTGAAGGCTTTGGTATGGCAAAAACAAGTTAATTCGCTTACAGGGACTAAACTTGACAAACTGCGAAAGTATGCCAATTTGAACTGTAACAGACATTCCGGAACATGTCCATAAGTTAAACATACCATAAATATCCTTTACATAGCTTAGAAATAGGCTTTGAGGGGTTTGGTATGCCAAAATAAACTTTTGGGTCATTCAGGGACTAAAAGTGTCAAAAAGTGCACAAGTTTGCACTTTCGCGCATAACTTACGTTCTGAATACATCCGGACATCCAAAAATTTATGTAAGCATCCTTATATTATGCCTTAGTATTTGGCATAAGAAAAATCCATTCGTCGCGTCATTTGGATCGTCTTTCGCGCTTATGCGCATTCCGTCGTAATTAAGCGAACATCGCGATCGTACGACCAAACGAACCGATATCCGGAATATTTTTGAGCATATTTCAAGTCCCCTACACTTTAACTTCATCTTAGAGCCTTGAAATGAGGTTAACGGGGCTTAAACGTGCCAAAAATGGGCCAAATTGCATGATTCTGAAGTGCAGGGACTAAAACTGAAAATTCTGAACTGTGACCCTCAGGCGGGGCGCGTAAGGATTGCCCAAATCCTTACGCGGGGCACATGGGACTATCAGACCAGATTCAATGTTTGAATCCACTTGCAGTTGGCCTTTCGTTCGTTCAAGGGGAAATGCCCTTTCACCCAATCAAGAGCCAAGGGCCATTTTCAGTAACCACAACATTTTGACAAGTGGACGCTCAAGATCGTGGCACGATATTCAAGAAACGATCCTAATGGCTCTACTTTTCCTATAAATACACCCCTTGATGTAAAACCCACACAAATCTGATCAAAATGCTCTAAGTTGATGTCATTGCTTCATACCTGAGCTCTTTGATCTAGATTAGCATTCGGGGACCCTCCGTAAGTATTCTTTCGTTCTTTTATTCGCTTTTCGAGTCCGAAAGTCAACGTTTTGTTGACTTTCTGCATTGACCAGCCTATGGTCAACACGAAGTTCATGGAACTTCATAACGTGAGCGTGATCACGATGGTTATAGTCTGTAGTGACTATACCTACTGATTACCACATTATCTAGGCTCAGTGACGAGTCGTAGTTTCGGCCAAAATGTGCATTCTTGCATATTTTGTAACCAAACTACTAGTGAGCATCAAAGCCGTTTGTTTTGGTGCCAAACCTGTTTTCTAAACTTAGTTAAGCATGTCCTAACATGCTTAGCTCGTCACTTTTAGTTTAGTGCATATATAGGGTCGTAAGGTAAGCGATCTAAACCATCGCTTATACTTTCGAACCCGACCCATTTGGCCGATCATTAGGATCCGACCAAACACATTAGGTGACCATAGCTATAACCTTCCGAGGTTATACCTTGTGGTCACGATGTTAGGCGTTCCAGAGGCGTTCTACAAGAACGACGCGTAAGGTAGCATAAGCTACCTAAACGGGTCGTAATGGGTCGCAAGCACTTAGGTTAGGTTTCATTTTAGTATGTAGGCTTTGTTAAACCATACTACGCGAGTCTCCATACTCGTTTGGTTTACGAACCCGCATACTATCCGATCCTTCCGATTTTGGTCCGGTATATTAACATAGCTACCTATTAGGTGCCGTTTGATATTCCGTGATCTCTAGCATTATTTGGTTATTATACAAGAACTACAAAGCAATCTCAGGTGAGTACATTGAACCCCTCTTTTACTGTTTTCCAAACTGTTTTGGGGTGAAACACATGTGCCTACTTGTTACTTTCATGCTTTCCCGTTTTCACATCATATACTTGCTATATTCGGTAGTACATATATATAGTACATGATTTCATTGGGTTCATGCTACGTACGCCCATTGTGTGCATACGTAGTACATTGTTTTACATTGCATTTCTGTTGCATATGCTCATCCAGCATATGAACACATTATGCTACATTTTGAACCGTTGTGACCATTTGACCATGCAAACCGTCTAAACCCGTTTGATTATATGAACCGTTTGTAACCATTGAACCGTGTGAACCAGTTGTATCCGTTGATATGATTTACATTTGACAATAGACACTTGACTATACATGAACATTTCTACAATTGTTAAATACTTCATCTCGATGGTTTGGTTTGAGTAAGTGATTAAGTAACGAGGCGTGTGTAATATGATACAAGCATGGTGGATACGCCACTGGTACTTCCTATATATAAGTGTTTGTATGGTATTACATATCGTAGCGTTATTTGAATCATTTCAATTTGATACATATGACATTTTATACAAATAACACACTTTTCCCGAAACATTGTTTTACAAACGACTTATCTTATACAAACTCATTTTACATGGTTATCCGTTTAACCATACAGTGTTCTCTTATTTATACATATCATTTGATCTTACCGTTTTTCAAATGATTTACAAGACAAAGCAAAATACGAGGTTCATGACTAAACATTTTCTCAAACACATGTCATGAATTCCGTTTTCACAAAACCATTGTATCTCACAGGCATTTTTATGCTGACGTACCTATTTTCACATGTGTTTTCAGGAGATGATGCATAGGACTTATCAAGACATACTTAGGCGGACCTGTGCCTTAGTGACTTAAAACGAGACAAGAACTAGTTAATTTATGTTATGTATTCTTTGGTTCTTGTTTAAAGCAATGTAAACTTTCATGTTTGATTAATAAAACGAAACTTCATTTACCATGGATTTGAAACAATTGATTCTGTTACAACACTCCCCGACGTTTCCGCCACGTTTTGTATGTTCTACGTGGTCGGGGTGTGACAGAAAAGTTGGTATCAGAGCCAGGTTATAGGGAATTAGGTTATTAGTAATGCTTTGACCTAGTCTATAACCTTCCTAGGACCCTAACGCGAGTTTACTTGCGTTTCGTCATAAAACAATACCGTCGCCTATCCTTAGGCGACGACCACAACAAGAACATAAATTTCAAAACCGCTTTGAAAACTAATCATCTATTCTAGGATGATTGATTACTAGGTTTTGAATCCTCTGTTATAAGGTTTTGAACCCCTTTGAACTTTCAAAACTCTCGTCGAAGTTTTGGGTCCTAAATAGTGTGAACACGTGCAAACTGGAAGAGTGAATGCCTGTACCCTGGGTTTTCTGTCTAAGGTTAGAGTGTTCATACAAATCCACATAATCGGACCAGTCACTCTTACCTGGGAACTCTTGGGGTGAGTGTCCACTTATAGGCGAGCATGTCATCGCGATACACTATGAGGATCTATTTGCTTTGATTCAGCCTTGGTGTTGTTTGTTTTGCTTCGTGGATTCAAACAAATGACCATCAACCATGATTATGGCCGGTAATTGTAATATCCTATTCTTACCCAATGCCATTTCATTTGCTTTCTTTCTTGTTTCTCTTTTAGAATGCCTCCTCGACGCGAAAACCAGATAGTGACTGCCGAACTGGCAGAGATCATTTCACAGCAAATGGCTGCTCAATTCCCAAACCTCTTTGCTCAATGGAACCAAGCCAACAACAACAATAATGCCCCCCTGCAACTTCAAGACGTTCAACTCAGCTAAGCCATCCAAGTTTTCTGGGTCTCAAGGAGCGACTGCACTTCTGCAATGGTTCGAGAGTTTAGAGAACACCTTCAGACATGTTCAATGTACAAACGAGCGAAAGGTAGAATTCGCATCTTGCGTCTTTGAGAAACGAGCTTTGACATGGTGGAATGGTGTGATGAGAGATAGGGGTGCCGATGTGGCACTGGCTCAAACATGGCAAGAGCTTCGAGCTCTGATGATGAATGAATTCTGTCCTCGTCACGAGATCAGGGCCTTGGAAACGGAGTTCGACAATCTTAAGCAAGTTAGCGGTGAGCATCGAGCCTACACGGACCGTTATGAGGACTTAAGTTTGTTATGCCCGGATATGGTTACACCTTTGGATAAGGCAATCGAAAAGTACATTGATGGCCTCCCTGACTCAATACAAGACATTGTGACTGGTAGCAACCCTACTACAATTAGACAGGCCATTGAGCTATCTGCAACCTTGACTGAATCAAAGATCAGGAAAGGTAAACTTTTCCAAAAAGGTGACAAGAAACCGGTCGGGGAATCGAACCCAATCGAGGAATCAAAGACCATGGATGAACAGACTGAATCTCCTAAGAAGTCAAAGAAGCGAAAGGCTTCTCAGAACTTCGCCGTGGTCGCTCACAATGGTCAAGCCGTCCCCAACCAACCAGCTCAACCCCCTGCTAGAAAACCATACAATGGAACTGCACTCTTGTGCAACCAATGTAGCCTCCATCATCACGCCAATGTACAGTGCCGCAAATGCCAAACTTGTGGACTTATAGGCCACACAGCAAGAGTCTGCCCAGCTGCAGCTGCGCCAAACCAAGCTGGCAACAATCCTGCTCAAGGTCGTTTTCTACCAGGCTCTTGTTTCAACTGTGGCGAGATGGGTCATTTCCGAAGAAATTGCCCAAAGCTTGTTAATGCAAATCCAGCACAGGGATGAGCATCTGACTGACTAGAAGACAACATCGTTTAGAAATAATCACGTCTTATGTATTATTTTCTTTTGTTGTCAAGGTCCAAGAAATAGTTGTTATCGTTGTTTATAAATAAATCTTTTATTTACATTGCAATGTATTTCTGTGGTTGCATGTATAAACGACATATCCCTTACAATATCGAAAATCAAAGAACCGTATTCCTTGAAGAACAAACTACCCCTAAAATTCTCCCATTCTATGATCGCTTGCGTCTTCCACAAAATTCCTAAGTACCCGTTTATTCTAAGGAAACGAAGTACAAAGCGCAAGTTACAACGTGAGACGAATACCCAAGGTACCACTATAAATCCTTAATAGGGTACCTAAGGATTTCCCGTAAGTCCTAAATTGTTGTATACCTTAATTCGAATGTGGTGATTCCTTGTAATCAAAAATCGAATTTTGGGAGATCTTCCTATCTTCTCAGATAGATTCCAGTGAACATTGAGACCCGTCGACTGGTTTCCATATCCGTATTCAATCAATAACAAGTTAATAACAAATTATAATCAAGTTAAACAATTATGTGACTTTGTGCTTATGTGTTCCCTTATGTGTTGTTGTGTGATCCAAATTATGTTATCCAAATCTTCATAGAATCTTACATATCCTTGTACAAGAGATTCATAGTAGGATACCCAAAGGTATTACTTAAAATCCTCAATGGACTTCTATGTTATAGTTAAGTCCCTCGGATTATAAAGTACTCCTTCATAATTAGACCCCTTGTGTGGCCTAGTTAAACAGATTGATCCAAAAATCTGGTTAGGGATATCATGTGATGATATAGCTGAAAGGACTCCTTGGTGGCCTAACTAAGAAGATCCCCTGTCGATCTAATTAAAAGGACCCGATGGAAGTCTATTCACCCTCATCACAAGTTTGATATCCTTCCCCAAAACATTACAAAACAAACTGTGCGGACTGTGCAAGGGATTACGTAATTATGGATGCATACATAATTATGGAATTTAGTGCACAGAAATCACAGCAAGTTCTGTCATGTGTCTAGAGTTAACCCTATTCATTTCCAACTCTTAGGAAGCAACCGTTGAAAATGACTCCGTTAGTTCATTTTCGTTTCCGAAGATTTACCCGTTGAGGAAATGAATATCCGTTGTGTAATCCTTCATTTCCAACTCTGATGAAGCAACCGTTGAAAATGACTCCGTTAGTTCATTTTCGTTTCTGACGATTTATCCGTTGGGGAAATGAATATCCGTTGTGTAATCCTTCATTTCCATTTCTGATGAAGCAACTATTGAAAATGACTCCGTTAGTTCATTTTCGTTTCTGACGATTTATCCGTTGGGGAAATGAATATCCGTTGTGTAATCCTTCATTTCCAACTCTGATGAAGCAACCGTTGAAAATGACTCCGTTAGTTCATTTTCGTTTCTGACGATTTATCCGTTGGGGAAATGAATATCCGTTGTGTAATCCTTCATTTCCATTTCTGATGAAGCAACCATTGAAAATGACTCCGTCTGTTCATTTTTCGTTTCTGAAGATTTGTCCGATGAGGAAATGAACATCCGTTTGCTTATTCCGTCATTTCCATTTCTGAAGAATACTCGATGAGAAAAATGACCCCGTCTGTTCATTTTCGTTTCTGAAGAATGAACCGTCAAGGAAATGACAGGATATTGCCTTGCATATCGCTGGTGGTTATTTGGCAAAGTCACAAATAGACTCCTACGAATAAATTTCGGGACGAAATTTCCTAAAGTACGGGAGACTGTGACACCTGTGTCACCGCGACCTTCAAACAAATACCAAGCCGATGAAATATTGTATTTCATACTTGGGATCTTGTATAAATATGTGTATCTTTTGCACATGTCAATTCTTGTTCAATTTCAAACTTTACATCGCTTACTGGAGAATTATACGCAAACTGGTGCGTAAACGTACTCAGTTTAATGCGACAAATACTCCGGAACATCAACATATACTCAACATACCTTAAATAACCTTTACATAACTTAGAAATAAGTTTTGAAGGCTTTGGTATGGCAAAAACAAGTTAATTCGCTTACATGGACTAAACTTGACAAACTGCGAAAGTATGCCAATTTGAACTGTAACAGACATTCCGGAACATGTCCATAAGTTAAACATACCATAACTATCCTTTACATAGCTTAGAAATAGGCTTTGAGGGGTTTGGTATGCCAAAATAAACTTTTGGGTCATTCAGGGACTAAAAGTGTCAAAAAGTGCACAAGTTTGCACTTTCGCGCATAACTTACGTTCTGAATACATCCGGACATCCAAAAATTTATGTAATCATCCTTATATTATGCCTTAGTATTTGGCATAAGAAAAATCCATTCGTCGCGTCATTTGGATCGTCTTTCGCGCTTATGCGCATTCCGTCGTAATTAAGGGAACATCGCGATCGTACGACCAAACGAACCGACATCCGGAATATTTTTGAGCATATTTCAAGTCCCCTACACTTTAACTTCATCTTAGAGCCTTGAAATGAGGTTAACGGGGCTTAAACGTGCCAAAAATGGGCCAAATTGCATGATTCTGAAGTGCAGGGACTAAAACTGAAAATTCTGAACTGTGACCCTCAGGCAGGGCGCGTAAGGATTGCCCAAATCCTTACGCGGGGCGCGTGGGACTATCAGCCCAGATTCAATGTTTGAATCCACTTGCAGTTGGCCTTTCGTTCGTTCAAGGGGCAATGCCCTTTCACCCAATCAAGAGCCAAGGGCCATTTTCAGTAACCACAACATTTTGACAAGTGGACGCTCAAGATCGTGGCACGATATTCAAGAAACGATCCTAACGGCTCTACTTTTCCTATAAATACCCCCTTGATGTAAAACCCACACAAATCTGATCAAAATGCTCTAAGTTGATGCCATTGCTTCATACCTGAGCTCTTTGATCTATATTAGCATTCGGGGACCCTCCGTAAGTATTCTTTCGTTCTTTTATTCGCTTTTCGAGTCCGAAAGTCAACGTTTTGTTGACTTTCTGCATTGAACAGCCTATGGTCAACACGAAGTTCATGGAACTTCATAACGTGAGCGTGATCACGATGGTTATAGTCTGTAGTGACTATACCTACTGATTACCACGTTATCTAGGCTCAGTGACAAGTCGTAGTTTCGGCCAAAATGTGCATTCTTGCATATTTTGTAACCAAACTACTAGTGAGCATCAAAGCCGTTTGTTTTGGTGCCAAACCTGTTTTCTAAACTTAGTTAAGCATGTCCTAACATGCTTAGCTCGTCACTTTTAGTTTAGTGCATATATAGGGTCGTAAGGTAAGCGATCTAAACCATCGCTTATACTTTCGAACCCGACCCATTTGGCCGATCATTAGGATCCGACCAAACACATTAGGTGACCATATCTATAACCTTCCGAGGTTATACCTTGTGGTCACGATGTTAGGCGTTCCAGACGCGTTCTACGCGAACGACGCGTAAGGTAGCATAAGCTACCTAAACGGGTCGTAATGGGTCGCAAGCACTTAGGTTAGGTTTCATTTTAGTATGTAGGCTTTGTTAAACCATATTACGCGAGTCTCCATACTCGTTTGGTTTACGAACCCGCATACTATCCGATCCTTCCGATTTTGGTCCGGTATATTAACATAGCTACCTATTAGGTGCCGTTTGATATTCCGTGATCTCTAGCATTATTTGGTTATTATACAAGAACTACAAAGCAATCTCAGGTGAGTACATTGAACCCCTCTTTTACTGTTTTCCAAACTGTTTTGAGGTGAAACACATGTGCCTACTTGTTACTTTCATGCTTTCCTGTTTTCACATCATATACTTGCTATGTTCGATAGTACATATATATAGTACATGATTTCATTGGGTTCATGCTACGTACGCCCATTGTGTGCATACGTAGTACATTGTTTTACATTGCATTTCTGTTGCATATGCTCATCCAGCATATGAACACATTATGCTACATTTTGAACCGTTGTGACCATTTGACCATGTGAACCGTCTAAACCCGTTTGATTATATGAACCGTTTGTAACCATTGAACCGTGTGAACCAGTTGTATCCGTTGATATGATTTACATTTGACAATAGACACTTGACTATACATGAACATTTCTACAATTGTTAAACACTTCATCTTGATGGTTTGGTTTGAGTAAGTGATTAAGTAACGAGGCGTGTGTAATATGATACAAGCATGGTGGATACGCCGCTGGTACTTCCTATATATAAGTGTTTGTATGGTATTACATATCGTAGCGTTATTTGAATCATTTCAATTTGATACATATGACATTTTATACAAATAACACACTTTTCCCGAAACATTGTTTTACAAACGACTTATCTTATACAAACTCATTTTACATGGTTATCCGTTTAACCATACAGTGTTCTCTTATTTATACATATCATTTGATCTTACCGTTTTTCAAATGATTTACAAGACAAAGCAAACTACGAGGTTCATGACTAAACATTTTCTCAAACACAAGTCATGAATTCCGTTTTCACAAAACCAATGTATCTCACAGGCATTTTTATGCTGACGTACCTATTTTCACATGTGTTTTCAGGAGATGATGCATAGGACTTATCAAGACATACTTAGGCGGACCTGTGCCTTAGTGACTTAAAACGAGACAAGAACTAGTTAAATTATGTTATGTACTCTTTGGTTCTCGTTTAAAACAATGTAAACTTTCATGTTTGATTAATAAAACGAAACTTCAATTGCCATGGATTTGAAACAATTGATTCTGTTACAACACTCCCTGACGTTTCCGCCACGTTTTCTATGTTCCACGTGGTCGGGGTGTGATAACAGTTGTCATTCCTGCCGACGAAGTTCACATTGACGACACACTCCATTTTACAGAAGAACCCGTTGAGGTTACTGATTGGAAAGTTAATAAGACACGCCGGAGTAGTGTCAAACTCGTCAAGGTTCGATGGAATGCACGACATGTGCCGGAATTCACGTGGGAGCGTGAGGATCGCATGAAAGAGAAGTACCCACATTTATTCCCCAACACCCCTGCATCTCGTAGGAGAACTAAAATTTCGGGACGGAATTTCTCTAACAGGGGGAGAATGTGACAATCCTCACAATTACAGGTATCCGTACAATTAATTAATATTAAATTTGTGCTTAATGACTGTGCATGGTTACAACTGTTGATTAAACTACTGACTGATTTCTGTTACATACATATGCATCACATTCATGCTATCACTCCATTTATTACATACAAACCTTAGTGACAAACTTGATGCACAAAGCACAGTTAGCACAGTGAGCGGATAGCCCAGAAAACATGCTGACAATGCCAGCACATAGACAGACAATGTTTTTGAGGCCAGTATGAGCCAGAGATGGGGTACAACACTAGTAGGGAGTGTAGGGAAGTGAGGACCATAAAACTGCGTCACTAGGTGATAGTTAAAGTGCCGGGAAGTGCCTAAAACACACTCTAAATGCAGAATTCTGCATCTACTAACAAAATTCAGCATTTAAATGTGCTGGTAATGTGCAAAAACTTAACAAAATGGTCCTGTATACTTTCCTAAGTGTCGGGAATTAAAAGTGTCATTAAAAGTTATATAAAAGACACTTTACGGATTAATTAAGCACTTTAACGGAACAGTATCAAACCGAACAACCGGACATTACCCGGAACACAAAAATATTGTCAAGTACATTGTTTCACTTTTAGTAAGCTAGTTATGTTCCCCGAACACCCTAACACACTATATATTTCATAACACTCATAAACCACTAACTAAACCTTTGGTTTCCAACCAAGATGACTAACTATCTAGTTGGGACTCAACCCTATACCCCCCCCCCTTGGCGATGGTCACCATGGGTGGCCCACCCATGGATTTGTTTCAATATTTAATATGACCATGTTGCTAGTTTAGGGGCATATTACACATAAGACAATAGCATGTTGGAGTTTATAAGTATTAACCTCAAGTCCACCCTTCTCTCACTTCACAACACATAACACACTTCAAACTCACTCTCTTCTCTCCCTCTTGCTCGGCCGAGAGCACCACCACCACCACCATCATCTTCAATTCCAAATCATTCAATCTCTAGTGATCCAAAGGTGTTAAAGTGCATACAACGAAGCTCAGTGTTCTTGGAAGTGGAAGGACCTCTCTTATCTTCTTTTATCCACTCAATTTCTTCAGTTGAACTTCCCTAGCCTTGAGCTAGTGGTAAGAACTTAGATCCTTTCATTTTTCATCTTGTCTAAGTGGTTAATGATGGACCATGATCAAAAACATTAAGAACATTTATGAATCATATGAAGAAGACATGAACATTAACTAATTTGATGATGAAATAAGAAGGAAACTTGATAAAATGAAGTTGTTGTAGTTATGTTGTTGATATTTTGATGATTACTAGCAATATGATGTTTGATCATCATATGAAGCTTGTTAAGTTATGATTAAAAACATGACTTAACAAGTTAGAGATGATTATGTGTACATAAAATGATCATCTTCTTGTTAAAGCTAGAACTTGGGAATAAAAGTGATTTTCATAGAAAATAATAAACCTAATGGACTAGTAAAACTTGTAGACTCAAGACTTGTGTATGAGTTATATTAGAAAACCAAGTTTAAAAGGCGGTTTTTGAAAAAGTATGATTCTTACATATACTTACACCATCTTTTAAATAAACTAAGTATATGGATGCTAGTGAAGCATGAAAATATTGAAAATGGATATTTTTGTAAAATAAGTTCACTAGTTGTGAACATCTAAAAATCCCGAGAACGAGAGTCTTACAAAAATAAACACATTTTGGAGGGTAACTAAACCCACGAAACACCCCACTAAGTTACTACGCGTTTTTATGAAAAACCAAGTTCATGTTGTCATGTAAATTGCATAGTTTATGCACTTGACTAGGGTAATATTGTTTAGTAACTTGTTATTGATTGATTGGACGAATTTTGAAAAGAAAATGATATGCTATGAGCATGGACACCTCCATTTACAAAGGAAACTCTGGTGAAATTTTCTAAAAATCCGACACTTAGAAAATATTCTTCTATCAAGTGTTTACGAATATATTTTTAACTTTGTTTTCAAAATAAACTTCGCCATAATTTTTATTATAAAAATACCAAGTATCGGAGGTTGATTTTCGTAAATAAAATTTGATAAATATATATTTAGAATATATATTTTATACTAAAACTCTTGTGTGATTATTTGTTTATTTTGTGAACTAGTTATATTATTTTTAGGGTAAAATAATATAACTTATGAATACCATGGAAATTACAACTCCAGAATAATACAAAAAATATCAAGGAATAAAATATTTAAGTTACACACTCGGTATTGAAAAATTGAACGTTCAAACATAACTTATGAAATAATCCGGAAAACGCTTCTACACATACATTTTTGGTAAGATATTATTCTGGAAATTAATGGAGTAAAATATATTATTTTTGGGAAAATACATATATTTTGGGAATATGTTATTTTGGACAAATAAGTTAAATATATTTTTTTAAGTGGGACTTAAAATATATTTTTCGGAATCACAATAATACATGTATAAATACCCCCATCCTTGGGAAGGAAATACGAAGTTAAAATACTTGTGAAGTATAAATACAAAATATTATTCAACGATTATTCCATAATAAAATATAATTTAAAGTTAAGATAATTATTTTAACTAATAATTATAACTTGGAATAATGTTCGGAAACTTAAGAGTCGCAACTCAAAAACATCAAACCCTAAGCCAAGGCACGACCCTTTCGTCTAATAGACATTAGTACGTGTAGGTCGTCGCGTAGCAGACAGAGTTTGGGTCGACGATACGATTCAGAGGACGCAGTACTGTGAGTTCATGTCCCCCTTTTCTTTTAACTGTTTTCAGTTTTATAACTTCGGGGGGTGAAATACATGTTACAATTATACAGACATTTTTTATACATGGTATGGTTAGCTTAAGGAGGGACTTTCATACACCGTTAGATCATGTGAGTGGGTAGGCGGCTACTAAAGGCCATTAATCCTCGTCGTAGGACCGAGGGACATGAGTGATAGATTTTTTTGGGTGTAGCGAGCCCACACCCATGAGGCCGGGGCGGCCCATAGTGGTGACTGTGTCTTACAGCCGAGGCCCGGTACAAATTTGCTAGGTTTGAGTCTTCGTACATCACTTCACACATATCAATGGCCTTGCAAACCATCGGTGATCTCTTTTTATTTCCTTATTGCTACATACCAGGGACTTTTATACATACGTCATTTACAAAGGATTATACATACTCACATACACATAAACTCGCTCAACTTTTTGTTGATTTTTCAAACTACATGTATTTCAGGAAATTAGTGGATCTGGCGGAGTATGCGTTGTGTCAAGGCTGCGTAGTGAATAAAGATGTCATCCGTGTTGTTGAGTTTAGGAGGTGGATCCCTTTCCTGGACGGGATACACAATTCTAAACTTGGGTTTTTATTTACGTACTTTTGATGAGTCTTTGTGAACTCTGTTAATCTTGTCATGTTTGTAACTTACTTTATGTGTCGACATTTTCAAACAATGATGTTGTGGTATTTTTAAACTTAATGAATGGATGAACATCTTGTGTTTTATCATATAGCATTGTTATGATTGTTACTATGGTATTAAGAAGTCACACCAAAATAAACCCACGCTTCCGCAAAAGTCAGGGTGTGACAAAATTAGAGGTGGGTGACATGACACTGATGTGAAAGGTCATTGTGGTCATGAAGGTCATGACCATACCCTAGAGCCTAATATGAAGATACTACAATTTAGAAGATTCAAACAATATAACAAATAAATTAAACACTCTCATACTAGTCAATAGAAACACACAACTTTTATATATAACTAGACTCTTAAAGAAAAATACAAAGAAAATTACTTTTTGAGTCTCTGTGTCTTTGTGGTGTTAACCACCTGAGTAAAAAATCAATATGTTTAACACCCTGAGTCTGTAAACGTTTTTCTTGTAACGTTTTGAGTCCAACTTTTTAAAATTGTTAGAACTTTTTTATGAAGTTTTGTTAAATGACTAAATTATCCCTATAGTTAAAAAAAGTTAATATATTATCAAATTTCTCTCTCTTATATATCTCTCAATCTCTCCCTTATCTCCATCTCTCTCAAATCTGCATTTCTCTCTCGTCTTTTTTTCTCTATCTCTAAACCACCTCCATCATCCATCCCCCACCACCACACCTCCACCAACACCACACCACCATCACCACTACACCTCCACTGTCACCACCACAACTACACCTCCACCTTCACCACCCACCACCGCTACACCTCCACCATCACCACTGCACCTCCATCGTCATCACCACTGTTGACTAGCTTTGACCGTCGTTGACCAAACTTAAAACCCGCCAAAAACAATTTCCAAACACCCCCAAGGCATCGAGTAACCATCCATCACCACCACAGTTGACTACCTTTCAAAATTTAAACCTGACAAAAAGTGTAGCTAGATTTTTTTTGTTTACGGTAAGCTAACCTATTTCTATGTCCACACCTTGCAGGATTTTAACTCTTCATCTCTATGATTGATCTCTATGATTGATAGCAGCCACATTGAGGAAAAATGTCACCTAGCTCTAACTCTGTTAGTTTTCATGTTTAAATCAAGGTAGATTTGTAATTTACTTATTTGTTTAAAATCTATTTAATAAATAAAACAATTTTCTTTTAAATTTTAAAAATATATAAACAGATAAATAGTGGAGATTTGTATATACGAAATTAAATACATTTGGAATGAGGCAGGAGTTGAGCAGTGGTGCTTCACCGGAGAAAAAGACCAAATGGTGGGGTGGGAGGTGGGTTGTGGTGGTATGGTAGTTAGAGAGAGAGAGATGGGGTTTATATATATGTAAGATGTTTTAAACATAATTATTTAATTTAGAGTAAAATGACCAAAATACCCTCATGTGAGGTCTACTTGGTCAGATTTAACCATAAAAATAAACTGATTTTTGGTTAAAGGACATAACGCGCAAGAGTTTGCAAACATCGAGTACGTTTTCTGTACGTTTTGAAGACAAAGGATACACTTTGCAATCTAGTGTCAACATAAAGAACGATTTTTCGTAATTTACTCTTTTAAAAAATTAAACATATATAAAAGAATAAATAAATCTTGCCTGATAACTCTTTGATTTTCTCTCTCTATTAACTCTCTCTCTTTCTCCCTCCCTCTAACCTCATGATCCCACCACCATTCTAGCACCACCACCACCACCACTCTAGCACCGCCACCATAAACAACCCTCACTTTACTCACCCTATTCTCTTTGTTCTCCACAACCACCATCTGACCATCGTCACCCGGCCACCTCCACCACCCGGCTGCCGCTACTCATCTTCACCAATCAGATTTGCAACACCTTTGCCGCTGCCACCCCTTAACACCTCCGCCATCGCCTCCCCTTAAACACCTCAGCCACCGCCTACCGTTAAACACCTTCGCCACCGCCTCCCTTCACCACCTCCGCCACCACCTTCGGTTTAACACCTCTTCCGCTACTTCTCACCACGAGCCACCGATGATGATGTAAATGATCTAAAAGGTTAGATTTTTTTTTGTGGGTGCTAGTTTAATTTTTATGGGTTTTGTTGGTTGATTAATTGGGGATTAATCAATGGTGGTAGGTGGGTGGTGGATGTGTTGGGTTTTGGGTATTTGTTGATTATTAAGGCCTGGTCTATTCCCACACGCCATTTGTCTTTTTGCACATCCAAAGCACCGCGCTATGGCCAAAGCGGGGTGCTTTGGCCTTGGTCAACAGACAAGGACTGACTTCTGTCAGTCCTTGCCTGTTGACCAAGACCAAAGCGCCCCGCTATGGCCATAGCGCGGCGCTTTGGATGTTTTTTTTTTTGGAAACAGGTGGGGTGTGGGTTAGTTTGGTAGGGATTTTTGGAGAAAAATTTTTATTTGAGTTTATTACATATAATTCATAGTTGTTTTATAATTACGTCATTATTTTTATAGAACGTATATAATATAAGTTCTTAACGTAGTTTATTTTGTTAAATTAAACGAACACGTTAAATAAAATGTACAGAAAGCCATAAGAATTAAACGTAAACAATCCAAAACTAACGTGATGTAAATAGAAGATTAACTGCAATATATATATATATATATATATATATATCAGTTTGTACATACAAAACAAAAAGGTACAACTGAGTACATAATACATAACAAAACACTAAACAAACAAATTAAGGTACTAATCCTCGTGCGGTGGGGACGGTGGGAGGGGAAGTGGGGGCAACCCAGCGAGCTCTCGTAGATCAACGAGCGTCTGGACGATCCAGTCAATGCATGCGCCCTGACGTCTGAGGCGCCGGTCGAAGTCCCGAGCCACCTCACGCGCTGCCGGAGGTAGGTCAGCGTAAACGTGCTGCGGGTACTGTGGCGGCTCAGGAGCTGGCTGAACTGGTGGTACCGGGATCTCCTCGACATGCTCCTCCTGAGCCGGATCCTCGAATACAGGCTGAGCCTGAGCCTGAGCCTGAGGCTCGTCCTGAGGCTGATCGAGGCCCAGAGCCTGTAGCTGAGCCTGTCGAGCAGCCTCCTGAACATGAGGAGGGGCTAACACTCCAGGCCTCACCTCAATAACAACCGGGATGACCTCCGACAACACCTCCGGCTGCCAAATCAGCCCGTCACGACCCTTAAACCTCAGACCAACATCAAAGGCACGGGTGATCTGCATGCTAGATACTGACGCGCGGCCCAACCTAGTCGACGGGATCGGCGCGGACAGCTCCGGATCACTCTCGGGCACGATCCCTAGCGAGCGTGCAATGGCGGTGATGTATGAGCCACCGTGCAGCTTCCCGCGGAGCTGCCGGTGGTATGTTGTGGCAAAGTAATCTGCCAGGCAGCCTGCTAGATCGCAGGTCTGGCCGCAAAGTAGGCAGTATAGAAAGAAAAGGTCACTGAGGTTGACCTTCTCCCTGCTGGTACCTCGCGGCACGATAGATGACCCGATAATATAGTGCAGGTATCGGTACAAGGGGTCTCTAATAGTGGTGGCCTTTTGCCAGGATTTCCCAAAGGGAACCCTGGAAATGGCCCTCCAGAAACTAATAAGCGTCTGCCTGTGCATCTGCCTAACCCCCTGCGTATATAAATCAGTATCAAGCTCGGGCTCTGTGTACAAACCTGTATGGACAGCAAACTCCCGCACACTCATCACAAACTGCTGCCCGGCGAGACGGAATGTAACCTCGTAGACTGGAAAATCCGGGTCCTCCATGTAATCCGCCGGATGCGGCGTGTATGTAAACGTAGAAAGAAACTCGATCGTAAGCTCACGGTATGAGTCCTCCATCGCTATCTGAAAGAGGCGCGACCAAGGAGTATCTAGTCCTACTATATCACGCGTCCGCGCGGCCTCTCCCACGGTCTCCAGCAGCTCCCAGTGTATCCCTACATGCCCCCAATCTCCACGGTGCGCAACCTAGCGCATCTCCTCCTCGCCCGTGACCCCTGCGGAAACTGCAGGTACGGACATGCCTCCTCTCCCTCCTCTCCCACCTCTCCCTCAGCCTCCATATGCTCAATCTCGTCATCGGAATCCATCCCTGCACGTTTAAAAGATAATAAATAAATAATATTATTAAACAATTTAAATAAAAGATAATAAACAAATAATATTATTAAACAATTTAAATAAACAAATAATATTAAATAAACATTTAAATAAAAGATAATAAACAAATAATATTATTAGACAATTTAAATAAAAGATAATAAACAAATAATATTAAATATAAAATAATAAACAAATAATATTATTAAACAATTTAAATAAAAGATAATAAACAAATATTATTAAATATAAAATAATAAACAAATAATATTATTAAACAATTTAAATAAAAGATAATAAACAAATAATATTATTAAACAATTTAAATAATAAACAAATAATACTAAACAAATAATAAATAAATAAATAAAAATAAACATGAACCAAAGCGCCCCGCTTTGGCCTCGGCGCGGCGTTTTGGTTCTTCATTTTGAAGAACAGAACCCAGCCGGATCTGTACAAACCCGCCCCAATCAATACAAATTTCAACATGTACATTTAACCAAAACGATTAAGGGTGTTCGATCTTACCTTTTAGCGGTTGAAAGCTTGAAAACGAAGATCTCCGGCTCAAGTTTGTGTAATCGCACCTTTGTGTGTGTTTTTGTGTTTGTGGTTGAAATGGGGGAGAAGCTGCCCCGCTTCAGCTTAAACGATGGACCGAAGCATCCCGCTATGGCCATAGCGCGGCGCTTTGAGGTCCAAAGCGCCTCGCTTAAGTCAAAGCGCGACGCTTAGGGCCTTTTTTAT
The DNA here is from genome assembly GCF_002127325.2 of Helianthus annuus. Taxonomy (NCBI): domain Eukaryota; kingdom Viridiplantae; phylum Streptophyta; class Magnoliopsida; order Asterales; family Asteraceae; genus Helianthus; species Helianthus annuus. The sequence goes on along the minus strand of NC_035441.2, from coordinate 101,414,348 downwards.
TTTTTTTAAATTGTTTTTAATTCTCAAACGCGTCTATAATAGTCTAAATTTTACGCTTTTTCCATTATACATCATTTTTTAATATATATGGACTATACTGCAAGTTCCGGATCAAATCGGTTACGTGTGATGTCATATTCCATTATATCGTATCATTTTGGTTTGAAAGCACAAGTACTCCTATGAGTAGTGTTACGTGTATCAGCTGCCTACCGTACATGAACAAACACAAACGTACTTTTGGATTGTAAAAGAATTAACATGATTATTATTAAACACATTTAACATACATCTTGAACATATGGGGTTACATTAAGGTCAGGGGGACGATACGTAAGCATTTCGTACGCGTTGATCTGATCCCTGTATAATGTATGCCAGGCTGCTGCGCGCTCTGTTATGTTCGCTGTCCAGAGTAGGTTTGGGGGAGGCATTGGATAACAACCTCCAAGCTCTACATGTATGAAATGCCCATCGTCGACGAACACAACCGCAACCACCAGGTGAGGTTGCTCAGCTTCGTTTGGCCCGCCCAGCAGAGGGAAAATTGTATCGCTCCCACGAATGTCGAAGGTGTGAACAATCACACCGTATCGTTGGGCAATAAGAAACCCCGTCTCAGGCATCGTCATGTAATTTTCGATACCTGCTCGTCCCACCCCCTTGAAATCGATCCGTCTAACCAGCGCATCATAATGTCCTATGTCTTCCGGATCGAAAACCTGCCTCCAAAGCGATTCGTTCATACGTAACTCCATTATAAGTTGTTTCCGGATCATCAAATATGAATTTTGTTTCACTCCTAACCCAACATCCACCGATCGAAACCCACAATGACCATCTGGTTTCACGTCCTTTATTCTAACGATGTATGGATGGATCACTTTGGGAATCTGAGATGCGTAGTTGCGGATTGCTATATCCGTCTTAGGACTGAGCTTGATCATCGGGAAATCAGGGTGTAGGTTGAGCGGTTTGGTATTCTTTTGTCTTCTAGAATCTTCGGATGATATGTACGAGCTGTGACGGGGAAGATCGTCTGAGGCCTCGACCCAAGTTTCTTCCGACGGAATGTACGAGCTTTTTCTAGCGGCTTCAACCTTCCTTTCTTCCTGTATTTCAATGTTGGGCGACCACGAGTTTTCTTCAGAACAGCAGGAGGTTTTTTGTTATTGTTCCCTGGATTGAGGATTTGCTGAAACTTTTCAAACAAGCTCCTTTTCACTTGAGGGGGTGTTGGATCGATCTGTTGTTTCGATTTTCCAAATTCCGCGTCTACATCGATATCCTCTATGTTATTCCTTGCAGGCTTGAAGTCAAGCTTCTTCCAGAACACGTCTATGTGTGTGATCCAGATTTGCTGACCTGTGGATGAAAACAAATTAGGTGGCAAAATCATAACGAGAAAGGTCAAAAATATTAATTACCGTTATTTTCCATCTTTTCCAAACGACAGGCACATGGCAAACCACAACTGGTAAAAAGTTGGCACCACAGCTTGCACCGTAGGCTCTCAACCTGTCTTCCTTACGTTTTAGTTCCATACTCAAAAGCTCAATCGCATATATTGAAACCTTTCTGAGAATATATGCAAGCATGGGCTGATCCTTGTGGTGCTTCATCACTTTTCGGAGGCTTGTTTCAAAGCTACTTCTAATCTCGGCGTATTATCTATCAACAACATGATCAACATACAGTACAAGTTTATCCAGTGTGTTGCGATGACTTGGAAAGTGACTTTTTAGTGTTGCATGCATGCCCTCAACCCTGTTGGTCATAGTTTGGTGAAAGTTGATAGTTTGTTAATCCAGCAAGATACAAACTTTTCACGATACGGATTGATGACTGTCGTAAGGGTCAATCAAAAACCTAAATAAGCTACGTAGATAGCGTAAGTAGGGTATCGTATCCACGGGGAATTTGTGGTCAGTGTCGCGTTTTTAACTAAGAACTAAATTAACTAGATTGGGGGTTTTGTGAATTTGATTATAAAAACTAGAAAGCTATTAATAAAGTTGTAATCAATACGAGAAAGAATAACCTCTACCCGGAATCCCAATTACCCGTTTAACATCAAAACCTGTTTACCGATTCAAAACACCACATAGACATGGCCTCGGAATTAATGAATCTGATTAGTTATCAAGGATAGTTTTTAAGATTCACTATGCCACCTAATAACCCGTTCGATTGTATCAATTACCCGCCAATTTACCAACCCGCTAACAACGCAAGAAAGTTGCCAATACGCTTAATAAACGACAAATAATTCAAACACAATAAACGTTTACCAAAAATCCAACACGAGCGGTCAAGCTGTACCAGTTATACGAATCCGCAAACAAGATTTAATGCAAAACAATGTAAAAGTTCATCCGGGTAAAAGTCACCGAAAGATTTAGCCGCTCATGCTTGTCTTTGCCGCTTCGGTTGTCATCCCGGATTGGTTAGACTCCATAAACTAGCTTGAAAGATGGAAGTATGCTTCAAAATACTCCCCAATTCGTTCCTAATGTTCAGTTCGACAGCTGCGAATGATTGGATCCCCTAAAAATCATGTCCAGGCCCATTAAGTAAGAATTGCCGTTATCAAACAAGGCCGCGCGTCACGGAGCCAGTCGTCAAACCTTGCGAGTGTCGCTGGGTCCTTTTATTCACCGACTTCCTTTTTAGTTCCTTCTTTTCTTCATGCGATGTCAGCCCAAATCAATAGCCCAATACACTACTTGCAATTTATTTGACTCATGTTCTGTTCAACATTACGTAAGCCCACCAATATCTTGTGATGCTCCAATTGTAACCTACATATAAACATTTAACAACTATTAATTATCTCAATTAGTATAATAATTACATTAGTAATTAATTCCTTCAACTTCACTATTATCTTCTTTGTTTTATCGTGACTTCACAAAACAAAATATAATATGAACTTCAGTTGCGATTAATAATTCTCATTAAATCAACTACATTTGCTTTTCTATATTTTATTTATTATAAATTCCATGATATATACCCATTTTCTCTGCAACCAACAACCTATAAAGATTGATCAAAGTGGTATCTCGTGTAATAATATCGATGCATTTTTATTATAATTAGAATAAAAGGAGCGTATCCAAAATGCACAGATCACGGATCCAACCAGGATTTCATCAAATAATCAAAAACCTCTAAAATTAAAAAACGTAAATAGTCAGTTTTTGTTATTATATAAAATTTGAACATAATTATGTAAGAAATACCCACGTTCACGGCCATCTTCTTTCAGCTGTGCTTCAAGGTTTTCCAAGTTATACCTGTATATTGCCTCGGTCGTAGACTCACACAATGTCCAAAATGTACGTACGAATTCTTTCCACTCCTTTTCAGAGAATTTCCTCTTGCTGTTCTTATTAATATTTTGTTGAATATGGAACCGACAAAGATACTTATGCGCTTTTGGAAACTTGTTCACACGCGTTCATTAGCGTAAAATCCCTGTCTGTTAAAATCACGTGCGGTTCCATACATCCTACCAGCATAGACTTGATCCTCTGCAACACCCATAGGTAGTTCTCTAACTTCTCAGCGGAAATTACTGCACAAGCAGCCGTAAACGATTTGTTTGTCGACGTCATGCCTACGACCTGAACAAATGGCAGGTTGTACATGTTCGTTTTGTAGGTGGCGTCAATCATTAGCACATGCGGGAAGGCACACCACATAGTGAATGATTTTTTGTGAACAAAGAAGACATCTTCAACTTCGTTCGATATCTCATTCGTGCGCATGTAATAAGTGTAATCTTTTTCGAGAAGAATGTTTTCAAGTTTTTGCATCGGAGACTTACCGACATTTTTTTCAGCGTTGATCTTCTGAACAACGTTGTGTATATCTTTCGGAATAAGCTTTCTATCCGGATTGTTTTTTGTCAGCGTTCGCCAGATACTTTGGTTGGGAATATCTTGCGCTGCCAGCTCCTTAACCGGTTTTTTATCCTCCGAAGAAAGCCTTCTCGCATACGCGTGACCCTCGAAGTTTTCAATAGGAGTGTGGTTATGCTTCGCCTTTGTCACCTCGATCCTCCAAACACTTCCGGATGATTCCGAAAACCCGATCATCTCGAACGGGCAACCTATTTTCTTGCTACCCGTTTTCCTCTGTGTAGCTTATGCTCCCCACCAAAAGTACATTGAAACCAAATCTTGTAATTCTCTCCTCTTTTATTCGACCTCTTAATCACAATGAGGTACCATTGTCTTTTGCCGTGTCTTGTACCCAACGCACCAACTCTTTACGTGACGAAAAGGTCTGCGTTGTATCAAACGAAAATGTAACCGGGTAACAGCCTTCCTCGTCAACAGACACATCCTCCGGCTCACCATCGTCACAGAGGTTCAAATAGACTTGATGTTCAAAGCTCTGTACACAACCGTAACTGTGGTTTGGATAACATTCCTGCTGTACAAAGCTGTGCTCGCCACCGTAACCGAAATTCAAATAACCTTGTAAGCTCTGTTGACAACCGTAACTGTGGTTTGGATAACACTCCTGCTGTACAAAGCTGTATTCGCCACCGTAACCGAAATTCGAATAACCTTGTTGTGCGTAAGGGTCCTCCACATGGGTATTCAAATCCAGCTTCACCGTGTTATCACGATAACGAATGCCAGATACAACCTCTGCCTCCCTCAAGTTGGACGAGACCGGTTTCTCATACGAGTCAGAAATAGCGGTCCCCTCGTAAGAATCAGGAACAACTGACTCGTTAGAATATTGACCGAAAAGATAGTTGCTTAACCACGACATCGTTTTTTCAAGACATGTAACTAATAGAGCAAAGAAAATCAACAAACAACAAAATCATCGAATGCTGAATGTTGTATCTGAGCAGGTTTTTAAAGTGAAAATTTGGGGTCGAAGCGCCGCGCTTTGGCCATAGCGCGGCGCTTAGGGTTCACGAGACACCTGCAACCTCGTATCACCTTTATGTCTCTGCAACTTATGTCAGTCAAATCACCTTTTGTCGACCTAAGCGCCCCGCTATGGCCATAGCGCGACGCTTAGGGGTGTGAAAATAATTTTCTGCGTGTGGGAATAGCATGACCCATTATTAATCAGTTGTGGCAGGTGGATGTGATGGGTTTTGGCTAGGGTTTCCAATGGTGATGGTGTAGTAGTGACCAGATTTGCAGAGGAAAGGAGCAATGGTGGATGTGGTGGGTTTTTGTTGCATTTCAAATGGCGGTGGTTTTTGACCGGACTTGGGTGGCTGTGGTTGTGGTTGTGGTTGTGGTTGTGGAAGATGGTGGCGGCATACGGTGGTGGTGTTTTAATAAAGGGAAATCAAAGGGGAAGGAAAAAGACAATAATGCCCTCACGTGGGCCCCATGTAATCAGACTTGACTGTAAAAATAAACTGAGTTTGTGGTAAATGACATAATGTGTTAGGGTTTGCATATATAAATTATGAATTTCAGCAACTTTAAAGATAAATGACACACTTTGCAATTTAATACGACAAAACTTTTGTAATCTACTCTAATCTTAATTCTAAAAGCATTAAAAATAATATCCCTTCTTTCCGATCCTCAATATCCTACACTAACACCAAATTCCAATATTCTAATTGACGATATTATGTAGCACTAGACTTTATTCTTTCACTAAATGGAGTGACGAATCTTAGACCACACAATCAATGCTGGCCAATAATATTAGTATAGAACCACTTCTTCCTTTTCCTAATAAAAAATAGTTGAGAAAATATTCCCACAAAAATAAAACAAAACTTAGCAAAACCTATCGTTTTTCATGCTATATATTCAAGAAAATTTTCATCTATAGAGACACAAATTCAGAGGGTTAATGGATGCCATTAGAGCGTCTGCGGTCGGGGGAGGTCCACGAACCTCCACATCGGACGCTACTCCATGCCTATCCTATGGACCAACCACTTCTCTCTCCTCTGCCACGGATTTTTCCCCATTTCTCTCTCCTCCTCTCACAAAACCTTCGAGCGTCTCATACGGACAGTCCATGACAACGGACGTTGGCTTCTCTCTCCCGCAACCTCTCACCTCAACGTCGGCCGCCTATCCTCCATCCCCTTTCCACGTCTGCGTCCATAGGGGTCAGCGGGCCCCTATTACAGACGTTGTTAGAGAAGGAGAAGATGAAGATAGAAGCATAACTTTAAAGGAGTTGTCTCAGAAACTACAAGATTTTGCAGAGGCTAGGGACTGGGAAAAGTATCATACACCAAGAAATCTACTCCTTGCCATGGTATACATCACTTTCCTATATATCTTCATGTTTAATGAACTTGTATAGTTTTTATCTTTAATTAATTAGACACTATTTTCTATAGTTAAGTACCCGGTAGACGGTAGTAGTTAAGGTTCTAGTTACTGGATTGTATGGGTTTAAGAAAGATTCCGACTAACAGGAAACTTCTATAAAACAAGTGTTTGTGATGAAATTTCGCGATGAGAAAAATGTCTCGCTAATTTTGTGACGGATATGAACCGTCGTAAAACTAGTGATCAATTTTGTGACTGATTTAATACGAAGTTTTGGTTTATAAACTTGGCAAAATCTGTCACAGGTAAAAAAAACATACTTTTTAAATTAAGAAAATAAATTAAGAAATAAAAGTTATTTTTAAAAGTCTGTATTAAAATCCGAGTTGGCTTACAAGTTACAACACCAACAAACTCCAAAAAAAAAAAAAAAAAAAAAAAACATTGTCAGACCTTTTTTTTTTTTTTTGATATTTTTGAATGGCGTACGGTTATGATATCATTAACCAGGTTAGTATTAAAACCCTCCTTGCCTGGACTTGAGCCCAGAACCTTTAAGAGAAGCAAAACTTCTCACCTCCTCCTTAACTACTAGGCCAAGAGAACTTCTATGATTTCGTTTACAAGGTTTGTAGAAGTAATTAGCACTATCCTAAACCACCTACTAATCCCAAAAAAAATAAAAAATCGGTTGCTACGGATTTTATTTTACTTTTTTTATTTAAGTTCTAAATATTTATTTTCATGGTTTTGCTACAGATTTTGTACAGATTTATATTTTTTATGTTTATTTTCTCAATTTTACTACGGATTTGCTGCGGATTTTGTTACGGACTTCATTTGCTACGAAATATGTGTCGCAAAATTGTAGCCAAATGTGTTCATAGCTAGTGCGTAGCTAATACATAGCAAAATTTTATAGCAAATGCCTTTTTTTGTAGTAGTGATCATTTATACCGTCTAACACTGCCATCAAACACATACCACTTCCCAACCAAATCTAAACCTATATGAAAGTGATTAAAACCCAAAACATCATCAACCAAATATGTTAAGTTTGTAGGTAAGAGTGCAAACATTACATCTATACATAAAGTGACAAAGCATAAATGTTTGTTTTGAATGCATGCATGCATGCAGGTGGGTGAGGTGGGGGAGTTATCAGAGATATTTCAATGGAAGGGAGAAGTGGAAAGAGGATTGGAAGATTGGGAAGAATCAGAGAAAGAGCATTTGGGGGAAGAACTATCAGATGTATTGTTATACCTGATTAGATTGGCTGATGTATGTGGCATTGATCTTGCTCAAGCCTCTCTAAACAAAATCCTCAAGAATGCTATCAAATATCCTCTTCCACCCCTTGATCATTCCTAATTATTATGCAGCAGCTAAGCAAGGAACAATCATCAACCTCGTACTAAATCAAATCGATGAACAATCGACTGCTTTTTGTTTTTATTCATCAGTATGCTCCCTTTGGTTTTCATGTTTTTTCCAAACTAAACTTTGGTAAGTTTGATGGTGGATTTGTGGAATATGTGGCCATTGTAGTTTCGTTTGGAACGCTCTAGATAATATTTTCGAATTGTGGTGTATGATCACTATCTTATTATAGTTTTTCAATGGTAATCTTTAACTATTAATCGAATACTTGAGCAATGTGACAAAACTCACATACACTATAGTGACCCTAGGGCAATGATAGTGATCACGAAGGTAAGCCTTGACGGTCATTAAGGCAAGTTTAGAGTGGGTATATGAACTTGCCACCCTTAGACAATTTCACGGTTTTAAACCATACCTTAAAAAACCCCTAGAATGGTATATCCTTGGAGATATGACTCATATGAGGGCATAGGGTGTCATCTCAATCTCTCCGGATTTCTTCATGTGACACGTCAACACTACATCAGTTTTTTCCAGTTTTTCACAGATTTCCTCAGATTGCGCGGTGTCATCCCGGATTTCTCTCAATTTTCCCCAAAACTTAAATATTTTAATTTAATTTAACGTTTTATTTAAAAAAAAAGGATTTGTTTTAATTTAATTAAGCATAATCTTTGGTTGGTTTTCTTTGGAGAAGAACCAACCACCTTGCCTTTCCATTTTTTTTTGTGTGGATTGAATGTGCGATTCATTCATTGTGTCTTGTTTCCTTTAATAAAGTAATTTTGGACTAAACAAAGTCTAAAAAAACAAACTGGGCTGGACACATAAAGAGTTGGGCCTTTTAAAGGAGACCAAACAGATAGACTAAAAAAAAGCCCAAAATAAATAATTATTATCTTATCCCAATTTCCACTAATACATTATGTCATTATACGTGATACATCATCATCGTATTGTCAACAACATATTATAAATTTAAGAAATTATACATACATCATCATAATTTAATAACCTCGATAATTTAATAATCTATCGGTCGCAACTTAGGACCAGTAAAAAATTGAACCCCAATCGATAAAATAATAAGATAATAATTTTTTTGAAATTTCAATGTAAATATATTGGTCCCAGTGAAACGATAAAGTACAAAATTAGACCCCAATCAATAAAATAATAAGATAATAATTTTTCTTTTAAATTCAAATGTAAATATATTGGCCCCAGCGAAACTATAAATTAATAATTACTAAAATATTCCAAAGTTCTAGGATTATATAGTAAAAAATGAATCTATAGTCACTTGTTTTTTTTGTGAACTTTAAATCTATACTGAGTTCATCTTTAAATCTATCCATTGCACTTAAGACTTGAGGCACTGTATTCTCATATTGCAACAAAAAGTTGTGAAGAGTTGTTGCCGCTTGCAATGCTTCTTTCTGAATGACCGGTTCCAAAGGTACTGAATCATCATCAACTTCATCATCAACCGGATTTTGAACGATATCCGCCATAATTTCTTCAATGCTTTGAACTCGTAACATTCATCATCAACTGGATTATGTACATTGGATTTGACAAGTTCATTAATGTGTGAATGTACATGAGAATTTTGAAGGTCCTTGTTTCTGTTTTATTCAAATAGGTAAAGTGAACGGATATGGAAATTTTTAAGGTTGATGCATTATTTTGAGAGTTGCTCACGAATATAAGTCAACTCTTTAAATTAATAATTTATTAATTTATCGATATAATAATATCTCGCTAAATTAATAAAATATCCCGATCTCAACATTATTAATTTATAGAGGTTTTACTGTATTTTCAACAACATATATAAATTTAACAATTTTGTTTTTGTCATCATTTGATACTAAAGGGTGTTGAAATTAGAAATTAGATTTTCATTGTATTGATTATTGGAATAAAAATAGCTGACATCATCGAGCTAATCTTAAGTACCTCAATATACTTTATTTATTTATAAAAATACATTATTAAATCCAGTTTTATGTTCTTTAATTTATATCATTCTAATCCTTATTATATTATAAAGAAAAAACAACGTTGTTTACAAAAGGTAAGATACATTTTTTACTACAATAATGTGCCTAAGCAACTGTAACACTGCTTTCATTTCCTAGGTTTTGATTCGTTGTTATAATAAATTTTAATGCATAACTATAGAATGTTGTGTCTAACTCCTTATAACAATTCATTAACTTTCAATATCTAATTTGTATGAGTATACCCTATTAAAAAAATATTTTACATATACATATCGAATTTTTTTATAAAAAAATATGTTCCTTGAAATATCGGGCCCTGATCCTCCCCGCCCACCTCTAGGGCCTGCCTTATCAAAATAAACCAATAATCCCAAAACTATAGATATATTTTCACACTATTTGTTATTTATGTATATATTGCAAAATATATTTAAAAAAACTTCCACAAGTTGATGCAAGTGCTCTCTAAGGCCACACGGGGTGGCATCGTTATGGGCCGTGATACAATAGTATCACTCGTGGAACACCGCCCCGCCTAATTCCATCACTAGTGATGGAGTATAACGAGTTATATGTATAACGCGTTGAAAAACTTTGGTGATGAATGTGTATCTTGTACATTGTGCATTAATACTTGTACATTGGAATCTTATCCCTAGTGATACCACCTCCCCTACATTTCTATCACTAGTGATAGAATATTGGGTGATGACATTGTATGATTTGATTGGATAATAGGAGTGATAGAAATTATCACTAGTAAACCACCCTTTCTCCCCTAATAAGTAATAAACCGTAATTATCATGCCACCGTATTTATTCTTTTTAACCAATACCTTTGAATGTTTATTTTAGGCTTGTGAGAGATGTAATAGGGTTTCACCTAAACTTAGGAAGAAAGCAATAGGCGAATAAGTTCTGATTAGTTGGTAGGTAAAAATCATGATTTTGAATCCACTACTCTTTAATTTCAATTTATCATGATTCCAAAAGCCTTTATTGCTTTCGAATATCGTAATAGGGTTAACTTCATTTGTAAATAACACATTTGATTCTGAATACTAGTGAGCTAATTATAGTTTTTGATTATCAATACACAAATGTAATTCAATGGTTAGGATTTGATGATGAAAATACACTAGTGTATTTTACGATTTGATAATGTAAATCAAAGACCAGGATTTGTTCACTCAATTCACAAATACACTAGTGTTCACTCTAGAACCCCACCCTATGGTGATATTTTTATGTATTTTATAAATATATTAAATCATATAACATCAGGGTAAAGCTCAAATACAAGGGTATCAGACAGACTCCGATTAAACTCATTTTAGTGGTATTAGAACCGTCTCGTCAAACTCTACGATCTTATATTCTAGTTTTTTCGCTTTTAGATTTTTAGATTGAAGATTTTAGAATTTTTGTTTAGATCATTGTTTCTTTTTATTTATCATTGTGTTTTTCTTTTATTTTCGTCATTAGAACAAAACACACCACCAACGTCAAACCTTTACAAAACTTTTTTTTTAACTTTTTTTTTTACATTTCGCTAATTAGCATATTTTTTTTAAAACTTTTTTTACATTTCACTAAGAGAAAAATGCTCGGATAGTCTCTGGGTCTAACTTCAGTTTGTTTTCTCTGTTAAGTGGGTATGAAATGACCAATTTACCCTTTCCTTAAAAAGGGCAAACCACAGGGACTAGATCAGAAACATTATCATCTTTCACCATTAAAACCCTTCTTCCTCTTCTCTGTGTTTTCTTCGGCGAACAAGACCCACTTCACCTCACCCTATTTCACCTCCGATTACCCCATCATTAATCACCGTCGGCGACCACCTCTCCACTGTCAAACCTCCAATCGATCGCCACCATGGTAACTCCGATGAGCGGCGCGAGCGGGGGGCAGCCGCATCGGACGGAACAGAGTAATCACCCTCAGGTAACATTCTTCTTGCTCCGAAAACACCCAAATCCACACTAGATTGCCTGTAGGAGCTCAAAATCCCACCAAACTGATCAACAACACCCTCAGTTTTCACAATGTAGGTCGAATCAATAGCCAGCAAGAACTCAAGCACACGTTTAACATGCGATTGTTGTAACTGTAAACATTTAGGGGTAAAACTAACAGAAACCCTGATTTTTTTCTCCAAACCCCACCTAACAAGAGAATCATGAACATTCTACATAGCGAACAACACTAGTTCAACAATACGTTGTTGATTTTCATCACAGAGGTTGTCGTTAGAGACAACAATGGAGGTTATGTTAACAAATGATGGGTAGTAAGACAAAACATGAGTTCTGAGCCAGTTTTCCGCTGCTAAAACGGTGGATGCGACGTCGTTTAGGTTCTCCTAGTTCATAAACACTCCTAGTGTGTGTGAATCTTGGTGGGGTGTTGAGATTTGAAGTAGTTCTTGACCTAAAACTGGAAAAAAACAGAGGTTTCAATAAGAGTTTTATATGTAAAAGAAACAGGGGCTTATTATTATTATTATTATTATTATTATTGTTGTTGTATTGTTGAGCTTACCACAAATGAAGAGTTTTATATGCGGCTGCCACCATGGTGGTGATCGATCGGAGTTTTGACAGTGGAGAGGTGGTCTCCGGCGGTGATTAATGATGGGGTAATCGGAGGTGAAATAGGGTGAGGTGAAGTGGGTCTTGTTCGCCGGAGAAAACACAAAAAAGAGGAAGAAGGGTTTTAATGGTGAAAGATGATAATGTTTCTGATCTAGCCCCTGTGGTTTGCCTTTTTTAAGGAAAGGGTAAGTTGGTCATTTCACACCTACTTAACAGAGAAAACAAACTGAAGTTAGACCCATGGACTATCCGGGAACAAAAAATGAAAAGTTGGGGACTATTGAGGTAATTTTAGAAAGTTAGGGACTAAAGGTGAAAAAAGGCGAAACCACAGGGACTATCCGAGCATTTTTCTCTTTCACTAATTAGCATTTTTAACAATCTTATTTATATAGATTTTTTTTTGCTATTTCATCAGATATCAAACCGAAGATGTCAGGCAAACAAAACCACATGTAGAAATCATGAATATGCAATCTCTAGAAATAATGAATTTGTAATCTTTTCAAAAAGAAGATATCAAATAATATCCTCAATACACAAACAAAACCACAAGTATATTTCCTAATTAATGAATATGCAATTTGATCAAACAAACTTATTAACAGGTATCAGAATCAATATATAATAAGACCGGCTGGAATGGAACTACACTAACAATTTGATGAATATGCAATCGAGACCGACTGCAATTGCGATCTGATCCACACCTGCTGAGAACGGAAACCCGACTGAGACCAATCTATAATTGCTTCAATTTTGATCTGTAGTCTTAGCCTAACAAATCCTAATTGTCTATGTGACAACCCAAGATTTCAAGCTCGTGTTACTTGTTCAAAATGTTGTTTGGCAATTTGTTTTATTCTATGTAATTGTGCTAGTTAGTGAACTTGTTTGTGTAATTGTGCAATGTTTCTGATTAGTGAAAGATCTTGATAACTCATTAGCTATTTAAAAGGGAACCCGACGAAATATAGGATGATTTTCGTCATCTTTAGGTTCGACGAAACATATGTTTCGTCTGAGTGGGTCTTTCGCGGTGATGGGTTTTCGGCCCAAGTGAAGCCCAAGCATGTCCCGTTTATATTTTGATGAAGAATGTCAGTTAGCAAACCCTAGCTTTCTTTGCAAACGTCGGCAGCGCTTATCATTCCTTTCGAAGTCTTGTTGCACTCTTGTGAACATCTTATCTTTCCGGTTAGCATCCTAACACTTCTTATTGTGTGATGGTTGTTTTATGATTAATGTAATCTTCTGTGGTTAGAGGACCGATAGAAAACATACTTGTACGTTGTGATGATTAGGGTTTTGATATTACTTAATTGAATAGATTAGATTCTGTATAAAGAGAATTCGGTGTCTCGTATTCATTCATGAATCACTACATGGATCTAATGACTCTGTTTGCAGTATGTATATTATGCTATTCATTGTGCATGATTACTGGGTAATGTAGTTTATGATACGAGAGTGCGTAATCTTGGTTTGATCTGAATAGAAACTGTCGAATTGTAATGAGGGCAATCAGATTGATTATGGTTTGTAGTAACATGATTAGGGTTGAATGAAACTGTTAACACCTAGGCGAACCACTTGGGAGTTTCGTCACTTACACCATAGACGAAACACTTGGTCTTTCATCATTTGCATGTCAATGAAACATGTGTTCTTTCGTCACAGGTCAATTGACGAAACAAGTGGTCTTTCCTCACATGTTGACTCGACGAAACACATGGTGTTTCGTCATGTAGGGTGTTTCGCCGGGGAAAGCTTTGCATGTACAGTAGGTTGAGATGTTATATATATTGCATGTGTAATAAAGGATGATCTGATTAATGGAACCCTGTTACTGTTACTGATTGTTAATGATGGTTAGTTATGACTGATGGAACATGAATTGGTCTTTATGAATGGGACATTTGACTGATAATTACTGTTACGAAACATACACGTGAACTGTTGATTTGAATGAGTTATGTAACTGCTATGTGTCATTCGGGAATCACTGTTTGAAATACATACTGTCATTTATATGTGAACCTTGTTAATGTAAACTGACGTCGCATACGTGAATACCCTAGGCTGTGACTGTTTAAGTGTGAACAAGTAACGAAACAAACCGAGCAAACCAAGGTGAGTTCACTGCTCTTTTTCCAAGCATGCGTCCCGGGTTGGGACATCTGGTAAACGTTCCGGGGAGGAATGTCGGGTAATGGGTTTGACTGGAATGTTAAACTTGGGTTGTTGGTTAATACACGTCTATATCTATCACTCAAGTCCCTCCTACCGATTGTTGCTTGTAGGGCAACGAGTATTAGTTAGTAGCACTACTTAGGTTTGGCACCCTCACACCGCACCGAGGAGGTCGGGAGTGAACTAATGACCCCCATCTTGACCATTGCTTTGATAGAGGCAATGGGGTTTAGGGCAAATAATCTAGAGCCATCGGCGGTAAGCGTGTGATTAACAACAATGAATCTGTGAAACGTTTTAATCTGGTAACTGGTAACTAAACACGTTAACAAACTTTGAACTCACCAGCGTCGTCTGACACACTTGTCTGCATGCTTGCAGGTCGATAGATTCTTGGACATGGAACTTGCTATCTAGGAGTGCTGGAGTGGTCATGGGACACAACTCTTGGATGATTATTCTTGATTTAGTACATTGTTTTGAAACACTTGAACAACGAATGATCTTATGCTTCCGCTGAATGTTTAATTTGGTTTTAACTTATGACTTGGATTTATAATATGAAATGATTCGAATGTTTTATTTAAATATTTATTATTGGTTTCATGTGATTGGTGGCTTGGATCCTGGTACGTCACACGTCCTGCGGTGTTTCCGCATGTGCTATTTTGGGGGTGTGACAATTTGGTATCAGAGCCACTGGTTATAGTCAACTAGGTTTTAAAACGTTTTAATAAAACCAGACTATAACCGAACAACTTCGAGAATCGACCATGACACTCAGCTCTAGATTGCAAGGTCCGTCCTCTGTTTACTTTATGCATTACTTGCTTAGTAGTTACACACACATGACTTGCATGAAACAACATATTTGATACCTCGATGTGATTACTTGTGCTGCATGTTTTAGTGGAGCTAGATAGTGTGGCACTACCCTTCGACTCTTGTAAATACTAATCCTGTAATGCCTTTCGTTTTATTATTTGAATGTGGGGGAAACCTTTTAGCGCAAGTTAAGAGGCACTGAGATAAGCATGCAAATTGCCTTATTATTATGGGTGCACACATAATAATAACGTGAGGTGCATGTGAGTCCCAGTGAGGCTTAACGAGTGTGAGAAGGGTCCTGCCTTATTGTTTGGTGTAAACTTTGTAGTTTGTAGATGTCAATGTGAAATTTGACTCCTGCCCTATCTTGATCTTCAACCTTCACCCTCCTCTTATATAGAATCATGAGTGGACGAGGCCATGGTGTAACGCCCGGCTCTTTTGTACTTTCCATTTATAGAAAGTCTTGTTTGTACTTCTATTTTTTTTGGAAACCTTGTATTCTTGTAATCGTTCCCTTCGTTGTAACCATTATCAAACCGAGACTTGGATCATTAATGAAACTTGTATTTTGTTACATTATTGTTGTACGCACTCTAATTATGCTCGTATGTTCGATTTGGTGAATCAATCGATGTTTAATCGTTATTCTTGGAAACTATGTGCGAGACTTGTAATTAATCTAAACTTATGCATTGAACGTGTTTTGAACGAGAACGATACTTGAATATGACATTTATACGCTTAAACATACTTTGGTTTTGATTATCATGCTTAACTACACCTTATACTATGCTTTTATATCAAAACAAGTCCCTAAACTCTCAAGTTAGCACCAAAAGGGATTAAATATAAACTTCAGGGGCCTAAGTGTAACAAAACGAAAGATCTGGAAACCATACCCGCCGCGTGACGCGAGGGGGCTTGGCGTCACGCGAGCCCCTTGTTTCGGCAGAATGTGTGTTTCTTCCAGCTTTGTGCACGAAATCCCATTAATCTAACCCACCCAATCACCTTTAATCCACCTCTAATCACCTCCAATCACCTTCTAACTCCTCCATTATAAATACCCACCTTCTCCAACCCATTTGACACTTTCACAACTCTCTAATCTTCACTAAACTACTCTCTAATCAGCTGAGAATCTGAGTTTTGGACAGATTCGTGAAGACTTACAAAAGTGAGTGTAACTTGCTCATTTCTCAACCAAATCACTTGGTTCTTCTTCCTATTGCTTTGTTATGCCCTTGGGTTTGAATCCTTGGTTTTTCCTTGGAAGAATCATGCTTGGATTTGCCCTAAAATGGACTAAAACTTTCTGTTTTGTTTATTATTATTCAACCACTTGTTATTTCTTATCCAACTTGTGTCTAACACATCTCACACCAATGTCCTAATGCTTACAACCTCTCCTATGGTTGGGTAAGCTTAAAAACATGGTTGAGACAATCAAAATCAGAGGGTTAAACCTCATAAACTTGGTGTTTTGATTAGGGTTTTAACCCACAAGTCATGTCAAACTTAGACTTTGATACATGAGTGATTATGGAACAACTTGGGTTGTCCAAACATACAATCCTCACATGATTTGATGATTTCTATTAGTTAGCTTATCCTACATACTCGTATAAACCTTAGTTCGTGACCCTCCTTGGTTGTCTTTACATCAAGAGAAGTGGTGAACTTCAAAGGGGTGCCCAAATGGAAGCTTAGACTTTCTACCCCATGCATGACATCCTTGTAACTAAGAGGTGCCTAAATGGAGATTTAATCTTCTACCTCCTACTTGACATATTGGACCTAAATAATATGTAATATTTAGCCTAAGTATAAGCATATACTCATTCGAACCTTTGACATTAAACTTGTGTTTACATGTTAAAGAAGTAGAATATCATCCAAGACCTAAACCTTAATATGATTCTAATGGGTTCACTACCCATGAAAAACATTAAATAACCATATTGGTTACCTAGTGTCATATGATGGTTATAAAGTCTAAAAGATGATTATTTTCACATACACATATACTTTCGTTATACTAAGTTATTTCCTGTAACACCCCGTGTTTTCCAAAAGTCAAAGTCAAAGTCAAGAAGTTGACTGTTATTGGAATTAAAGACTAATAAAGACTAATTTCATTTTAGTTTCATTTTGATTTTCGTATTATTTGGAGTAAGTGTTGTATAATCAAACTAATCGACCGATAATCGAACTGTGAATCAACGATCGACTGTGAATGGTAGGAAGTAACAATGCAATAAAGCTAGACAATCAATAATCAAGCTAATCAAATCAATCATCGAACTCAAGTGTGGGGATTTTAATGCTTTTATACGTGTGTGTGTGCCTTACGTGTTACTTGTGCATGTTTACTTTTATGTTAAAGTGTGTGGTGAATCAATCAAATCAATCAAGACTCAAGGTGAATCAAACTCAATGGAAATCGAACTCGAAATGGTTGTAAGGATGCTTGTATGTTAGATATAGTAGTTGGAACTAAAAGTAATTTGATTAGGAATTCTATCATTCTCGAATCATCGTTCATCAAAGTCGAAATATCAAAAATCGTCGCGAAACACTCAAAACCAGGCAAGCCGATCGAACAGGGCAACCTGATCGAACAGGCTAGCCG
Source organism: Helianthus annuus (assembly GCF_002127325.2). Lineage (NCBI taxonomy): Eukaryota > Viridiplantae > Streptophyta > Magnoliopsida > Asterales > Asteraceae > Helianthus > Helianthus annuus. The sequence goes on along the minus strand of NC_035441.2, from coordinate 101,396,416 downwards.
ATCGAACAGGCTGTTCGATCGGACAGCTGCTCGATCAGGGATGCTGTTCGATCAGCTGACCCCTTTCCTCTTTTGGAAGCCTATAAATAGGGCTGTCCTTGTCAAGCTTTCCACTTTTGGAAAAGCTCTGACCGACCAGCCTCTTCTTCTCACTAAATCCAAGATTTCTCTCAAACCGGTAAGTATTTCACTCCAATCCTTGTACGTTTTTGTTCGGTAATCGATTCTCCATCTTTCTATCTTTCAAAATCTGAATTTCATCCATGAAATCACCAAGATCTAGGTGTTCTTGGGTGATGTCATCATGTGTTCTTCAAGAACACTAAGTTTTGACATCATTCCACCATGAATAACTTAGATCTAACCGATTTCCACATAAATAACCTAAAATCTTCCAAAGATCTTAACATTTCACGGTGGAAAAGGATTGGAAGACGGGTTTTCATCTATCTTTCAACTCTTCTACACTCAAAAAGGTGGAAACGAGACTTGAACCGATTTACAAACCATTCTAAACAAACACATGGTTCAAGATTCGGGTTTTACCAAGAGATTTACCGATTCCGGGTTAAACGTTAAACTTGGGTTCCAAACCGTCTCCGACCGAGTTTGGGTGATTCCTGCTCGAGTCAGTAGACTAAGTAGGGACTTCAGCTTTGTGGTTCAACTCGTAGTCAAAATATCTCTAAAACACCAACAAACAACGGGAATAACCAAGTGTTAGGTGAAAGGTTAACTGAATCGAGAAGCTGGCCGAACGGCTAGGCTGTTCGATCGAACAGCCCAACCGAACGACTATGCCAGCCGATCGACTAGGCTAACCGATCGACTAGCACTTAGACCCACCAACTCACAAAAGTGTAGTATTGACGAGGTACTGTTCGATCGACTACGCCACTCGATTGAAAACATTACTGCTCGGATCATGAGATACTATACTTCAACACTTAGACTTTTCATTGGACTGTCACCCGATCGAACATACCAACCGATCGAGTGACATAATTGAAAACAATGCAATGCTAACCGATCGGTTGGGCTAACCGATCGAACAGCTGTTCGATCGACCAACTTGAAAGGTAGTACAAACCATCATACACAAACACATCCTTCACATCAAAGGAAGAAACAATCCACTTGAAGGAACCAGCCGATCGAGCCAGCCAGCCGATCGAATGGGTGTTCGAACGGACTTTCAAACCAATCGAACAGCCCACTCGATCGAACTGCTGTCCGATCGAATGGCCTACTCGGTCCAAGTACATTGTTTACTTTTCCGCGTTACTCATCGTTGTGTTATCGAACTATTCAGGCTAACCTATTCTCAGTGCTCCCTTCAATCCACGAACAACCACTGTGAGTATACTCGATCCCTTTTTGCTTTCAGCACTTTTGGGTGTTACATACGTAATCTATCAAATTCACAAACAACACAAACTATTTGAACGCTAACCTACTTGCATGTATTACTTGTCTAAATGATTGCTGTTTATTATGTTTACACGTGGAGTGCTATCTGCCTGCTTTAGCAACGTAGTACTATAGTTTGGACTCAGCACCCGTTCACACGGGGGTTGCTAAGGACAATTACTTGCATGGATTACGGTGGTAATCATGTATTGCGAACTGTCTCGGACAGTCAACTCGAAGTCATTGGTATCGATGGTCCCATGTTGATAATTTACATGCATCGTTTGCCCTTGTGTACGTGCTTGGTTATGCGTAAACTATTCGAACTCTATATGCTATATCAAACTTGTGTACTCACCTTTACATTATATGTATTGACTTTTATTTTAACGTATGTGGCAGGTGTTTAAGCTACTAGCGTGCTAGGGAAGCGAGGCAATAATAAGTTTCTAGGAGTCTGTGACCTTAGGACAGTGCCCACGTACCTGTTCCAGGGCCATAATTATCTGTAGATCATGCACTGGCACCTGTAGTCAGTAAGATCCCCAGTAGTCGTCTAGAAGTCTTAAAACAATATTTACTTTTGGTCTGTAATAATTAAGAATCTGAGTTGTCGAAACAGTTCCCATATTGTTTAGCTGATTTCTATGATAACTTGTTATTATTTGGGACACGGTATGGGACGTGTTATATAACTGAATTGTATGATAGTTGTTGTGGAAACCTCTGAACAATCTGTTTCGCTCAGTGCCGCGCCCCGATGATTCCGCCATCGGTTGGGGTGTGACAGATTGGTATCAGAGCCATAACTATAGAGAATTAGGTTAGACACGATCTAGTCCGGATCGCTGTCTTAGAGACCTAGACTATAGTTAGGAACCAAGAGACCAAGTTTCTGTGCTTATTTTATGTTGTTTCCTTCTATTCTATCATTACATCCGAACTCCGAGCCAAATTTTGTAATTTGGACGGGATTAGGAGTGAAACCCGCAAATTCCTGCCTAAATTACAAATTTTTGCCAATTATTTTGTGTGATTTCCAGTAACAAACGGGGGAGATTTATACCAAATTAGGGCTGAAACCCGTAATTTGATGAAAACTTTCCTCTGAATTTTCTTAAAACAAGGAAGAAATTGCTAAGCTAGGGGTGAAACCCTAACCTTGGCAGTTATTCCGACCTTATTTTATCTCGCCGAGGCAATTGACGGACTCCAACGACCTGAACTCACGAGTATGGCCTAGAATGTGCACGCATAATGCCCAAGAAACGAGGCAGAAACATGTCCCCTAGAGTCGAAAGTGACGACAAGTCAACTGTGAATAGTTAAATTGCCGTGGTTAGTCAAAGTCTAGTAGCCGCAGACAATCCATTTTCCGATTTTGAGTGTTGCTTTGTTGATTTACCTGTTTATGCGTTTTAAGATTCATTGATTGCTCCATTTGTTATCAATCTGCGTGACCTTTGTTGCTATCCTATCTCGATTCAAAACCCTGTTGATGTGATCTAAGCGAAACCAGTGTGCTATGCTACGCTATACGACTAAGTTAGACAATACGATGCGATGCTATCCGATATGCAAAACGAACGACCCTCGACTTGTGGTTATAGGTTTCTGTTTTCTGACTACCTCTGTGATAAAATTGCGTACGTGTTTAGGAAATTAAGTGCTCTAATTGCTTAATTGCTTATGTGCTCTAATTGCTTCTGTGCTTATGTGCCTTTGTGATTATGTGCTTATGTGTTTATATGCGTTACGTGACGTGAGATGCGACGTGATTCTAAGCTTTAGTAAACTAAGACGTGCGAGATTCGAATTCGTTGTGTTGAGCCCAATGGCGATGTCTATTGCAGACCATGTCGTCATCATCAAGGCCTCGCCAACGTCTTACTCGTCGGGAGAAGAGAGATCGTCGTTTTGCTGCTATCCTCTCTAAAACAGTAGCAAGGGCTGTGAGTGAAGTATTCGAGAACGCAAGCAAGTCATCTGAGGAATCCCGAACCCTCACGCCCAAAGACTCCAACAAAGCTACTTTTAGCTTCAAACAATTCAAGGCATGTGGGCCAAAAGAGTTTACCGGTGAAGATGGCCCTACGGCTCTGTTTCATTGGTTTGACTCTGTGGAAGTTACCCTTCGTCAAAGCGGATGCCCCGATCACCTCCGTACTCTCAATGCTACCGGTGTCTTCCAGTCGCGAGCTTTGGACTGGTGGACCGCAGAAAGGAACAAGCGCGGGAATGACGCTGCATACGAGCTGACGTGGAAGGAATTGAAAGCGATCATGATGGACGAGTTCTGTCCTCCCCACGAACGCCAAAAGTTGGAGGATGAGTTCTGGAGTATCAAGCAAAAGGAGGGAGACAATGCTGGTCTCACCGCCCGTTTCAAGCAATTGAGTATCATATGTCCTGACCAGGTCAAGACTTCTGACATGACCATCAAGAAATACATCCGTGCTCTTCCGGATTGTGTCGCAGATTTTGTTCACGCCGCCAAACCCGCAACGATCGAGGAAACCTACCTACTCGCTGCCGAGATTAACGACAAGCGAGTTAAGGCTGGTGTCTGGGATAAACCATCCAAGTCGTTGCATCAAGTTACTGCCGCATCAACCGACAACCCTACTGCTCAAGCCTCCAAGTCCTCGAGAAGAAGGAAGAAGAACAAGGGTTGTGCCGCCGCAACCAATGCTGCTCCTCTTCAATCAGTACCGCCACAACAGCAACAACCACAGCGCACTGCGCCAGTGATCAATGCGCCGCCAGCGAAGCGTGCGTACACCGGCCCCCACCCACTCTGTGCTACATGTTCTTATCATCACCCGGTGGGTGTGGCCTGCCGATTCTGCGCTCACTGTAACGTCTACGGGCATTTCACTGCGAGTTGTCGCTATGGTCCCCGTCAAGCTCAAGCTCAAGTCGCTGTCAACCAGGCTCTACTCCCTGCTCCTCAAGCTCCTCAAGCTGCACAGGCCCCAGCAAACAATGTTCGGACCTGCTTTGCATGTGGTGACCCTAACCACTTCGCAAACCGGTGCCCGAACAGGGTGGTGAAACAAGAAGCTCAACAACCCCAGCAACAACAACAACAGCCTCAACAACAAGCCGCTCACGCCAGAACTTTCAACATCAATGCACGCCAGGCTCAAGCTGATAACAACGTGGTCAATGGTACGTTCCTTGTGAATGGTATATATGCATCATGTTTGTTTGATACTGGAGCCGATAACTGCTTTGTGTCATTTGAGTTTGAGAAACTTCTTAGACGTAAGCGCTCTTATCTTTCGACACCCTTCGAAGTAGAAGTCGCTACCGGAAGAACCATTGCTGTCAATTCTGTGCTCCGTGATTGTACTCTCGAGCTCAACAAACATATATTCCCGATTAATCTCATTCCGATGCAGCTCGGAAGTTTCGATGTCATAGTAGGCATGGACTTTCTTCGTGAAAACCGTGCTGAAGTTGTGTGTTCCGATAAGATGATTCGTTTTGTGCTAGCTAGTGGTGATATTCTATGTGTTTATGGTGAAACTACTGCAAAAGATCTCAAGCTCATGTCCTGTCTTCAAGCTCGCAAATATCTCCGCAAGGAATATCGAGCCTTCTTGGCCAACATTGTTGTAGCAGAGACGGACAAGAAAAAGAAAGTTGAAGTCAAGGATGTTCCTGTTGTCCGAGAATTTCCTCAGGTGTTCCCTGATGATCTTCCTGGATTACCTCCGAGCCGTGATATCGACTTTCGAATCGACCTTATTCCAGGAGCCAACCCAGTGGCCAAAGCTCCGTATCGACTCGCTCCATCTGAGATGCGAGAACTCTCAAACCAACTCCAAGAGTTACTTGAAAAAGGCTTCATTCGCCCGAGCACTTCTCCATGGGGCGCACCAGTCCTTTTCGTCAAAAAGAAGGACGGGTCGTTCCGAATGTGCATCGATTACCGGGAATTGAATAAGCTAACCATCAAGAACCGATACCCCTTACCAAGAATCGACGATTTGTTTGACCAGTTACAAGGTGCTCAATGTTTCTCCAAGATTGATCTACGTTCAGGCTACCATCAGTTGCGGATTCAAGAGGAAGATATACCCAAAACCGCTTTTCGAACCCGATACGGCCACTACGAATTTGTTGTCATGCCTTTTGGTTTGACCAACGCACCCGCGGTCTTTATGGATCTGATGAATCGCGTGTGTAAACCGTTCTTAGACCGTTTTGTCATTGTATTCATCGACGATGTCCTGATCTATTCCAGATCGAGGGCCGAACATGCGCAGCATTTGCGATTGGTTCTCGAGTTGCTTCAGGGAAACCAACTCTACGTCAAATTCTCCAAGTGTGAGTTCTGGTTGGAGGAGGTTCAATTTCTGGGTCACATTGTGAATAGTCGGGGTATACACGTTGATCCTGCAAAGATTGAGGCAGTCAAGGGATGGGTTACGCCAAGGAATCCGTCAGAAGTTCGCTCTTTTCTCGGATTAGCTGGTTACTACCGGCGATTCATCGAAGGATTCTCAAAGATTGCTGTACCGCTTACCTCCCTTACTCATAAAGACAAGCCTTTTGTGTGGGGAACCGCGCAGGAGACTGCTTTCCAAACCCTCAAACACATGCTGTGCCATGCACCAGTTCTTACACTGCCGGACGGAAGCGATGACTTCGTTGTCTATTGTGATGCTTCAAACCTTGGACTTGGCTGTGTTCTCATGCAACGAGACAAGGTTATAGCTTACGCATCTCGACAGCTCAAAATCCACGAGAAGAACTATACAACCCATGACCTCGAGCTAGGCGCAGTTGTCTTTGCCTTAAAGATTTGGCGACACTACCTGTATGGTACAAAGTGTACGATCTTCACCGATCACAAGAGCTTACAACATATCTTTAACCAGAGAGAACTCAATATGCGTCAACGCCGATGGGTGGAACTTCTCAACGACTACGACTGTGAGATCCGTTATCACCCAGGCAAGGCGAATGTAGTTGCAGACGCCCTCAGCAGAAAGAATTACGTGATAGGTGTTCGAAACATCCAGGCTCAGTATAACCTCGAAGCTCTCATCCGCGAAGCACAACACGCATGCTTTAACGAGCGTACGTTGAAGAAAGAACGAATCTATCATGATGGAACTCAGCTCGTGAGCAAAGCCAACGGGATATTCTATTATCTGGACCGAATCTGGGTTCCGAGGAGGACAGATTTGCGAAAGATCATCATGAACGAAGCCCACAAATCCCGATATTCCATTCATCCCGGTGCGGACAAAATGTACCAGGACCTTCGCTACAAGTACTGGTGGCCTGGGATGAAAAGGGATATTGCTCTTTATGTTGGTAGCTGTTTAACTTGTGCAAGAGTCAAGGCTGAACACCAAAGACCTTCAGGCTTACTCGAACAACCGCCGATACCCGTATGGAAGTGGGAAAGCATAGCTATGGATTTCATAACTAAGCTTCCGACCACGCCATCAGGTCACGACAGTATCTGGGTTATAGTCGACCGTCTAACCAAATCAGCCCACTTTCTGCCAATACGAGAAGACTACAAGGTGGCCAAGCTAGCCCAAATCTACACCGACGAGATCATTAAGAATCATGGTACGCCTCGAGACATCATTTCGGATCGCGACGCTCGGTTTACATCGAGATTGTGGGAAACTTTTCAAGCAGCTCTTGGTACGACGCTGAATTTGAGTACCGCATTCCACCCGCAAACCGACGGGCAGACGGAAAGAACGATTCGTACTATTGAAGACATGCTCCGTGCGTGTGTTATCGATTTTGGTGGTAGTTGGAGCAAACACCTACCATTGGTCGAATTTTCGTACAATAATAGCTATCACTCCAGCATCGAAATGGCACCTTTCGAAGCCTTGTATGGTAGGAGATGTCGCTCGCCTATTGTATGGCACGAGGTCGGTCATTCACAATTGACTGGACCCGAGATTCTGCAAGAAACGACTGACAAGATCCACCAGATAAGGGAAAATTTGGTGAAGGCCCGGGATAGACAAAAGATGTACGCCGATAAACGACGCAAGCCCCGCGAATTTGCAGTTGGCGACTACGTGCTCCTAAAAGTATCACCTTGGAAGGGAGTAGTCCGATTCGGCAAAAGAGGGAAACTTGCGCCTCGATTTGTTGGACCTTTTAAGATTCTGGAAAGGGTCGGTAAAGTGGCCTACAAACTCGAATTACCGGAGGAACTCAGCAATGTCCACCCGACTTTCCATATTTCAAACCTTCGGAAGTGCGTAGCCGACCACGACGCAATAATACCACTCGACGATCTTCAGGTCAATGAGACGCTACACTTCGTGGAAAAGCCTGTCGAAATCATGGACCGACAGACCAAGCAACTCAGACGCTCTCGCATTCCTATTGTGAAAGTACGATGGGAAGGCAAACGAGGCGCGGAGTACACTTGGGAACTCGAAAGTGACATGAAGGCCAAGTACCCGCAGTTGTTCAGATAGATCTGAAGCATCAAATAGGTAAAATCACACGGCGATGTACGGTTCTCGGCCTAATTTCGGGACGAAATTCCCTAAAGGAGGGGAGACTGTAACACCCCGTGTTTTCCAAAAGTCAAAGTCAAAGTCAAGAAGTTGACTGTTATTGGAATTAAAGACTAATAAAGACTAATTTCATTTTAGTTTCATTTTGATTTTCGTATTATTTGGAGTAAGTGTTGTATAATCAAACTAATCGACCGATAATCGAACTGTGAATCAACGATCGACTGTGAATGGTAGGAAGTAACAATGCAATAAAGCTAGACAATCAATAATCAAGCTAATCAAATCAATCATCGAACTCAAGTGTGGGGATTTTAATGCTTTTATACGTGTGTGTGTGCCTTACGTGTTACTTGTGCATGTTTACTTTTATGTTAAAGTGTGTGGTGAATCAATCAAATCAATCAAGACTCAAGGTGAATCAAACTCAATGGAAATCGAACTCGAAATGGTTGTAAGGATGCTTGTATGTTAGATATAGTAGTTGGAACTAAAAGTAATTTGATTAGGAATTCTATCATTCTCGAATCATCGTTCATCAAAGTCGAAATATCAAAAATCGTCGCGAAACACTCAAAACCAGGCAAGCCGATCGAACAGGGCAACCTGATCGAACAGGCTAGCCGATCGAACAGGCTGTTCGATCGGACAGCTGCTCGATCAGGGATGCTGTTCGATCAGCTGACCCCTTTCCTCTTTTGGAAGCCTATAAATAGGGCTGTCCTTGTCAAGCTTTCCACTTTTGGAAAAGCTCTGACCGACCAGCCTCTTCTTCTCACTAAATCCAAGATTTCTCTCAAACTGGTAAGTATTTCACTCCAATCCTTGTACGTTTTTGTTCGGTAATCGATTCTCCATCTTTCTATCTTTCAAAATCTGAATTTCATCCATGAAATCACCAAGATCTAGGTGTTCTTGGGTGATGTCATCATGTGTTCTTCAAGAACACTAAGTTTTGACATCATTCCACCATGAATAACTTAGATCTAACCGATTTCCACATAAATAACCTAAAATCTTCCAAAGATCTTAACATTTCACGGTGGAAAAGGATTGGAAGACGGGTTTTCATCTATCTTTCAACTCTTCTACACTCAAAAAGGTGGAAACGAGACTTGAACCGATTTACAAACCATTCTAAACAAACACATGGTTCAAGATTCGGGTTTTACCAAGAGATTTACCGATTCCGGGTTAAACGTTAAACTTGGGTTCCAAACCGTCTCCGACCGAGTTTGGGTGATTCCTGCTCGAGTCAGTAGACTAAGTAGGGACTTCAGCTTTGTGGTTCAACTCGTAGTCAAAATATCTCTAAAACACCAACAAACAACGGGAATAACCAAGTGTTAGGTGAAAGGTTAACTGAATCGAGAAGCTGGCCGAACGGCTAGGCTGTTCGATCGAACAGCCCAACCGAACGACTATGCCAGCCGATCGACTAGGCTAACCGATCGACTAGCACTTAGACCCACCAACTCACAAAAGTGTAGTATTGACGAGGTACTGTTCGATCGACTACGCCACTCGATTGAAAACATTACTGCTCGGATCATGAGATACTATACTTCAACACTTAGACTTTTCATTGGACTGTCACCCGATCGAACATACCAACCGATCGAGTGACATAATTGAAAACAATGCAATGCTAACCGATCGGTTGGGCTAACCGATCGAACAGCTGTTCGATCGACCAACTTGAAAGGTAGTACAAACCATCATACACAAACACATCCTTCACATCAAAGGAAGAAACAATCCACTTGAAGGAACCAGCCGATCGAGCCAGCCAGCCGATCGAATGGGTGTTCGAACGGACTTTCAAACCAATCGAACAGCCCACTCGATCGAACTGCTGTCCGATCGAATGGCCTACTCGGTCCAAGTACATTGTTTACTTTTCCGCGTTACTCATCGTTGTGTTATCGAACTATTCAGGCTAACCTATTCTCAGTGCTCCCTTCAATCCACGAACAACCACTGTGAGTATACTCGATCCCTTTTTGCTTTCAGCACTTTTGGGTGTTACATACGTAATCTATCAAATTCACAAACAACACAAACTATTTGAACGCTAACCTACTTGCATGTATTACTTGTCTAAATGATTGCTGTTTATTATGTTTACACGTGGAGTGCTATCTGCCTGCTTTAGCAACGTAGTACTATAGTTTGGACTCAGCACCCGTTCACACGGGGGTTGCTAAGGACAATTACTTGCATGGATTACGGTGGTAATCATGTATTGCGAACTGTCTTGGACAGTCAACTCGAAGTCATTGGTATCGATGGTCCCATGTTGATAATTTACATGCATCGTTTGCCCTTGTGTACGTGCTTGGTTATGCGTAAACTATTCGAACTCTATATGCTATATCAAACTTGTGTACTCACCTTTACATTATATGTATTGACTTTTATTTTAACGTATGTGGCAGGTGTTTAAGCTACTAGCGTGCTAGGGAAGCGAGGCAATAATAAGTTTCTAGGAGTCTGTGACCTTAGGACAGTGCCCACGTACCTGTTCCAGGGCCATAATTATCTGTAGATCATGCACTGGCACCTGTAGTCAGTAAGATCCCCAGTAGTCGTCTAGAAGTCTTAAAACAATATTTACTTTTGGTCTGTAATAATTAAGAATCTGAGTTGTCGAAACAGTTCCCATATTGTTTAGCTGATTTCAATGATAACTTGTTATTATTTGGGACACGGTATGGGACGTGTTATATAACTGAATTGTATGATAGTTGTTGTGGAAACCTCTGAACAATCTGTTTCGCTCAGTGCCGCGCCCCGATGATTCCGCCATCGGTTGGGGTGTGACATTTCCACATTCTTAATCTTCCGTAAACGCCAAACTCACACACCTACGTTTCCTCGTGTAGAAGGACTAGGTGCTCCAAGCTAAATCATCCACCAAACTTACTCTCGGAACTTCCAAGTCAAGACTTGTAAACCGTGAGTATACTCGATCCCTTTTTCCCCTTTACACTTTGGGATGCAACATGTATACCTATTCAAAACAACTTTTATGCTTAAACAAAACATACTCTATCTATGAACGTGACATGAAACTATTATGAATATTTGCTATGCTTGTATGCTCTATGAACGATTTGGAACGTTATATGCTCATTAACTTTGCTAGCCCACCTTAACAATTATAGCGCTATAGGATTAACGCCCCGCCCGCTATTCTAATTGGGTATTGTTGAGTTAAACATTTCTATCCCGCTGAACGATTGGGATTAGGCTCTTTGTGCGTTGTATTCTTGGGTTTGATCATATAGTACGCCAAAAATTGCATTGCTAGTAAATTATTCACTATGTTACATGTTGGATATGAGTTTTTATTCTATTATGCTATGTAGTCAAACTTGTATACTCGCCTTTGCTTTTGCATTGAACTCTATTTTAATACATGTTGCAGGTTAATTGTTGAAGTATGGACTAAAGATGAAACGAGATTTAGGGTGGACTAGATACACACCTAGATTAATTTATCTTTTGTTGTTATGATCTATGTTGAAACAATGTTGTTGTTTTTGTTGAATCTTGTTGACAATTTAGTTTTGAAATGAAATTTGAATTTAATTAAATATTGTCACATAGTGTTATGACGTCTCTAGCAATCTCTTCACACTTCGTCTCATCCCGATGTTTCCGCCATTGGTTGGGGTGTGACAGATTGGTATCAGAGCCATAACTATAGGGAATTAGGAAAAATTGCCATGCTTTTGCCCTAATCTATAGTTCTAGGAATTTTGCCTCTTATTTGTTGTTTAAAACTTTTGTGCTCTACCATGCATGCTTCCTAGCTATACTTTCTATTAAAATTATGTGCCTTTCCAAAGGCAAACACTAATACACTTATGCTATTTTTATACTCTTGTAACACCAACGAGAAGAATTTACCAAAATAGGCGTGAAACCCACAATTTGGTAAACGACTCTCATTCTACCTTTAATCTATTTTGCACGAAATTTCACCATTAAGCTAGGAGTGACATCCACAACTTAATGGTAATTTCCATTTCAACTCTAGTGGACCCTCGTCAAAGTGTCAAAATTTTATTTTGATCGACGAGTACCAACCACATTTAGGGTACGAAATCGTCAAGTTAGGGGTGAAACCCGCATCTCGTCGATTAAGTCCCATTCCTCGATTTTTATTCTCGCCAAAGTCCCGAATGTTTCAATCATTTAGAGATGTGTAGTAACCGGAAGGGTAAGATACCGTTAATCGCTTCTCGACGAGAGTATCTTACTTATAGGCCAAAGCACAATATCTCTAAATCGAAAGAACTTTCGACCCACTTTGGAATAGTCGACGTTTCTCTACCCGAAACACTCCAATGTTTTATTGAGCCTCTCTTTTATGTATCTCAATTTATATGTGATTTTTATACTTGAACGTTCGTTCATTTCAAAATGTCGTTTTAATCATTTCGCACGTTATCGCAATCACAAACAATGATACTCCCTCGTGAACAAACTAAATTTACAATGCTTTCGTTTATTCATGTTATGCTATGTGGAATTCATGACTATGCTATATGAAACGTTTAAACTTTTATGTTATGTGAATCAAATTGAAACCTTTTATGCTATGTGAATCAAATTTTTATGCTATGTGACCCTTTATGCTATGTAATCAATTTCGTTTTCTTAAACAAGCATTATGACCAAGTCTCACCTACTCCCTCTTTTCAAATTCGAATTATTTTTGAAATTTCACTTTCACGCATATGTCGTACGAATACTTTATCGTACATTTATACGTTATTTACATGCATGATTTCACATAATCTTATTTATACCCCTTGTAACGATAAATGGAGACATATCATCAAGGTGGGGGTGATTTCCTTACCTTGACGACTAACTCCGTTTCTTTTCTCATCTTACAACGGCCTCGCCAACGTATTAGGGGTGATTCCCTTACTTAGGTGATCGTTACCAATATTTTCCTTAATAGACTATATTACGTAAACATGATCACATTTACAACCAAATCGTTTATCGTTAGGCAAATCTCTATTTATTTCAGCATGCATTGTTTATATGAACGAATTCCTTCTCCTACAATATATATTTTTTTTATATAGCTCACACACACGAAATTCTTGACCCTTACCATAAACGCTTATTTCTCGATTTTCAAAATTTACAACCTAGTTGGTTTAATAAATCCATTGCCCACGAAATTTTGTATTCAACGTAACTATTGAAAAAGGCTCATCTTATATCCTTAAACTAGAGATCTTCTATTTTCAATTAGGAATCAAACCAACTTTTTCCCGCACACCTATAAAATACTACCAATGTTATTCAATCATTTACTAAAATTTCTTTCAAAATCAGTAAAATGTTTTATTAAAAACGCTTTTTCAACAATCACTAAGATCGTATACCAAAATCCTTTTCTTACGAATCAACGTTATCACAAAAATGTCTAAAATTCGAGTTTCTTCTTTAATGCAAGATCATTTAAAACGATGCAAACTTATTTACTTCTAGAACCTTTTCAACCATTATTCAATACGTCAATTTAAAATGTGTGGGCAAGGAAACTTCATAAGAACCAACCATCTTCAACGAATGTAAATCTTTTTTTTTAAAAAAAAGGCAAGAGTAACATTCCCTTTCTTTCACAAAGTATAACACGCATAACCAATAAATATTTTATGCTCTCTTTACATTTATGAACTAGATACTATATGTCATGTCAGCTCAATCTATTTTGATTTTAATTAAACGTCACGCTTTGCTCAAAACAACTATATATGTATATCATTTTATGTGCTTAGGTTTATATCTCGTGACAATTACACTTATACCCTCATTTTTTTTACCTTCATACTCAAAACTTCTTGGCCTTCTTTTCATGTTTAAATTCGTATATCACGATTCATATCATAAACAAAATCATTACGTATTACACTCATATCTATATTCGTATTTCTACACCTTATGTCTACACCTATATTTATATTTACACATTTATGTTAATTTTCATAACCATATCTATATTCATACGTTTTATATTATACTCGTGTTCCCAAATTATACATTTACATTATACTTATGTCCAAGTTTATATTCATATTAATACGATTATACTTACACTCACATTTATACAATTACGTCTACACTAATATTCATATTCGTGTTTATACTCATATATCCTACTTGTACCTGTACCTATACAACTATGCTTAAACTTATATTCACACCCATATATTTTCCTCATACCAATACAATTATGTTTATACGTAAATTCATAGTTATACTCGCATTTATACTATTTATGATAGACTCATACTTATACATATACTCTCAATTATACGATTTACGTTTATGCTCACGCCCATTCGTTTATGCTCAAAATTGTACTCACACATATATATACTCATATTCCTGGCATGCGTTTTGTGTTTATGCTCTCGTGCGTGTTCGTATTTAAACTTATCCTAGACTCATGCTTTTTACACAAAATTTATACTTTCGCACTATACGCGGGCGAAACCCGAGAGATTCGCTTACGTTGTTATACTATTTGGAACACAAGCATGCTTATATGCTATGCCTCTATGCACACAATCTTATTTTTTTTAGAATTTATTTATACCTTAATTCATACGCAACTAGTACAAGTTATGCGGATCATGTGACGATCAATGTAATCGCGGGTGCACACGGGATTATAGTGATAGTCGTATGAGAACCATAGAGTGTACTATTGTGTATGGTAAGACACGGAACGTAACATGACACCGGATACGAAACGGACGTCACATGGTCAAAACATGGTGGATACGCCGCTGGTACTTCCTATATATAAGTGTTTTCACCATGTACCAAACTCTCGTAAAACGTGCCATGAGAAATTCAGTGATTTACAGACCATTTAGACCTGTTACAACCTTAGACAACTCACAAACGCATTATATTCGATTATCCTCGACGAGACCTCATCTTTTCCCTACGTCTTCCTAAATTTCGGGAAGAAATTTCCTAAAGGAGGGGAGACTGTAACGCCCGGCTCTTTTGTACTTTCCATTTATAGAAAGTCTTGTTTGTACTTCTATTTTTTTTGGAAACCTTGTATTCTTGTAATCGTTCCCTTCGTTGTAACCATTATCAAACCGAGACTTGGATCATTAATGAAACTTGTATTTTGTTACATTATTGTTGTACGCACTCTAATTATGCTCGTATGTTCGATTTGGTGAATCAATCGATGTTTAATCGTTATTCTTGGAAACTATGTGCGAGACTTGTAATTAATCTAAACTTATGCATTGAACGTGTTTTGAACGAGAACGATACTTGAATATGACATTTATACGCTTAAACATACTTTGGTTTTGATTATCATGCTTAACTACACCTTATACTATGCTTTTATATCAAAACAAGTCCCTAAACTCTCAAGTTAGCACCAAAAGGGATTAAATATAAACTTCAGGGGCCTAAGTGTAACAAAACGAAAGATCTGGAAACCATACCCGCCGCGTGACGCGAGGGGGCTTGGCGTCACGCGAGCCCCTTGTTTCGGCAGAATGTGTGTTTCTTCCAGCTTTGTGCACGAAATCCCATTAATCTAACCCACCCAATCACCTTTAATCCACCTCTAATCACCTCCAATCACCTTCTAACTCCTCCATTATAAATACCCACCTTCTCCAACCCATTTGACACTTTCACAACTCTCTAATCTTCACTAAACTACTCTCTAATCAGCTGAGAATCTGAGTTTTGGACAGATTCGTGAAGACTTACAAAAGTGAGTGTAACTTGCTCATTTCTCAACCAAATCACTTGGTTCTTCTTCCTATTGCTTTGTTATGTCCTTGGGTTTGAATCCTTGGTTTTTCCTTGGAAGAATCATGCTTGGATTTGCCCTAAAATGGACTAAAACTTTCTGTTTTGTTTATTATTATTCAACCACTTGTTATTTCTTATCCAACTTGTGTCTAACACATCTCACACCAATGTCCTAATGCTTACAACCTCTCCTATGGTTGGGTAAGCTTAAAAACATGGTTGAGACAATCAAAATCAGAGGGTTAAACCTCATAAACTTGGTGTTTTGATTAGGGTTTTAACCCACAAGTCATGTCAAACTTAGACTTTGATACATGAGTGATTATGGAACAACTTGGGTTGTCCAAACATACAATCCTCACATGATTTGATGATTTCTATTAGTTAGCTTATCCTACATACTCGTATAAACCTTAGTTCGTGACCCTCCTTGGTTGTCTTTACATCAAGAGAAGTGGTGAACTTCAAAGGGGTGCCCAAATGGAAGCTTAGACTTTCTACCCCATGCATGACATCCTTGTAACTAAGAGGTGCCTAAATGGAGATTTAATCTTCTACCTCCTACTTGACATATTGGACCTAAATAATATGTAATATTTAGCCTAAGTATAAGCATATACTCATTCGAACCTTTGACATTAAACTTGTGTTTACATGTTAAAGAAGTAGAATATCATCCAAGACCTAAACCTTAATATGATTCTAATGGGTTCACTACCCATGAAAAACATTAAATAACCATATTGGTTACCTAGTGTCATATGATGGTTATAAAGTCTAAAAGATGATTATTTTCACATACACATATACTTTCGTTATACTAAGTTATTTCCACATTCTTAATCTTCCGTAAACGCCAAACTCACACACCTACGTTTCCTCATGTAGAAGGACTAGGTGCTCCAAGCTAAATCATCCACCAAACTTACTCTCGGAACTTCCAAGTCAAGACTTGTAAACCGTGAGTATACTCGATCCCTTTTTCCCCTTTACACTTTGGGATGCAACATGTATACCTATTCAAAACAACTTTTATGCTTAAACAAAACATACTCTATCTATGAACGTGACATGAAACTATTATGAATATTTGCTATGCTTGTATGCTCTATGAACGATTTGGAACGTTATATGCTCATTAACTTTGCTAGCCCACCTTAACAATTATAGCGCTATAGGATTAACGCCCCGCCCGCTATTCTAATTGGGTATTGTTGAGTTAAACATTTCTATCCCGCTGAACGATTGGGATTAGGCTCTTTGTGCGTTGTATTCTTGGGTTTGATCATATAGTACGCCAAAAATTGCATTGCTAGTAAATTATTCACTATGTTACATGTTGGATATGAGTTTTTATTCTATTATGCTATGTAGTCAAACTTGTATACTCGCCTTTGCTTTTGCATTGAACTCTATTTTAATACATGTTGCAGGTTAATTGTTGAAGTATGGACTAAAGATGAAACGAGATTTAGGGTGGACTAGATACACACCTAGATTAATTTATCTTTTGTTGTTATGATCTATGTTGAAACAATGTTGTTGTTTTTGTTGAATCTTGTTGACAATTTAGTTTTGAAATGAAATTTGAATTTAATTAAATATTGTCACATAGTGTTATGACGTCTCTAGCAATCTCTTCACACTTCGTCTCATCCCGATGTTTCCGCCATTGGTTGGGGTGTGACAGATTGGTATCAGAGCCATAACTATAGGGAATTAGGAAAAATTGCCATGCTTTTGCCCTAATCTATAGTTCTAGGAATTTTGCCTCTTATTTGTTGTTTAAAACTTTTGTGCTCTACCATGCATGCTTCCTAGCTATACTTTCTATTAAAATTATGTGCCTTTCCAAAGGCAAACACTAATACACTTATGCTATTTTTATACTCTTGTAACACCAACGAGAAGAATTTACCAAAATAGGCGTGAAACCCACAATTTGGTAAACGACTCTCATTCTACCTTTAATCTATTTTGCACGAAATTTCACCATTAAGCTAGGAGTGACATCCACAACTTAATGGTAATTTCCATTTCAACTCTAGTGGACCCTCGTCAAAGTGTCAAAATTTTATTTTGATCGACGAGTACCAACCACATTTAGGGTACGAAATCGTCAAGTTAGGGGTGAAACCCGCATCTCGTCGATTAAGTCCCATTCCTCGATTTTTATTCTCGCCAAAGTCCCGAATGTTTCAATCATTTAGAGATGTGTAGTAACCGGAAGGGTAAGATACCGTTAATCGCTTCTCGACGAGAGTATCTTACTTATAGGCCAAAGCACAATATCTCTAAATCGAAAGAACTTTCGACCCACTTTGGAATAGTCGACGTTTCTCTACCCGAAACACTCCAATGTTTTATTGAGCCTCTCTTTTATGTATCTCAATTTATATGTGATTTTTATACTTGAACGTTCGTTCATTTCAAAATGTCGTTTTAATCATTTCGCACGTTATCGCAATCACAAACAATGATACTCCCTCGTGAACAAACTAAATTTACAATGCTTTCGTTTATTCATGTTATGCTATGTGGAATTCATGACTATGCTATATGAAACGTTTAAACTTTTATGTTATGTGAATCAAATTGAAACCTTTTATGCTATGTGAATCAAATTTTTATGCTATGTGACCCTTTATGCTATGTAATCAATTTCGTTTTCTTAAACAAGCATTATGACCAAGTCTCACCTACTCCCTCTTTTCAAATTCGAATTATTTTTGAAATTTCACTTTCACGCATATATCGTACGAATACTTTATCGTACATTTATACGTTATTTACATGCATGATTTCACATAATCTTATTTATACCCCTTGTAACGATAAATGGAGACATATCATCAAGGTGGGGGTGATTTCCTTACCTTGACGACTAACTCCGTTTCTTTTCTCATCTTACAACGGCCTCGCCAACGTATTAGGGGTGATTCCCTTACTTAGGTGATCGTTACCAATATTTTCCTTAATAGACTATATTACGTAAACATGATCACATTTACAACCAAATCGTTTATCGTTAGGCAAATCTCTATTTATTTCAGCATGCATTGTTTATATGAACGAATTCCTTATCCTACAATATATATTTTTTTTTATATAGCTCACACACACGAAATTCTTGACCCTTACCATAAACGCTTATTTCTCGATTTTCAAAATTTACAACCTAGTTGGTTTAATAAATCCATTGCCCACGAAATTTTGTATTCAACGTAACTATTGAAAAAGGCTCATCTTATATCCTTAAACTAGAGATCTTCTATTTTCAATTAGGAATCAAACCAACTTTTTCCCGCACACCTATAAAATACTACCAATGTTATTCAATCATTTACTAAAATTTCTTTCAAAATCAGTAAAATGTTTTATTAAAAACGCTTTTTCAACAATCACTAAGATCGTATACCAAAATCCTTTTCTTACGAATCAACGTTATCACAAAAATGTCTAAAATTCGAGTTTCTTCTTTAATGCAAGATCATTTAAAACGATGCAAACTTATTTACTTCTAGAACCTTTTCAACCATTATTCAATACGTCAATTTAAAATGTGTGGGCAAGGAAACTTCATAAGAACCAACCATCTTCAACGAATGTAAATCTTTTTTTTTAAAAAAAAGGCAAGAGTAACATTCCCTTTCTTTCACAAAGTATAACACGCATAACCAATAAATATTTTATGCTCTCTTTACATTTATGAACTAGATACTATATGTCATGTCAGCTCAATCTATTTTGATTTTAATTAAACGTCACGCTTTGCTCAAAACAACTATATATGTATATCATTTTATGTGCTTAGGTTTATATCTCGTGACAATTACACTTATACCCTCATTTTTTTTACCTTCATACTCAAAACTTCTTGGCCTTCTTTTCATGTTTAAATTCGTATATCACGATTCATATCATAAACAAAATCATTACGTATTACACTCATATCTATATTCGTATTTCTACACCTTATGTCTACACCTATATTTATATTTACACATTTATGTTAATTTTCATAACCATATCTATATTCATACGTTTTATATTATACTCGTGTTCCCAAATTATACATTTACATTATACTTATGTCCAAGTTTATATTCATATTAATACGATTATACTTACACTCACATTTATACAATTACGTCTACACTAATATTCATATTCGTGTTTATACTCATATATCCTACTTGTACCTGTACCTATACAACTATGCTTAAACTTATATTCACACCCATATATTTTCCTCATACCAATACAATTATGTTTATACGTAAATTCATAGTTATACTCGCATTTATACTATTTATGATAGACTCATACTTATACATATACTCTCAATTATACGATTTACGTTTATGCTCACGCCCATTCGTTTATGCTCAAAATTGTACTCACATATATATATACTCATATTCCTGGCATGCGTTTTGTGTTTATGCTCTCGTGCATGTTCGTATTTAAACTTATCCTAGACTCATGCTTTTTACACAAAATTTATACTTTCGCACTATACGCGGGCGAAACCCGAGAGATTCGCTTACGTTGTTATACTATTTGGAACACAAGCATGCTTATATGCTATGCCTCTATGCACACAATCTTATTTTTTTTAGAATTTATTTATACCTTAATTCATACGCAACTAGTACAAGTTATGCGGATCATGTGACGATCAATGTAATCGCGGGTGCACACGGGATTATAGTGATAGTCGTATGAGAACCATAGAGTGTACTATTGTGTATGGTAAGACACGGAACGTAACATGACACCGGATACGAAACGGACGTCACATGGTCAAAACATGGTGGATACGCCGCTGGTACTTCCTATATATAAGTGTTTTCACCATGTACCAAACTCTCGTAAAACGTGCCATGAGAAATTCAGTGATTTACAGACCATTTAGACCTGTTACAACCTTAGACAACTCACAAACGCATTATATTCGATTATCCTCGACGAGACCTCATCTTTTCCCTACGTCTTCCTAAATTTCGGGAAGAAATTTCCTAAAGGAGGGGAGACTGTAACGCCCGGCTCTTTTGTACTTTCCATTTATAGAAAGTCTTGTTTGTACTTCTATTTTTTTTGGAAACCTTGTATTCTTGTAATCGTTCCCTTCGTTGTAACCATTATCAAACCGAGACTTGGATCATTAATGAAACTTGTATTTTGTTACATTATTGTTGTACGCACTCTAATTATGCTCGTATGTTCGATTTGGTGAATCAATCGATGTTTAATCGTTATTCTTGGAAACTATGTGCGAGACTTGTAATTAATCTAAACTTATGCATTGAACGTGTTTTGAACGAGAACGATACTTGAATATGACATTTATACGCTTAAACATACTGTGGTTTTGATTATCATGCTTAACTACACCTTATACTATGCTTTTATATCAAAACAAGTCCCTAAACTCTCAAGTTAGCACCAAAAGGGATTAAATATAAACTTCAGGGGCCTAAGTGTAACAAAACGAAAGATCTGGAAACCATACCCGCCGCGTGACGCGAGGGGGCTTGGCGTCACGCGAGCCCCTTGTTTCGGCAGAATGTGTGTTTCTTCCAGCTTTGTGCACGAAATCCCATTAATCTAACCCACCCAATCACCTTTAATCCACCTCTAATCACCTCCAATCACCTTCTAACTCCTCCATTATAAATACCCACCTTCTCCAACCCATTTGACACTTTCACAACTCTCTAATCTTCACTAAACTACTCTCTAATCAGCTGAGAATCTGAGTTTTGGACAGATTCGTGAAGACTTACAAAAGTGAGTGTAACTTGCTCATTTCTCAACCAAATCACTTGGTTCTTCTTCCTATTGCTTTGTTATGTCCTTGGGTTTGAATCCTTGGTTTTTCCTTGGAAGAATCATGCTTGGATTTGCCCTAAAATGGACTAAAACTTTCTGTTTTGTTTATTATTATTCAACCACTTGTTATTTCTTATCCAACTTGTGTCTAACACATCTCACACCAATGTCCTAATGCTTACAACCTCTCCTATGGTTGGGTAAGCTTAAAAACATGGTTGAGACAATCAAAATCAGAGGGTTAAACCTCATAAACTTGGTGTTTTGATTAGGGTTTTAACCCACAAGTCATGTCAAACTTAGACTTTGATACATGAGTGATTATGGAACAACTTGGGTTGTCCAAACATACAATCCTCACATGATTTGATGATTTCTATTAGTTAGCTTATCCTACATACTCGTATAAACCTTAGTTCGTGACCCTCCTTGGTTGTCTTTACATCAAGAGAAGTGGTGAACTTCAAAGGGGTGCCCAAATGGAAGCTTAGACTTTCTACCCCATGCATGACATCCTTGTAACTAAGAGGTGCCTAAATGGAGATTTAATCTTCTACCTCCTACTTGACATATTGGACCTAAATAATATGTAATATTTAGCCTAAGTATAAGCATATACTCATTCGAACCTTTGACATTAAACTTGTGTTTACATGTTAAAGAAGTAGAATATCATCCAAGACCTAAACCTTAATATGATTCTAATGGGTTCACTACCCATGAAAAACATTAAATAACCATATTGGTTACCTAGTGTCATATGATGGTTATAAAGTCTAAAAGATGATTATTTTCACATACACATATACTTTCGTTATACTAAGTTATTTCCACATTCTTAATCTTCCGTAAACGCCAAACTCACACACCTACGTTTCCTCGTGTAGAAGGACTAGGTGCTCCAAGCTAAATCATCCACCAAACTTACTCTCGGAACTTCCAAGTCAAGACTTGTAAACCGTGAGTATACTCGATCCCTTTTTCCCCTTTACACTTTGGGATGCAACATGTATACCTATTCAAAACAACTTTTATGCTTAAACAAAACATACTCTATCTATGAACGTGACATGAAACTATTATGAATATTTGCTATGCTTGTATGCTCTATGAACGATTTGGAACGTTATATGCTCATTAACTTTGCTAGCCCACCTTAACAATTATAGCGCTATAGGATTAACGCCCCGCCCGCTATTCTAATTGGGTATTGTTGAGTTAAACATTTCTATCCCGCTGAACGATTGGGATTAGGCTCTTTGTGCGTTGTATTCTTGGGTTTGATCATATAGTACGCCAAAAATTGCATTGCTAGTAAATTATTCACTATGTTACATGTTGGATATGAGTTTTTATTCTATTATGCTATGTAGTCAAACTTGTATACTCGCCTTTGCTTTTGCATTGAACTCTATTTTAATACATGTTGCAGGTTAATTGTTGAAGTATGGACTAAAGATGAAACGAGATTTAGGGTGGACTAGATACACACCTAGATTAATTTATCTTTTGTTGTTATGATCTATGTTGAAACAATGTTGTTGTTTTTGTTGAATCTTGTTGACAATTTAGTTTTGAAATGAAATTTGAATTTAATTAAATATTGTCACATAGTGTTATGACGTCTCTAGCAATCTCTTCACACTTCGTCTCATCCCGATGTTTCCGCCATTGGTTGGGGTGTGACACATGGACGTGGTCACATTGCGATGACCTAAGCCGAATTGACTGATCTAATCAACACCCGCGTAGCTGAAGCCCTAGCGACTTATCAGGCTGGTACGAAATGTGCCAAATACTCATTTTTCTTGTGTCGCGTACACACCTCTTACCCCTGTGTTATATTTTCCTTCGTCCATTAGGTTAGCAAGCGCAACAGAATCAAATCAATCCGCCTGCTTGCACGTTTAAGACATTTATGGATTGTAAGCCACAGACCTTCAGTGGGACTGAAGGGGCTGTGGGGCTACTTCGATGGTTCGAGAAAGCCGAGTCAGTGTTCGCCATGTGTAATTGTCCCGTGGGGGACCGTGTGAAGTATGCTACAGGCACTTTGGAGGATGGTGCCTTAACTTGGTGGAATGCCTAGGTGCAAATGTTAGGCATCGAGATGGCTAACGCCACTACTTGGGATGATTTTAAGGAGTTGATACAGGAAGAGTACTGTCCTCGTGACGAGATTCAGAAGCTTGAGAATGAGTACTACAATTTGAAGATGGAAGGATCCGAGATTGAGGCTTACACGAAACGATCTCATGAAGTAGCAATTTTGTGCCCTAACTTATCTCGACCTCCACATCGACGAATTGAGTTGTATCTCAAGGGCCTAGCACCAGCTGTAAAGGGGTATGCCACTACTGCAAACCTTAACAATCTGCCCCAGATCATCCTTTTAGCACACAAGATTACTGACCAAGAGGTCGAACGTGGCTCATTGTCGCCACGTATTTCTGCTACTACCTCTGCTGCTATAGCTACCACACCTGCTAGTGATAACAAGCGCAAATGGAATGATGCTGACAAAGCAACTAGCGCCAATCAATCTCAGAAAAAGCCTGACAGCAGCAACAACCGTAGTTTCAGTCAGTCGTCCTCAGTCAACCATGGCCAGAGCAGCAATCATAGTCAAGGCTCCAATGTTGGTAGGAAGCCAAAATGCAACAAGTGTGGGTATCATCATCATGGACCGTGTGTCCGAGCTTGCCATAGGTGTGACAAGGTGGGTCATATGGCAAAGGACTGTAGAGATCCATACCCAAAGCAGCAGCAATAGCAAAACCAGCAACAGAATCAGCAGCAAAGGTAACAGCCCCATCAGAACCAAGGCTTTAAGAAGGGGTGTTACCAGTGTGGGGATGAGGGTCATATTAAACGGGATTGCCCTCAGCTGAATCAGAATGCCAACGACAACAACCGCCAGAACAACAACAATGCTGGGAACAACAACAATGGCAACAATGGGGGCAATGGTGCTCGTGGAAGGGTATTTACGATCAGTGCTGGTGATGCTAGGAATGATGGCAATGTCGTGACTGGTACGTTTTCTGTGAACAATCTCTTTGCTTCTGTGTTATTTGATTTCGGTGCCGATTGGAGTTATGTGTCCTAGAGTTCAGTCAGCGATTAGGGTTAACTCCAACACCTTTAGAAGTTAAGCATGTAGTAGAATTAGCTGATGGCAAAACGATTGAAGCTGCGCATGTTCTTTTTGGGTGTAAATTAGATCTTGTGGGTCAAGTGTTTGACATTGACCTCCTCTCTATAAACCTTGGTAGTTTTGACATAGTGGTTGGTATGGATTGGTTGTCTAAGCATCAAGCTGAAATTCTCTGTAAGGAGAAGATCGTACGTATTCCTCTCCCCAGTGGAGAATCTTTATCAGTTCAAGGGCATCGCAGTGGTGCGATGGTTGGTATCATCTCAGCTATGCAAGCGCAGAAGTGTCTACGAAAGGGGTATCCTGCTATTCTAGCACTTGTTGCTGATCCTTAGCCTGAAGAGAGAAAGATCGAGGATCTGCTAGTTGTACGCGAGTTTGCCGATATGTTTCCTGAGGAACATCCTGGTTTACCTCCTCACCGTCAAGTGGAATTTCAGATTGATCTTACGCAAGGAGCGGCCCCGATTGCGCGTGCTCCCTATCGTCTTGCACCCGGAGAGTTGCAAGAGTTATCCAATCAGCTTCAAGAACTGTTGGATAAGGGTTTTATCCGACCCAGTTCTTCGCCTTGGGAGCCCCAGTATTGTTTGTAAAGAAGAAAGACGGGTCCTTTCGTATGTGCATAGATTATCGGGAACTAAACAAGGTGACTATCAAGAACCACTATCCGTTACCACGCATCGACAACTTGTTTGACCAGTTGCAGGGGTCAAGTTTTTACTCGAAGATCGACTTAAGATCGGGCTATCATCAGATGGGGGTCCGAGAGGAGGATGTTCCTAAAACGGCTTTTCGAACGCGGTATGGACATTATGAGTTTTTGGTTATGCCGTTCGGGTTAACGAACACGCCAGCGGTGTTCATGGACCTCATGAACCGTGTATGCAAACTGTATCTCGACGACTTCGTTATTGTGTTTATCGACGACATTCTGATTTATTTAAAGAGCAAGGAAGATCACGAGCGACATCTGCGTCTTATTTTGGAGCTTCTGAGAAAGGAGCAGCTTTACGCGAAACTTTCTAAATGTGACTTCTAGATTCGAGAGGTACATTTCCTTGGTCACATAGTGAAC
Source organism: Helianthus annuus (assembly GCF_002127325.2). Classification (NCBI taxonomy): domain Eukaryota; kingdom Viridiplantae; phylum Streptophyta; class Magnoliopsida; order Asterales; family Asteraceae; genus Helianthus; species Helianthus annuus. Next base: position 101,370,591 of record NC_035441.2, on the reverse strand, counting down.
GAATCGGGAATACACGTGGATCCTGCAAAGATTGACGCAATTAGAAATTGGGCAGCACCAAAGACTCCTTCGGAGGTGCGACAATTTCTTGGGCTTGCTGGGTACTATCGCAGGTTTATTAAGGACTTTTCGAAGATTGCTCAACCTCTCACCTCGTTAACACAGAAAAGAGTTTTATACTCATGGGGAACGAAACAAGAAGATGCTTTCCAGTTGTTGAAACAGAAACTCTGCAGTGCACCGATTCTGTCTCTGCCTGAAGGTACTGAAGATTTTGTGGTATATTGTGATGCTTCGATTCAGGGTCTCGGTTGCGTGATGATGCAACGCGAGAAGGTGATAGCTTATGCCTCTCGACAATTGAAGGTTCACGAGAGGAATTATACGACGCACGACTTGGAGTTAGGAGCCGTGGTGTTTGCGCTCAAAATCTGGAGGCATTACCTGTACGGTACTAAATGTACTATTTATACCGACCACAGAAGCCTTCAGCATATCTTCGACCAAAAGGAATTGAATATGCGACAGCGTCGCTGGGTAGAACTTTTGAATGACTACAATTGCGCCATCAAGTACCATCCAGGCAAAGCTAATGTTGTAGCTGATGCCCTTGGTCGGAAGGAACAAAACCGAAGCGTGTGCGAGCCTTACAGCTCACTATTCACTCAAACCTCCCTGATCAGATCTGTTCGGCTCAGGCAGAAGCGTTGAAGGAAGAGAACATCGAAGCGGAATACTTAAGGGGCATGGAAAAACGACTTGTAGAGAGATCTGGTGGTATTCTCTATTTCATGGAGCGAATATAGATCCCCTCATTTGGTAACCTTAGAGAGCTTGTGATGGACGAAGCACACAAGTCTCGATACTTTGTTCACCCGGGCTCGGATAAGATGTATCAGGACCTCAAAGTCATGTTTTGGTGGCCGAAAATGAAGGCTCACATCGCGACATATGTGAGCAAGTATTTGACCTGTTCGAAAGTTAAAGTGGAATATCAGAAACCGTCTGGATTGCTTCAACAACCAGAAATACCCATGTGGAAATGGGAGTAGATCACAATGGATTTTATCACTCGGCTACCTAGGACTCAAAGCGGGAACGATACAATTTGGGTGATCGTTGATCGTCTCACGAAGTCAGCGCACTTTCTAGCAATCAAGGAAACAGATAAGTTCTCACAGCTAGCTGCAGTCTATCTTAAGGAAGTGGTTTCTAGGCACGGGGTGCCGAACTCTATTATTTCTGACTGTGACCCACGTTTCATCTCAGATTTGTGGCAGTCGATGCACAAATCATTCGGCTCGCGTCTCGATATGAGCACTGCTTATCACCCGCAGACTGATGGTCAAAGTGAGCGAACCATCCAGACACTTGAGGATATGTTACGTGCATGCGTGATTGATTTTGGCAAGGGTTGGGAGAAACACTTGCCGCTGATAGAGTTTTCTTACAACAACAGTTACCATACCAGCATTCAGGCAGCTCCATTCGAAGCATTGTATGGACAGAAATGTCGTTCACCTCTCTGTTGGGCTGAGGTGGGTGACAGCCAGGTTACAGGCCTGGAACTTGTACTTGAAACCTCCGAGAAGATTGTTCAGATCAGGAATCGTATGGCGGCAGCGCGTGATCGTCAGAAAAGCTACGCCGATAAGCGTAGAAAACATTTGGAATTTGAAGTTAATGATCGTGTTATGTTGAAGGTCTCACACTGGAAGGGTGTGGTGCGTTTTGGAAAACACGGCAAGATTAACCCTCGTTATGTAGGGCCATTCAAAATTCTGGAGCGAATTGGTAAAGTGGCCTACAAGTTAGAGTTACCCGCTGAGTTGGGTAACATTAATGATGTCTTCCATGTCTCTCAGCTAAAGAAGTGTTTGCCCGATGAAACACTTGTGGTACCGCTTCAAGAGTTAAGGATTGACGACAAATTGCAGTTTGTCAAAGAACCAATAGAAATTATGGATTGGGAAGTCAAAGTCCGCAAGCATAGCCGAATCCCAATTGTGAGAGTTCATTGGAACTCAAGACGCGGACCGGAGTTCACATGGGAACGCGAGGATCAGATGAAGCTCAAGTACCCACATTTATTCCCTGATGACAAGTCCAAGTCTGGCACAACCAGTGAATTTCGGGACGAAATTCCCATTCAAGTTGGGGATGATGTGGCACCTGCGGAAAAGCCACAGTCATCCTGACCTAGCACCTTGCTATTTTGTATTGCTTATCAAATTTCAGGACGAAATTTCTTTCAAGTTGGGGATGATGTGACAACCCAAGATTTCAAGCTCGTGTTACTTGTTCAAAATGTTGTTTGGCAATTAGTTTTATTCTTTGTAATTGTGCTTGTTAGTGAACTTGTTTGTATAATTGTGCAATGTTTCTCATTAGTGAAAGATCTTGATAACTCATTAACTGTTTAAAAGGGAACCCGACGAAATATAGGATGACTTTCGTCATCTTTAGGTTCGACGAAACATATGTTTCGTTTGAGTGGTCTTTTGCCGTGATGGGCTTTCGGCCCAAGTGAAGCCCAAGCATGTCTCGTTTATATTTAGACGTAGAATGTCAGTTAGCAAACCCTAGCTTTCTTTGCAAACGTCGGCAGCGCTTATCATTCCTCTCAAAGTCTTGTTGCACTCTTGTGAACATCTTATCTTTCCGGTTAGCATCCTAACACTTCTTATTGTGTGATGGTTGTTCAACTTGATGCCCACTGACAACTTATAGTCACTGACTGAGATAGAGGAAAACAATAATCGATGGGGAATGAACAATAGTCTGATTATACCTAGCATATGCAATTCCCGTGTATGTTTGGAAGGGGCAATGCTGTCATAATAAAACAATTTAATAAGGAAGGGGAAAATATGCAATTATAAAATATGTTTGGGTGAATAGGCAATTGAAGTGATTTAGAAGAGGAAATATGCAATTGTCCCAAAATTATATTATTTAACAATGTTGACATAAACTTTTAAATAAAAGAAATGTTCCATTACTAATTATACTTTTAATGTTAATGAGATGATTATACATATTAAGGGTCAAGATATATTAGGAAGTTTATTTGGGTAGGAATGCTAGGAAGTAATCTGCATCATTTATTAAGTAATCAATGGCTAAGATTAAATGAGTGAGATTGAACAAAAAAAAAGAGGCGCGTGAGTTAGTTTGGGGGTATTCTAATCCATCCAAGTCAATAGTTTCTCTATCCTCCAAATCCCCATCATTTTTAAAACGTTAATAACTTTTTTCATACGACAATATTTTTTGTTATAAAAATTGCACCATAAAAACGAGCGTTTTTCATCTTTAAAACGAGCACACTATTGATATACTTAAAAAAAATTGGAAACCCAGATGCATAAAACGTCAACAACACACTATAACCCAGGTTCTAAAATGCAATCAGGTTTCATATGGTCGTGTTTAGGTTTTAATATGGTCATGCCTCTATAAAATGATTATGTTTTAGCGCTATAGGAGTAGCACACCCCAACCGATGGTGGAAACATCAGAGTGAGACGAGAACGAGATTGTTCATCACTCGTAATATTAAATTGTGACAACTGACAAGTATTTAAATAATAAATTTCATTTCATTACTAAAAGAATCAATTACATCGTTTGAAATAGAGTACAACATGTGAAAACAAATGAAATACATTACAACGATTATTTAAAGTCTAAAATGGGTTTCTAGGCATCCTACTAAGTTTCATACATCATCATTAACCCGCAACATGTTTTAAAACCATAGTTCAATACAAACGTATTGGCGAGTACACAAGTTTTAGACACATAGCATATATATAAAAGAATTTCTCAAATCCAACATGGCAATTTGGTATACAAGGTTGAACTAGCATGCATAACTAAAAGTCAAACCCGAGTGTCCACAAGAATAATGAGCATCCCTCGCCACCTAAGTGAACGAGACCGTTATGTATAATAATGTGCACCCCTCAACAACGAAGTAATCGAGACCGTAAAGTATGTAACTTAACAATACCCCGTCGGGTGGTGTGCTACTCCTATAGCGCTATAATTGTTAAGGTGGGCTAGCTAAGTTAATGACAAGTAGCATGTATGTGTTCTAGCATGTAACCTAAGCATATCAAATAACATGTATAGCGGATTGAGTGAATAAAGTATATTTGTGTGAATTGTGTATTTTGACAAGTTAAACATGTTACACCCAAAGTGTGTTAAAGCGAAAAAGGGTCAAGTGTACTCACAAAATTGCTAAGTCTTCCGATTATCTGTGTGTTACCGAGTTTACGAGAATAGGAGAATGAATGTGTTCGGTGTTGGAGTTTATGGAGTGTTTAGATTTGGAATTAGGAATTTAAAGTATCAAAATATGTATGCGAAAGTAATATCTAACTCTAAGAGTTTGTTCATGACACCATATTAAGTGGTTTCATGGGTCCCAAATTGCCCATTGGAATCATAACAAATACTCTAGAATCTTTGATATGTTAGCTTAGGTTTATGACGATTAACCATAGCTTGATTAACATCACAACTCAGCCATGTTTTATATAGTTACTTATAGTTTATAAAGTAATAATACATCCTAAAACTAAGTCCAATCATGTATTTTCATGTATGTTAAGCATGGAGGTAAAAACCTCATTATATGATTCACCACTACATACACCATCATGAAGATGGTGGGAGGGTCATGAATAAAAAGGAAATAAATCTAATCTAACAAGTCATAAGAGTGTTCAAATGAAGGAGTGGAACTTAGTTTGGAAAGCCAAAGCTTCCATTTGTTCACATTTCACAAGTCACAAGTTCATCATATGGAAGATGATGACTTGTGCTTGTTTTCATCATTCGATTATCAAGTATAAACAGAAATAAAGTGAGTGTTTGAACTCATAACTTTGATCATAATCACCCTAATATAAACCCACAATCATAGACATGATTGTGAGCTTGATGGGAACAAGATTCCATCAAGTCAATAACATAAAAATGAACATATAAGAAGATAAATACAAAACAGAAAGTTTAAGGCACTTTGGACCTCAAATTTGGTGAGGTTTCACCTTAGATTACCCACGTAATCTTGTGAAAACCTTCTTAGAGGTTATCCAAGTGCTAAGAAAGAAGAAACAAGTAAGAAATGGTAGAAGAAGTGAGCTAGAACTCACTTAGAAGGTATTGAACTTTTCTGATTAGAATCTGAGAATTTGATGATATTTACAAGTGTTTTGAGACTGACGAGAGATTTGTAAAGTGGTAAAAGAGTGATATGAGTGTTTGTTTTATAGTTGAGGTTCTAGGGTTTGAGTTAAGAGAGTTATTAATGAGTTGGGTGAAAATTTCAACCAAAACAAACACAACTTTGGCCAATCTAAGAGCTGATCACAACTTTCTATGGATCTGGCACCCTGGCGGGACACGACAGGATCGATGCGGGACGATCGCGGGGCACGAGAGCTCGCAGCCATGGAACTTTGTTGTTTTTTGACAATTTTGTCCCTTTTGTTTCATATAAGTTATGTTTGAGGTGTAAAGTATGCTATAAGATGATTTTATGTATGTAAATATATAATTAAGCATATTATAAGTACAAGATCTAAGCATTGTAAGTGTCCAATGAGGTATAAACATGAGTGGAAAGCGTATGAGTCATGTATGTGTGATATGTATTTGCAATTTTATCACGCGTGTACGAATAAGGTATCAAATGTATAATGAATTTAAACATATAAGTATGAATGAATAAGCAAGGTATAATATGTTTGAAATAGGAAATTTATTACGATCAAAGTCTCGGATTTACAACCATACAACGAAATACGAATACAAGAGGAACTTGCTTCCCAAAAATAGAAATACAAGATGCGCTTTCCAATTAAGGAAAGTTACGAAAATGTGGAGCGTTACAGTCTCCCCCCTTTAGGAAATTTCGTCCCAAAATTTATTCAAGAGTAAGGCTTTGGAAAGGCATTTTGGCTAAAAAGAATGGTCGACTAAAATCGAGACTTGGGAGTTTGAGATGTGTTGAAAATGTATGAATTTGTTTGAGGAATGAAATGATAGGTTCGTAAAAGAAGTTTGTTTGACTAAGATGAGTTGAGGTATTAAACGTAAATAAGCATGCATGTGTGTGGATAAACAGAGTGAGCATAAACAAGTTTGAATAAGTCAAATGGAGAGGTATTCTAAAATATGTTACCTAAGAAGGAAAGCTTTCGTATAAAAACGGTATGTATTTTGATGAAAAGTGTGGTCGCACCGTAGGTTGTAAGAAAAGTTTCATTGGCTTTAAAAGGGTATCATTAAATCACATGTTCGTAGAAGATTGTTTATTGGTGAGGAACGAGAAAGTTAGGTAATAATAAAATGGTTTTGGAGGTAACGGCCAACCTAGTGTGTTTGCGCGTAAATAAAGAATGGACGGTAGTTTTAAAGGCAAGAAAGTATTTTAGGGTTCGAACGTTTAAACTGATTGATTGTAAATGAGGTTTGTATAAAAGCCAAAGAATAACGGGGAATAATGGAGGTATGAGAATGAACGATCGATCTAGTAAACGAATGTAAGTATAAGAACGGTATGAAGGTTGGATACAATGTGAATATGAGTGTTGAGAATAAGGTCTCGTCATGGATAATAGGATATCGCGTGTTTAGCAGTGCGTTTGTGAGTTGTTAAAGTTCGTGTATCGGGTCTAAATAGGGTCTACAAAACACCGAATTTCTCATGGCACATTTTACGAAAGTTTGGTAACATGGTGAAAACACTTATATATAGGAAGTACCAGCGGCGTATCCACCATGTTTTAACCATGTCACGTCCGTTTCGTTAATCGGTGTCATGTTACATTCCGTGTCTTACCATACACAGTAGTACCCCCTATGATTCTCATGCGCCTACCACTATAATCCCGTGTGCACCTGCGATTATATTGGTTGTTGCATGATCCGCATACTTTGTACTAGTTGTGTATGTGTAAGGGAATATATATCAACTTTGAAAATAAGAACGTGTGTGTAAAAGAATGTAATATATAAGCATGTTTATGTTTATGTTTAAGTATGTATGAGACCAACGTGAGCGAACCCCTCGGGTTATGCTCACGTATAGGTACGAATGTATGGATATGAGTAGGAGTATGAGTATGAATACAAGTATGATTATAAGTATGCGTGTGAGTATATGTTTGAGGATAAGTATAAGTATGAGTATAAGAATGAGTATGCATATGAGTATGTGTATAAGTTTAAGCATGTATTGTGATGATTGTGTATATAGTATAATTCGAATACAACGAGCTTAAGCATATAAGACGATCAGGGAGTTTTGAGTACGTAAATGAATGACATGTGAGAGGTTGTCGTGAAATATCGACTAAAACGTGTACAATGATATACATGTATAGTTGTTTGAATAAAACGTTGTGTTTATTGAATTGAAAATAGATTGAGTTTGTCTCGAAATGGAGAATTAAGTTTGTGTATGTCAAAAGAATTTAATGTATCCATTGGTTATGCGAGATGTATTTTGTAAAAAGGGAAATGCTAGTCTTGTTTCAAAAGGATGTACGTAAGTAGAAGGTTGCCGGTTCCTATGGAGTTTCCTTGCCCACGTGTTTTGAAATTGAGATGACGTAGTGAGTGGTGTATGAAAAGGGTTTTTGAAAATAGTAAGTTTGCGTCATTTAAAGGATCTTGTATAAAAATAAGATAGTTGGAATTTGGAAATTTTTGTGAAAACGTCGATCTTTGAAATGTATTCTTCGTAAAATGACTTAGGGATTTTGAAAAGAGTTTTAGCAAAGTGATTTATAAATTTTGAAAAGGGTTTTAGTATCGCGATCTTATAATATCTATAAGATTTTATAAGCATGTGAGAAAAGGTTGGTTTGGTTTCCGGTTGAGAACAAATGTCTTTAGTATAATGATATAATCTGAGCGTGTTTTAGTGATTAGGTCGAGTATGAAGTCCGTGGGCAAGAGATTCATTAGACCGATTAAGTTGATAGGTAGCATTTCATAAAATTTTGAAAATCGGGTAATAAAACGTTTAAGGTATGATTAGGAATTTCGTGTACGTGATTTATGTAAAACAGATTGTAGGGTAAGAAATACGTTTTGATAAAACAACGAATTTTGAAATTTTCATAATTAGGGATTTTGAGAAAATGATAAACGATTTAGGTATAAAACTTGGTCGTACGGTTGGCATAATAAAGTCTCTATAAAAAGAAAGTTTGGTAACAATCACCAGGGTAAAGGAATCACCCTAACCCATTGGTGAGGTTGTTTTTTAGAAGGGAAGGAGCGGAGCTAATCGTCAAGGTAAGGAAATCACTCCTATCTTGATGATATGCCTCCATTTTGGGATTACGAGTAATGTAAATCTTGTTAGTGACATTTTTAAAATCATGCATGTAAATAACGTATAAGTATATGAAAAGATTTAGTATGATGTGTGTGTAACCATCTTGAAAATAATTTGAATGTTTGGAAAGGAAGGTTTGAATCGTGATAAGCGAAAAATTGACATGAGTAAAACTGAATTTTGATTTAAAACTTGGATTGTTCCAAAACGGAACTTTTGACTAAACCAAAGTGGTCGAACCTTTTGAGTTTAGGAAGCATGCTTTGGCCTAATAGGTGGAATACTCTCGTCGAAATTTCGGTTAACTGTATTCACCCTTCCGGTTACTACATGTCCCTAATCAATCAAAAGTTCGAGACTTGGCGGGATTTTGAAAATCGAGGAGTGGGACTAGTTGACAAGGTGTGGGTTTCACCCCTAACTTGACAACGTCGTACCTTAAGTGTGGTTAGTACTCATCGGGTCAAGAAAGTTAATTCCGACACGTTGACGAGGGTCCACTAGATTTGTAATGGAAATTCTCCATCAAGGTGAGGATTTCACTCCTAACTTGATGGCGAATTTTTGTTGCAAAAATAATAAGTGGATTGAGAGTCGTTCACCAAATTGTGGGTTTCACGCCTATTTTGGTGAAGTCGTCCTGTTTGTATAATACGAGTGTTTTCTAGTCTAACATAATCGTGTAAAATGGCCTTAGGAAAGGCGTATGTTTTGAAATGGTAAAACAAATATGAGCACACAAAAGGCATTCAAGAATTTAGCACATCAATCAAGTATGGTCGAGTATGGTGCTTAACTATAGACTAGGTCAAGAGCATGGCAATTTTCCTAATTCCTTATAGTTATGGCTCTGATACCAATCTGTCACACCCCAACCGATGGCGGAAACATCGGAGTGAGACAAAAACGAGATTGTTCATCACTCATAATACTAAATTGTGACAAGTATTTAAATACTAAATTTCATTTCATTACTAAAAGAATCAATTACATCGTTTGAAATAGAATACAACATGTGAAAACAAATGAAATACATTACAACGATTATTTAAAGTCTAAAATGGGTTTCTAGGCATCCTACTAAGTTCCATGCGTCATCATCATCATCATCATCCTTAACCTGCAACATGTTTTAAAAGCATAGTTTAATACAAACGTATTGGCGACTACACAAGTTTTAGACACATAGCATTTATATAAAAGAATTTCTCAAATCTAACATGGGAATTTGGTATACAAGGTTGAACTAGCATGCATAACTAAAAGTCAAACCCGAGTGTCCACAAGAATAATGAGCATCCCTCGCTACCGAAGTGAACGAGACCGTTATTGATGTGCGTGAAGTGTGTTATATTTTAGATGTATAATTAAGCCCTTTTTTTACACTTTTAGCCAAGTTTTAAATTTATAAAACACGATATTTACTAACACTAAACACACATATGGGCAAGTGCACCCATCGTGGACGTAGTATAGTGTTGGTAAGATACCGAGGTCGTCCAAGGACACAAGAGCTTTTAATACCGGTTTATCCTCAACGTCTAATCAAATCAAAAAGTGAGAAAAAAGTTTTAAACTAAGAAAAATAAAAACTAACTAAATGCTGAAAAATAAAATAAAATAAAAACAGATAGACAAGATGAATCACTTGGATCCGACATGTGTATTAGTATAACCTTTGATTATTTTCGCACTTTTGCACTTGTTTAAGAGATTATCTTAGTTATTGTAGTAGGCCCCTCTTTTGAAGGCGACGTTACCCTCAACCCAGTAGTTTGAGTCAGCAAGGATACAATCCTAAAGAGTCGGATTATTGAAAGATAATGAATTAAGTTATTAATGCAAATTGTGGTAGGCCCCGCTTTCGGCGGTGACGTTACCCTCGGCTAAGTAGTCTGAGTCAGCAGGGATACAGTCCTAAATAGCCGGGTTATAGTATTAATAGTAGTTAACTTATGAGGGGGTCAAAGAGTTTGGATCCCCGCCATCCAATACCTATGGGCATTGAAGGAGATCCTACTAAATTTAACCCAGGTCCCAAGCAGGACCTCTAAACGCTGAACAAGGGCAAGACCCTTACCAAACCGTTCCCTTAACCCCCGACCAGGTAGCTAACATACCTCCATATAGACCGTGGAGATATGAATGGTGAAAATCTTTTATTTTATATAGACAGTAAAATAACGCCAAGACACCACGGACAAACGATAAGGAAAGATCACCTTCAACATAAGTAACTAGTTATTAAAGTCATTAATACAAAACCAAATAAAAAGTGCAAAAGATTAAAAATAAAAAGTATTATACTAAACACTTGTCTTCACCAAGTGATGTAAGAGACTTAGGCAAACATGGCCTTGATTGTCAAGAACTCTTACGATCAATCTTGGATCCCGAGACGACTCACACACTCTACGATGGACAATGGATGATGGTGGTGGATGATGGTATTATGGTGGTGGTGGGTGGTGGATGAAGTGTGAGAGAGGTGGTGTGCCAAGGGATGAGTTGGAATGAAACCAAGCACTCCTATTTATAGGCTGAACAGAAGGCTGGGCACGGCCCCGTGTCCGCTGGACACGCCCCCGTGCCCGTCTGACACTCTCTCTCTTCATTAATTGTAATTCGCAATTACAATTAATGCGCCTGCTGTACTTTCACCATGCCCCCGTGCCCGCTGGACACGGCCCCGTGGTGGGCAATGGAAGCTTCTATAGGTTTGTCTTTTCTGCTGCTTCTTGGGCACGGCCCCGTGTCCGCTGGACACGGGGCGTGTTCAGTCTTCTGCTTTCTCTTCTTTGCCTTGGAGGATGCCGTTGAGGGTCCGGGCAGTCTACTTTTATTCCTTTTCTTGTATTTATGCTAGAATTAGTTGTCTTTTTGCTTCTTTTGTGAATTTGAGCTCATTTCATCCTCAAAATACAAAAGAAAGACAAAAACACTCTTTTTCCAACATTAGTACTTAAAAAGGGTTAGTTTTATGCCTTAATTGATGTGATTTATATGTTGCATTTTACACACATCTAATACCCCCCCACTTGAACTTTTGCTTGTCCTCAAGCAAAACTCTTTAAAATGTGGCTTACACTCCCAAATGGAATAGGTAGAAGAGAAAGTTTTTGGCTTGTCCTAGAGTGTTGGGAATCCAAGATCTTTGTAAGTTTTATTTTTATTTATTTACAATCCTATTCGTTATGATTTATTTAGAACGTTTCATAAGATAAATTACTTATTAAAATTCCATTTATATACAAGTTCACATACCTCACGGGAGATCACTCAACACTCGGCCGAAGGTGTTAATTTTTTAGTGAATCACTCGAGAGCGGCATAGAACTTACGCCTTCCATAGGCTTGCCAAGCAATCAATCCTCCTCCTTTTTAACTTTTTACCTTTGTAAATATCAAGAGGACTTTTGGGTGAACGGTTAGGCTTGGGTTAAAGGTGGGTGGTTGGGTTAGTGGTTAGTAAAAGGGCGAAAATCGTAAAAAACGTCGGTTTTCGTGACACACCTTGTTTTTAGTGACTTTTTATTTTGAAGTATTTCTACAAACAAGCTTTTATATTGCTTTTGTTTGTTTTTGACTTCATCATCATTCATTTTTTTTTTAGTCACATAAAATAGCGAGCTTACGAAAAACCGAGCTTGTTACTAAAATAAAGGGTGAAAAATAAAAAGGGTTTTTTGGTGGGTGAAAAGGTTTTTGGGGTAATGAAATGAAAGGTTTAGGCTCAAAGGGGCTAACTAGGGGGATTTTGGGTAGGTGGTAAAAAAAATGAAGAATAATGGTGTAGAAACAAAAATTTGGTTAGTCCTAATGCCTCCATCATTTACTTACTTGGGTTTAAGTTGCTAAGGACCGGGAATGTATCGTCGTGGCAAGTTCTAGAGTTGTAAGAACCAAGCGGCTATTCACACAAGAAACGAAAAATGAGCATTTAGTCTAAAGATGTATATTTGTATGCTCAATAAAGGCTCAAAACTCACTTTTGTGGGAATGGGTTTTTAATGTGATCAAGTATATATAATCGAATTTTTAACTAGACTTGTTATGCCGTTTCGTAATTTTCTTATGTTGGTTCTTTATTATCACGACGCTATCGGTTGTAAATTTGTAAAAATATAACCTTTTTAGAACTTGTTATTCCCAAATTAAACCAAGACAAGCAAATAATAAAAAAAAACGAAAGGTTTTTGAAAAAAAATTTGGGGTGTTTAGCGGTTCCAATAGAGTTTTGTGTAAGGCTTGTATTTAGGATTTGCAAAATTCAAGGTTTTAGCATTCCCCCCACACTTAAATTACACATTGTCCTCAATGTGTCCCAAAAATAATATTTTTGGTTGATTAGAATGTGTAAAAGTGGGTTAAAAACAAAGATTTGTGTTACTGGCATCCTGGACACGGCCCCGTGGTGACCGGGCACGGCCCCGTGGTCAAGTGCCAGTAACAGAATTTAAAGAGTTAAGACAGAAGCCTGGACACGGGGGCGTGTCCGCTGAACACGACCCGTGTCCAGTTACCTGAACTGGGTGTTTTTCTGCAGGTGGCTCAGCACGGGGCCGTGTTGGTTGGGCACGACCCGTGTTGAGCCTTCTGTGATGGAGATTTGTGTCGGGTTGCTCTGTTCTTTGTGCATGGGTCCATTTTTCTCGTTCCCTTTTTCATCCATTACCACCATGAGTGTGTTTTATTCATTAATAACCACCAATCTTAGAAACCATCATATCATTGCAAACATAGAGAAACATTACATAAAGACTAAAAATTACATAAATATTAAGTCGTGGAGTTCTAGCCCTATGTTTTATTTTAATTAGCAAAATTTCCAAGAAGCTATTGATCTTGGTTAGATAAGGCTTTTAGAAACTCCTTCTTCCGGGCGTGGTCCTCCTCATATGTCGGCGAGCCACTCCTCCACCTCCCTTGGAAGGAGAAAAGAGGGCTCATTTGCATTAGTTTGAGGAGTCTCGACTTCCGCTGGAATTTCTTGTGGGTGTTCCATGGGAGGTTCCGCGGGAAAGTCCTCCCACCCGGTAGGGTTGTTAACCCCTAGTGCCAAGTTCCAGTCCTGTTGTGGAAGGACTGGTTCCATTGGAGGTGCTACAAGAATGTTTAACCTTTGGTGCAAAAGGTTAATTTCTTGAAAGCTACTTTCGAGTCCCATTGTAAGATCGTTGATACGGTCAATTAGGACCTCCTCTACTGACGTCATTTCGTCGAGAGCTTCCCTCAATGCTATTACATAGTGCACAAGAGTAGCTTCAACGGATGGCCTTCTTCCCCTTCGGCTGTTTGAGGAATGAACGGATGATGTTTCGCTGTTTTCACTCGCCATTCTACGAAAAATAAACCAAAAACAGTTTATGTGATGAAACAGTTTCTGTACACGGCCCCGTGCTCATTGAGCACGGCCCCGTGTTCATCTTTCTGCAGAATTTTGAAGCAAGGAATCTTGGGCTTTTAAGTTATTTTCTGAATTTATGTAAGCTTTTTGGTCATAAATAACTTTAAACAATGTTACACAACATGTTTTTACCAAGATTCCATGAACAAAACCCATTGTTTTCTACCACAAAGGTTGAAGGATTCAAACTTTTGATGGTAGTTCTTGAAGAAAGATGAAAGAAGAAGGAAATGTCTAGAAGAGGAAAGGAAAAGATGGGTTGTTGGAACCTTCTTTTAGACTTACCTAGGATTGTTTGAGAGAAGATTCCTTCAAATCTCTGTCCCAAGTTGGTCCAAATGTGCAGAATTCTTGGCTGCATTTATAGAAAATGACAGCTTTCTGGACACGGCCCCGTGTTCGCTGGACACGGCCCCGTATGCAGATGGGATTCTGACACAGTTTGTCCGTATTCTGACGTTCTGATCAGAAGGGAATCTTTTGATGAACACGGGGGCGTGTTGGCCGGACACGGCCCCGTGTCGGGAAGCTGTTTCATGAAGTTTGTTGCTCCTAAGGAGCTTATTTATATCGGGTGGTTCTTGATTTGTGGGAACAACCCCAAAGTGCCTAAGATACCTTAATTGTCCTATACTAAGGCGAGAACGCAAGAGGTTATCGTTGAGGGTAATTCCTATTTTCATTCTAGGTGGACAAGTCCAACCCTTTTCCGGGCTCTCGTTAAAGAAGGTGTATGCCGAATCGCTCAGGTCTATGTATGCATCGAACGAAGTCGATGGGGAGTCCTTCACGGCACAATCGGCACAGGGACGACTATCGTCCAAGTCTTTTCTAGGTATGAAGGTATTTTCGGGAGCAACGAGGTTGTCGGAATGCGGTTCCAACATCTCCTCATGGTCATCATCTTGGGATGGATCGATAAAATCCTTCCTAAGTTCTTTTGACCAATTGAGAATTAGTTCTTCTAGCTGAAATAACTCGTCAAGGAGCATTTCCCCTAAAATATCTGGCTGGGCGCATTTGAGGGAGAGATAGTGTTTATTTTTACTTTTGCCCCTCTTAAGGTTACAAGGAATCGGTGGGTCTATATAGTGGGGCCTATAATTGAGAAAATAACATTTTAATTCCTCATGTTCGCCTCCACATAATCGACACCACATACCATAAGAGTGCCGAAAGTAAAAAGAATTACTATCACTCATGTTTGTGTCAGAAATTACCAACCGCCGGGATCTAACGGTTCTGTTTTCAGTAAAAGAATCTTGGGCACGGGGGCGTGTTGAGTGGACACGGCCCCGTGTTCAGCTTACTGTCTGACGTAAAACAGGATTGCCAGTTCCAATGATTGAGCACGGGGGCGTGTTCAGCAGGCACGGCCCCGTGCTGAGCTCTGCAGAAGCTGAAAAACTAAGAAAAATCCTAAAAATTAAAAAGAAAAATAAAAATATGATTAGGCCGTTGATTCCTAACTTTCTTAAAATCCTTGTGTCCCCGGCAGCGGCGCCAAAAACTTGATGTGCGTGAAGTGTGTTATATTTTAGATGTATAATTAAGCCCCTTTTTACACTTTTAGCCAAGTTTTAAATTTATAAAACACGATATTTACTAACACTAAACACACATATGGGCAAGTGCACCCATCGTGGACGTAGTATAGTGTTGGTAAGATACCGAGGTCGTCCAAGGACACAAGAGCTTTTAATACCGGTTTATCCTCAACGTCTAATCAAATCAAAAAGTGAGAAAAATGTTTTAAACTAAGAAAAATAAAAACTAACTAAATGCTGAAAAATAAAATAAAATAAAAACAGATAGACAAGATGAATCACTTGGATCCGACACGTGTATTAGTATAACCTTTGATTATTTTCGCACTTTTGCACTTGTTTAAGAGATTATCTTAGTTATTGTAGTAGGCCCCTCTTTTGAAGGCGACGTTACCCTCAACCCAGTAGTTTGAGTCAGCAAGGATACAATCCTAAAGGGTCGGATTATTGAAAGATAATGAATTAAGTTATTAATGCAAATTGTGGTAGGCCCCGCTTTCGGCGGTGACGTTACCCTCGGCTAAGTAGTCTGAGTCAGCAGGGATACAGTCCTAAATAGCCGGGTTATAGTATTAATAGTAGTTAACTTATGAGGGGGTCAAAGAGTTTGGATCCCCGCCATCCAATACCTATGGGCATTGAAGGAGATCCTACTAAATTTGACCCAGGTCCCAAGCAGGACCTCTAAACGCTGAACAAGGGCAAGACCCTTACCAAACCGTTCCCTTAACCCCCGACCAAGTAGCCAACATACCTCCATATAGACCGTGGAGATATGAATGGTGAAAATCTTTTATTTTATATAGACAGTAAAATAACGCCAAGACACCACGGACAAACGATAAGGAAAGATCACCTTCAACATAAGTAACTAGTTATTAAAGTCATTAATACAAAACCAAATAAAAAGTGCAAAAGATTAAAAATAAAAAGTATTATACTAAACACTTGTCTTCACCAAGTGATGTAAGAGACTTAGGCAAACATGGCCTTGATTGTCAAGAACTCTTACAATCAATCTTGGATCCCGAGACGACTCACACACTCTGCGATAGACAATGGATGATGGTGGTGGATGATGGTATTATGGTGGTGGTGGGTGGTGGATGAAGTGTGAGAGAGGTGGTGTGCCAAGGGATGAGTTGGAATGAAACCAAGCACTCCTATTTATAGGCTGAACAGAAGGCTGGGCACGGCCCCGTGTCCGCTGGACACGCCCCCGTGCCCGTCTGACACTCTCTCTCTTCATTAATTGTAATTCGCAATTACAATTAATGCGCCTGCTGTACTTTCACCACGCCCCCGTGCCCGCTGGACACGGCCCCGTGGTGGGCAATGGAAGCTTCTATAGGTTTGTCTTTTCTGCTGCTTCTTGGGCACGGCCCCGTGTCCGCTGGACACGGGGCGTGTTCAGTCTTCTGCTTTCTCTTCTTTGCCTTGGAGGATGCCGTTGAGGGTCCGGGCAGTCTACTTTTATTCCTTTTCTTGTATTTATGCTAGAATTAGTTTTCTTTTTGCTTCTTTTGTGAATTTGAGCTCATTTCATCCTGAAAATACAAAAGAAAGACAAAAACACTCTTTTTCCAACATTAGTACTTAAAAAGGGTTAGTTTTATGCCTTAATTGATGTGATTTATATGTTGCATTTTACACACATCAGTTATGTATAATAATGTGCATTCCTCGACACCGAAGTAATCAAGACCGTAAAGTATGTAACTTAACAATACCCCGTCGGGTGGTGTGCTACTCCTATAGCGCTATAATTGTTAAGGTGGGCTAGCTAAGTTAATGACAAGTAGCATGTATGTGTTCTAGCATGTAACCTAAGCATATCAAATAACATGTATAGAGGATTGAGCCAATAAAGTATATTTGTATGAATTGTGTATTTTAACAAGTTAAACAAGTTACACCCAAAGTGTGTTAAAGAGAAAAAAGGGTCAAGTGTACTCACAAAATTGCTAGATCTTCCGATTATCTGTGTGTTGACGAGTTAACGAGAATGGGAGAATGAATGTGTTATGTGTTGGAGTTTATGGAGTGTTTAGATTTGGAATTAGGAATATAAAGTATCAAAGTATGTATGCGAACGTATTATCTAACTCTAAGAGTTTGTTTATGACACCATACTAAGTGGTTTCGTGGGTCCCAAATTGCCCATTTGAATCATAACAAATACTCTAGAATCTTTGATATGTTAGCTTAGGTTTATGACGATTAACCATAGCTTGATTAACATCACAACTCAGCCATGTTTTATATAGTTACTTATAGTTTATATAGTAATAATACATCCTAAAACTAAGTCCAATCATGTATTATCGTGTATGTCAAGCATGGAGGTAAAAGCCTCATTATATGATTCACCACTACACACACCATCATGAAGATGGTGGGAGAGTCATGAATAACAAGGAAATAAATCTAATCTAACAAGTCATAAGAGTGTTCAAATGAAGGAGTGGAACTTAGTTTGGAAAGCCAAAGCTTCCATTTGTTCACACTTCACAAGTCACAAGTTTATCATATGGAAGACGATGACTTGTGCTTGTTTTCATCATTCGATTATCAAGTATAAACAGAAATAAAGTGAGTGTTTGAACTCATAACTTTGATGTTAATCACCCTAATACAAACCCACAATTATAGACTTGATTATGAGCTTGTTGGGAACAAGAATTCCATCAAGTCATTAACATAAAAATGAACATATGAGAAGATGAACACAAACAGAAAGTTTAAGGCACTTTAGACCTCAAATATGGTGAGGTTTCACCTTAGATTACCCAAGTAATCTTGTGAAAACCTTCTTTGAGGTTATCCAAGTGCTAAGAAAGAAGAAACAAGTAAGAAATGGTAGAAGAAGTGAGCTAGAACTCACTTTGAAGGTCTTGAACTTTCTGATTAGAATTTGATGATATTTAGGAGTGTTTTGAGACTGATGAGAGGTTTGTAAAGTCGTAAAAGAGTGATAGGGGTGTTGGTTTTATAGTTGAGGTTCTAGGGTTTGAGTTAAGAGAGTTATTAATGAGTTGGGTGAAAGTTTCAACCAAAACAAACACAACTTTGGCCAATCCAAGAGCTGATCACAACTTTCTGTCGATCTGGCAGCTTGGTGGGGCACGACAGGATCGATGGGGGACGTTCGCGGGGCGCGAGAGCTCCCAGCCGTGGAACTTTGTTATTTTTTTTACAACTTTAGTCCCTTTTGTTTCATATAAGTTATGTTTTGAGGTGTAAAGTATGTTATAAGATGATTTTATGTATGTAAATATATAATTAAGCATATTATAAGTACATGAATAATGATCTAAGCATGGTAAGTTTCCAATGAGGTATAAACATGAGTGGAAAGCGTGTATAATATGTTTGAAATAGGAAATTTATTACGATCAAAGTCTCAGATTTACAACGATACAACGAAATACGAATACAAGAGGAACAAGCTTCCCAAAAATAGAATACAAGACACACTCTCTAATTAAGGAAAGTTACGAAAAATTCGAGCGTTACAGTTTTGTTCCAAGATCATGCTTCTATTTTAGCATGATCATGTTCTTTACTTGTTAAATGCAACGAAACAGAAAATCAATATTTGCACTGTAGGTTCTAAAAAGCAATGGAGTTTTAACATAGCCATGTTTATGTTTTAACATGGTCATGCTTTTGTTTCAACATGACTATGGTTCTATTTTAGCATGATCATGTTCTTTACACCCCAGATTGTAAGACGAAATGAAACCCAAAATCGATATTTTGCATTGCAGGTTCTAAAAGCAATGGAGTTTTAACATAGATTCTAAAAAGCAATGTAGTTTTAACATGGGTATGCCTTAGTTCCAACATGATCATGTCTCTGTCTTAGCATGATCATGTTCTTTGCACTGCAGTTTCTAAAATGCAATGGGTGTGGTCATGCCTTTGTTCCAACATGATCAAGCTTCTATTTTAGCATGATCATGCCTCTGTTTTAACATCTAGAAGAACAAACATGAAAATAATTTTAACTAAAACATAATGAGGTGAAAAACACAATTGAGATTTGATAACCAAAAAACGCAATGAAAATAAAAAATAACACAACTTACAAAAGAACTCCGACTAATGACGGTGGATGAAGAAAGAACTTCAACACACCGTGGGGAAACTTGTTGCAGTGGCGGTGGAGCGGTGGCGGTGGATGGTGGATTGGTAGTTTCAGATCTGAAAAACCCAACAGGTGGTTGAAGTTGGTGGTGGTTTCAGATCTAGTTTCTGGCAAGATGGTGGCGATCGCAAGTGGTGATGGAGGTGGAGGTGGTGGTGTTGGTTGTGATGTGGTAGTTTATCGTTTTAAAAATGGTGGATTTGAGTATATGGGGAAGAGAAATGAATTGGAGATGCTGGGTTTTTTTTTTTTTTTTTGAAGATTGTGAGTTTTGACTAAAATGTCTCTTCTTATGTTTTTTCAACTTGCCTCATGTCCTCCTCTTATTACTTTCTATCCTTCCTACTCAAACTAAACTTAATATTTGATCTTTACCCTACTTATCTATATTGTATTATAAAGCATTTCCTCAGGAACTTCTTAAAAATTAAGAGGTATAAGAAGAAATGCTTAGTATACAACATACAAATGCATATATTAATTACATTTTGGGGTGAATTTGTCTTTAAACTCGCCAGCCTCTTCGTTTGTTCTAACTATCCATGTAGAGAATTAAATCATGCAATTGGATAAATACTACATTCAGCTTACGTTAAAAATTTTGAGCTCCCCATCATTAAATGATTAATTAATTCAAATTAAATACTACATTCAAGAAGAAAATTATTGGATTATTTAAACTCCTCGGCCTCTTCGTTTGTTCTAACTATCCATGTAGAGAATTAAATCATGCAATTGGATAGTATAGAATACTACATACAGATTAAATTCTTTCGTTAAAAAATTTTGAGTTCCCCCAATCATAAACAACCTTCCTCAATTCATCTACATCCTCGTTGGAACTCGAAGACGTCGCCGAAGCCAACCGGAGTCATCAACAGCAACATTTGAATCTCATCCTACAATCTTTTTCCTCCCCTCTCGAACACACCTACCGAAGGAAACAAGGATTCTAGAAACAAGAAGTATCGCCGGAGATCGGAGAAACCCACCGGAGCAAGTGGAGGACCTTACACCGTTTGGTATACGTCTTATTTACTTATTGCAAACGATTCGTTATTAATCTTACATTAAAACACCATCTATTCATTAATAATCATAAACTCTAAGGTTGATTACTTGTAACCCAGAATCAAGAGTAGTCTTCAAGGACCATACATATTAATGGGTTTTTATTGTTCATGGATTTGCTACCAACAGAGATTTGAACTTTATGGCTTTCTAGGTACGTACAAAAGGTAACCGCTTCGTCTCATGTTTTTTGTATGACCTTTAACACGTTAACTGATATATTGATAGGGACTTAAATTTTAAGTTCTCAACCATGGAGATATATAATGGCAGGACGAAATCCATATCCTGATGAGCCATACGACAATCCTCACTGATATCTCTCAAATGGGCCGCCTTCTGGGCGTATGTACATCCGCTCATGCCACCTAAACAAATTATTTTGGAAGAAGAACTTGAAATGCAACATCACGAAATTTGCATGCTTCAGGTCACTCTGCAACAAGATTTAGGTTCTGCACGAGAAGAATTTAGGCAAATGAACATTGCAATTACCGAAAGTTAAAAAGAAAATGATCTGCATTCAAGGAAACTTATTAAGAGGGGATTGAAGCTTGAAGATGGTAAGAAAGCAACTGAATCATTCATTCAACTAATTTTTACTCGAAATTAATTTATGAATTTTGATGGCATCACTCTCTCTAACATATTAGAATCATTCTTTAAACCCGTTTTTAGCATTGTTCCCATTAAACAGAATGGTAAGGTTTCATTTGAAATTTTTTGATTCTTCTATCTTACTTTGCATATTTCTTCTTAGGTGGTTATAAGTTTCGATACAACTAATTAGTCAACAGTGGTTTTCCATGGTAGTAGCCTTTTGTCAATCATCCCATTGATTCCTCTTATCATTTGTTCTCTTGAGTACCATATGAATCAAGTAGAAAACAAACCTAATCTATTAGCTTTGACTTTGTTTTTCAGAATGAATAATCTTTTATGTCTGTTCAAATGGGTCGGGTTGGGTTAGGCTGACCATTCCACTTTTTGACAGGTTCAAACATTCTAAAGTAACTAAGAATCTTGTTATTAGCTGGTTATGAATGTAGCTCTTTTATGTTTTATTGTGTTTTGAAGAAACTGAAACATGGAAAATCAATTGTTGATAAGTCTTTTTGTTGAAACTGGTACAAGTAATTTTTATCATCGAAGCAATTAAACTGATGTTGCCTTTACTCCATCAAAGGTGTCTAGACATTTCTACCATTTATAGTATAATGTATATATGTATATATTAGTACACATATCTACTAAAATATATACGTGAATAACTATAGTTGAAAATATATATCTTTATGACCTTTAGAACTGTTTAAAATTTTAACAAGTGAATCTATTTGACGTGTAATGGTGTATATATTTGTCAAAAAAATTAGTTTCTTAATCAATAAATTGTTGGGTTGGAATATGGCTTTTATTTTATATTGTATATATTTGTCAAAAAAAATTATCTTATTAATCAATAAAATAGTGTATTAGATGGTGTATAGAGGAGGAATTCCATAATCGTTTACGTTGCTACTTTAGCAGATACAGTTGGTGACGAAATGAATTGGGTGACAGATGCGATATGTGTGGGTCATTATCTTTATATCTATTATAAATAGGGATGGTAATGGACTGATAATGGTAATCGTTAGTTTGTTAATTTGTTAACAAAGCATTATTGGAAAAGGGTTAATGGGAATAAAAATAAAACTTCAACTTTTTCGGGTATATTGTTTTCGTAGTTAGACCAGTTCTTTTTTTTTAGCGGTAAATTTCTTTCCTTCTTGTCGTCTATTAGACTTGAACCCAAGAACTCTCCCTCCCAAACCCAAGTGTTTTGGACCACCACCCCATTGGTAGTTGGACCAGTTGACACCTAATATCATACTTGAGACTGTAAATTTTATTTTATCAATCCTATACCTAAATAGTTGTTCCATTAACTGTCTCCAATGTCTCAGGTATTGCCGTCGCCCGTCGGGTCTCCTCATTTTTTGCCATACCTAGATTGCGATATTAACTATAGGGTCTTAAGTTCTTATCTAATCCGATTGGTTCAGTACCTGTATTTTACCGAATTTTACCGTAAAATACTGGTACCATCCCAGTATCGATACAATATCGTACAAAGCATTTTAGATACATGTATCCATATTTGGCGATTTTTAATACCGGTATTTTCGGCACCGTTACCGAGCTTATCCCTAATGTAAAGTGTCGCTCCCGCCGCATCATGCGGGCACCCTACTAGTTAAATAAAAATTAGCTTAAACTAATTATTAGTTAAATCAAAATTGATTTAAATTATTATTAGTTACTGAATTTAAATTTAAATTAAGCTCGAAAATGATTTCCTATTATATGTAATTTCATAAAAATAATTAAAATTATTTGATAAGTTAGGTAAGATATAATATTATTTTGTTTTTATTATTAACTAGTTGATGACCCGCCCGCGTTGCGGGGCAATGGCCGAATAGTTCTCAATCAATTAAAAAAACACTGCTGTAATTTTGCTAGGAAAAAAAACGATGATAAGACTGCAATTTTGGGCTCAAGGCAAAACTGTAATTTTTCAGGACTAATAGCGCGTATTAGGCAACTCCTTTAGAAACAAAAATCGAGTAAACCAATTAAAACAAAAAACTTTTATAGTTTTGCTAGAAAAATTAAAACGATTGGGAAAATGTAACTTTGAACTGAGGGGGAAATTATAATTTTGTTTCAGGGATAAAATCGTAAATTAAATGGACCAATGGGGTTGAGGGCAAAATCGTAACTTGGCTGTGTGAGGAAAAAACTAAGGCAAAACTGTAAATTTAAACGGGGCAAAATCATAATTTTGAATCGAGGGCAAAATTGAAAATTTTAACTGGGAACAAAAGCGTAAATTTATATTTAAATGGGGTAAAAACATAATTTTGAACAGATGACAAAATTGTTATTATAAGGGAAAAACCTAATGACAAAACTGTAAATTTAAACGGGGCAAAATCATAATGTTGAACCAAGGGAAAAATTGAAAATTTTTAGCTGAGAGGAAAAGCGTAAATTTATTTTTAAATGAGGGGAAAAACATAATTTTGAACTGATGGTAAAATCGTAATTTTAAAAAGGGATAAAATCGTAAATTTGTTGGGACAATAGGGAAGTGTCATGCATGACTATAAATATAAATGAGACAAAATCATAATTAGCAAAAAAAAAAAAAAAAATTGGGTGGCAGGTGGCCGCCCAACTCAACCAACCAAATGAAAACACTATTACCCGCGTTGGTTTTTATTATAGAAGATAATGACACACTTACATATTTTAATTCCAAATATATGATAAGAAAATAATTAATTACGGAATTTGAATTTGAATTAGAGTTGAAACCGTTTACTATTTCAAAATTTTTAAATTTTTAAATTTAATCTAATTGATAATGATCATTAAGCAAAATATTAGTTAATATATTTTCTTTTAATCTTAATGAAACTATTACGTTTTTAACAAAATTTTAGTTCACAACTAAGGGAAGATATATATGTCACACCCCCAAAATGCCACATGCGGGAACCCCGCGGGATGTGTGACGTACCAGGATTCGAGCCACCAATCACATTGAACCACGCATAGTATTTAAACAAAACATGTCATTAATTACCAATAGTAAATGTCAATCATAAGATTATTTCAAAGAGTTGTGTAGCGGAAGCATATAGTAAATCGTTTAACAACTGTTTCATAATAAATGTTCAAAAGCAATGTATCAACTATATGTTAATCCAAGAACCTCGATCCATGACCACTCCAGCACTCCCAGATAGCAAGTTCCACAAGATATAACCCTATAGACCTGCAAGCATGCAGACATGTGTGTCAGACGACGCTGGTGAGTTCAAAGTTTTGTTACCGAGTTAGTTACCGGTTACGTGTATAAAACAGTTCAACAGTTTGATTTGATGTTGTTATTACTCGATTACCGTATGTGGCGACTAGATGTGAATGCCCAACCCCAATGCCTCCATTTAGGCATTGGTCATGATGTCAAGGTATCAAACAACCTTGAATAGATGTAAGGGGTCTTATATATACACGATGTGAATGCCCAACCCCAATGCCTCTAACTAGGCATTGGTCATGAAGTCCAGGTAATTAGTTCACGCCCGTCCTTTCGGCCCGGTGTGAGGGTGCCAAACCTAATAGCGCTATCAACTAAATACCTCGTTGCTTCTTCAGCAACACGGTAGATGTACGGGGTCTTACATGATTTATACTGTGTTCAATAACCAACATCCCAATTAAACAGTTTACCCGATGTCCCAAACCACCGGGACGCATGCTTAGAAAAGTGCAGTGAACTCACCTTTGGTTTGCTCGGTAAGATTAATTTACTCGTTTACCAATGTTCAAATACGCCCTAAAATCATTACCGACACAATCAGTCTTAAGTACACATAATTCACATATTTCACGTATAAACAAGTCATATATTCCATGTTCACTTGTCACACGGTCAGGATACACGTATTACACACATATAATTCACATCACACCAGGTTAATCTATCAACCCATTACTGCCAAGAAATCACTTAGTGTGTATATATATATATATCCTTCTAACGAGTAATTCGTTTCATGATTCAATTCACCATACAAACTCTAATCTGTTTACTAATGTGATTTCACAAGACAAATCGGCCCAAACAACAAATCATTAGCAATCACATACCTGTGTGTGGCCCAATCCTATTTGTGAACCCAATAATTTATGAAGCCTGTTTAAATGTGTACAAGCCGTTAAAGGGTGTGATATGATTTAATTGGGTGTGCATTGTAAGTATAACATGCAGCTCAATAGTATACAATGGAGAAGTGTGCAATGCATGTGGTCTAGCTGGTGTGCGGTTCACGTGGGCGGTTGACAAGTCAACCTCTTTCTTTTCCACTAATCCCACCCATTACACGATCAAATAATTACATACTAAATGACCCTAATGCATTTAATAACATCAAACATATTCTAGATTTACCATACTGTTCGTTATAACATAGCTTTCATCGAGGTTCCTACCAACATGTCAAACTAATCCATACTTCAATTATCATGCATGACCAGGTGTACATCACGCATAATCAGTTGTACTCTTTTAATTTTTGTCTAACCTATAATTATCATGAACTCTCCTCAACAGCCGATTACCACAAAGATTTACCATACTCATTTGATCATATCATTCCAAATTATAAAACTGTTTCCCTAAACTATCATTATTATCATCATTTATTAACAATCATGAATCCAACCCACTAATAATTTATGTATGAGCAACCCCAAACTATCGACATTAAGATCGAGTCACGAAACCGGGTTCATCACGTAACGTTCCATTATACTTAATCAGTCCTACATAAATTCTAAATTATCGATTCATTAACATGCATCATCACATCGCTCATTATAATCTATGACGATTCCGAACCGTACTAAGTCCGAGATCGGCATTACGAATCACAACCATTTACACCTGATCAAGAACAATCAACCAGAACTAAAATCATATATTCATCATCAGTTACCTAACAGACAACAATTAATCATAACCATCATGTTACCTATATCATTCTCTAAAAATAAAGTTGTTTCTCATATGGTTGGTAGCACCAACAGTCCACATATAAACACATGTAACTCGACAGAAAGTATTGCATGAATAAACCGTGGTGATCATACTAACCCGTATAGAGATGTATAAAGAAGATGCTAGGGCCAAGAAGGTGATTTCAGTCGTAGGGAGGGGCTGCCGATGATCTCCAAGAGATGAGGGAACCACTAGGGTTTGCAAAAGTTTTTCATTAAGTTATTACGTATATTTCCTAATACATAAATGCAATCACCAAGTGGATTTGGATTCGGTTGACTTTAACGGTTACGGGCCTGACGCCCAGACTTCGTATGGGCCTTAACTATATCATACATGATTTATAAACTTAAAGGTGTGCACATGTTCGGGTTTGGCTTTCAAGTAAATTTGCGGCCCACAAGTGTCGAGTAATTCCGCGGCCCAATTTAGTTAGTTCCTAAATTTACTAATTTACACAATTAATCGTATCACGGTTTCCTTGTAGACATACACACATAACACAAGAGTTTCACATAACGATCACGTAAACACATAATTGCAACATCTGACCGAACGTTAATGGAGGTAACACACACACGTAAAGAACCTTGAAACTCTGAGTTGTCACATCATCCCCAACTTTAAAGAAATTTCGTCCCGAAATTTGATAAGCGATCAGAGAGGGAAATGAAGTGATGAGTAGATCAGGATGACTGTGGGTTTTCCCCGGGTACCACATCATCCCCAGCTTGAAAGGGAATTTCGTCCCGAAATTCGCTGATAACATTGGAAGTTGAATCAACCGTTTGAACAATTGAGGATGCTAGAGTTTCATCTGCTCTCTGCGTTGCCACGAGAACTCTAGTCCACGTCTTGAGTTCCAACGAACTCTCGCGATTGGACATCGACTATATTAACGAACTTTGACTTCCTGATCCATGTTTTCGATGGATTTCTCGAAATTTGCAATTTGTCGTTAACCCTAAGCTCTAGTAAGGGTACCGCAAGCGTTTCATTGGACAAACACTACCTTAGATTCGAGTTTGTAGGTCATGTTGTCGATTCTTCCCAGAATGTTGTATGGCCCAACATGATGTAAGTTAAGATCGCCACGCTTCCCGAGGCGTATCGCACCCTCCCAGGGTGAGACTTCCAATATGACACGTTCGCCTGCAGCGAACTCCCAGTGTTTTCTAGGTTTATCAGCTTTCCTGACGGTCACGCGTTGCCGCCAAACGATTTCCGATCCGAGGAATGTTCCCAAGAGTTTCGAGTACATGTTCCGGACCTGTGATCTGGTTGTCACCCGCCTCAATTCAACAAGGAGATTAACGTTACTGTCCATGCAATGCCTCAAACAGAGCTGTCTGAATACTAGAATGGTAACCTCTACGGTAGAGCTCAGCCAAAGATATGTGTCCTTCATAATTCCCCTAAGTCAATCACACACATGCTCGCAGCATGTCTTCGAGTGTCAGGATGGTTCATGTACTCTGACCGTTTGTCCTAAGTAATGCTCATGTCTAGACGTGAGCCAAGGGTGTTGCGTATTGCCTGACATAAATCATGCATATATCAAATTCAGAGGTAACAGGAGTTGGCACCTCGTGCCTAGAAGCCGCCTCTCTCAAAGGAACATTCACAAATGTGAAGACTCGTTAGTTTTCTTGATTGCAAGAAAGGGTGCTGGTAACTTGAGTCTATCAATGATCACCTAGGTGATGATGTTTTCATTTCGCGTTGTAAGTAGACTAGTGACAAAATCCATGGCAGTCTGTTCTCATTTCCATATATGTGTTTCTGGTTACTGATACTCCACCTCGACTTTCCCACGAGTTAAACATCATTCATAAACATAGCTAGGTGGGCCTTCATGCCCGATTACCAATACAAGATTTATAGATCCTAATATCTCCCATGAAACCCAGACGACTAGAATACTGAGGTCGGGGTGTGTTTGCTCAACATGAGTTCCCTACAGTTGCCATATAATGAGACCCACATTCGTTCCAAGAGGTAGCGAATATCGTCCAACCTTCAAAGGGTTGCTTCTCCATGCCTCGCATGGGCTCAACTTGAAAGTTCTCTTCCTTCTGTTCCCTAGTTTGAATAAAACGAGTCTGATCAGGTAAGTTAGAGTCGATAGTGTGTTGCAAAGCTCGTGCACGTCCAAGTTTCGCGGTCGTAATCATTCAAAAGTTCCACCCAACGTTACCATCACGTGTTTAGCTCTTTTGAAACAAGGGTACACGGGAGGCCCTTGTGATCGGTCTAAGTAGTGCATTTGGTACCGTCCAAGTAATGCCTCCAGCTTAAATCCGAGATCGTGGCTTCCACCCCAAGGTGTGAGTCGTGCAATTCCTCCTGTTCATCTACTACATAAGCCATCCCCCTCTCATGTTGCTTCGGTGTGTAAC
The DNA here is from genome assembly GCF_002127325.2 of Helianthus annuus. Taxonomy (NCBI): domain Eukaryota; kingdom Viridiplantae; phylum Streptophyta; class Magnoliopsida; order Asterales; family Asteraceae; genus Helianthus; species Helianthus annuus. The sequence goes on along the minus strand of NC_035441.2, from coordinate 101,342,035 downwards.
TAAGACTCTGATTCGGAGCACCATGGTATACCACCAGATCACCCGTACCCTCGGGTAAGGACAATACTCAGTGCGTTGTAGAGTTAAGTTCCAAAAGCTGTAGAGATGTTCTTCTGTCCTGTCTCCCACGGCTACACCGCACACTACTGTGTTAAAGAGGGTAGAGCTGTGCAATCTTTGAAAAAAAACCCGCGAGGAATCTGCAATGGTATCTTGCGAAACCAAGGATTTGCCGTATCCCCAAAGGGATCCTTGGTGTCGCTTAGTTTCTAATAGAATGGATATTTAGCGAGATCCACAGGTATTCCCACTTTGTTGGCTATGTGACCAAGAAAAATATGTACCTCTCGAATTCAGAAGTTACACTTAACAAGACTTCGCGTGTAATGGTTCCTCCCTCGGGAGCTCTAAGATAAAATACAAATGCCGCCCATGGTGTTCCTTCCTCCTGAAATTGATTCAAAACGCCCTCAATAAACATGGTCGTTTCATGTGATTCATAAAGCTGCCGGTGTATGGATTAACCCAAAGGTCATGGAATACAAAGTCGCAATGGTTGTACTGCGTTCGATATGCCGTTTTAGGAACATTCTCCCCTTGGACTTCCATCTAGTGATAGTTCATTCATTGGTCCATCTTCGAATAGGAGCTTGACCCTAGTAGCTGGTCAACAGGTTGTCAATACACGGTCAAGGCAAACAGTTCTTGACTGTCACCTTGTTGAGTCCTCGATAAACAGTACACATATGAAAAGGCTTTCTTCTCGGATTTATCTGGGGCTCCCCAGAGCGAAAAGCTAGGTCCGACAAAGCTTCTGTTCAATAGTTCATGTAGTTGATTAGACCGTTCTTGCAACTCTCCTGGTGCAAGATGGTAAGAGTACGAGTAATCAGGGTTGCCTCTGACGTGAGGTCAAACTGAGATTCTGCCTAACAGTTGTGGAAGTAAACCTGGAAGTTCCTCGGGTAGCACGCTGAGAGGAATCACGAACAATTGGTGGATCCTCGATCCTCTTTCCTTAGCCCAAACATTAGTAACGGTTGCCAACATAGCGGGATAGTCCCTTCGTAGGCGCTCTTGGCTTTCATTGCTGAAACGATACTAACCTTTACACCACACCGATGCTTTAAGACAGACGACGATTCCTCACAAGGTATATCCGCGCGTTATCTGGATAACAAATCCACACGAACTACTACAACAAAACTATCAAGGGTAGATGTCGAACACTTGTCCAACAAGGTCAAGTTTGCATCCCAACGAACATATGAGATTTCAGTTGTCTGGCCATCAGTCGATTCCGCGACAGGTTGGTTTCAAAAAAATTTATCAGGGTTTAACAGAATAGGAACGATGCGTTTAGTTACCAAGAACGTGCAGGCCACCATGTTGCTATAATTCTTTTTTTTCTTTTTTTGTTTTCATTATTCTTCGCCACTAGTGGCAACAGGAAGCGATGATCGGTCTATCCCATTAAGCGTAATCCCACTAGCCAACGAAAGGACTGTCTTTCCTCATTTTTCGAGCAAGAAGCGGAACTACAAGAAAGAATCTCAATAAGCACCACTGCCGGTGTTATTGTTACAATCACACGGATTTCTACCATACTGTCATCGCTCCCTTGGTTGTTGTCGTCTTGAATTATCAACTGCCATCTCCTGCCGTAGGCACCTTCATTTCCATACTGTAAGCTACTATTACAAGTACCTTGATGTCACGATAGTTGTTGCTTCTAATGTTGTTGCTCGAAACAGGACTCTACGATCCTTCACCAACGATGTCCATCTCTTCATATTTCGTGCTAAGTTCCAGGGTGCTACTCGTTGTGTTGGAAGTTACACAAGTCCACATCCTGGTCGATTGTCATCGTTTACGTTTCGATTGATTCATAAAAGCCGGCTCCCATAAGCTGCTGACTAGAATTAAGGATTCGTTTGGAGTCAAATCGTTGATGTTCATTGTCAATAATTGGAGTCGTTCAAATGCTGAAGTCGGTAGAGTACTATATTTACCCTTATGCCCATCGTTCTTACAAGTTGACTGGGTAAAACACGGTAGGCTTCCAGAGTGTTGCAGGTGTGTCCGCCCTTCAGGGTCTGAGATGTGAGTATATTGAGTTCCAACAACAAAGAGGAGTGAGGGGGAAAGAAAAGGGGTACAAACCAATCATGGACACTGCAACATCCACTCAGGGACGTTCGTACAAGCACCTAGCATTCTACTTAGTTCGCTAGGCGTTCACAGGGAGGTTCAAGTAATACTCGATAGCATTGCGCTTTCAAAAGGATTCAAAGAGAGGTGAGAAAGTCACATTTGAGTAGGTGACGATCACTGTTATGACTCCTATTAGTTTGTTACGTTTCACACTGATCAATTAACAGAGCGGAACCCCTCCTTCACTTGTTAAGCCTCACTGGGACTCGCATGCACCCCACATTATTATTATGTGTGCACCCACAATAATATTGTGATTTGCATGCTCATCTCAGCTCCTCCTAACTCATGTCGAATGGTTCCCCCAACTCGAATAGTAAACAAAGAGCATCACATAACATAAGTCACGAATGTTTAGGGAATTACCACCCTATCAGTCATATAACACGTGCAAGGGATACGTAAGTTCATACTATCGTGTTTAACGTGCACCAGCATGCAATATCATATGTAAGTGTCCACTAGTTACGTAGTACGATGAGTATACGAAAGACGAACCTTGCAATCTGGAGCTGAGTGTCATGGTCGATTTTGGATCTGTTCGGTTATAGTCTGGTCTTATAAAACGTTTTAAAACCAAGTTCACTATAACCAGTGGCTCTGATACCAAACTGTCACACCCCCAAAATGCCACATGCGGGAACCCCGCGGGATGTGTGACGTACCAGGATTCGAGCCACCAATCACATTGAACCACGCATAGTATTTAAACAAAACATGTCATTAATTACCAATAGTAAATGTCAATCATAAGATTATTTCAAAGAGTTGTGTAGCGGAAGCATATAGTAAATCGTTTAACAACTGTTTCATAATAAATGTTCAAAAGCAATGTATCAACTATATGTTAATCCAAGAACCTCGATCCATGACCACTCCAGCACTCCCAGATAGCAAGTTCCACAAGATATAACCCTATAGACCTGCAAGCATGCAGACATGTGTGTCAGACGACGCTGGTGAGTTCAAAGTTTTGTTACCGAGTTAGTTACCGGTTACGTGTATAAAACAGTTCAACAGTTTGATTTGATGTTGTTATTACTCGATTACCGTATGTGGCGACTAGATGTGAATGCCCAACCCCAATGCCTCCATTTAGGCATTGGTCATGATGTCAAGGTATCAAACAACCTTGAATAGATGTAAGGGGTCTTATATATACACGATGTGAATGCCCAACCCCAATGCCTCTAACTAGGCATTGGTCATGAAGTCCAGGTAATTAGTTCACGCCCGTCCTTTCGGCCCGGTGTGAGGGTGCCAAACCTAATAGCGCTATCAACTAAATACCTCGTTGCTTCTTCAGCAACACGGTAGATGTACGGGGTCTTACATGATTTATACTGTGTTCAATAACCAACATCCCAATTAAACAGTTTACCCGATGTCCCAAACCACCGGGACGCATGCTTAGAAAAGTGCAGTGAACTCACCTTTGGTTTGCTCGGTAAGATTAATTTACTCGTTTACCAATGTTCAAATACGCCCTAAAATCATTACCGACACAATCAGTCTTAAGTACACATAATTCACATATTTCACGTATAAACAAGTCATATATTCCATGTTCACTTGTCACACGGTCAGGATACACGTATTACACACATAAAATTCACATCACACCAGGTTAATCTATCAACCCATTACGGCCAAGAAATCACTTAGTGTGTATATATATATATATATATATCCTTCTAACGAGTAATTCGTTTCATGATTCAATTCACCATACAAACTCTAATCTGTTTACTAATGTGATTTCACAAGACAAATCGGCCCAAACAACAAATCATTAGCAATCACATACCTGTGTGTGGCCCAATCCTATTTGTGAACCCAATAATTTATGAAGCCTGTTTAAATGTGTACAAGCCGTTAAAGTATGTGATATGATTTAATTGGGTGTGCATTGTAAGTATAACATGCAGCTCAATAGTATACAATGGAGAAGTGTGCAATGCATGTGGTCTAGCTGGTGTGCGGTTCACGTGGGCGGTTGACAAGTCAACCTCTTTCTTTTCCACTAATCCCACCCATTACACGATCAAATAATTACATACTAAATGACCCTAATGCATTTAATAACATCAAACATATTCTAGATTTACCATACTGTTCGTTATAACATAGCTTTCATCGAGGTTCCTACCAACATGTCAAACTAATCCATACTTCAATTATCATGCATGACCAGGTGTACATCACGCATAATCAGTTGTACTCTTTTAATTTTTGTCTAACCTATAATTATCATGAACTCTCCTCAACAGCCGATTACCACAAAGATTTACCATACTCATTTGATCATATCATTCCAAATTATAAAACTGTTTCCCTAAACTATCATTATTATCATCATTTATTAACAATCATGAATCCAACCCACTAATAATTTATGTATGAGCAACCCCAAACTATCGACATTAAGATCGAGTCACGAAACCGGGTTCATCACGTAACGTTCCATTATACTTAATCAGTCCTACATAAATTCTAAATTATCGATTCATTAACATGCATCATCACATCGCTCATTATAATCTATGACGATTCCGAACCGTACTAAGTCCGAGATCAGCATTACGAATCACAACCATTTACACCTGATCAAGAACAATCAACCAGAACTAAAATCATATATTCATCATCAGTTACCTAACAGACAACAATTAATCATAACCATCATGTTACCTATATCATTCTCTAAAAATAAAGTTGTTTCTCATATGGTTGGTAGCACCAACAGTCCACATATAAACACATGTAACTCGACAGAAAGTATTGCATGAATAAACCGTGGTGATCATACTAACCCGTATAGAGATGTATAAAGAAGATGCTAGGGCCAAGAAGGTGATTTCAGTCGTAGGGAGGGGCTGCCGATGATCTCCAAGAGATGAGGGAACCACTAGGGTTTGCAAAAGTTTTTCATTAAGTTATTACGTATATTTCCTAATACAAAAATGCAATCACCAAGTGGATTTGGATTCGGTTGACTTTAACGGTTACGGGCCTGACGCCCAGACTTCGTATGGGCCTTAACTATATCATACATGATTTATAAACTTAAAGGTGTGCACATGTTCGGGTTTGGCTTTCAAGTAAATTTGCGGCCCACAAGTGTCGAGTAATTCCGCGGCCCAATTTAGTTAGTTCCTAAATTTACTAATTTACACAATTAATCGTATCACGGTTTCCTTGTAGACATACACACATAACACAAGAGTTTCACATAACGATCACGTAAACACATAATTGCAACATCTGACCGAACGTTAATGGAGGTAACACACACACGTAAAGAACCTTGAAACTCTGAGTTGTCACAATATATATATATATATATATATATATATATATATATATATATATATATATATATATATATATATATATATATATATATATATATAGGGAGCCGCTAAAATAAGAACCACTCCCAGTTGTAAGAACTGCGAGAACCACTTTTAACCAATCAGAATATGCCAACAGAAAGGGTATATTGGTCATTTACCAAAAACATCAAATCCCATTATCTCTCTTCATTTAAAGCACCTTCTCTCTCCTATTTCATTATTTATCAGCTTTCATCTTCATTTCTCTTCCATGGTCTCTCATTTCTCTCTCTCTTGAAACTGGTTTCGAATGATTCTACATTTGGAGAAACTCAAATCAAAATCAAAACAACCACCCCACACCCTCATCTCCGGCCCCCTCCCCCCACCACACACCGCTGTTCACCGCTACCCAACCGTGCACCACCCAAACACCGCCCAAATCTCGATTTGATGAAGATTTGCGTGGGCAACAGTCCCAAAACCACCGCCCAAAGCTCCGGTTTGGGGTATTGAGCTCCGATTTGGAGTTTAGGGTTGAGGTGGTGGTGTTGACCGTAGCGAGGGGACGGCGGCGATAGGCGGTGGCGGAGAACGGCGTCGGTGGTTTCAGGGGCGATGGTGCGTCGGAGGGTAAGTGTTTTTGTTGATGGTTTATTTTTACGATGATGCTCATGGTTTGTTTTTGATGTTATGTTTTTGAATCTGGGTTTGAATCTGTTTTTGATGTTCTGTAATTAAAATATCAAATGAATTCCACTCATCAGTTAGTGCAGCCACTACCCACTCTTCAAATATTTTTTGTAGATGCTTTTCAAAAGTGTTTTCCACGAAGCTTCAATATATAATTGCAAATAATGTTTCATAGGTGGCCCAATTTGATCGGATGTGATATCGGAATGCTGTAAAAGACGAAAGTAAAGTTGACAGTTTTGGTGGGTTTGTTCTGTTTTGTGGAAATTTTGGATATGTGGGTTTGATCTGTTTCAATATGGGTTTGATTCAGTTGAATCTGGTGCTGGGTTTTATTCGGTTGAATCTGGTGCTTTTTGGTAGATTTCGACCAGTGAATTTGGGCAGTGATGAAAAAAAAAACGTATATTTTGTTGACGATGGCGCGGCACGGTTGGTGGATGGTAGATTTTTGAACCTGCAACCCCACTTTGCAGCCTCTGATTATCGAAAAAATCTGAGCCAAGCCCCGTTTTTTTTTCAAGAATCCGATCATTGTTTTTGATTTTTGTTGTTTTTTAATTTTTTTTCCCAGTCGATGATGATAACAATCTATCTGAGACATCTACCGAGTTGCGATTTATGGGTGTTCGTTTTTTGTGTAGTTTTTTTTGAAAAAAGTGCCAAAACCGTAAACTTTTTAACGTAAAACGGCGCGTTTTTAAACCGTAAACTTTTTATTGTAAACCGTAAACTTTTTAATCTAAACCGTAAGATTTTTAACGTAAAACGTAAAGAGTTTTACGTGAAACGTAAAACGTAAAGAGTTTTACGTGAAACGTAAAACGTAAAGAGTTTTACGTGTAACATAAAACTTAAAAAGTTTAACGTAAAACGTAAAAAGTTTAAAAAGTTTTACGTAAAACGCTTAAAAAAACGTTTAAAAAAACGGTGCATAAGTTGTAAAACGTAAAAAACAACGCTTAAAACAGTTTTACGTAAAAAGTTTAAAACGTAAAACGTAATAAAGTTTAATGTAAAACGTAAAAAGATTAAAAAAATTAACGTAATACGTAAAACATACATTTTTTAACGTCAAACGTAAACTTTTAACGTAAAACGTAAACTTTTTAGTGTAAAAATGTAAAGTTTTTAAAGTAAAACGTAAATATTTTAACGTAAAACGTAAACTTTTTAACGTAAAACGTAAATTTTTTAACGTAAAACGTAAACCTTTTTAACGTAAAACGTAAATTTTTTAACAAAAAATGTAAACTTTTTAACGTAAAAAGTCGGCCGTAAAAGCGGCGTGTTGAAAAGCGACGCGTAAAAACGTAAAGGGTAAAAGGTTTTTCGTAAAACGTAAAACGTAAAAAGTTTTACGTAAAACATAAAACGTAAAAAGTTTTTCGTAAAACGTAAAAAGTTTTTCGTAAAACGTAAAACGTAAATAAAACGGGACTTAAAAAACGCCGCGTTAAAACGGGACGTAAAAAACGCCGCGTTAAAACGGGACGTAAAAAACGCCGCGTTAAAACGGGACGTAAAAAATGTTAACGTAAAAAACCGGGGCGTAAAAGGTAAAAAACCGACGCGTAAAACGTAAAAAACCGACGCGTAAAACGTAAAAAAACGGGGCGTAAGACGTAAAAAACCGACGCGTAAGACGTAAAAAACCGACGCGTAAAACGTAAAAAACCGACACGTAAAACGTAAAAAACCGACGCGTAAAACGTAAAAAAACGGGGCGTAAGACGGGACGGCTTGTAAAAAAACGGGACGGCTAAAACGGGACGACAGAAAACGGGACGGCTAAAACGGGACGGCAAAAAACGGGACGGAAAAAAAACGGGACGGCTAAAACGGGACGACAAAAAACGGGACGGTGTAGGTCCCTTTTCTCGGAGGATCGAGAACAAACCTAAACCTTGTTATACTAACCCACTAGCGAGTGCGGAATCCAAGCTAGCGGGCAAACCGGGATGATGCAAGAACAAACACAAGAACACACAAAGTTCACCGATTAACACCACTGTATTAATACGTATGAAGGTTTACGGTTACAAGCACGATGTTTACAATCTTGTTTGCAAACTCTCTAAAGTGTGTGTGTGTGTGTTTTCCAGCAGAGTTTCACTAACTCTCCAAATGTGCATCTCTTTTCTAACACTAACACACTGCATGGGTATTTATACCCATACATAACAGGTCTTGGTCGAAGGATCGATAGATGGTCCGAAGGATCATCTGTCGATGACAATGTGTCCGAAAGATCAGCATGGACATCGAAGGATCATCCTTCGATGCCTAATGGTCGAACCATGGTCGAACCATGTCTTTCGAGCACCTCGAAGGATCAGTTGTATCCTTCGAGGCTATCCTTCGATCCAGACAAACATCATGTTGTCCAAGTCAAACTAGGAGGATAGTTAACTTGGTCAACTTACAGACTGATTTAGGACATCGTTTACATACAGACCGAATACAGACAAAGTACAGACACAAGTGCACCAACAAACTCCCCCTTGGCTGTAGCTTTGTCTTTATCTTGTCTTTATCTTCTATAGATGTAGACTTGTCTCGAACTTCGACAGTCTTTGGTCTTCGAGTTTCCAAAACTCTGATGTCCTTTCAAGTTTTCATGGTCGGAGGATCTTCAAAGTCTTCACGTCTTGAAAGCAGAGAGTGTATCAACAAACTACCCGTATCATGTAGGCAGTGTGTTAACAAACTCCCCCTTAACATAAGCTCCCCCTTGAGTTATGCTCGTGAAATACTTTAACTTTATGAAGTGAGATCCTTGTGGTGTTGATGATAGCCAGCGGCAACTCAATCATCTTCATCTTTTGAGTGCCTTCTCGTCGTGTCTTCATTCCAAAGCTTGTCATCGACCATGTTCTCCTAGCCTTTAGAATCTGCACATGCAAGAAATCTAAACGCGTAATGAGAACAACTGCTTGGAACATAGTATAAGCAAATGACACACGAATGACCATGTCACAATCAAGCACCGTCCGACAGTTTGAAAGTTTAATAAATTTTTCAAATTTTAAATTCTAACTTTCAAAACATGCAAATTTCGACCGTTTATGAAGATTTAGTCAGTTTGGTTTTCGTTCAGGTTTCAGGCAACGAAGACTTGAGCTCCAACATCGTACGATCGAAAATAAAGTAGAAATAAAATCTTTTTGGCTTTTATAAAGTTTATATTAAAACACAGATTTTAGGTGTGTTTTTGAAATTAAAAGACAACAATTTTAATATCCTTTGAGTGTTATCAAACGACATCACCGCTAATGTCGTGCTGATATGCACCAAACGACGAAACTGTTTAAAAGAAAAACAATAAAAGTTAAGCAGTAAATAAATAAATATATACAGACATTCTTTTTGCGAGTTTCGAGGGTAAGAGAATCATATCAGTGTACGGTCATGCCAAAACACTCTTGTTGTTCAGTTAGTTAACATTAAGATAAGCATCCTATAACAATTATCGGTATTGTTGTCCACTTAAGCTCAACTTATCAGATGTAATCATGTTTAGAGGATACGTTAAGGTATGATTTATACTTACCGACCGGTGTTCATCCACATCACGACACATTCCCGTATCAAGGTATGCACGAGAGTTCATCTTACCGGTGAGTATACCGATTATCATCTGTTTGACCGTATAAATTGTGAGATACTCACTTATTTTGATTTGAAAACAAGCCCTATGTGATATAATCACTTATTGATGAGGAACTTGAATTTCATATGCATGAGGGCACAGGTGCAAGTCCGTGAACAGGTCAGTACTTCCGTACAGCAGAGAGACGAACTTGACACCCGGATAAATGTGATATTTTATCACTTATTTGTTTTGGACATGTGATTGTTTATCACTTATTGAGGTCGAATGCAGTATGCAATATGTACACGTATGTATAGTATCATGGAAGATCTAGACTTGCGTCCCCGTTATATTTCGGTAAAAGATACAACCATGATACCCAGATGATAAGCAGCATAAGGACCGAATATCTCAGAACCTCGGCAATCTATCAAACGAAATTTCGGTACTAAGACCATATGCCAATGAATGGTTCCCACCTGGTCTTCAGTCGATTAAGATTTATATCACCCTGCACACTTTAAAATGATTGTGAGCCTACCGATACATCTTATATAGAGCTGCTTATCGTTTTGCATTTAAGGTTTAAAGAGGTTTGGATAGACCACTGATGTACTATCATTTTCTCTTTTGCTCGCCAGGAAACTCATTTTTGTTTTTCTATTGTTTTTGTGTTTTTGAAATTTTTCAATGTTTTTGTATTTTCCGATTTTTGGATTTACTCCCCCTAAAATCAACAAACTAAGATAAATTTAAAAACACACGAAGATATTTACAAAAATGATTTTCCGATGTTGGTTTACTCTTGCTTGACCTTAATGCCATTTACCAATAATAAGAAGTCAAATCTAGATTTGTCAAAAGCTTTGGTAAATAAGTCGGCACGTTGGTCATCGGTGTGGACCTTAACAACATCGATTAGCCTTTTCTCAAAGCAATCACGTATGAAGTGATATTTGATTTCGATGTGTTTGGTCTTTGAATGCTGCACAGGATTTCTAGTGATATCTAAAGCAGCAGAATTATCAACGTAAATAGGAGTAGTTAGGAATTCAAAACCGTAGTCCCGCATTTGTTGTTGGATCCAAAGAACTTGGGAGCAACAACTGGAGGCAGCAATGTATTCAGCTTCGCATGTTGATGTAGCTACACACGTCTGCTTCTTGCACTGCCATGTGACTAGGCGATTTCCTAAAAACTGACATCCAGCCGTTGTGGATTTGCCGTCGATTTTACATCCGCCAAAATCAGAATCACTGAATGCGACCAAGTCAAAGTTATTATCCCTAGGATACCACAGACCGGTGTCTGGATAAGCCTTCAAATAACGAAAAATCCTTTTGACAGCTGCAAGATGTGAGGCCTTCGGGTTGACTTGATATCTGGCAAGCAGGCATGTTGGGTACATTATATCTGGCCTTGATGCTGTGAGGTACATAAGGGATCCGATCATCGCGCGATAGTATGAAGGGCTAACAGGTTCACCCTTTACGTCAGGAGTTATTCCGTGATTAGTTGGCAATGGGGTACCAATGGGCGTTGCATCGGACATCTGGAACCGGCTCAAGATGTCTCCAACATATTTAGTCTGATGGATGAATATCCCAGACTCCGTTTGTTGCACTTGTAGGCCCAAAAAGAAATTCATTTCCCCCATAGCACTCATCTCGAACTTATCCTGCATGATGCGCTCGAAATTCCTACACAAAACATCATTAGTAGAACCGAAAATAATATCATCAACATATACCTGAACCAGAAGAAGATCTCCATCTTGTTCTTTGATGAAGAGAGTACAATCGATAAGACCTCTTCGAAAACCGTTCTCCAGCAGATATGTAGATAAGGTTGCATACCAAGCTCGTGGCGCTTGATGAAGACCATATAGAGCTTTGTTGAGCAACCAAACCCGATCGGGATGAACAGGATCTTCAAAACCTGGAGGCTGTTCGACATATACCTCTTCTTCAACCACACCATGTAAAAATGCACTTTTGACGTCCATCTGGTAAACTTTGAATCCTTTGAATGAGGCATAAGCCAGAAAGATCCGAATAGCTTCCAGACGTGCAACTGGTGCATAGACTTCGTTGTAGTCGATCCCTTCTATCTGACGAAAACCTTGAACGACTAAACGAGCTTTGTTTCTAATAACCACTCCACGGTCGTCTTTCTTGCATTTGAAGACCCATCGAGTGCCAATCTTCTTGTAGTTCTCGGGTTTTTCAACAAGCTTCCAAACACCCAGCTTGTGAAATTGCTGTAATTCTTCTTGCATGGCTTCAACCCAGGCACTGTCTTTCAATGCTTCCTTCCACGACTTTGGTTCTTCTTGTGACACGTAACACGCGAAGGACCAGTCATTTTGTTGACCAGATTCTCTTATAGCTGAATACAAACCAGCATTCCGGTTGTTTCTCAGCTGATTACGCGTCTGCACTCCGCGATGGACATCTCCTATGATATTCTGCTGTGGATGGGTATCGTGAATCCTTATTTCAGGATTATCTGGCACACGAGCATTGATACCCAAATTATTCAGATTAAGATCAACAACCAGCTCCACACCTGGAATGTGAGTAGAGGTGGATGCATTTCCTTCAGCAGTATCTACATTCTGCGTATGAGGTGTATCACCAGAGGCACCTTGAACAGGAGCAGCTGGAGCTGAAGATCCTTCGGCTGCATCATGATATTCATCATCTTCAGAAGAGTCATTATAATCAGCAGCATCTTCATAAACCTCATTTTGAACCATATTGTTGACTGACGTAGAAGCTTGAGGATCAACAACAATAGGTCTAACCAGTGGCGAGACAGCAGCGTTGTCACTTTCCAACAACATTCGAGCCGCTGCTGATTCTTCGTCAAAGGTTGGCAGATTGAAGGAGTCAAATAGCCCATCATAATCGAACATCCACGGATCACCCGGAGCCCTAACAGGACTCGTGTACCTTTGAACCCTAACTTCACTCCATAGCTCAATCTTTTTGGTAGCTAGATTCCAAACACGAAAATTAGGAGTAGCATATCCAAGGAAGAAACCCTCGATAGCTTTTGCACCAAACTTTCCATCCGGCTCAATCATTGTACAAGGAGCACCAAATGGTTCAAGGTAAGAAAGATCCGGTTTCCTTCTCTGAAGGAGTTCGAAGCAAGTCTTGCCATGTCTCTTAACTGTAAGAACTCTGTTCAACGTGTAGCAAGCAGCCGATACAGCCTCTCCCCAGAATTGAATAGGGAGTTCCGACTCTACTAACATTGTTCTTGCAGTTTCAATAATAGTTCGATTCTTCCTCTCAGCGACACCATTTTGTTGTGGAGTATAACGAGAACTGTACTCATGAAGAATGCCTTTAGAAGTACAAAACTCATCCATAACTTGATTCTTGAATTCAGTTCCATTGTCGCTTCGGATCCTTTTCACTTTCAACGTATAGAGATTTTCCAACATTGTAAGAAGATCCTTGAGGATGCCAGGAGTTTCACTTTTGTGTGCCATAAAAGATACCCAAGAAAATCTAGAGTAGTCATCAGTAACTACTAAACAATAAGCATCACCAAACGTTGTCTTGTGCTTCATAGGTCCAAAAAGGTCCATATGAAGACGTTCGAGAGGCATGCTGACAGTGTTGATTTTCTTCAAAGGGTGAGACTTCTTCGTTTGCTTCCCCTTTTGGCAAGAGACACAGATATCTTGTAGATGAAAACTTCTTACAGGCACACCATTCACAAGATTATTTTTCACCAAATGGTTCATTTTTCTCAAGTGAATGTGTCCCATTCTTCTGTGCCAAGATATAGACTCCTTTTCTGTGGCTTTTGAGACAAAACAAGTAACTTGTGCAGATGTTGTAATCGCTTGGCTCATGTCGAGAATATAAAGATCATTAACTCTCGGAGCCGATAAGAGAACCCATTCTTGTGGAATTTTGAAACCAGGCTTCAGCACATAACAGCCAGCATCATCAAAAATCACTGAGAACTTTTTATCGCAGATTTGCGACACACTGAGAAGATTGTGATCAATTTGCTTCACATAATTGATCTTATCAAAGCACACGATGCCATTGGAGATACTTCCTTCTCCAGTGATGTATCCTCCTTTATCACCCGCAAAAGCAACATACCCTCCTCTAATATTTCTCACGTCATACAGGAGCCGTAAGTCGCCAGTCATGTGCCTGGATGCTCCACTATCAACAATCCAATGACTATTAATAGTTCCTCCTAGAACATCCTGCACATGTCAAATAAACACATCAGTTGAGAATGGGGACCCAAGCCTTAGTGGTCTTGGGTCGTCCCTTGGCATCACGATACGTAAGCTCTATCTCTTGATGGTTTTCAAGAACAACTGCTCCCCCTGAATTGTCACCCGACTTAGGTAACCAAGTTTGTCTGTGCCTACCAGTTTTTGAAGATTCTGGTTTTACAGGTTGTGACACTCTTGGTTCCTTTTGAACTGTTTTAACTTCAGATTTTAAAGCTTTTTCAACAGTTTTTATGTTCTTACGTCGTTGCTTAGTTTCTTGTTCTCTTACAGTTCGTTTATCTTGTTTAGGTGAAACTGACCGACGTTGAGGGTGAACTGCTTCAGGTGGAGCCTTTTCAACAAACTTCTTCTTTGGAGCGTTTGGGCAATTTCTGATAATGTGCCCAATTTCTCCACATTTGAAACAAGTTCTCCTTTCAACAGACTTAGGAGAACTTGATCGACTACCAGATGTTGAGCTTGTAGAACCTGAGGTACTTGCTTTTTCATCACACCCGTTTGTGTGTTGGGTGTAATTGTTATCACTGTTTCGTTTCAAAATCTTGACTTGTTGTACAAAATCAGTGTTTGATTTGTTTTCAAAAGTCTCAATTTTATCTGTACCTTTTGATGCTACAAACTTAACATCTTTTCCTTTCTTCATGTAACGAGCTCCTTTTGTTTCAACTTTAGCCTTTGGCTTTGGAGCTCGTTGTGGTTGTTTACCCTTAGAAGCAGTAGGTTGTCGAGTGGTTGGAGATTTTTGATTACCAAATTGTTTCCTAATCTCAGCCTTAGGAATTGGATCACATTGTGTTACCACAATTCCCGGAAGTGTTTTTCCCAAAAATTTGTTTGTATTGTCTTCAAAGACTTTGTCAATCAAAGATTTATTTACATTTTTAATTGGAAAAACATGATCTGAGTAGATTTTATTATCTCCAACCAAAGTGTACAACACATTACTGCTTTTAACAGTAGACACACTTGTCTTATCAACCTTGACAGGATCAATCACTTGCTTCTCAACAGATGAAGCCTCAGGAGTATCAGGATCACAAAGGATGTGATTCTCAATGGGAATGACAACTCCTTTCATCTTGTTAAGTGAGTTATCCTGTTCACTCACATCCACTTCTGATTCATCATCCGATGACTCACAGTCCTCGATGATTGGAGGACTTTGTTTCATGGATGTTGAAGCTTCCTGTTGCTCTGTGGATGTATTTTCAGAATTCTCCGGTTTGAACCCTAGGCCAGTAGAAAATTCCTCAAAGTTCAAAGGCACACTGGGTTCATACCGGGGCATTTCCTCTTCATCAGGCATCTTGGTATAGTTGTCCATCAAAGGGGGTGGACACGCCTTATACCCTACACCTTTCACGTTACCTTTCAGTTGTTGAACGTCTATGATGTGATCAAGCACAAATCGGGAGTTAGAATAACTATCCAATTTCTTTTTGATCGCATCATGCTTGCATTGGGCAATGGCTAATTGCTTCTTAGTTTCTTCCACAAGATTAATGTATTCATTTATACTTACTTGTTTGTGGTAAACTACTTTGTTAACCTCGGACACATTTTTCTTTAATGTTTCTATTACAGATTTAAATTCTTTTTCATTCCGGGTTAAAGCCATGTTTGCCTCTTGGCATTTTGACAGTTCAATAACCAAATTCTGATTATGACTATGAAGCTTTTCTGATTCAAGCTTCATATCTGCACATGATTTACAAATACTAGGAGCAGGAGGTTCAGAAGTTACCTGACTAGTAGAGGCTGAACCATTTGCCATAAAGGCAGTTTGAAAAGAAAAAGCTCCATCTTCAGAGAATAGCTTTTCCATTTCCATTGATGTATCAGCAGCCTTCCTAATCAGAATTGATTTCTGACATTTAAGCTCATCAGCTTCATTCAGTAGCTCCTGTATATCATCATCTCCTTCTTCATTCACATCAGGCTCTGAGTGATTATCTCCAGAAACAGAGCCTTCTTCATCCGAACTGCCCGAATAACCAGAACTGTCATCGCTCCCAGAAGATTCTTCTTTTTGAACCTGCTCGATGACTTTAGCATACAATGCAGTTCCACTTCCTTGATCACCTTCACCAAACTGCACTGACCAGTCACATCCTTCATCAGCTTGAACAGCCAAAGCCCGATTGTGATTGGTAGCTCCAGGCTGTCCCTGATTGTTATTCACTGCCACCATCCTCCGTTCACGGTTTTCTTGTTGGGCATTCGCATTAGTCTGGTTTCTGAACGGGTTGTGATTGCCGTGTTTTGTTGGTCGAGTGCACTCACGTTTAAAGTGCCCTTTCTCGCCACAATTAAAGCACGTGACGGCATTAATATCAAACCCATACTTCGTGTTTTTCTTTCCTTCCAACGAAGTTCTTCCAGTTCTCGCCATGAAATCTTTTGCCCTTCTAACCGCACTAGCAAAAGCCCATTTAATATCCATCAACTCCATTTCTTCCTTGTCGATCTGATCATAATCTTCATTGGTCATGTTGATGTTTCCAAGCTGACCAGCTACCAAACCACAGTAAGCACTGACCATGGTGTTGATAATTTCCATATGTTCCTTAGCAACTTCAATGCTAAGGTGTGAAAGATTTGAGTTGTCGACTCGGATTGTGTGATGACTTTGAGGCTGAGGTTGAGGATTGCTTGTATAGTGAGCTTGCTGTTGTTGTTGTTGAGGTTGTGGTTGTGGCTGTGTTGGAACAGGAATGTAAGACCTCGGATCGAATTGAGGTTGTGGTGGAGCAGCTGTTGATTGAGGAAATGGAAAGGAACTCGTATTGGACACAAAAGCAGTTTGAAGCTTCGGTTGCTGAACAGAACTAGAACTAGCTGAAGGACCAAAACCAGGCAAATACATTTCTGTATTCTGAGGAGCTGGAGCACGCCTTGCTTTCCTAATTTCTTCATCATTTTTATGTTCCAGCTTCTGAATGAACTCGTAGATGTTGATTTCATCTAGAGCTTTAGTATGCTTCAACAACTCAATAAACGAACTCCATTTTGGGGGTAGGGAGTCAGCAAACCTATTCACCATGTCTTGTTGAGTAGCTGCCACCCCATAAGCACACATTTCACTAATCAAATGATAGAAACGTGTGGTCATATCATTCAGAGTCTCGTTTTCCAAAAACTGAAAGGATTCAAACTCTTTCTTCAACAAATCATGCCGAGATTTTCGAGCAGCTGCATTGCCTTCTCCTCTAGCAACTAAGGCATCCCACAATGCTTTCGTGGTCTTGCAATACGAAAACTGATGGTAGATGTCTTTGTTGAGTGCTTGAGTAAGTGTGGCATAGGCCTTTTTCTCCAATTCATAAGCCTTCTTGTCATTTTCAAGCATGTTGGCGTAACCTTCTGAAGAGGATGCTCTACTTTCAAGACTTTCATTGAATGCATTGACAAAACACATCCAAAGGTCGGTGCTTTGTCCTTGAACATATGTGTGAAAGCGGCCTTTCCATGACGGAAAATCGTTCATGTGGTTCAGCTTTGGTGGACGATTGCTACTGCCTGCTTCACTCTCACTAATCAGAAGGTTCTGAAGACTTTGACTTTGATTGGATACCAAAGCCCATTGACATGAACTTATTGATTGTTGTTGTTTAGGAATGGCTCTCGTCATATATTCAGCCATCGACATCTGTTTCAGATCTGGTTGTGGATCCGTACTCCAATCCCAAGGACTTGTGCAACTCATTTTGATCAAAAATTAACAAGTAACCTACACACCACAAACTGTTAACAACAAACAGACAACAATTGAGAGATACAATCTGATCGAAAGATCAAGACTTGTTCGAAGGATCAACAGTGATCGAAAGATTACTGTTGAGTTTCGAGCAAAGTCTTCGAAAGATTCTCAATGAAAGATCCTTATCTTTCGACTGATTATCACGAAAGATTCACAGTTCGAAAGATCTATATCTTTCGAATACTGATCTCGAAAGATTCACAATGAAAGATCCTTATCTTTCGAGATGTATCCTTATCTTTCGGACAACCAACTTTCGAAAAGATTCCAACTACGAAGGATAACCCTTAGACTTCGAAAGACTACTCGAAGGATGCTTATCTTTCGAGCTGCCTTTGATCGAAAGATGTCGAAGGATATCTTTCGATGTCGAAGGATATCTTTCGACAGCTCTGACACACTGACACAAAGTACGATGGGTTGGTGAAAAAGGTGATGTGTTGATGTACCAACTTTCGGCAGAAAGGATGGTTCTGCAACAACTTTTCACCAAACAATTGACTTTCAAAAATTTTTGCCAAAATAAGCAACCTTATCTTCAAGAACAGTCACCGGAAAGATGATCGGAATACGGCCGGAAAAATCAAAGTTTCACAAAAACAGTTTTTATGTTACCCAAACCGACCCCGAACACTCCCGATAGGTTTAGTACGCGTTTTTATGCAGAAAACTACCAAAAACGGGTGCTAAACCAAGTGTCCAAACACACCAAGAACTTGAACAAACCGGTTTTAAACAAGGTAAAGAGCGAGGCTCTGATACCACTTGTAGGTCCCTTTTCTCGGAGGATCGAGAACAAACCTAAACCTTGTTATACTAACCCACTAGCGAGTGCGGAATCCAAGCTAGCGGGCAAACCGGGATGATGCAAGAACAAACACAAGAACACACAAAGTTCACCGATTAACACCACTGTATTAATACGTATGAAGGTTTACGGTTACAAGCACGATGTTTACAATCTTGTTTGCAAACTCTCTAAAGTGTGTGTGTGTGTGTTTTCCAGCAGAGTTTCACTAACTCTCCAAATGTGCATCTCTTTTCTAACACTAACACACTGCATGGGTATTTATACCCATACATAACAGGTCTTGGTCGAAGGATCGATAGATGGTCCGAAGGATCATCTGTCGATGACAATGTGTCCGAAAGATCAGCATGGACATCGAAGGATCATCCTTCGATGCCTAATGGTCGAACCATGGTCGAACCATGTCTTTCGAGCACCTCGAAGGATCAGTTGTATCCTTCGAGGCTATCCTTCGATCCAGACAAACATCATGTTGTCCAAGTCAAACTAGGAGGATAGTTAACTTGGTCAACTTACAGACTGATTTAGGACATCGTTTACATACAGACCGAATACAGACAAAGTACAGACACAAGTGCACCAACAGACGGCTTGTAAAAAAACGTGACGCTAAAACGGCGCGCTAAAACGGGACGGCTTGTAAAAAACGTGACGTAAAAAACGGCGCGGCAAAAAACGGCACCTAAAACCGGGGCTAAAAACGGCACTTAAAAACTACGGTCGCAAAATCGGCGTGAAAAACGGAGCGTAAAACGGGTCGTAAAAAAACGCGCGTAAAAAACGGGTGGTAAAAAAACGCGCATAAATTTTTTTTATATAAAAAATCTGATTTTCAAAATTTTTGTTTAATAAAGAAATCTTTTTAAAAAATAAAAAGTAATATAATAAAACAAAAATAATTAAAAAATAATAAAGTGAAAAAGACAAAAAAAAGTTATTTTACCAATCTACCCTTTTTGATTAAAATATAAAAGACTTAATAAGACAAATTTTATTTAATATTAGTTTTTGTTACTTTTAATCTTATCCATCCATCAAGTTGATCTAAAGGCTATAAAGTGGTTCTCATGGTTCTCATAACTGGAGGTGGTTCTCATTTTAGCGATCCCCTATATATATATATATATATATATATATATATATATATATATATATATATATATATATATATATACTAGGTTATAACCCCGTGTATTACACGGGTCGAATAAATGAATTTTATATATTAAATAATAAAACAATATATCTTTAAAAACCTCTTTTATTGCACGGGTTGAATAAATATAATTTTAAATATTAAATAATAAAAAAGTTATATCTATAAGAACCATATTGTACGGGTTGAATAAATATAATTTTATATACCAAATAAAATAAGTTATATCTTCAAAACCGCTTGTTTTACACGAGTTGAATAAATGTAATATTGTTTACCAAATAATAAAATAATACATATTTAAGAAACCTCCTTTATTACATGGGTTGGATAAATGTAATTCTATATACCAAATAATAAAAAAGTTACATCTTTAAAAATATGTGTATTACACGGGTTGAATAAATGTAATTTCGTTACTAAATAATAAAAAATATATATCCTTAAAAAAACCCCGTGTATTGTACGAATTGAATAAATCTAATTTTATATATCAAATAATAAAAAGTTATATCTTAAAAAACCTCATCTATTACACGGGTCGAATAAATGTAATTTTGTATAGTAAATAATAAAAAAGGTATATCTATAAAAAACCACGTGTATTACACGGGTTTAATAAATCTAATTTTATATACCAATAATAAAAAAGTCATATCTTTCAATATACTAATGGATAATACTCGATACGCGATGGATATGAGGATTGTGAAGATGGTTCTTGATTTATAAATTATGTAATAAAATTGATATAATAAAAACTTGTAAATGTAGAAATGATAAATAATATTAGTTAATTTTATCTTAAAGTTTCGTAAAATCTATTTGATACCAAACTAAACAAAACGTTCAAATATATAGTTTATATCAAGAGTAAATTACAATTTTGGCGCCTGTGGTGATATCACTTTTACTCTTTTAGCCAAAAAACGAATTTTTTAACATCTGAGCCCACAACGTCTTTTTTCCTAACCCAATAGGGTTAGAAAAAAAGACGTTGGGCCCCAAAAGGGTTAGAAAAAAGACGTTGAGAGCTCAGATGTTAAAAAATTTCTTTTTAGGCTAAAAGTGTAAAAGTGATATAACCACATGGGCCAAAATCGTAATTTACTCTAATATCAAATTAGATAACTAAGTTTGAATTTGAAGTAAATAGATAAATATAAAAGTAATAATTAAACTAAATAATATTTAGTATGAGAATTATCTATAATTAATTAGAAGAAATTAAATTATAATTATAATTATCCATAAGACATTGTCTAATATGATAACAAGTGTCCTCAAAGTGGTTTCTTTTATTATATATATATATATATATATATATATATATATGGGTAAAATCAAATAAAAAATTTATTTTGCCTAAGTAGGATGAAAAGGAATCATAACCATTCATTTTTCAAATCAATGGTTAAGATGAAAGTATATAAGAAAGGAGGAGTGCAAGGGTATCTTGGGAAAATCCTATTTATGGACTTTCTCTCTCCACATGCAAGGCACATGCATATTCCACCCCATTTTTTAAACGTTCATAACTTTTTTATACGACATTATTTTTTCATAAAAATTTCACCGTAAAATCGAGCGTCTTTTTCTCTTTAATTTGAGTACCATATTGCTATATAAAATATGACGACTAAAAAAACCCACTAAAATGTGTTGTATTTCTATGTTGTATAACATTTTTTGTGCTAGATTTTTGTACTATATTTTTGTGCTGAATTTTTTTGTCTTAAATTTTTTTTCTCAATTTTTTGTGCTGGATTTTTTTTGTATTACATTTTTTTGCTAAATCTTTTCATGCTATATTTTTTGACTAGATTTTTTTGTGCTATATTTTTGTGCAATATTTTTTGTACTAGATTTTTTTGTACTACATTTTTTTGCTATATTTTTTGTACTAGATTTTTTGTGTTAGATTTTTTTGTACTACATTTTTTTGTTGTATGTTTAAAAAATAAAAAGGGTGCCACGTGTCATTTTCACTCCTATTTCTAAGGACCAAAATGCCCTTCATTCATACTTATTAGGAGTGACATATGTTATCATCACAATCCTTCTTAGACTACTTAGGCAAAATCCACTTTTTAATAGATACTTCCAATATATATATATATATATATATATATATATATATATATATATATATATATATATATATATATATATATAGGAAAAGTGTAAAATACATTACGGCTTATCGTACGATACGTACGCGATCATCCCAGCCGTTCGATCTGGTGCGAATTCAATCTTCGCATGTTATAAAAAGGAAAATGAAATCACATGGCTTGAAAATGCAATGAAATCGCATGTTTGAAATCTCATGCAAATGAAATCGCATGTGAAAAAATGGTTAGCATGGGGTAATGTGAAAAATGGCATAGGGTGTGTAGATGGACAAAATCGCATGTGAAAGATTGAATATCGCATGTGAAAAAATGGCTAGCATGGGGTAATGTGAAAAATGGCATGGGGTGTGTAGAATCGCATGTGGAAGATTGAATATTGCATGTGAAAAAATGGCTAGCAAGGGGTAATGTGAAAAATGGCATGGGGTGTGTAGAATCGCATGTGGAAGATTGAATATCGCATGTGAAAAAATGGTTAGCATGGGGTAATGTGAAAAATGGCATGGGGTGTGTAGATGGACAAAATCGCATGTGGAAGATTGAATTCGCACAGTTCGTACAGTTCGCATGGAGGTATGAAATCACATGGGAGATGAAGATCTGACGGCTAGGGTTATCGCGTACGTAATGTACGATAAGCCTTATTGTACGTTAACTGACCTCTATATATATATATATATATATATATTCAAGATTCAATGAGCAAACTTTAAACTATGTGTTGCGATCCAGTCTTTTTGTTTTCCCTTTTAAACACAATAAGAGATTGCCACCTGATAATAAGTGGTGTAAAAGATTGCCAAATGGCGATAGATTGTTTTGCTTTATTATAATGTATAGATATCGCATACGCTAAATAAATTGTTTTTTTTTTCTTTCTAAATAACTATCTTCGGTTATACTTATATATAATCTCACTTTCCCTTCAATTAAACCATAAGTTTAACAAAATATAGATGACAAGCAATTCACCTTACAAAAATCTGAAAAAGTAAACATAAAAAGAAAAAAGAACAAAACTAAGACTGTAAAATATCACAAGAATTTTGTTTGGGGAGAACTCAAACATGAAAGATTCACTAGCAAAAATGAAAGGCATGTGGACAACTCATGAAACAAAATGTTTATTTCTTTCAATCTTAGAATTTTGGGATATTATTCTCCAAGAAAATAGAAAGTCAACTTTTCATCTTAGTTACTCAACGCTTGAATTTTGAGATCTTTTTCGATGTACTCCGTATAAAAGAATTAGAATATACATTATAAATAATTTAGTATACACCTTATATTTTTTATGTAAAAAATCCGTGTATTAGAAGAGTTAAATAAAATATATTAAATAATTAGAAATCAATATTTAGAAATTATAAAACGATATTTTAAGATAATATATTATTAGATTTAACCTTTTTAAATTAAGAAATAAAATACGATTAGGTGAAAAAAGATAACCGTGAAAAAATCTCATGTTCGCAGACTTAAGACATGTGATCAACCAATTGCTTATTTATTAAGTATATAGATATAGATAAATAACATTATAATGTATATATTTCATTTAGCTATTAATAATGACATCTAAAAGTTAAATAGTACACTTCAACTTGATCACTAAACAAGACGAATGCTAAGCCCTTATCAAGAGATATGACCTATATCAAGAGATATGACTTCTTTTCTTTAGAGAAAGGCAAATTCTCTCCGATGAATTGGTAAGACTATCTTCATAGGGTCTTTGTAGAACAAGCCCTTAGAGGCCCTTGAAAGCAGTTACCATTAAAGCCCATCCATCTTAATAAGCTCTTAAGTTGAATGCCCTTACACAAGGACATGTTTTACTTCGGTTCATGTGATATGGTGGGTCCAAAGTGAAAAAAAAAGATAAGTTTTATTTAAGTATTGTGTGTAATGGGTAAGTGATGAGGTGAAAATTAAAAAGGGTAAGGATATTTGTAGGGTTGGAGATGAAAGTGAGGTTTTTAATGATTTGTAAGGATTTTATGTGGCACATGACATGACAGCTAAGGACGCCTAAGAATGCATGTAGCATTGGAGATAGTCTAAGACTATGGGGTATGGGGCTTGGGTTGGGGGAAAATGCCCAAGCCACCACCCCGGGTGGGCTTGGGTTGGGGCGTGGCCCTTAGGGCTTGGGTTTGAAGCCGGGCGTGGGGCAGGGGAAGCAAGGTGACATGGCGGGCTGTCATTGGCCAATTCAAACTAGCCGTTGGGGGCCTTTAAAAAAATTCCTTTATAAATACCTTACCATATTTAACATTTTTCTCACACAATATCAAACACATAAAACACAATCTTGCCATCAGTTCTTCAAGTTCAAGTGTATCGTCATCATCATCTGACGATGGTGCGGAAATATTTCTACAAACGATCGCGGCGATGGTGAAAGTTATCGTGGAAGACGAAGACGGTGAGGAAGAGACTCCGCAACCTAAACGGAGGAGAAGGTACATCGCTCGTGAACGGCACACCGCTAATAATTTGTTGGTAAGCGATTACTTCTCAACGGAACCTAAGTATGATGAAAAAATGTTTAGGCGTCGTTTTCGTATAAGTAAAAACTTATTTTTAAGGATATCTAGAGATCTTGAGGAGAAGTATGTTTATTTCCAACAAAAACCGGATGTAACCGGGCAATTAGGATTTAGTACGTGGCAAAAGGTCACGACCGTACTTAGGCAGTTAGCGTACAGCAATAGTTCGGACATTATTGATGACTATTTAAAAATGTCTGCACGTGTAGCTAGAGAAAGTCTTCACAACTTTTGTTCGTGTATTCTAGAACTTTATAGGAAAAGATATTTGAGAAAGCTCACGTTTAGTGACATGCAACAAATATTGGAACATCACGCAGATTATCATGGGCTACCCGGGATGCTAGGTAGTTTAGATTGTATGAAATGGCCTTGGGAACTTTGTCCTACCCAATGGCAAGGCGCTCACACGAGTGGATTTCATGGGATGCCAGCCATCATGCTTGAAGCAGTTGCGTCCCAAGATCTTTGGATATGGCATGCGTTCTTCGATATGCTAGGTTCACATAATGATATTACCATCATAAACCACTCGACCCTTTTCAATGATCGGGTAAATGGTATAGGACCCAAAGGAACTTTCTTTATAAACGGGGTTGAGTACGTGTACGGGTACTACCTAGTTGATGTGATTTACCCAGAGTGGGGGGTTTTTCGTAAAATCGTTCATAAAACACGGTACCATAGATCCAAAGAGATTAAAGTTAACAGGGTCCAAATGGCTGCACGTAAAGACGTCGAGCGAGCATTTCGGTGTTTTGAAGAAAAGGTGGCGAATATTGGCAATGCCTTGTCGACTATGGGACAAGGAATAGATTAGAACCGTGATGTACGCATGTATCATTCTTCACAACATGATTTTGGAGGATGAAGGTAGAGCGGTAGTTACCTACTATGATGACGATGACCCCTAACCAGGTAACGTAACAGACGAAGATAAAGCAGCAAATGAATTTTTTTATCAAGTCAAGGGATATACATCACAACCTTCGATCTGATTTGGTGGATCATGTTTCAACGATTCCTGGGTTCGAAACCGAGGAAGACGACGAAGAATGATAGTTTTTTATTTTGATAATTATTTTGTGTGTTTATGTAGTTTTTAATGGTTATATATATATATATATATATATATATATATATATATATATATAGGATAAGGATCCGTTAGGAACCACCCTTTATTGCGAGAACCGCGAGAACCAGTGTGAACACATGGCATTTTTGTAATTATGTTATGTTTATACAAAAAGAACACGCGTTCCTTTTTTTTCCAGCGTTCCTTTTTTCCAGCGTTCCTGTTGTCTCCATTTTTAGGGTTTCAGTAGTTCACCAATTTATGGTCTCCACACTCGGCTGAGAGGCATTCACGGCGATTTCACGGTGGCGGAGAGTCGTGCACGGTGGTTTTCACCACATATGGATAGCCGGTGTTCACGTATTTCACGGTGGTTACAGTTGGCACGGTGCTTATGACGGCGGCCGACGGCGATCACGTAACTCACCAGATTTCACGGCGGCGGCAGCCGGAAACGGTGTTTACGGCATCCTCTACATCACCATTTACATCCGATGTTCCTTCTCATACATTCTCTGATAATCCTCTGTTTACGGCATCCTCTACATCACCATTTACATCTGATGTTCCTCCTCATACATTCTCTGATAATCCTCCTCATACATCTGATGCGGACATTGTTGGTCCATCGCTGATAATACAGTTGACAGTCACAATACACCTACAAATATAGAACATCAAGAGTTGCAATTCATTCAATTTGTGACTAAAGTTATTATGTTGACTGATGTATATACTTTGTAAATGATATTGTATTAAATGATATGCACATGTGCATTATACTTACTGTAATGATGTTGTATTAAATTATATGCACATGTGCATTATGTTGATTGTAAATGATATTGCATTAAATCATATGCACATGTGCATTATGTTGCAAATTAGATTAAAAGTCTACTTTTTGGTAAATTTTAATAAGTGTAAGCCTCTAATCATGCAAAAGAATGTTTCGGTACTAATCTACGAAAACTCAGGTGGTTTTATCCCTTTATCAGGTATTAAACTGTTATTGATTGATTGATTAAAGTTCTGGTTTTTTTTTCAGTTTCTCGAGGATTTTATCAACGGGACGGAAGTTTCATCTCTTTTGGACTGCATTCGTCTGACAGCAGGACCTTTGCATGCTCTTGCTGCTGCAACACGTCCTGCATGGGCTGCTCCGGTTTCTGCAGTTTCTGGTGCGGCTTCATCTGTCCCGACACTATCAAGAGCAAATGTTAATGGGCAGATGCCAAATGGTACAAACCCAAATGTTGGTCATGTCTCTGGTCCCGGTACGGGTCCTGGTGGAAACCCTAGTGCATCAGCCATGTTAACTGCTTCTACTGTGGCTAGCCGAGGTGGCCTGGGAATCGTTCCTTGTTCTCTGTTACCGATTGATGTGTCATTTGTTCTTCGTGGCCCGTATTGGATTCGGATAATATACCGAAAATATTTTGCGGTTAACATGAGGTGCTTTGCGGGTGATCAAGTTTGGTTGCAACCTGCAACGCCACCGAAAGGCGGTCCTACAGTTGGAGGTTCGTTACCCTGTCCACAGTTTCGGCCCTTCATCATGGAACATGTTGCTCAGGAGTTGAACGGTTTAGACCCGAATTTCGCTGGTGGTCAACCATCAGTCGGACCAACTAATTCCAACAATTCGGCTGCGTCTCCTGGTCCGTAACTCTCAGCCACAAATGGCACTCGAGCAGGCCCTACGGTAATGTCTCGCCCAGGAAACCAACCCGTGGGATTTAACCGTTCTACAAATGCCATGTCAGCATCACCAAATTCACTCTTAGTGCGCAGAGCTACTGTGACAGTTCCTGCTCATGTTAGAGGAGAGCTGAATACCG
The DNA here is from genome assembly GCF_002127325.2 of Helianthus annuus. NCBI lineage: Eukaryota > Viridiplantae > Streptophyta > Magnoliopsida > Asterales > Asteraceae > Helianthus > Helianthus annuus. The sequence goes on along the minus strand of NC_035441.2, from coordinate 101,314,589 downwards.
CCATTATCGGGCTTGGGGACGATGGTGGTTACGGTGGTGGTTGGTCCATCTACTGATAATACAGTTGACAGTCACAATACACCTACAAATACAGAACATCAAGAGTTGCAATTCATTCGATTTGTGACTAAAGGTATTATGTTGATAACACCCATACTCGTCACTAATCATGCACATGTGCATTATGTTGATAACACCCATACTCGTCATCCGTAAACTGTTAACCATCATTAACATGAACATGCACATGTGCCAACAATCCATAACCATCACATATAAACTGTTAACCATCAGTACATAATTATGCACATGTGCATCACATTACCAACACCCCATACTCATCACCAAAAAAAATGTTAAACATTTATACATCGTGCGTATACACACCATCTACCATATACCATATTAATCACAATCTTATATGTTTTTTTTATTTTTTATTTATAAAGGAACAATTACGACTTCTACACCTAATGGCACACCATATTGGATACCCATTGTTGATGCTGAATACATCCCTATTATAAACAGTACGTTTAACAGTTGGGAGTACGTTGATTCCAATGATACTGATGAAGATGTTGATGATGATGCTAAAGACCCTACATATGTATATGAACCTGAGTAACCTCGTAGACATTCATCCAGGCGTCATAAAACATTCAACGATTCTTGATTATCCTATATATAATGACAAATAGTTTCTAAGCATTATTCTTTTTGTTTACAATCATTTTGCACTATCTGTATACGTATTCATAGGTTATGATTGTGATCATGATACTTTGATATCAATTACTTATTATACATAAGCGTATGTAATTTCATTATTGACCACCTAACAAATATTACCAACATGGTTATTGTTTTGAAAAATGCACATGTGCATACGTGTTTACTGTTTCTCCCCACATGGTAATTGTTTCAAACAATGCACATGTGCATACATGTTTAATGTTTCACTACATATTGTTATTGTTTCGACCAATGCACATGTGCATACATGAATATCTTAACTACATGTAATCCATTTTTCTTTACATATACATCATCATATGCAATGTGGTACCCCATACGTAATAGGGTACCACATACGTAATATGATATGCTATATCAAACTTTGCACATGTGCAATACCAACATTTTCTATACCAAACAACATAATACATCGAATATTAACAAACATACCAATATACCTGAACAATCAAATAGAGTTTTAACCCATCAACCACCATATAAGACATGTATACGTCAAACTTCTTATATCAACCGTTATCGTAAAAAACTACCCACATATTGCATTCAAAAGACATCAAGAAAACAAAAAAAATGTCTTTATAAATTGCATATCCACAAACTACCTACATAACATTCACATTAGTTCACAACCTCACACCTTCTGATATTCTTTCCATTTCATAACTATCTTCCAACACTCCTCCTGTTTCAGCGCCTCTTCATCCATCATTTTCCCTGGTATTTTTCATCCGTTAACCTATTAATCAAATACGTCTTTGTTGTCAATCCATGAGCAGTTTCGAATATTTTTTTCCTGCATACATTACATATATTACATCAATTATTTCATGTATGCACATGTGAAATAAACATATTACATACAATATGTACAATGTTTATCTTTTAAGGTAATAATGCATGTGTGCATATGCCGTGATACATTCATATTAACTTAATCTGACAAAATATGCATATGTGCATAACTACGCACATGTGCATTAACATGACTGACCTTATCAACAGGTTTATTTCAATAACAAAACTTAACCCTTACCAATCAAATTTCGTAATACCACCAATCATATTTAACATTAATTAGCAACAAAACCATTATGACAAACTATGCACATGTGCATAAGTTTTTTTTTTTTAATGTAAATGTTATTCACAGAAGCCAACCTCCAAAACAGAGGCGGCCGAACAAACCACTACATCAAAACGAAAAACAACTCAACACAAGAACCTAAAGACCGGAAACTAGCAGCTACCTTATATCGAAACTACACCATTTTCCCAACTTACGGACCTATTTTTGGACCGATTCTTATACCATAAAAAACCGATGGGCTTAATATTACGAATAATCTCTCCGGGTTTAACTTGAGTTTCCAAGAACCTTTTATTGTTCCTGGCTAACCATATACACCAACTTGTCACGAACATAATGCCATGTAAAGCTTCTTTCACTTCTCTATCCAGATTGCAAAACTCAGAGGCAATTACGATATCTTTAGCCAAAAACAGAATAAAAGGACTCACCTTGCACCACTGACTGATGTGATACCAGACAGTCGACGCTACCCTGCACGAACAAAGAATGTGTTCAGCTGTTTCATCGCCATCTTCACACAGACAACATTTCACGTATCCGCCCCAATAGTTCCGATCCCGAAGTGCAGTCAGCGTGGGAATACGATCTAAAACCGCCCTCCAAACAAAAATATTGCATTTTTTGGGACCCATTTCGACCATTTCACAACGTGCCTGCTGTTGAAATCGGAGTCGCTATACAGGAAGTTTTTGACAGTCTTGACCATAGTCACATGGAACGCATTACGCTCCGGTACGCGGTACGAAAACCGGTACGCAATTTGGGACTTTCTAAAAATCGGTACGTTGAGGGGTAGGTTCATTTGGGAACGCTAATTCGGTACGTGGTACGGTGTATCCTATGGCGTACCACCTTAGTTTGGCACACGTATAATATATATAAAATTATAAATAGATCTTTCATTAAATTTTCAAAAAAACATAATCAAAATTCAAAACAGAACTTCATAAAAGAAAATTCATAATCAAAACATAAATTTCATAAAACTCAATCTAATATATAAAAGCAGGAAAAAAACTGTTCAGTTACATCTAATATATAAAAAGCGGGAAAAAGTTAATGGGTTATCAAATTCCGGTACATGAATCTGGTTGTACCGGAATGCCGGCCACTACAAATGGAAACGCATTTCGGATTAATTAAAAACGTGTACTCACTGATTGGAACACTATTATGGTATACAATCGAGAACGGTCCAAATTAGCGATCCGGTACGCGTACCGGAGGCGATTGGGACGATTCTGTACTGCGATTCGGTACGACCGATCTGGTACGCGATACAAGGGTCTTTTAGCATTTCATGTGACTATGGTCTTGACCGAAAAATCAGAGTCATTACCTCCCAACCATTCCCAACCATCTTTGCCATTGGACAAAGTGACATTATCGAGGAGCTCGATCAACTCGTGCCCATTCCAGTAATTCTTCGGCCGAGCTTGGGCTTCTCGACCAATTCCAAACCCACATAAAGTTTCTATTATCCTGATTGTACCGGTCCAGCACCAGGCATCGTTTATCTTGTTCCATTCTAAATATATATGGGAAACGGGTTTTGTCCATAATTGACCTTATTAACCTATTCTATCAAATTATGCACATGTGCATAATTATACGCATTTTCATCGATATGACTAATATGACTGACCTTGTTAAACTAATATGGCAAAATATGCATATGTGCATAACTATGCACATGTGCATTAACATGACTGACCTTATCTACAGGTTTGCTTCAATAAAAAATCCCTAACCCTTGACAAATTGAATTTCGTATTACCACTAATCATATTTAACGTTAATCAGTAACAAAACTACATACAAAAAACACATAAATACCACATTACAGATCGTGCTATCACAACAATCGCCCCTAATCCCTCAAAAATTATATACATCACACCATTTTCACTAATGCATATATGAAACTAAAATTTAAGCCTCATATTCACATATGAAAGATCTGAATCGACCATTAAGCGTCATTTTAACATATAAACGTGCAAAACAGAGTGTCTAAACTTACAAATTCACAGAATGGTGTAATGACGCTGGATATTCTGACAACAAGCGAGTTCATTGGACGTTTGTTCTTCAAATTCTCCCTAATTATGCCACAGTCTTCAATGATTTTATTCTTATTGCCCTAATTTCACATATATGATCGATGATTCTTTTATTTGTGCCCTAATTTCGAACATACTACGAATAAAGGATGAATAGTAAGATCGAGATGACAGATGATGAATTTTGGAGAATCTGGAGTGACGGAAGTGAACTGAGATGACGACTTTTGAAGTCCAGGAGTGTCAGACGTGGGTGTTTATGAGGAGGATGTCAGGTGTTTAGGAGGAGATGTTTAGGAGGAGACGCTTAATCTCAATTTTATTATGTATTTACAGTATTGCCCCCTGTTTACATTGGTTCTCACGGTTCTCGCAATAAAGGTGGTTCTCGAATGAACCCTATATATATATATATATATATATATATATATATATATATAGTGGAGGGTTCAAATGAGAAGAAATTTTTTGTAAGAATAAAAAAGAACAATCTTCAACCAATAAGAATGTTCATTTTACTTCATTTAATTTTTGTATTTAATATGGGTATATTGGTAAAATTAGATAGATCATTAATTGTTAGTCTTCCTTTTTAATAGATAACTAAATTAAATTTGTAACTTATTTTCAAAAAAAAATATTTTTTCAATGATGAAAAAAATTAATTTAAAGCGTAGGATAAATTATGAGGTGTGTAGGATGAATTACGAGTTGTGTAGGATAAATTTCAGTATGTGTAGGATAAATTTCAAAAACGTGTAAGATAAATTTTGATGTGTGTAGGCAAAAATTTTAGTGTGGAGGATGATAGTCTTATGACTAATTAATTAGTCAAAAATAATAATAAATGAGACGAGAGAAAAACTATTTAATGTTTATAATTGTACTTTTTGTTCTTTTTCTTCTCAAATGAACCTCCCCCTATATATATATATATATATATATATATATATATATATATATATATATATATATATTAAAAAAACATGATGTGGCTTGGCCACGCCCACCATACCCCATACAAAATGGGTTTGTGAATTGAGTTTTCAAAGTTACACGTGTCAACTCATGCCCCAAACCCTCGCCCCACCATACCCCAGAGTCTAACATATAAGACTTGGTAAAATATAAGTTCGTACTAAATAATTTATAGGATTATTAAAATATGGATTTGTATTTTATACGTTAAAATAACTTGCAAATTCTCTCCAGTGTTTTTTTATCATTAATTTGTCTTATAATCATTTCATAATGATAAGTAGTCGGAGATGTTCTTCAATGATTCATAATAATGAATTTATGATACAACTTGGATTTCCAATCATTCAATTCAATTCATTCAATTCAATTCAAATAGGAACAAATTTAAATCCAATAAAAAATTAAAATTAAATTATGGATTTCCAATCATTCAAATGGGAACAAATTTAAATCCAATAAAAATTAAAATTAAATTACAAAAGAGACAACTAAAAGTTTAAAATTAATAATATGTGAAAATAGTTCAAACTCTATCAATAATGTTATATATACACATTATTTACATAGCATGTGAAAATAGTTCAAAACTGTATCAATAATGTTATATATACACATTATTTACATACCATATAGAAAAAGCCTTAAGTTGTAATAGAGAGAAACAGGCAAGTAATACATAATTTATAATAAAACTGTAGTAGAACTTTGCCGACATATAATATACTACATATAAATAAAGATATTTAAATACAAAGTTGGGTTATAATGCTTAATTATTAATATCCATATAACTAAAACCAAAACCATAAACTTGGTAAATTTTTTGATAGCTAAACTTTCACTATATTAACCAATAGGGTTGTGGTCCATTGGCAAAGGCAAAGCCTTTTAAACACCAAGGTTGAGAAGGGAGAGGTCTTGGATTCAAGTTCCACAAACGACAGATGATTAAAGAAACTAGCCGTTCAAAAAAAAAAAAAAAAACTTTCACTATATTTTATGATTATGATATCCTGTTTTTTTTCATCTTTTAAACTATATTTTAAAGTTTCGTCTTTTCATCATCAACGTTTAAACTGAAATGTGATGATTGTTTGCGGGAGGGACGGAAAGAAAAAAGTTTGTAAACCACGTGAACTCAGGTTGTAAAAAATAAAAGTGAAGGATAAATAGTAATCCCACCATATAACCATAAAGACACAAATTACCAATGTTTTAAATGGCGGTATGAACCATTCGGTAATATCGAATACTGAACACGGGTTCGGTACGATAAAGGCCGGTAAAACCATAACATGGTACGTCTTATATACTGGCGTTAAATCCGGTTCTACCGATTCAAACCACTGAACCGTTTGCATTATCTTAGAATTTGATTGTTTAATTTTAATAAAATACGATATGAAGGTTGTTGATTACAAGTTCTCTCTCCCTCCCCCCCCCCCTTCTCTCTCTCTTAAACTAAGTTATACAAGTGTTTTTTTAGTGATCCGAAACTCCTTATAACCTCTCAAGACTAAAGAGCGTATGTGTGAAAAGTGGGAGAGCAATGGTTGGAATGAGATGAGAAAGTGGGCAGGCAAAGGCCTCTATTTATAGGCTGAAGAGACGTAGGGGTGCACAAGAGTGCATGGGGATGCACGATCATGCCCCATTCTTTCTCCTAAAAAGTGGTTGTCCTTCTGGTCCTTTCCCGGTACATTTCGTAGAAAATTCTGTGTTAGGATTTGAGTACCTAATTTGTGTTTGTTTTGCAATGGAAATGTGAAAATAAGTGAAGTATAAATCTAAAGAATGAATACAACGGAATTAAATACAAACACAAATCTGGAAAGTTGTCATAATGTTTTCAATTCATAATCAAAAGATTACAATATTACAATTATGACTTTCACTCCCACTCAGTCTGATCATACAACTTTCTGTTCGTACAAAAGGATGAAAAGTGATAACTAGATCTCTAACATGTGAGATCTATTTATATACGTACTAACTTCTGTTGGCAATCAAGGTTGACATAACCCTAAAGGCGACATCTAACATTCCTAACATAAAAGATTCCAAAGATGTTAGAAACATCTGATAGAACCTAACATCTGTTCTAAAACACACAAGTATTATTATAAAGACAACTGTTCTATTGGTTGGCCTCTTTTCTTTAACCTTTAACAGATGTTTGGTCTTCTTTATCAGTGTTTCAACCTTCAATAGAGCATTGGCCTTGAACAGACTTTTGGTCTTCTCCAACAGTCCTTTCATGTCTTCAACAGATCTTTGAGTTATTCAAACAAATGTTGTGTCAGTGTTCGAAATTCACTATCTTTGGGGAGAGATGATCATCATAGCTTGCTTATTTCTTGATCAGGATAGCATGTTTTAGCTTTTGCAATCATATGTTCTTTTATAGGTCCAAGATTTTGCTATAGGCACGAGCGTGCAAGGCCGTGCATGGACTGATGTCCAGATAGGGGTTGAACAAGTGTCATTCTTGTCATATCTCGAAGCTTCCATTATTTGTCTCATTCATTCACAAGCGCGCATGGGCATGCACGGTCGTGCCTCTGCACCTCGTGGACTTTTGTTGACCATTCTTGGGTTGACTTGTTGACTTTGTGCTACTTAGTATCATGAATTGTCGTGCCCATATTCTGGCATGACCATGCCTATCTGTTACACCCCGATATTTACAGCACATCCAGGTGGGCCCGGGTGGGGAGTATCATGACGTAAGATTGGTATCATCATTTGTAATTGCCAAATTATATGGACATTGCCAATTGGCTGGTCAAATCCATTAAGAAGATCTTTTGGAATTATTGAGCAGATCCATAAAGTTCGAATTAAAATTGCGACGATAGCTTGAAAAGGATGTAATAAATACATATATAATAATTCCAAAATTTTAACTAAATGATAGAAATTACGATACTTGCCTTAAACAGGACTTTGAAATAAGTTAACTACTTGTCCACCCAGGGACTAAATAAACAACAATACAAGATAAAATAAAGAAGGCCTTCACTCTTCTTTCTTTCCCTTGATCAGCTTGGTAAGTTTCTTAAAGAACTTACTTGTTTTCTTCTCATTCTTCTCAGCCTGACGTTGAACCTGTTCCGCCCTTTCCAAGGCCTGGTTAATGGCCTCTAATTGTGGCGGTGGAAGTGGTTGTTGCTGAGGCACAGCAGGATACAGGTAACTATAATTTGGATAACCTGTAGTTGGGTAAGCAGGAGGGAAAGGAAATGGGTATAAGGCGTTATGTACGACCGCTTACATGTAAGGATCGTATGAAGGTGCCTGGTAGTTAAAATCTACCGGTGGGGATGGTTCAAAAGGATTTTACCCAGACGTAGCTAGATACATGGGAATTGGGTTGTCAAAACCCAATGGCGGTGGTGGTTGAGCAAACGTTACTGGCGTTGGATCAACCATAGGCGTAGTGTTTGAGGGTCCACCCATTTGTGGGTCCTTAGGGATAGGTAGGTAAGATGGTGGCAGTGGTGGCAGCGGGCTTGACCGTGGTCCCAAGCACACAAACATGCGCGCGCCACGTTTTCTCCTTGGCGGCTCTGGAGGTGGTTGTGGTTGTTCCACAGCTGGTAGTGGTTGTGGTTGCTCCACCGGTTCCATATGTGACACCTGGGTCACTGCGACCTTCAAACGAATACCAAGCCAATGAAATATTGTATTTCATACTTGGGATCTGTGTAAATATGTGTATCTTTTGCACATATCAATTCTCGTTCGATTTCAAGCTCTAAATCGCTTTCTGGAAGGTTATACGCGCACTGATGTGCTAAAATAAACTTTTTGGTCATTCAGGGACTAAAAGTGTCAAAAAGTTTATAAGTTTGCACTTTCGCGCATAACTTATGTTCTGAATACATCCGGACATCCAAAAATTTATGTAAGCACTAAAATATTTTATTTTAGTGTTTGGCATAAGAAAAATCCTTTCGTCGCGCATTTTGGATCGTTTTTCGCGCTTATGCGCATTCCGTCGTAATTAACTGAACATCGTGATCGTACGGCCAAACGCACCAACATCCGGCATATTTTTGAGCATGTTTCATGTCCCCAATGTTTGAGCATCATTTTAGGGCCTTAAAGATGGCTTAACAGGCCTTAAACATGTCGGAAATGGCCCCAAACCACATCAGGGACCTAAACTGTCATTTCTGAAAGTTGGTTGCAGATCAGAACTCCCAGGCGGCCCGCGTAAGCCCAGGGTGAACTCTTACACGGGCCGCGTCAGCCTCCCAGTATGCAGAAACTCGTTTTTACTGCTGCAAATGGCCTTTCAAGCATCCAAGGGGCATTGCCTCTTCACAATCTCTGGGGTTGGAGTCACATTTTGATACCACAACATTTTGACAAGTGTACGAATGAGATCAAAGCACGATATTCAAGAAACGATCCTAACGGTCTTGCATATCCTATAAATACCCCCCCCCCCCATTTGGTGTAAAACCCACAAATCTGATCAAAGAGCTCTAAGTTGATGCCATTGCTTCATACCTGAGCTCCTGGATCGAGTTTATTTTTCGGGGACCCTTCGTAAGTGTTCTTTCGTTCTTTTATTCGCTTTTCGAGTCCGAAAGTCAAGCTTTGTTTGACTTTCTGCATTGACCAGGTTATGGCCAACACGAAGTTCGTTCGAACTTCATAACGTGAGCATGATCACGATGGTTATAGTCCCTAGTGACTACACCTACTGATTACCACGTTATCTAGGCTCAGTGACGAGTCGTAGTTTCGGCCAAAATGCGCATTCTTGCGTATTTTGTAACCAAACTACTCTTAGGTATCAAAACCGTTTGTTTTGATACCAAACCTGTTTTCAAAACTTAGTTAAGCATGTTCTAACATGTTTAGCTCGTCACTTTTAGTATAGTGCTTATATAGGGTCGTAAGGTAAGCGATTTAAACAATCGCTTATACTTTCGAACCTGACCCATTTGGTCGATCCTTAGGATCCGACCAAACACATTAGGTGACCATAGTTGTATAGGGAATAACCTTCCGAGGTTATACATTATGGTCACGACGTTAGGCGTTCCAAGCGCGTTTTACGCGAACGACGCGTTAAGGTAGCATAAGCTACCAAAACGGGTCGTAATGGGTCGTAAGCACTTAGGTTAAGTTTCACTTTAGTATGTGGGCTTTGTTAAACCATATTACACGAGTCTCCATACTCGTTTGGTTTACGAACCCGCATCCTATCCAATCCTCCGATTTAGGTCCGGTATATTAACATAGTTACCTATATTAGGTGCCGTTTGATATCCGTGATCTCTAGCATTGTTTGGTTGTTATACAAAGACTTCAAAGCAATCTCAGGTGAGTACATAGACCCCTCTTTTACTGTTTTCCAAACTGTTTTGGGGTGAAACACATGTGCCTACTTGTTACTTTCATGCTTTCCTGTTTTCACATCATATACTTGCTATGTTTATTAGTACATTTATAGTACATGATTTCATTACATTTTATGCTATGTATGCCCATTGTGTGCATACTTAGTACATCACTTTACAATACATTTCATGCTACGTACGCCCATTGTGTGCATACTTAGTACATTGTTTTACATTGCATTTCTGTTGCATATGCTCATCCAGCATATGAATACATTATGCTACATTTTGTTTGAACCGTTGTAACCATTTGACTATGTGAACCGTCTTAACCCTTTGATTATATGAACCGTTCGTAACCATTGAACCGTGTGAACCAGTTGTATCTGTTGACATGATTTACATTTGACAATAGATATTTGACTATACATAAACATTTCTACAATTGTTAAACATTACATCTTGATGGTTTGGTTTGAGTAAGTGATTTAAGTAACGAGGCGTGTGTAATATGATACAAGCATGGTGGATACGCCGCTGGTACTTCCTCTATATCAGTGTTTGTATGGTATTACATATCGTAGCGTTGTTTGAATCATTTCAATTTGAGACATATAACATTTTATACAAATAACACACTTTTCACAAGACATTGATTTACAAACAACTTATCTTATACAAACTCATTTTACATGGTTATTCATTTAACCATACATTATTCTCTTATTTATACATATCATCTGATCTTATCGTTTTTCAAATGATTTACAAGACAGAGCAAATTACAAGGTTCATGACTAAACATTTTCTCAAACATAAGTCATGAATTCTGTTTTCACAAAACCTATGTATCTCACAGGCATTTTTATGCTGACGTACCTATTTTCACATGTATTTTCAGGAGATGATGCATAGGACTTATCAAGACATACTTAGGCGGACATGTGCCTTAGTGACTTAAAACGAGACAAGAACTAGTTAATTTATGTTATGTACTCTTTGGTTCTTATTTAAAACAATGTGAACTTTCATGTTTGATTAATAAAACGAAACTTCAATTACCATGGATTTGAAACAATAAATTCTGTTACAACACTCCCTGACGTTTCCGCCACGTTTTGTATGTTCTTCGTGGTCGGGGTGTGACAGAAAAGTTGGTATCAGAGCCAATGGCTGTAGGGAATTAGGTTATTAGTAATGCTTTGACCTAGTCTATAACCTTCCTAGGACCCTAACGCGAGTTTACTTGCGTTTAGTCATAAAACAATACCGTCACCTATCCTTAGGCGACGACCACAACAAGAACATAAATTTCAAAACCGCTTTGAAAACTAATCATCTGTTCTAGGATGATTGATTACTAGGTTTTGAACCCTCTGTTATAAGGTTTTGAACCCCTTTGAATTTTCAAAACTCTCGTCAAAGTTTTGGGTCCTAAATAGTGTGAACACGTGCAAATTGGAAGAGTGAATGCCTGTACCCTGGGTTTTCTGTCTAAGGCTAGAGTGTTCGTATAAATCCACATAATCGGACCAGTCACTCTTACCTGGGAACTCTTGGGGTGAGTGTCCACTTATAGGCGAGCATGTCTTCGCGACACACTATGAGGATCTATTTGCTTTGATTCAGCCTTTGTGTTGTTTGTTCGCTTCGTGGTTCAAACAAATGACCATCAACCATAATTATGGTCATTGTAACGTCCTATTCTTACCCAATGCCATTTCATTTGTTTTCTTTCTTGTTTCTCTTTTAGAATGCCTCCTCGACGCGAAAACCAGATAGCGACTGCCGAACTGGCAGAAATCATTGCGCAGCAAATGGCTGCTCAATTCCCAAACCTCTTTGCTCAATGGAACCAAGCCAACAACAACAATAATGCCCCCTGCAACTTCAAGACGTTCAACTCGGCTAACCCATCAAAGTTTTCTGGGTCCCAAGGAGCGACTGCACTTCTACAATGGTTCGAGAGTTTAGAGAGCACCTTCAGACATGTTCAATGTCCAAACGAGCGGAAGGTAGAATTTGCATCTAGCATCTTTGAGAAACGAGCTTTGACATGGTGGAATGGTGTGATGAGAGATAGGGGTGCTGATGTGGCACAGGCTCAAACATGGCAAGAGCTTCGAGCTCTGATGATGAAGGAATTCTGTCCTCGTCATGAGATCAGGGCCTTGGAAACGGAGTTCGACGATCTTAAGCAAGTTAGCGGTGAGCATCGAGCCTACACGGATTGTTACGAGGAGTTAAGTTTGTTATGCCCGAATATGGTTACGCCTTTGGATAAGGCAATCGAAAAGTACATTGATGGCCTCCCTGACTCAATACAAGACATTGTGACTGGTAGCAACCCTACTACAATTAGACAGGCCATTGAGCTATCTGCAACCTTGACTGAATCAAAGATCAGGAAAGGTAAACTTTTCCGAAAAGGTGACAAGAAACTGGTCGAGGAATCGAAGCCAATCGAGGAATCAAAGACCATGGATGAACAGACTGGATCCCCTAAGAATTCAAAGAAGCGAAAGACTTCTCAGAACTTCGCCATGGTTACTCACAATGGTCAAGTCGTCCCCAACCAACCAGCTCAACCCCCTGCTAGGAAACCATACAATGGAACTGCACCCCTGTGCAACCAATGTAGCCTCCATCATCATGCCAATGTAATGTGCCGCAAATGCCAGACTTGTTGACTTATAGGCCATACAGCAAGAGTCTGCCCAGCTGCAGCTGCGCCAAACCCAGCTGGCAACAATCCTGCTCAAGGTCGTTTTCTACCAGGTTCTTGTTTCAACTGTGGCGAGATGGGTCATTTCCGAAGAAATTGCCCAAAGCTTGCTAATGCAAATCCAGCACAGGGATGAGCATCTGGCTGACTAGAAGACAACACCGTTTAGAAATAATCACGTCTTATGTATTATTTTCTTTTGTTGTCAAGGTCCAAGAAACAGTTTTTATCGTTGTTCATAAATAAATCTTTTATTTACGTTGCAATGTATTTATGTGGTTGCATGTATAAACAACATATCCCTTAAAATACCGACAATCAAGGAACCGTATTCCTTGAAGAACAAACTACCCCCAAAATTCTCCCATTCTATAATCTCTTGCATTTTTCACGAAATTCCTAAGTACCCGTTTCTTCTAAGGAAACGAAGTACAAGGCGCAAGTTACAACACGAGAGAATACCCAAAGTACCACTGTAAATCCTTAATAGGGTCCCTAGGGGTATTTCCGTAAATCCTAAAATTTATGTGTTCCTTAATTCGAATATTACGTTTCTTTGAAAACAAAATCGAATTTTTGGGAGATCTTCCTATCTTTATAAATAGATCCCAGAGGACATTGTAGCCCATCGACTGGTTTCCATATCCTTTCTTAATCGATAACAAATTAATAACAAACTAATAACCAAGTTAAACAACTATGTGATAATGTGCTTATGTGTCCCTTTTTATGTTTTTGGTGTAATCCATGTTTTTGTTATCCAAATCCTCGTAGAATCTTCCATATCATTCGTATAAGGGATTCATAGTAGGATACCCAAAGGTATTACATAAAATCCTTAATGGACTGCTACGTTGTTGTTAAGTCCCTTGGATTATTAAGTACTACTCCATAATTAGACCCCTTGAGTGGTCTAATTAAACAGATTGATCCAAAAATCTAGTTAGGAACACCATGTGATGATATAGCTGAAAGGACTCTTGGTGACTTAATTAAAGAGATCATCCGTCGATCTAATTAAAGGGACCCTATGGTAGTCTAGTCACCCTCATCACAGGATTGATTTTCCTCCCCTAAACATTACAAAACAAACTGTGCGGACTATGCAAGGAATTACGTAATTATGGATGCATACATAATTATGGAATTTAGTGCACAGAAACCACAGCGAGCTTTGTCATGTGCCTAGAAGTTAACTCTATTCATTTCCGTTTCAGAGGAAGCACCCGTTGAAAATGACTCCGTTTGTTCATTTTCGTTTCTGAAGATTGTCCGTTGAGGAAATGAATATCCGTTTGATTATCCTTTTCATTTCCATTTCTGAGGAAGCACCCGTTGAAAAATGACTCCGTCAGTTCATTTTTCGTTTCTGAAGATTTTCCGTTGAGGAAATGAATATCCGTTTGTTTATCCTTTTCATTTCCATTTCTAAGGAAGCAACCGTTGAAAATGACCCCGTTTGTTCATTTTCGTTTCTGAATATTTTCCGTTGAGGAAATGAATATCCGTTTGTTTATCCTTTTCATTTCCATTTCTAAGGAAGCAACCGTTGAAAATGACTCCGTTTGTTCATTTTCGTTTATGAAGATTTTCTGTTGAGGAAATGAATATCTGTTTGATCATCCTTTTCATTTCCGTTTCTGAGGAAGCAACCGTTGAAAATGACTCCGTCTGTTCATTTTCTTTTCTGCAGATTGACCGTTGAAGAAATGAATCCCCGTTTGTTTATTCCTTCATTTCCGCTTCTGAAGAATACTTGATGAGGAAAATGAGTCCGTTTGTTCATTTTTGTTTCTGAAGAATGTCCGTTAAGGAGATGACATGATTATTCCTTGCTTATCTTTGATGGTTATGTACACAAAGTCACAGACAGAGCCCTACGAATAAATTTCGGGATGAAATTTCCTAAAGTAGGGGAGACTGTGACACCTGGGTCACTGCAACCTTCAAACGAATACCAAGCCAATGAAATATTGTATTTCACACTTGGGATCTGTGTAAATATGTGTATCTTTTGCACATATCAATTCTCGTTCGATTTCAAGCTCTAAATCCCTTTCTGGAAGGTTATACGCGCACTGATGCGTAAATATAACCAGTTTAATGCAACGAACACTCCGGAATAGTGAAATATACTTAACATACGTTAAATAACCTTTACATAACTTAGAAATTAGTTTTTGAAGGCTTTGGTATGGCAAAAACGAGTTAATTCGCTTACAAGGACTAAACTTGACAAACTGCAAAAGTATACCAATTTGAACTGTAACGAACATTCCGAAACATGACCATAAGTTAAACACACCTTAAATATCCTTTATATAGCTTAGAAATAGGCTTTGAGGGGTTCAGTGTGCTAAAATAAACTTTTTGGTCATTCAGGGACTAAAAGTGTCAAAAAGTGCATAAGTTTGCACTTTCGCGCATAACTTACGTTCTGAATACATCCGGACATCCAAAAATTTATGTAAGCATTAAAATATTTTATTTTAGTGTTTGGCATAAGAAAAATTCTTTCGTCGAGCATTTTGGATCGTTTTTCGCGCTTATGCGCATTCCGTCGTAATTAACTGAACATCGCGATCGTACGGCCAAACGCACCAACATCCAGCATATTTTTGAGCATGTTTCATGTCCCCAATGTTTGAGCATCATTTGAGGGCCTTAAAGATGGCTTAACAGGCCTTAAACATGTCGGAAATGGCCCCAAACCACATCAGGGACCTAAACTGTCATTTCTGAAAGTTGGTTGCAGATCAGAACTCCCAGGCGGCCCGCGTAAGCCCAGGGTGAACTCTTACACGGGCCGCGTCAGCCTCCCAGTATGCAGAAACTCGTTTTTACTGCTGCAAATGGCCTTTCAAGCATCCAAGGGGCAATGCCTCTTCACAATCTCTGGGGTTGGGGTCACATTTTGATACCACAACATTTTGACAAGTGTCTGAATGAGATCAAAGCACAATATTCAAGAAACGATCCTAACGGTCTTGCATATCCTATAAATACCCCCCCCCCCATTTGGTGTAAAACCCACAAATCTGATCAAAGAGCTCTAAGTTGATGCCATTGCTTCATACCTGAGCTCCTGGATCAAGTTTAGCTTTCGGGGACCCTTCGTAAGTGTTCTTTCGTTCTTTTATTCGCTTTTCGAGTCCGAAAGTCAAGCTTTGTTTGACTTTCTGCGTTAACCAGGTTATGGTCAACACGAAGTTCGTTCGAACTTCATAACGTTAGCGTGATCACGATGGTTATAGTCCCTAGTGACTACACCTACTGATTACCACCTTATCTAGGCTCAGTGACGAGTCGTAGTTTCGGCCAAAATGCGCATTCTTGCGTATTTTGTAACCAAACTACTCATAGGTATCAAAACCTTTTGTTTTGATACCAAACTTGTTTTCAAAACTTAGTTAAGCATGTTCTAACATGTTTAGCTCGTCACTTTTAGTATAGTGCTTATATAGGGTCGTAAGGTAAGCGATCTAAACAATCGCTTATACTTTCGAACCCGACCCATTTGGTCGATCCTTAGGATCCGACCAAACACATTAGGTGACCATAGTTGTATAGGGAATAACCTTCCGAGGTTATACATTATGGTCACGACGTTAGGCGTTCCAAGCGCGTTTTACGCGAACGACGCGTTAAGGTAGCATAAGCTACCAAAACGGGTCGTAATGGGTCGTAAGCACTTAGGTTAAGTTTCACTTTAGTATGTGGGCTTTGTTAAACCATATTACACGAGTCTCCATACTCGTTTGGTTTATGAACCCGCATCCTATCCAATCCTCCGATTTAGGTCCGATATATTAACATAGTTACCTATATTAGGTGCCGTTTGATATCCGTGATCTCTAGCATTGTTTAGTTGTTATACAAAGACTTCAAAGCAATCTCAGGTGAGTACATAGACCCCTCTTTTACTGTTTTCCAAACTGTTTTGGGGTGAAACACATGTGCCTACTTGTTACTTTCATGCTTTCCTGTTTTCACATCATATACTTGCTATGTTCATTAGTACATTTATAGTACATGATTTCATTACATTTTATGCTATGTATGCCCATTGTGTGCATACTTAGTACATCACTTTACAATAAATTTCATGCTACGTACGCCCATTGTGTGCATACTTAGTACATTGTTTTACATTGCATTTCTGTTGCATATGCTCATCCAGCATATGAACACATTATACTACATTTTGAACCGTTGTAACCATTTGACTATGTGAACCGTCTTAACCCTTTGATTATATGAACCGTTCGTAACCATTGAACCATGTGAACCAGTTGTATCTGTTGACATGATTTACATTTGACAATAGACATTTGACTATACATAAACATTTCTACAATTGTTAAACATTACATCTTGATGGTTTGGTTTGAGTAAGTGATTTAAGTAACGAGGCGTGTGTAATATGATACAAGCATGGTGGATACGCCGCTGGTACTTCCTATATATAAGTGTTTGTATGGTATTACATATCGTAGCGTTATTTGAATCATTTCAATTTGAGACATATAACATTTTATACAAATAACACACTTTTCACAAGACATTGATTTACAAACAACTTATCTTATACAAACTCATTTTACATGGTTATTCATTTAACCATACATTATTCTCTTATTTATACATATCATCTGATCTTATCGTTTTTCAAATGATTTACAAGACAGAGCAAATTACAAGGTTCATGACTAAACATTTTCTCAAACATAAGTCATGAATTCTGTTTTCACAAAACCTATGTATCTCACAGGCATTTTTATGCTGACGTACCTATTTTCACATGTATTTTCAGGAGATGATGCATAGGACTTATCAAGACATACTTAGGCGGACCTGTACCTTAGTGACTTAAAACGAGACAAGAACTAGTTAATTTATGTTATGTACTCTTTGGTTCTTGTTTAAAACAATGTGAACTTTCATGTTTGATTAATAAAACGAAACTTCAATTGCCATGGATTTGAAACAATAAATTCTGTTACAACACTCCCCGACGTTTCCGCCACGTTTTGTATGTTCTTCGTGGTCGGGGTGTGACACCATATGCACATCCTCTTATGGATGTGGCGGAGGCGGCATAGGAGAATGGTAAGGGTGTGTATTCGAACGTGAATTGGTTCCAATACTGGCCCATTCATTAGGACCTTGATAAGGTGACCCCGCATAAGAAGCGGAACAACTTGAGATTTCAATGGGGTGCGCCGGTGATCCTGACAGCGGCATTTCAGGATCTGGATCTTCGTCCGGCTCCATGTTTTGATCTAACTGGTTCTGAGCAGATGGAGGGGTGTTTAGGTACTGGTTTGGGTCAAAAGATGTCGCAGCCCCAACATACCGGCAGTAATTGAAGAATACATAGACTCAATCACTGTTAATTATATTTTAAAACAATTGAGGTTTTGTTTTGTTTTTTTTTTACGAAAAGCAGATGTACTCACATTGTTTACTTAGGTAAGATTAAAGCTTCCTGGAAATCTCTTGATTATTATCTATTAAAATCAAACAATGCACACGTGTTAGTAAAATAACCCAATTCACATTAACCGTACAACTCGAGACAGAATTCCAATGACTGAGTCAGGCAGAGCCGACATGCATTACGGAATCCTAGATCAATCGGGTGTACACACGAGACAGAATTCCAATGACTGAGTCGGGCAGAGCCGACATGCATTACGGAATCCTAAATCAATCGTGTAGGGTAATAGCAGGGTTATAGTACTTACAGCGAGGCAGAGCTTCGCTATATAGTGGGTATTGTGCCCGGGTATAGTTTCTACTATTAGAGAATTTGAGAGAGTAAAGAAAATTGAATGTTGAATAAATGAGGCCTGAAGCCCCTTATATAGGCTGGTCGACCACTCTCTCGCGCCCCACGAGAGATACAGCTAGGGCCTTCGCGACCCGCGAGAGACCACGTGTCTCGTATAGGGTTGCTGAGTCAGGGGGTTATCTTTGCCACGCGTACGACACGTGGCGCTATTGTGTGTCGGCCAAGTAAGGGCCGTCGCGCCCCGCGACAGACTCCGGGTGTCTCCGTCACGGCCCGTGAGCGACACATGAAATTTGTTTTTCTTGATTTTTCTAGGTGTAGGGTTGTTCCGGGTCCGTTTCTTACGTACGGGTATATTTTAGGACATTTAAGGGTGTCCAAAAATATTTTAGGAGGGTTGTTATAAAAGACCCATGAGAATGAGAGTGGTGTGATGAATGATGGGAATCTGAATGGTGTAAGTGGTAAGAATGATGATATTAAGGAGACGAGTCTAGTGAGACAGAATGCCTCGCTGATGTGTATGAATTTGTAACACCCCAAAAACGGGTTTGGTAATCAAACCACGTTAATAGTAATGACGGGTAAAATACCGTTAGTGGTAAAAATTAACCTGGTAAATATTAGGATTGAAATAAATAAACTTGATATTAATTAACAGGAGGATAAATACTTTGAGAAAACAAAGTATGTAAAAGGCCCGAAGTAATGGGACTTAAAACAAAACAGGTTATGACTTCCCAAACCCATCAAGTTAACTAGGAATAATTAACCTAGTTAATAAGAGGGAATGTTACTAGAAATAAGTAGGTTGTGGCCTACTTAATATCAAAACAAAACATGAGGGACTAAAGGTGGGTAAATAGGAAAAATGTTTTAATTAAAACATTTATAAAAGAAAAATTAAAACACACACACCAGTGTGTGTTCTAGTACGATCGACTAGGGGAGAAACAAAAGGGGTCTAACCCTAATTTCAACAAAAGCATCCAATTGAAGGTCAAATCTAGCCCGAATCAGGTGCATGGACACGTATAAACGATCACCAAGTCAAGAGGATCGTAAGGTATGTCAAATTTTGTAATTTGGTGATGTTTTGAAATCTATGATGAACACTCATAATCAAAATTAGGAAATGGATGTTGAATGTATGGGTGATATTGTGTTGAATTCAGGCTTAGAAGCGAACCCTAGTTGAAAACTAGAAGAATTAGTGATAAAACTAAGGATTCGATGATTACTCTTGTATGTGGTAAGTGGGTTTTGACTAAATAAGGAAGATGATGATATGTTTATGCTAGAAATCATCATATTCGATAGTTGATGCGAGATACTTAAACAAATTCCAAGTTTGAGTATTTGATCATACATAATTGAGATGGGTTTTTGGAACGTTGTAATGAAAATGGTAAATTTTTCATGAATATGAATGTTTGAAACCATGATATCAATTAGTTGAATATAGAACTTGATTTGGATAGGTAACCGAATGAATACCTAATGATATGATGAAACGGGTTTCACCTATAGATGGACCCCTAGAATTTGCGTAATAAAAGAACGAGTTTTATATAATTAGATGATTAGATGATGTATGTAAACTATGTTGATGAATGTAGTTAAATTAGTTACCTAAAAATAGTGACTACTGAATAGTCGAATAAATGCTTAAGTGAGTTCGTTGAACTCAATTGTGTATTTCGTACATTAAAAAGGAACAGTTGACTTCTGAAAGTCAAACTGACCATTAATAAGATTGAATGATAAATTTGATAGAAAATAAGTAAGGTGGAATAGTCGTGATTGTTAATGACTAATCTAACCACCTTATAAATGATGACAATAGTTTGACGCTTAACGAGCTACATGGAGGCTTGGGAAAGAAGCGGGTCAAACGGATTGAGTACGAGGAAAAGTGTATAACCGGATGCAAGGTAAGTAACTGCTTACACCCTTTTTATTTTATAGAATACTTAGTATGTAACTTTGAAATGAATAGAGAAAAATCCGTAATTGAATTTTGATGTTCCGACGTGAATAATATGAGTCGGAACAAGTGAAAGTGATGAAAACCATGATGGTTGTAAAAAAGGGTAAAATAGTAAATTAGTCACGACTTTGACACGATATTTGACCAGAAGTTGGTTTACAACATAAAGGATGTTTATTAATTTTTATTGATTTTTTTTTAAAGTTGTTCGACGAGATTTTTGCGAATGTTTTGTCAATAAATTAGTTGTTGACAGCAACAGTTCTGTTACTTGCAGAAATTATTTCGATGTCTTAACTATCGAGTTTTGATATGATATTTGGCCAGAAGTTATTTAACAACATAAATAATGTTTGGTAACTTTTATACATTTTAGACATAAGTCTTTTCTGAGTCAAATGCCTAAAAAGGGGTCATTAGCGTAAAGTGACCAATCGAAGGGTAAATTTGGGATTTCGGGTTTTCTTAAGTTAAAACCACGACAAAAATAGTTGTGGTGGAAAATAAGTAGGTATTTAAATTTGGAAATGCGAGGTGTGAAAAGAGAAGAGCGGATTTGATGCTTAGACGCACAAAAATCCTCTAAATGGGTCAAAACAGATTACGCGCATAACTTAGACATTGGCCGCGTAATTCACAAAAGTCATGAATCCTAAATAAAGATTTTGAGTTAAATACTTCGGTATATGATTTATGATTAACTAGAAACAAGTTTGGTGGTTTTAAATACAAACGGGTCAAATGTTGATTTTGAATAATAAGCCGAATGCTTAAAAATCCAGAATTTTATTAGTTTGAATGTCTGATTTAAACTCCATGCGATGGAGAATCAAATTTCGAGTGTATAGGAAAAAGATCGTTTTACGATTAAAACCATAGCAGGAAAAATGCAGATTTCAGCAACAAAACTGCTGGAAAATCATCTCCCCCGCGGCACGCAACAGGGAGCAGTAATCCTGGCGCGACACGCAAGGGCCTCGCGGCACGCGAAAGATCAAGCGGAGTCTGTCGCGTGGCGCGACAGACTAAATTTCGAAATTTTATTTTGTTTTTGATTGTTCGATACTAGAACTTAATTATACTATTATTTAAGATATCAAAACTAACTTTTAAGTTGGTTTTGATCACAGGTGAATATCAGGAGTACCGGATGAAGATCAAGCGATGAGAAAGAACCGAACACATGAAGAAGAAGCTTCCGCACGTTGTTTCGTCGAAAATTTTAAACGACAAACTGAACTACATTATGTTGTTCTAAACTTTAAATTGTAAAAGTTTTAAATAAACCCGTATTTTGTAAGGTATATGTCACATGTTTATTTTCGTAAATCCTAATATAATAGCAAGGGTGTTACAGAATTTCCCCAATCTTGATAGAGATCTGAGTCATAAGAGTGGGAGGGTATGTGTCCAGACGGTCCTCCCCTCATTGGACCTTTGCCTCGTCCCATTCCGCGGTATCTTGGCGGCATTCTTTTAATTTCTGTCAAACATAAAAGAAAACAATATGTATAACTTAATAAGGATAAGAGTTAATCCTAGGTCATTGCCTAGAGTCAGAAAGTCTAAGGAATATACTACTGTGTCATTTGAGATTAAACACAAAAGGCTAGTGTTTAATTCACTCAAACGTTGGCTCTGATACCAACCTGTCACACCCCGATATTTACAGCACATTCCAGTGGGCCCGGGTGGGGAGTATCCTCATGTAAGATTGGTATCATCATAGACACAAACACAGATAGCACAGCGGGAGTCTTGCAGTTAAAATATTATTACAAACTCAAATGTCCAAATGTTCAAAATAATATACAAACAGTTTGTAATAAAAGATCCACATGCGGATCGTAAAATGTACAAAAGTGAGATTAACATACTACTAGGCTTTATGCAAAGGAGCTGCAAATTCCTCTTCTAGCATTATCGAGCAACTTCCGGCCTATTTACGTATCCTTGCACCTGTAACTTAGTATTTTGAAAATACGTTAGTTTACACTGGTAAATACAATCAACCGACTCATTTTGAAAACATTTTCAAAATCATTTTAAGTGAACAAGGCACATGATTTTATAAATAACTTGGGACAATTCAAAAATGATCTTGTATATAGTTTTACATGCCTGTTAATACATATGAGGCCCAGTACTAACCACCGAGACATGATTAACCGACACGCCACTTAAACCCACAAAGGAGTTATCCCCAACTAGTGGGTAAGAAAAACATTTTATAATAGCATTAGCATCTGTCAGGTGTATGCCTACACCCCGTGCCTGGTTGTGGCCATTAGCAACTTAAATGAGTCAAGGATATCCAGGACACGGTCGCGTTAACCCCCAATGTTTAAGTTATCAGACAAAACAGATTAAAACGGGTCATGAAGATTTTGTAGTCACAATCCGACATATGATCTCATACCCGACCAAGCGGTAATAATTTACCGTATCCCAAGCCCGTATAGGGAAAATAGGTTAAGAGTATTTACTTGTGCTAAAACTCGTCTTATGAATGCAAGAATTATAAATAGCTCAGCCGTATTCAATTAACTAAGGGTAGGTTGCAATTTACCGAAAGGCCCCTAGTCTTGAATGATGGTATAAATAACCAATTAGAATGTCAACGGGCCCTATTCAAGTCATAGACTTGGACCGAATAACTTAAATAATTGAAAACGACACGATACGCTTGATTAAGCGATGGCCAGAATAGAATGTGGTTTAAACTCAACAATTACTAAGACTTGTATAATATGGGTATACAATATACATTCTGGAATTTAAAGTAAAAATGATAAGGATTGACCCGTTTCGGTAAACTTACGTAAACTAGTTACATAAGCTTAACTGTCACACCCCCAAATTACCACCTAGGGTATGTCCCTATTGGAGGTGCAACGATCCAACAAAGAGCCACCAATCATATCAAACACAAGTCATAATGTATTGAAATACCCAATTGAAATAAATATAACGTTTGAAAAGTTTAACCAAAACCAAAGTATTGAGCGGAAGCATAAAAGTATAAATGTATAAATGTGTCGAAACCCAATCAATATAAATGTTTATCATGACCATAACCACTCCAGCAGCATCAGACAGCAAGTTCCCAAGTTCCTTCAGTAATTACCTACAAGCATGTAAACAAGTGTGTCAGACTACGCTGGTGAGTTCAAGGTTTTGTTAACAAGTTATGTTACCATATGTATGTTAATGCGATTTAACGTTGCGTTACGATGTTGCTCATGTTAGATACCCTAGGGAATGTGCCCATAAGCATCCGGGGAGTGGGTACCCCTTAACGACCGATTGCTATGTTGCCTTCGTTAGATACCCTAGGGAGAGTGCCCATATGTATCCGAGGAGTGTGCCTCTAACAACCATAGCCATACCCAGATAATTAGTTCACGCCCGTCCTTACGGCCCGGTGTGAGGTTTCCCACCTAATAGCGCTATCAACTAATCACCCCCATTGCCCTCCAGGCAATAACCAAAACCGATTAAGTTATTTACCCAATGTTTCCCTTCCAAATGTTTACCAGTTGTCCCAAACCACCGGGACGCATGCTTGAGAAAATAGCAATGAACTCACCTTTGGTTTGCTCGGTAGATTAAATGCTCGTTAAACAATTGATCAATCAAATCCTATCGTGTTTAATAGAGACAGTTAGTTACATATAGATCACTTATTCCACGTACACGTCACATAAGTAGCATACAAGTAAAGCACATATATACAAGTCGTAGCTGTTAATCACACAATACATTGATCCATAACATTTATCATAAAGTCGCACAGTAGGTGTTTGAAGTTCATGTTCAAGTAAATCAGATAACAGTATACGTATACTAGCATGTTGCTCACAAACATTTATCACAGCAGTCCATATGTACATGCACATTTATAGTCTAACAATATACTCGCTCGAGAGTGCGGTCTAGCGGTTTCGTATGGCTGCACAAAGTGGTGAAACTGGACACCGATGTACGTGGCCCATTAATACTTCTCGGCCCAACACACTTATGCAGCCGGCCTGTGTGGTTTAATCTCGTGTGCGGCCCGGCTTAGTTCAACAAATCCACACAAGTGTGTGTGATCGAGATGGCCTTTGTTCAATTAACCCAACCTTTTACCCGATTAACTAGTTAAAGCCCAAATCAACATACTAAACCCAATCAACTAATGTTTCAACATAAGATCAGTGAACTACCATATTACATCAACTGCCCAATTATGAAATGTGCAACCCACTGTTTTAATCAGTTACCGCGTGGCCCATTCCACAACGGTCTCCATGTGACCCAAATATTACCCCGTTCGTATTGCCCGGCCCAAATGCAAGTGTGTGACATGCAATATTGACAATGTGAGACCATATATAATCTGTTACAGCGATGTTGGCAGCCATGATCATTAACATTCATCATGAATTCACACTACCCTACCCATTGCTAATCAACAGTAAGTATTTATTAAATTAAAATCATGCACATTCATCACATACGATATTCATTGGGGCCAAGTAGGACTTTATGTTAAAATCACATAAGTTTGCGGCCCAATGGTTCCTGGCCCATTTACCCAATTCACCACTTAGTTCGCAGCCCACGACCCAATCCAACCCGTGTCCCAACACAACCCAGCCCATCAACATAGCCAACTATTATCTAATTCTTATCTCAGTGAATATTATCAAGAATTTCGGTAACCAATTAACCTAACCAGCAAGTATGCTTTCGGCCAACATATTAGTTCAATTGGTTCAGTTAATTCATATAAAATCACAATTAATCATAAACAACATGACCATCGGTTGATCCAATTCATACATTAAATGCATACGTTATCATGTTTCTTGATTATCCAGCAGATCATGTCACAACTAAAGTCACCTACAATTTTCACATCATCATTCAATGTTATTTCACATATTCCCACAACTGATTCTCGTAACAACTTAGTAACAATCATAACAGGAAGTCTAACAGGATGTTTAATACAAATATAACACCATGCGATCAAGTCATACACAACGAGACTATCAAAACGGATTAAACATGATAATTCACTAACCAAGATGCTAACTCGACTAAAGAAGCTGAGGTCTTCGAACTACCAGATCACTTCGATGGGGAGGGGGTCTCCTGCCGTGCGTGATTTTGAGAGAGAGAAGGGTAGAGTTTGTTATGATTTTAAACTAGATCAGATTTGATTTGGAATATAATACGTATGGGGTGTTGGGCCGGTTAACTTAGTCAATAAGGATGTTGGGTCGGTTAACCAATGAATAAGGAAATTGGGCCGGTTAGCTAAACCATACCTATGTTGGGCCGATTACCTTTTAAACCAAACAATAAATGTGTTGTTAATTATTCAGTATTAAAACGTATATGGGTTTTGTGTCACACTATGTGGGCCAAGGGGAGGAGAGGCCCAAACGGCCAAGAAATGCATAAACGGCATGAACGGTTTCGCGAGTGATTTACATAATACTAACCTGAATGTTCGGGTTGTCACATCATCCCCAACTTGAAAGAAATTTCGTCCCGAAATTTGGCAAGTAAGCATTGAGGAGTGAAGTGAGGAAATCAAGATTGCTGCGGATTTTGCTCAGGTGTGACATCATCCCCAACTTGAAGGAAATTTCGTCCCGAAATTTAGCAAACAGTCGCTGAGGAAGCTAGTTTTGTTAAGCGTTTTCGCGGGGTGTCACAACATCCCCTACTTGAAAGAATTTTCATCCCGAAAATTGATCTAAAACAATGGCTTGAAGTGAGTTCCGACGAACTCGATCTATAGATACTTTACAACGCCCGGGGGCTAATCTTGTGATCGGTGAAAATCATGGTATGGTGGTTAGCGTTTTGTTATATCGGTTGCCAATCAAAGAAACAGGGAATTAATGAGGTTCGTACGAAGATTCGAGCGAAACAGGGGTCCATTAAACATCCGAAGGATTTGGCCAGCAAATTTGTTGTCAAGAAGTAATTTCCAGTAGTGGTGCATGGCGGCATGGCACAACAGGGAGGTTCGTCACATTGCGGTCGCGCGAGTGTATCATTTGTCCAAAACAGAGTTTGGTGGGTAAAGGTTAGTGTTGCAAAACGACATACGCGTGTAACTGTGACTGCTTCACTTCTAGCGGCGATGACAAGTGAAAGTGATAAGGTTCGTTTACAGGGATGCGTGGGTATAGTTCTCCTAATCCCGTGTTCGTTCGGAAGTTCCATTCTAGCGATGCCTTCACATGGTTAGCTCTATTGAAACAAGGGTGCACTGAAGGCCCTTGTGATCGGTCTAATTGGTGCCTTCGGTACCGTCCAAGTAATGCCTCCCACTTAAATCCAACGACCACGGTTTCCACCAGAGATTGTAGGTCGTGCAGTTCCTCTCCGTAACACCATTACGCAATTCATCACTCTCTCGTGTTGCATCGGCGTGTAACTGGGACTCTGAATTAAGCCATCATGGTACATCGCTGGATCATCGGTACTCTCGGATAGAAGTGATGCTCCGCGTGTTGTAGGGTTGGGTTTCAAAAGCTGAAAAGACGTTCCGCGACTTTGTTTTCCTAAGGATTCACAGCTCCCGGCTGTGCTAAGGAGGTTGAAGTTGCGAACCCTTCGAAAATCCTATGATGAAGCTGTGATAGTATCCAGCGAATCCAAGGGATTGCTGTACCCCAGAAGGAAATCAGGATTTGCATAAGGTCAATTCTAAAATTCCACCTAACGATGTGGAGGTAAACCAGGTAACTCTTTGGAAGACATGTCAAAAATTTCACGAATAACATGAAGATACTCGATCTTCCTTTCTTAAAGTGGCGAATCGGTGACAGGAGCTAGTATAACAGAGTAGCCCTTCCGTAGGCACTTCTGGGCTTTCACGACTGTGACAATGCCAACAACGGCACCACTACGATGATCTTAAACGGATAAGGATTCCCCACTGGGGAGAGGGAACGCACGATTTTTCTTTTTTCTTTTTTTTTTTTTTGCAGGGGATTTCTGCTTGATACATAGATAACCAAGTCCATGTCAACGACCATGTCAAAACTTACAAGAGTATTGGGAAGTAGGTCAATATCGAACACTTGACCCACGAGGTCAAGTTTACAACCAAAAAGAACATGAGAAGCTTCTATCGATTTACTATCAGTTAATTCTACTACATGCTTATTTACAACAAAGGTGGGAGTCAGTCCTAACTGACGACTGAACCCTGAGGCACATAACTCCAATCGAAATGAGGTAAAAGTCGAGTATCACATTGAAATCTACAAACTACCAAGTCTACACACAATAGGGCAGACCCTTCTCACGCTCATTAAGCCTCACTGGGATTTGCATGCACCTCGCGCTATTATTATGTGTGCACCCATAATAATAAGGCGATTTGCATGCTTATCTCAGTGCCTCTTGACTTGCGCTAAAAGGTTCCCCGCATTCAAATAGCAAGCGAGGGGTTTTATGGGATCAAGAATCGCAATAGTCGAAGGGAAGTGTCACACTAGCAGTTCACATAACAGGGGTTGGTAATGTAAGGGCTCATGCTGTTGTGCCAAGTGTGCATTCACGTGTAATGTTATACATAAGTGTACACTAGATATACTATGCAATAGTAAATGAGAAACGAACCTTGCAGTCTGGAGCTGAGTGTCATGGTCATCGTTTGGATCAATTCGGTTATAGTCTGGTTTTATGAAAACATTTTAAAACCGAGTTCTCTATAACCAGTGGCTCTGATACCAAACTGTCACACCCCCAAATTACCACCTAGGGTATGTCCCTATTGGAGGTGCAACGATCCAACAAAGAGCCACCAATCATATCAAACACAAGTCATAATGTATTGAAATACCCAATTGAAATAAATATAACGTTTGAAAAGTTTAACCAAAACCAAAGTATTGAGCGGAAGCATAAAAGTATAAATGTATAAATGTGTCGAAACCCAATCAATATAAATGTTTATCATGACCATAACCACTCCAGCAGCATCAGACAGCAAGTTCCCAAGTTCCTTCAGTAATTACCTACAAGCATGTAAACAAGTGTGTCAGACTACGCTGGTGAGTTCAAGGTTTTGTTAACAAGTTATGTTACCATATGTATGTTAATGCGATTTAACGTTGCGTTACGATGTTGCTCATGTTAGATACCCTAGGGAATGTGCCCATAAGCATCCGGGGAGTGGGTACCCCTTAACGACCGATTGCTATGTTGCCTTCGTTAGATACCCTAGGGAGAGTGCCCATATGTATCCGAGGAGTGTGCCTCTAACAACCATAGCCATACCCAGATAATTAGTTCACGCCCGTCCTTACGGCCCGGTGTGAGGTTTCCCACCTAATAGCGCTATCAACTAATCACCCCCATTGCCCTCCAGGCAATAACCAAAACCGATTAAGTTATTTACCCAATGTTTCCCTTCCAAATGTTTACCAGTTGTCCCAAACCACCGGGACGCATGCTTGAGAAAATAGCAATGAACTCACCTTTGGTTTGCTCGGTAGATTAAATGCTCGTTAAACAATTGATCAATCAAATCCTATCGTGTTTAATAGAGACAGTTAGTTACATATAGATCACTTATTCCACGTACACGTCACATAAGTAGCATACAAGTAAAGCACATATATACAAGTCGTAGCTGTTAATCACACAATACATTGATCCATAACATTTATCATAAAGTCGCACAGTAGGTGTTTGAAGTTCATGTTCAAGTAAATCAGATAACAGTATACGTATACTAGCATGTTGCTCACAAACATTTATCACAGCAGTCCATATGTACATGCACATTTATAGTCTAACAATATACTCGCTCGAGAGTGCGGTCTAGCGGTTTCGTATGGCTGCACAAAGTGGTGAAACTGGACACCGATGTACGTGGCCCATTAATACTTCTCGGCCCAACACACTTATGCAGCCGGCCTGTGTGGTTTAATCTCGTGTGCGGCCCGGCTTAGTTCAACAAATCCACACAAGTGTGTGTGATCGAGATGGCCTTTGCTCAATTAACCCAACCTTTTACCCGATTAACTAGTTAAAGCCCAAATCAACATACTAAACCCAATCAACTAATGTTTCAACATAAGATCAGTGAACTACCATATTACATCAACCGCCCAATTATGAAATGTGCAACCCACTGTTTTAATCAGTTACCGCGTGGCCCATTCCACAACGGTCTCCATGTGACCCAAATATTACCCCGTTCGTATTGCCCGGCCCAAATGCAAGTGTGTGACATGCCATATTGACAATGTGAGACCATATATAATCTGTTACAGCGATGTTGGCAGCCATGATCATTAACATTCATCATGAATTCACACTACCCTACCCATTGCTAATCAACAGTAAGTATTTATTAAATTAAAATCATGCACATTCATCACATACGATATTCATTGGGGCCAAGTAGGACTTTATGTTAAAATCACATAAGTTTGCGGCCCAATGGTTCCTGGCCCATTTACCCAATTCACCACTTAGTTCGCAGCCCACGACCCAATCCAACCCGTGTCCCAACACAACCCAGCCCATCAACATAGCCAATTATTATCTAATTCTTATCTCAGTGAATATTATCAAGAATTTCGGTAACCAATTAACCTAACCAGCAAGTATGCTTTCGGCCAACATATTAGTTCAATTGGTTCAGTTAATTCATATAAAATCACAATTAATCATAAACAACATGACCATCGGTTGATCCAATTCATACATTAAATGCATACGTTATCATGTTTCTTGATTATCCAGCAGATCATGTCACAACTAAAGTCACCTACAATTTTCACATCATCATTCAATGTTATTTCACATATTCCCACAACTGATTCTCGTAACAACTTAGTAACAATCATAACAGGAAGTCTAACAGGATGTTTAATACAAATATAACACCATGCGATCAAGTCATACACAACGAGACTATCAAAACGGATTAAACATGATAATTCACTAACCAAGATGCTAACTCGACTAAAGAAGCTGAGGTCTTCGAACTACCAGATCACTTCGATGGGGAGGGGGTCTCCTGCCGTGCGTGATTTTGAGAGAGAGAAGGGTAGAGTTTGTTATGATTTTAAACTAGATCGGATTTGATTTGGAATATAATACGTATGGGGTGTTGGGCCG
Source organism: Helianthus annuus (assembly GCF_002127325.2). Taxonomy (NCBI): domain Eukaryota; kingdom Viridiplantae; phylum Streptophyta; class Magnoliopsida; order Asterales; family Asteraceae; genus Helianthus; species Helianthus annuus. The sequence goes on along the minus strand of NC_035441.2, from coordinate 101,283,681 downwards.
GTTAACTTAGTCAATAAGGATGTTGGGTCGGTTAACCAATGAATAAGGAAATTGGGCCGGTTAGCTAAACCATACCTATGTTGGGCCGATTACCTTTTAAACCAAACAATAAATGTGTTGTTAATTATTCAGTATTAAAACGTATATGGGTTTTGTGTCACACTATGTGGGCCAAGGGGAGGAGAGGCCCAAACGGCCAAGAAATGCATAAACGGCATGAACGGTTTCGCGAGTGATTTACATAATACTAACCTGAATGTTCGGGTTGTCACATTAACCGTACGCATATAAGCGATATTGGGTAACCAGATGAGTCATGAACAAGTTCTATATGACAATATACTTTAAATAAGTTGTAATATCAGTAGGTTAGCAACTTATATGCGCATGAAGGTTTTAAAATCAAAATATGCCTCATAAGGGCATTTTAGTCATTATGCGACGTAATATAAGAACTTGCGTATAAACTGATATTATGAACATGATCATTCTTTAAAAATATTTTATTTATGATATAATATCAGTAAGTAATCAAACATATGTGAATTTTATGATTTAAGACTAAACTATGCACCGTAGGGGCATTTTGGTCATTACATACATAGTTTGAGAACTTATTTAAAAATCTGAGTTATGATCAAGTACCTACTGTGAAAACATTATAAATATGTTATAATATCAATAGGTATCAAGTTTTGATTGATAGTTATGGTTTAAAACCACACTATGTGCCAAAAGGGCGTTTCGGTCTTTAAAGAACATAATTTTCGATCTTGTATCAAAACTCAGGTTATGATCAGTTTCATAATATCAAAATATGTTAATTATATTAACATATCAGTAGCTAAATCATTTGCAAGTTCGTTGTTGATTAAGACCTTGTTTATTGCAAAAAGGGCAGTTTGGTCAAAGTTGGCAAAATATAGAAACTTGCATATAAACTCAGAATCTGATTATGATCATGTAATATAACCTCAGAGGGTTATGCTACATCATAATACTATCATAATACAACTTTAATTCAGTAGCTAACTAAGCTAAATCGGGTCAGAATCGAAAGTCAAAGCAGAAGTCAAACTGCTCGATTTTCGGTTGTGAACCGACCTTAAAACTGGAATTGACGGGCTGAACATGTTCATACATGTTCGAATATTAACTACTAACTTGTTTAAGTGTCAAAACATGATTTATAACATACATATGATCAGATTATAACATTTATGAAAACTAACCCATTTGACTTTTTAAACAATAAAACTTTGAACCATCAATTGACCTAGTAAACGTGATTTTCAGGAGGTGACCTTTTGAGGGATTAACACCTACCTAATTACGATCACGTAGTCATGTTCGACTCGAACAATGGCTGGACCATAATGGTCTAAACCGAAAGTCAAAGCAATTATCAAAATTGCTTGACTTTTGGCTTAAAAAGCCTATAAAACGAAAATGCAGAAGGAAGGAACACTTACAAGTGATCCTTGGACGAAATGAACTTGATTTGGATGCTCCTAAGGACCAGGAACTTCCAGAGAGGAGCTAAGAAGGATTTAAAGAAGGTGCACTTGAAAATGGATGTAGTGGCACCTATTTATACTTGTGGAGGAGTTTTGAGATGATCACAGGTGTTAAGAGAGTGTTGGAGATCATCACACATGTCCTAAAATGTGGCATAAGCTGACACATAGCCCATGGTTTCAAGTAGGAGGTTTCATGCAAGTTTGTTTGGGCTTCAAGCCAAAAATCGTATCTCGCACTGCTTTACGGACCGTAGAGACTTCTCTTTGCGGTCCGTAAAGGGTTGGGGGCGCAACAGGATCTTCCACCTCCTTGCGGACCGTATAGACTATATGTCTACGGTCCGTAAACGATGAACAAGAACCATAATTTTCACAAGTTGTCACATTTAGTCCCTCCTCCTTCAAACTTTTATATATTGTCAATAATGGTCCCTCTCGTCCAATATTTGACTCATTTGAGAGTACGGACACGATTGTATAGCATCAAGCTTGCGATCCATAAAGGGTCACTCAGAGGCATAGTTTCAGCATGTTAACACCTTTAGTCCCTATACATTCATACTTTCCATAATTGGCGAAATTAGTTCCTCCCGGCCAGCATTAGGCACAATTGGGAGTATGGACACGTGTCAGTACATTACTTGACACGAATTTACGAGGTGTTACACTATCTGACAGTTTGCTGATTTTTATGAAATCTTGGACTTTTTGGCTTGGTTTTGCTCGTTTTTCACTTTTTTTCATCCAGAGACCTAAAAAACCAACAATTACCAAATAGGAACGGTTTAGGTAGTATTTTCAACTATAAAGTCATAAAAATTACTTTTAATTGGGGATATTTACCAATTGATGGCACATCACCCAGACCACGTTGGATAAATGGTGCGCATCATCCCAACTTAGTTATAAAAAATGATCAAAACACGACCACATAGACCAATAGATTACTTTTCTTTATGTACTTGCTATTTTTTTAACGTCCAACTAAACATTTATTAAAATAAACATCCGGTCAACAATAGTTAACCTGCAACATAACAACGACCACCAAAAATAAATATTACATCAAATTCCCATACAAGATAACTCGAAATTACACCAAGCTTCTCATGTCAAGATCTGACATTTCGCTCTATTCTTAACCCATAGAAAAGCATACGTCTTTATCTCCTCTTTTATTCTCGCCACATTTGATTGCTTGTTATTAAAAATAACATCATTTCTATTCTTCCATAAAACCCACATCGCAACCTGCATTAAGGACAACACAACGTTCTTCTACTTCAAGGAGTCGCGATATCGATTTTGTATACCAATCAAATCCTTCAGCTCAAGCGCATAAACAGAGCCAATCCTGCACCAACTTGCAATAAAGTCCCATACCTGCTATGAGAGGCTGCATGATATGAAAAGATTGTGTGCCGTTTCGTCCCCTTCACTACATATCCTACACGCGACTGATGGAATTTGGACATTTCTCCACCGCAAGCCAATTGCCGTAGGCAATCGGTCCAAAACGACCCGCCATGTGAGGAAATTTACCTTCAAGGGGACCCACCCATTCCATACGAAATTGATCCCCGTATCTGAAAACGCCGCCTTTTCAATAAGCCTTTTGACCCTACGGACAGTAAAAATGTCTGATGAATCTGGCTTCCATTTCCACCAGTCGTCACCCGCTCCAAAAGAAAATGACCGCACAGCTGATACTAGGCTGCCCAGCTCCATTATTTCAGCATGTTCCATCGGATTTCTGGACCATTCAAAGTTTAACACAACTTCCCCACTCTCAACCATGACCCGGTCAGCGATGCAAACGCTTTTGTTTCTTTCCAGCAAGTAAATGTTGCGGAATTTAATACATAAAGGAGCTTCACCAAGCCATACCTCCTTCCATAATGCTATTTTCCTACCGCGACCCGAAACCCCATGAAAAAGTTCCAATAAATTCATTCCTATTTGTGCCAGATCTAAAGAGATATTCACAATTTTCTTCCATGGTCCCTGTGCGGCCAACTTAACCGGAATGAAATTCCAGTTCCTTGAATTATGATGTAGGCTCCATATTACTTTTCTCCATAAACTGTCATGATCCACTTTAAACCGCCACCACCACTTGGCTAACATTGCGAAATTTGCATCACGTAGCAACCTAAACCCCAATTCCCCGCAATTCTTTGGCGCCATAACGGTTTTCCAAGCCACCCAATTCATCTTGCTTGCTCTGGAGTGGCACCCCACAAGAACTCTCTCCGAAGCCTTTCCAAACCTTTTATCACCTGGAGCGGGGCCTTGTAGAGAGAGAAATAAAAAGTGGGAAGAGCATTTAAAACCGATCTAACCAATGTAATTCTGCCTCCAAACGAAAGAGTTGAAGCCTTCCAAAGCGCAAGCCTCTTCTTGAAAATATCGACCACCGATTCCCAATGCTTTACTAAGTTCATATTGGCCCCAACTTGCAACCCCAAATGTTTAAATGGAAACGATCCGGTTTTGCATCGTAAGACTTCCGTCCATTTCATTAACCTGATCTTGATCCACTTCGACCCCATAAATGCTACTCTTAGCAAGATTCATCCTCAACCCCGATGCTAAGTAGAAACATCTCAAGATTCGATTCAAGTTTAAAGCATTTTGTGTAGACCATTCACCAATAAATATTACATCATCCGCGTGTAGAAAATGTGATAGGGCTGGACCATTGAAGGGGACCAATATTCCCCGGTATAAACCTAAGGAGCATGTTTTCTTCATCACTCCCGTTAGCGCTTCCATTGCCAAGATGAACAAGAAAGGCGACAAAGGATCCCCTTGACTCAAACCCTTATAGCATTGAAATTCTTGGGTAGGGGACCCATTGACTAGAACCGAAGCCCTAGCCGTCGATACTATGGCCATAATCCAACTCCTCCATTTCAAAGGAAAATTCATTTGCACAAGAATAGAGTTTAGAAAACCCCAATTCAACAAGTCATCTGCTTTTTCAATATCTACCTTAAAAATTAACCCGTTCTTTTTGCACCGCTTCATCCATGGAATTATCTCATTTAAAATCAAAGGGCCATCAAGAATGCTTCTATTGGCTAGGAAACCCGATTGTTCCTCTGAAATAAGGCCGTGAATAACCATCTTTAATCTATTCACCAGTACTTTTGACACCACTTTATTTTTACATCCTATCAAGCTAATCGACCTATACTCCTCAAGATCCCCGGGGTCATTCTTCTTAGGAATCAAGGCTAAAAGAAGAGGTGCACCCATCACTAAACAAACCTTTCCAATAAAATTCTTCAAATAGCTAATAAACTACATCTTTTTTGCTAATAAACTACATCTTTTTTGCTAAACTACACCTTACCCAAGTTAAAGGTGGGTCTTCACCGAATAGGCTTTTGCCTCTTTCCACTGGATACAAGCCTAACCCCCCAAGTGGCGACCAATAGATTCCCTACCAAACAAGGCAACAACGCCACCGTGAACTTGATGCGGTGTAGCTAAAAACACCAACCTAGAAACTAGGGTGCCAAGGATGAACATAGGATATTTTTTGTTGTTACAAACAATATAGATATTCAATGTAGTGAGAAGGGAGTTAATATACTTTCTTCGGTCAGAAATACAGTTTAGTTTTTTTTTAATATATTGATTTCAAGTAAACCCTTGCAACCTTAACCCTTTATGCGAGATGTAACATGGATGAAAGAAGTGCAATTTTAGATCATATGCAGCCAAACAAATTCACTCTATGCTATAACATCATGGAAAACAATGTAATGTTCTACAATAAAGGTCTAATTCTAACATGTAAAATTGATAGACTTGTTTTTGTCTCTATGTTAAGCTTCAAGAGTTTTCAGTGTATATGTGGTTGAAAGTGATAATTAATTCTTCAATTTATAGAAGAATTAATCTTGAAGACAAGGGGAATGATAAGGAACTAATTGATACAAATTTCTTTGATTAAGGTGATCACATTATCCATTGTTTTCTGGATATTCCTTGGCTTTCCATTTTATGTGTAGATGTCTCATTGATTTCTATATTTTAATTTTGGTTTCTTTATCAATATGATATCTATCTTGCAATAGATAAGTCTTTATCGTATATAGATTTTAAGAAGTCTTTACCAATTTTCTCAAACATATTAACTATACTCTTTTAAATCTTCAATGTTGCTATGACCCTCCAAGTAGTGTTCTTTTACCATACCTAAAGACAATCTTTAATATTGTTATAGTATTGTTCTTTTTGCAATAGCTAAACCCAAATGTCTCCCTAGAGTATATTTAATGTTGTGTCCATGGTCATAAGTGTGAGAAACACGATGAGATGAATGTCTGGCGGATAGATGATGAGTAAAGGTTACATGTGGAATAGTCAAGCCATGCATAGATTGGTGATATTATTCATGACTTTCATCTTGAGAAGGAATCTCGCATAATGAAGGCTAGGGTTGGACAACCTGATGAGCAATAGAGAAGATCTTGAATAATGGTGCGCGTCCACAAATAAAAGAAAGGTCCATATCCACATTTGAATCTGGTTGAACCTTGGTCCAATAGCAAGGAGTTGGTCGCAAATAGATTTGAATTTTCGAACATATTCCAAGACAGAAGAGGTACCCTTCTACAGTTGTCGCATGGAGTCACAAAGATTTTGCATGCGTTCAATCGAATCATGGTTGTATGCAACCTCGAGAGCATACCACACAAGATAGGTTGTTTTTAGACCGGTGGTGGAACTTTTTAGGTCTCGGCTATCAATTTGGAAAGCAAGGAATGTATCATATGGAGGTCGGGTGACTTTGATAAAGTCGGTTCTAAATTCCTTACCCACTTATTTCTTTTCACTCTATAAGGCGCCGGTACAAGTAATAGCCACTTTGGAGAGACTTCGAAGACTATTTTTTTGGGGTGGGACGGAGGAAAACTCAAAAACTAGTTGGATTGCATGGGAAAGCGTCATCGCACCGGTAAAATATGGGGGGTTGGGGTTTGGCTCGTTGAGGGACGCAAACCTAGCAATGCTTGCCAAGTGGTGGTGGAGGTTCAAATTAGAAGACAAAAGTTTGTGGCGGAAAGTTGTTTGGGCAATCCATAACAACTCCAGATCATGGAATTATATTCTAGCAAAACTGACCATTCCAGGGCCATGGAAACAGGTTTGTAACATTTCGTCTGAACTACTTCGAAAAGGAGTTGTCTTGCATAAATCTATAAAAGGTAGAGTGGGTTGCGGTACATCTGTTCTTTTCTGGATTGATGTTTGGTTCGGGTTAGAGGCACTAGCTGATAAATACCCAATTTTATTTGGGCTGGAAACAAACAAATGGGCTGCAGTAGCTGAGAGGGTGGGAGCTGTGAGTTCAGGTCAGCATTGGAATTGGGTTTGGAAAAGGCAGATTACGGGTCAATCAGAGATACAAGAGCTGGGTCAGCTGGAAATGGAGTTAGCTCAGGTCAGGTTGACGTCGATCCCAGATACGTGGCAGTGGGATTTGGAGGGCTCGGGTCACTTTACAGTTAAAAGCCTTAAAACAAATATGTTGTCTCATGTTAATATGACACCGGAATATAATTTTCAATGGAATAATTGGGTTCGAAAGAAAGTGGCAATTCTTGCTTGGAGAGCGTCGAGGGATAGGCTGCCAACAAAGGAACTTTTAATCTGTAGAAATATCCTTGTCAACTCAGACTCGTGTTTTTTCTGTGGAGACTTTGCTGAAACATCGGAGCATCTATTTATTTCATGTAGCTTCACACAATGTGTTTGGCAGGTCCTTGCAACATGGTGTAAACTACCACCAATAATTGCTTTCAGCCTAAAAGACATCCTCGAGTTACATCATCACAGTCAAGGTTCAAAAAGTAAAAAGAAGGCGCTTCATGGTGTTGTGTTAACAACATTATGGTGCATTTGGAGACTAAGAAATGACGCAGTTTTTAATGGTAAGGCGCCTAATATTCAAAGAATAGTGGAGGAGATGAAAGCGTTGGGTTATCTTTGGGTGAAATACTGTTCAAAACAACACTCAATAACATGGGAACAATGGCAAGCTTTCAAGGTGTTTGAATAGATTTGGCGTGACACGTAATTGTAGTTGTAGCTTGGCTTTGTTTTTTTTTCCTTTGTGGTGGTTGTATTATGCCTTCCTTGCATCTTGCTAGGTAAGGTTGTGATATATCAATAAAATTTGTTGGCCGTTCAAAACAAAAGGTTGTTTTTAGACCAAAAGTGTTAGGCATTGCTTCTTTGGCGAGAACACATTAAATTTACACAATATGTGTAAGCATAGGCCAGACTCGAGGTTGAAAAGGTCAGATATTAGGCGACATAAAGGCCGAGAGGACATCTAAGAGGGACCATGACAACCTTATTATATGGTCCCTTTTTAAGGATGGTTTTGAGCAGTGTTGTTGCAGGGATGACTGATGACTGATGAGGTCGTCATGAGAAACCAAAAAGATTAGAACACAATAATTTATTTATTTTTTTGTCAAATAAATAATATTATTATACATGACTTTTATTGGCAGGAATAAAGTTTAGCAGCTAAAAAGACAAAGTATAGAAATACAAATTACTCTCTTCATCATCGAATTTGTTGTTTCCAACTAGACAACTTTTGGTACCATTTTTTCAGAAACTTCTTTTTGTATAAACAAATTAATTTATAGAATATATAATCCATACTTTTTATAACTTTCAGTTTTACCTATAATAATATATACAGTACTATAACTAATATATGTTTATAACTCATTTAATTTTTATTTAATCTGCTTTTTCTCAAATAACATTCGTTCGTTAAACTGTTTAGAAAACTTGAATTTGCAGTATCTTTTCTCTCGACATTTTGGTATAAATTTGGTTGAAAGCAGAGTTATGATCAAAATAGAGCTTTTTCTTCGTATATTAAGCTATACGATCGAATGCCGATACCGTAACAAACTAAATCAATTTTGAGCGAATAACTTCAGTATTATCAAAACCAATATAGGTTTCAACTGATAAAAAACTTGTGTTGATATTCTTTCGGATATATCACGACTTTATTTTTTAGGTTTATATTTTCGATTGGTGTAGCGAGTAGTAGTACCGTCACGAATCAATAACGACCATAATCCCATGAGATCGAATAAAGTAATTCTACTAGTTTATTTTTTATTTTTTACTTTATATTTGGTAATTTATATATTATTGAGACAAGAAACAAACGTGGTTTAAGAAAATAATTAGGTAATAATTTAATAAACCGTTTTAATAAATACATGTTGTCAAATTTTGATTCTTCCAAGTTTCAAACCACAAGAAACCGCACAAATGCACAATATACAATTTTAGAGAGAGAAAACTCGAGGAGAGAGAGAAAGAGGTTCCTCTATTTGACCCGGACCCTTTCCAACTCATTGCTTAGCTTTCAACTCCACCAAAAACCCCCCATTCATTCAACATTCTTCACTCAAAAATCATAATCCAAAACGATGGGGTTGTTGAAGGATGAAACAAGCACAAAAGTCTTAAGACTCATCCGTACAGTTTTCTTCTTGATCACCATGATCATATCGTTTTTGTTCTTCTCCGCACCGATCCTCGTATCCATCGCGGATATTCTGCTTCCCACAGCTCTGTTCTCAGCTTCGGTTTCGGTTCCATCTTCACCGTCCATTGATCCGACATATGATAAGAGTTTGTTCATCTTTATCGAAATGATATCGTCTCAGTTGAGCAGTTACGACTTCCGCCACTCGCTTATTGACATCCCTCTCGTGTCGATACTCAGATCCGGCATCATATTATGTATGCTAATTTTTTAACGCTTAATTGCACTTTTCGTTCTTTATATTTCAATATTTCGAGATGCGCTGTCCTTTGACTTTAAAATTTTTTTAAGGATAAATTGCACTTTTAGTCCTTTAATAATTACTTTCTTTATAAATGTTATATTGATTGTGATATATTTTTGAAATATGTGCAGGTGTGTACGGATTGTGTGACGGCCCCGGGTTGTCTACGGGGCCGTACTTGGGAATAACGACAGTTTGTTCTGTGTTGTCGTTATTATTTGTATCGGTTAAGGCGTCGTACGTGTTTGGTGGCGGTGCTGTGGTGGAGTTGGCATTGTTTGTGTGTTCTTCGGTGTTGGCGATCGGTCATATCGTGGTGGCGTATCGGACTAGTTGTAGAGAACGACGGAAGCTTCTTGTTTACAAAATTGATATTGAAGCTGTAAGTCAAATTATTTATTTATTTATGAGTGAATTGCAAAAATCGTTCTTTATATATGTCACTTATTGCAAACTGTGTCCTTTGTCTTTAATAATTACAGAAAACGTACTCGATGTTTGTAAAACCTTGCAAGTTGCATGTCATTTAGCCCTAACTCAGTTAATTTTTGTGGTAAATCTGATCAAATGGACCCACATAAGGGTATTTTTGTGGTTAAATCTGAACAAATGGACCTCACATGTGAGTAAAATAACCAAAATAGCTCATGTGAGGTTCATTTGGTCAGATTTAACCACAAAAAATTAACTGAGTTAGGGCTAAAGGACATAACTTGCAAGGGTTTACAAACATCGAGTAATTTTCTGTAATTATTGAAAACAAATGACACAGTTTGCAATAAGTGACATACAAAAAGGATGATTTTTATAATTTACTTTATTATTTATTTATTTTAATTAAATGACTTGTAGTCTAAGAGTACCAAAGATTATAGCAAGGTGTTGTATATCAAGTTGCGTGGGTTTTAGTCGACTAATGAGTTTGACGTTAGAAAAGTCAATTAACGAGTTTGACGTTAGAAAAAAGTGATATATTTGTCTGAATTTAAAAATGCCTACGACATGGGTGTACAACTTTTTAAAACGTACAACCTATAAAGATCAAAAAAATCGTGTTAAGCGGGGATTTTTTTAAATAATCAGCAGGAATGTGCAATATGCGTTTAAACTATTAAGTTGAAATTAACATTTGAAACTATCTTAATTATTTTCAATAATTATAGATTAGATATTTAGTGACCGGTTCAACTTGTGATTGCGGTAGGACCCGGCGGCTGTACATTTTTTCCTTTGTTTGCCTCTCTTGACTCTTTGAATTTATTTTTAATTTTAATTGTTATTTTGTGGTTTTAAAATTTCATAATTCTCTACATATACAAAAAGGAAGTGGGGGAATAGTGCCACGCAGACATATACAAAAAGGAACTGGGGGAATAGTGCCACGCAGCTGCGTGGCACTTCCCTATTGGACCAACAGTTTTATTGTTTTATATTCGTTTTAAAATTGTTTTATATTCGTTTTAAAATTGCGGTTTTGTCCTTAATTTAAAATACAATTACGTTTTTGCCTCCAGCTCAAAATAAAATTATGTTTTTATCACTCGCTCAAAATTACGATTTTGCCCTCGGTTCAAAATTATGATTTTATCCCCATATTACAATTACAATTTTGGTCCCAGTTCAAAATAATTTTTGCTTTTGCCCCAAACTAAAAATGACGACTTTGCATTTTCGCCCCGTTTCAAAAATTATGATTTCGCCTTCAGTTTAAAATTATGTTTTTACCCGGTTCAAAATAAAACTATGCTTTTGCCCCTATTCAAAATTACGAATTTGCCCTCAGTTCAAAATTTTGATTTTGCCCCAACTCAAATTAAAAATATAGTTTTGTCCCCAGCTTAAAATTACGATTTTGTCCTTACTGCAAAGTTATATTACGATTTTGTCTCCGGTTCAAATTTATAGTATTGCCATCACTTTAACTTTTGCCAAATTAAGATTTTACCCAAGTCAACAAATACAACTTTGCCCTCAGTTCAAATTACAGTATTGCTATCGTTTTAGTTTTTTTAGCAAAACTATAAAAGTGGTTTTTTATTAGTTGACTGGATTTAATTTTTTCCATGTCAAGGAGCTTCCTAAAACTCGCTCATTAATCCTTACAAACTACAGTTTTGCCCTGAGCTCAGAACTACGATCTTCTCATTGTTTTAGTTTTTTTTTTCCCCTAAGAAAACTATAATAGTGTTTTTTTAATTGATTGAGAATTATTCGGCTATCGCCCCGCAACGCGGGCGGTGGCATTAACTAGTTTTAAATAAATATATGCCCATGTGTTTATGAAACACTAGGTGTCCCATTTTTCTAACGTATAATGTTTTGTCGTAAATTGATAATACGAATATAAATTAACCGAAAACATTGACTTAAATAATAGTTAAGTGGGCCCTTTAATGTCGGACCATAGCTGCAAACTGCAACAAATGTTGTTCGTGAAGGCAAGAGAGAATGTCCAAATTGCAGGCTTACTATTCATAACTTTGATTTTCACGCTAAATAAATTTGCATAAAAAAGCGACAGAGTGGCGGATCTAAGAACTTTTTTCACTGGGTTCTTTTTGGTAGATTCTCGTTAATTCTCACTATTTTTTTCCAAATCATACGAGGTTCTCACTAATTTTTCCCATTTTTTCTACCGAATGGGTTCCTGGGAACCCACAAAAGTGGCCTAGATCCGCCCCTGTAGCGACAAGATATAAGACCATTAGGTGTGGTTTGGGTAGTCTCCTTGGGGACTATTCGCCACGTAGGCGTCATTTCACGTTCGATAAAGGACCATCCAAAGGGGACTATCCAAGGGTGTGAGAACGACCCAAAGTTAATAAAAAACCAATATATAATAAATAATTAAAACAAAAAAAAACCTCTCTATCTCTCTCTCTGTGGTCCCCACTATCAGCCATCAGCCAATCAACATGCATCATCCCTTCCATCTTCCTGCGGACGTGTGCGACGCGACGACCCCATGAGGGGCGGTGTGCGACGTGAGGGACTATCCGAGACGGGGAGGGGACGACCCTCATAACCCATGGTCTAACTTAGGAGAGAAAACAGTTAATTATTATTTATCTGACAAATATTATTTTACACCAATAATTTTAAATTACATTTTACCCTGTCTTGAACCTGAGATTTTCTTTCTATAACTTATTTGTCTTTATCAAGTGGGATAGGTCACTTTCGTGGTTAAAATGGTTACGAAACTTTTTATATAGAGTTAAATGCCATTTTAGTTCTTGTGGTTTGGGCTATTTTCCCACTTTAGTCCAAATGTTTCATTTTTTTCCTGTGGGTTCAAAAAGGTTTCACCGTTGCCATTTTAGTCCATTGGGTTAACTTCATCTATTTTTTCTATTAACAAGAAGAGCAATTCGGTCATTTTATATGGCCGACTTGCCCTTCTAGTTAACAGAATTACATGAAAAATGACCGAATTACCCTTCTTGTTAACAAAAAATAGATGAAGTTAACCCATTGGATTAAAATGGCAACGATGAAATCTTTTTGGACCCACAGGAGAAAAATGAAACCCATGGACTAAATTGGCAAAATGACCCAAACATCAGGGGCTAAAATAACATTTAACACTTTTATATATTATAGTTATAGAGAAAGTATAATGTACTTCAGGGCTTAACCTACATTAACATACATGACAAAAAATACAACGTGCGTTATTATCATAGAACGTGCGTGATTATAGTCTCATGCGTGATTATGTGGTCCCATGCGTGATTATGTGGTCCCATGCGTGATTATACCTCTGATCCAATGGTTACCATTGTCTCCTACGTGATGTATGATAAGGCTTTTTGTATGTTAACCTTACTCTATAGTTATATTAAGCACGTTGGTTTTGTGGGCATTATCTAATAGTACAATAGTATGGTATTTGTCTCTTGTAAAAGTGATATGAGTTTATATACTTTTAATTTTCAAGTAAAATATTAGGTGTACAAAATGTTGTTAAAAAAGTATGTTGGCTTTGTATTGAACGACGTTAACATACATTATAGTTTTAAGGAGACGTTCATTTCAGAAACAATAACATGTTGATTAATATATAATACATATTAAACGTGATATACAATATGATTATAATATTTTATACATTAAGTACGGTATATTTGACGGTTTTCTTAATTTTCAACGTACTACTATGAATACACTAACATGTGAGAATTTTTTAATTATAAGATTAATGTCATTTGTAGGTATCCACATTCAAAAGTGGGTTTCGAAGGTACTCCAAGATGCTTCACGATGCAAGGGTCAAAGTGAAACTGCAAAACTAAAAGGAGAATCAAAAGTCAAAACAGTTACTATTTGACCAATGAAGTTAACATTATTTCATTTATATTTTTCTAGGCCCACCCCATTTTTCTACCTCCAAGTTGCAGGTACCATATCTTTCCCTTCTTATGCATAATCTACTTGTACCGCACAACTCAGCAATGCATCAAGATTCTCTTTCTTATAATTTTTTTTTTGAGTTAAATGCCATTTCAAGTCTCTATGATTTGCGTCATTTTCACAGTTTAGTTCAAAGGTTTTATTTTTCATATGTGGGTCTAAAAAGTTTCATCATTGTCATTTTAGTCTGCTGGGTTAACTTCATCAATTTTTCTGTTAACGAGAAGGGCAATTCGGTCATTTTACATGTAATTTTGTTAACTAGAAGCGCAATTCATCCATATAAAATCACTGAATTGCCCTTCTTGTTAACAGAAATAATGGATGAAGTTGATCCAATGGACTAAAATGTCAACGATGAAACCTTTTAGTACCCACAGACAAAAAAAATGAAATTTTTGGATTAAACTGACAAAATGACGCAAACGAGACGGAATAAATGACATTTAACTTTTTTTAACCTGAAGTTTTGAATTACTCAACCACCTATTTGGCGTGACACCCACTTGGTGGTTATGGAGTCCTGAGGTATTAGGAACATGTACAGTACAACACAACAATGCATGAAAAACAGTTTATTTTAAAGCCATGAACGTGTCAAAATGGTGGGAATTGGGCCTTGGGATGCATTAATGAGTTGTACGTCAAACATTGATGCAGAAAACAGTTGTACATGTCTGCAAAAAGATCTAAAAAGAATCTTTCTTCTGCATTCCCTGTCTTTTTATTAACCAATTTCAGCCATGACCATGTGCAACGCTTTGACTTGTGCACATTGTTCAGAGATGCTTAATCTACTTTTTATTTTTATTTTTTTCTTAACTATACAAAATTAAAGATAAAAAATACATCTAAATGTGATAAGAGTAATTATAACTTAGGATTAGTAACAGAGAGCTCAAATGCTTAACAATAATAATTGTTTTGCAGGTTCTTAAAGAAGGGGATTTGTAACTTGGTAAGAGACATTTAACTTTCATTTTTGGTTCGTGTAGAGAGTCTTTCAATACAAAATCAATTTTAAATAGAAAATTATAAAAACTATATAATCGTGTTTGTTTCTGTCTTTAATAAAGTCAGGATTACATACACGTGTTTATGTGGTTTTTATGATTTTTCACTAAAAATTGGTTATGTATAAAACGCGTCATGTATTAATTATTTTAACTTTGTACATGGAGATTATAGGTCGGGTACGAGTTTTGGGTTTCATATATCGCAGAAAAAACATGTATATATTCTTTTTATGTTTATTATCGAACTAGTATGTAACCCGTGCTTTGCGGCAGTTTCGTAGTTCTCATTTGATGTTAATACAGTTTGTTATAACGTAAACATAAAAAAAAGTAGAAAGTTAAAATATGTGGGGTCATGTATTGGAACATTATTTTCACATAGGAATATAGGATCATTAATTAAATGGTACCCCCCCCCTCCCCCTTCCTTG
Organism: Helianthus annuus; assembly: GCF_002127325.2. Lineage (NCBI taxonomy): Eukaryota > Viridiplantae > Streptophyta > Magnoliopsida > Asterales > Asteraceae > Helianthus > Helianthus annuus. The sequence continues at coordinate 101,268,454 of NC_035441.2, read as the reverse complement.
ATTGATGGTTGTTCTCACGGATTAAACCACGATTAGCACGACCCTCCCATTTGATAATTTTAAGACAAAAATAAATTAAAACAATAAAGGAGATAGTGGTTTGGGTCATGACCACACCCTTAGGGTAGTGGTTTTGAATGATAAATTAAAGATGGATGATACGGCGCCTATGTGGAGGGTCATGACTATACCCTGTAGCCTTATAGTCGTAATTTACTGTTTGAAACGTTGAGCACACTAAAACAAAATGTCAAGTAAATTAAACCTTAAAAAAAGGATGGAAAAAAACATAACTAAAAAAACCATGAAAAAATTAACAAAATGAGATTGAAAACAATTAAATATAAATATGAAAAAAAGAAAAAAAATCAAGAGAAAATGAACACCCATGGTTTTGAACTTGGGTTGATTGAGGGGCAGGTTCTGGATATGCAAGTTTACCAGTGGGCTACTACAATCATCTTGGTGGATTTCATTCGTGTTACATTGTAGCGAAAAGGAAAAATATAAAGAAAACTTAGGGCATACGGAGTGGGCGGTAAAGGGGATTGGTAAATCGAGTTTGTCGCTTGGGAACACCGCCACCTATCCCCCTTTGCCGCGCGGTTTCATTGATGATCGGTGTTTCATTGCCGATCAATGTTTACTAGCGGCTAACCCAAGCTTATTCTTAAACTCTAACGATACGAAGCTATAATCGGCACCAGTATCAAATAAAACGGATTCATAGCGTTGGTTTACAGGGAACGTACCAGTAACGACATTGGGATCCTGGCGCGCTTCCCTTGCTTCGATATTGAAAACTCTTCCACGGGCTTGGTTCAATTCTGGGCAGTTTCTCTTATAGTGCCCAATATCACCACAGTTAAAGCATCCAGGTCTTTGTTCGTTTCCACCTCCATTCCCAGCTTGATTATTCCTTTGGTTACGATTCACAGCGCCCGCTTGATTCACATTGTTGCCTCGATTCCCATTACCTCCATTGTTTCCTTGTGGGCGATTTCCATTTCCACCACAGTTATTGTTTCTGTTTCCAAATCCTCCTTGGCCTCCCTGGCCAACAGTGGCCCAACAAGAATCCTTCGAGTGGCCAGGTTTCCCACACGCTTCACACACTTTCAAACCACACCGGCCAGAATGGTGACGCTGGCAGGTGTTGCACTTGGGCTGGGTGCCCATATATCCCTTTCCTTTCTTTCCACTACCAGCTGTAACCTGAGCTGGCGCGCTTGGCTCTCCTTTCTTAACAACCCCACTAGTGCCTTGTTTGAAGTTCGAGAACTTCCGTTTGTTACCTCCGGATGACTCGACGTGAGTCTCCTTCTTCTTAGTCTCGACATCATCGAACTTGTTTAGGCGGATAGCCTCCTCAGTGAGAGCCACGCTCAGATCAATTGCCTCAGTGATTGTTGCAGGCTTGGAGGAGGTCACCATGCTTATGATTTGAGGAGCTAATCCCCAAATGAAGCGCTCAATCCGCTTGAATTCTGGAGTGACCATATAAGGTACCACATGCGACAGGTCGTGAAACCTCTGAACGTACTCTGCGATCTTCGGACCTTCCATCTTCAAATGCCAGAATTCAGTTTCCAACCTTTGGATTTCAGCGCGAGAGCAATACTTTTTACGCATAAGCTCTTTCAGTTCGGTCCATGTCATTGCGTAGGCTGCGGCTTCTCCAAGAGTCTGCACTTGCAAATTCCACCAGGACAGGGCTCCATCCAAGAATAGCCCAGAAATGTAGGTGACTTGCTGGTCTGGTGCACACTTGCTCATGCGGAGAACAGATTCCGTCTTCTCGGCCCAACGAACAAAAGCGACAGCACCTCCGGTGCCATCAAAGTTGACAGGCTTGCAGTCTAGAAACTGCTTGTAGGTGCACCCTGCACATACATTACAACATGAATGGCATTAGCATCTTTGCCAGAGATATCCAATTAGATCATGGTATGTCTTAATGACTTAGTATTACCATGATGTGGATTGTTGTTGCCAGTATTGCCAGAATTACTTCCACTAGTCCCTCCTAGAGAGGCGGCGTACTGTGCGATGGCAGCAGCGATGACTTGCTGAAGCTCTGCCTCATTGGTAGGCATTGGCGTTTGACGTCTCGGTGGCATCTTCTAAAAGATGAGTTCACGTGGGTCAGGCCATAGTAAAGCGTACGTATATAATGATAGTAATAGTACATAACATCTCATGTTATAAACACACCAATCACATAAAATCCCATGTTTCAATTATATCAATCACACAACATCCCATGTTATAAATATATCAATCACACAACATCCCATGTTATAAATATATCAATCACACAACATCCCATATTATAAATATATCAATCACACAACATCCCATGTTATAAATATATCAATCAGAACATCACATATGATGAGAATACTACGACTGCATTGCCATAAATCGAGACCACATGGTAAAGTGTACAAGTATATAATAGTGTCATACATCATCATCGACTAAGGGCTACATCACCCCAGTCCAAAAGAATATCAAATCAGTATCAATACATCCCATATACATGATCAACAAAAGTCAGAATCAGAATGCAGTCTCCAAAAAGTAGCTGTGCAGTCAAAGCAATCGCCGTCTTCTCACCAATGTCCACCCATGCTGTACTAAAGATGCCCTATACTGATGGCGGTGGAGGAGGGGGAAAATGGGAATAAAACAAACGTCGCAAATGGAGCCAGTCCTCCTCCATGGCTCTCTGGGAACGCAACCAGGACGCCATCTGCTGCTCCAGTGCCAAAAGGCGTGCAGCAGAGTCCTGTGGTAATGGTCGAGAGGGCTGCGAAGAAGCAGGGTGGGTCTGACCCTGACACTGGCACGGCGGTGGCTGAGCTCTCTCGAGCTCCTGAATGCGCCGTGTGAGTGCCTCCTGCTGGACAATAAACGACATAAGAACATCCTCAACAGAATACCCCATATGGAAAGGATGGTAGGGGTCGGATGGCGGCATGACAGGCAGTGACGTCTAGAGAAATGGCTCACTGGCTGGATCGAAGGGTGGCACAGAGAATGGAGGAACAGGGGGAATAGCAGTAGAAAACTGTGGTACAACTGGGATAGGTGCCAGCACATGACCAAAGGGATGAGCCGAGGAACCCTCTCCAGGTCAAGCTGGAGGTGTGAACTGAGGGAACGAAAAAGAGGAATCAATGTGACGTGCATCGGTGGTATGTGGGGGAATAGGTGGGAGCTCATCATCAGCGTCAATCCACCCATTCTGGGTGTGCGCATACCGGGGATCAATATGGGTCGCGAATAGTGCATGCTCGGGCTACAGGGGAACAGGATCAGGTAGGGGAGCAACAATAGGGTCAACAGGTGGATCAGCGATGAAAGGGGCATCAGCCTGATCAGCAGCAACAACATGATCGCCCTCCAGAAGTGGAGCATCGACAGGGTGATCATCAATGGGTAGATCAGCAATCACAGGGTCAACAACGGGTATACCAGCATGAATAGGGTCATGCTCAAACACAGGGTCAAGAGCGGCTACCGGCTCGGGGGCCATGGCAGGCTCGGGGTCATCAAACGCCATCTCAAAATCTGCGTGGTCAGCAAACGCAGGGTCAGCAAGGTCAACTGGGTCAACCGGGTCCTCTATAGGCTGATCCAGGGGTATAAACTCTATGTCCTGATCTGGGTCGAACCCAGGGGGAAAGACAGGATCGGAATCCTCCTTAATATCGTGATCGAAAGCAAAGCTCGGGGCAGGGGCAACAGAGTATGCCATATCAGGATCTGAACCGTGAGAAAAGTGTTGCGCATCCTGAGTGTGTGATGGTGTGGAGGCCACAGACTCGAAGGAGTCTGGGACCGGTGAGTGAGCAGGTGACTCCTCAGCGGGAGCATCTGCGAGTAACAAAAGATCACTAGCAGCTAGAAGGGCCTCGCCCTGAACATCATCCTCTAGGGGCTCGTCATCAAACAGATCGACGTCGTCATCAGCGTCGGCGTCGAGGAGTATATCAAGAGCAGGGTATGAAGCAAGTGGTATCGGGGCAGGGATCTCTACGAGCGGTAGGTCCCCAGCAAAAGGGCCATCAGCGGGCTCGTCGACAGCATCGGGTAACGCAAAGGGCTGGAAGTCATCTTCGTCCGTGCTGGTAACATCTGATGTGTGGACCTCATGCTCCGAAGACTCTAGGTCGTCTGATACGATGGGCATAGGGCCCGTAGTGTCCGAATCACCAGTGCCTGATGAATCCATGGTGTGTGTAACACAAACACAAATATGCACAAATAATCAATCATACAATCAGGTAAACACATTAGTCACCAATTAAGCAATCAAATAATCCTCCTAGTCCCACTAGCCTCCCAGACTGCCTTTCCTAGTCCCACTAGCCAATTCTCCCAGCCTCTCAGACTGCTCTTCCTAGTCCCACTAGACAATTTTTCCCAGCCTCCTAGACTGACTCCCTAGTCCCACTAGACAACTATCTCGGCCTCCCAGACCGAGCCTCGGCCTCCCTGACCGAGCCTCAGCCTCCCAGACTGAGCCTATAAATAATAAATAAAATGTGCTCAACATTTGTTTGTAAAAACGTTTTGGATCTGGACTTAAGTGGTATGCAGTGTAAAATGTTTTCGTGAGAGCCCTAGTGATCATAGTCTAGACTCGAGAAGGAATCCTAGTTCGCTATGATCAGAGCTCTGATACCAAGCTGTCACACCCTGGCTTTGCGGAAGCGTGGTTAATTTAGTGTGACTTCTTAATACCATAGCTTAATCATAACAAAGCTATATGAAATAAAAACCATGCAAGATCATCCATCTAATTAAGTTTTAAAACATAAGTAACATAACATTGTCATACGCCGTTGACTCATGCAACGGAAACTACAACCATGAAAATTGAAACATTGTTTGGAAGACATAAACATCAACATGAAATGAACACAGTTTAAGAACTGTGACTCGTCCAGGAAAAAGTCACATCCCTTAAACTTGGATGACCTCGGACTCTTATGCAGCGGGAAAACGTAACATACCGTGCCAGATCTTTAGTTCCCTGAAATACATGTAAGTTGGAAAAAAAAATCAACAATAATGTTGAGTGAGTTCATGTGTAAGTGAGTAAGTAAAACCTTTGTATAAAATCCTGGTATGTAGCAAATAAGGAAAAAGAGATCACCAATGGTTTGCAAGGCCATTGATATGTGTGAAGTGCAAGTAGGAAGACTCAAACCTAGCGGATTTATGCGTTGGGCACAAAGTCACCCCGAGGTCCGTTATGCTGGGCCTGGGGTTGGGCTCGCTACACCCAGATAGATCTACCGCTCCTGTCCCTCGGTCCTACCCTGAGGATTAATGGCCTCAAGTTTCCGCCTACCCACTCACATGATCTAGTAGTAACCCTCCTTACGCTAACCATACCATGTATAAAGCACTTGTAATCAAAGTAACATGTATTTCACCCCCGCAGTTTAGAAAATTGAAAACAGTTAAGAGTAAAGGGGGACATGAACTCACAGTGGTGCGTCTCTACCAAGTAAATCTTCTAATCAAACAGCTGTGCGACGACCTACACGTACTAACTTCTATTAGACGGACGGCCGTGCCTTAGTTTAAGGTTTAATGTCTTTGGGAAATAGTTAGACGACTATTTCGTAATTACACTTAGTAATTATTTAGTAAATATGTTCCTTCCCAAGGATGGGGGTCTTAATACATGTACGTTTCTGTATCTTCGGAATATATTATTATGTAACACCCTTGTATTTATACTAGAATTAATTGCTATTTTATACTAAAAGATGTTAGCTTAACATAAGTTTCAAAAATATTACACATCTTAGTCTACTAAATACTAAGGTAGAACATACTAAGTCATTTAAGAATTTGTTTACAACCAAAGAACCACTAATTAACAAGTTCAAAACATAGCGGAAGCTTCGTAGTGGAGTGTTCGGTTCATCATCAAGACACTTGATCGCCATCCATGTGACCCACTTAATTACCTATGATCAACCAATAAATCATTAGTATTGACGTTTATAAATAATAGGATTTCAAGGTTTAACATCGCATTGAAAATAACAAAAATATAAAAGTTTTCCAGGCTCCACCGTAACTTACGGTGCCACCGTAAGTTACGGTGAGTGCTGGAAATTCTTGGATCCACCGTAAGTCAGTAGAAAACCACCGTAAAACATTAATCTCTACCGTAAATTACGGTGACACCGTAATTTACGGTAGCATCTGGGAATTCATGTTTTTGTTTGGTTTAAGCATTTCAGCCAAAATCCCAACTCTCGGATTTCAGTATTCTGCATTATCAATGTAATAAAAGTCTGATATTGCTAGCACGTCATAATATAACCAACTACATACAACAATCTATCATATTCCCAGTTGTAGATCATGTTTTACTTGCTTATTTGACCCGTTTGGCTTGTCTATGGAATTCCTTCCTTTATGACAACTACCAACGAGTTTAATTCGTTAATCAACCAAGTATTCAATACAACAATGCCATCGCTTCAATTCATAATAACTAGTAATTTTGATAATCAACTACAATGATCTAATTTCACATAATGTAACGAGTCATGTTACATACCTTTAAAGTAAATCCTTCAACGTGCACCCACACCGGTTTGTCCGCTAGATGACCCGGCTTCCTTCCCTAAAGAGTTCAAGCACTTTATGTTTAGAACTCCATGTTTTACACATATAACACACATTCGTCTTACTTCGTATTTATGAGTTTAAAACTTAACAATTCAGTTTTCAAGCCTTCTTTGAGGCATTTCAACAAACATCATGAGGGCAGAATTTCTATATCATTCTTATTCCTGTTTATGGATTGCTAATTAGCTAACTTAACTTCAATTAAGCCATCATATATCATGTAAACATCATATCTTCCTGGAGCTATTTTCTAAGGTCAATTTACACTAAAATAACCACTCAAAATCCTAGAGTTCATCATCTTCATGTAAAACCCACAACCCACCTTCAAGGTGTTCATGGAATTTTCCTTAATTTGGTCATGTTTAGCATGAAATCAGTTAAGTTTCACCTCTAAACACCCCATCACTTCCAATCAAACCTAATAACACACATGCAACATAATTTCTCTGATTTTCTAAAATCATGAGAATTTCAAACGAAGAATTAACACGAATTTTTACATACCTTGGAATCCTCTAGTGATGAGGATTACTAATCTATGTTTAGATTTCGATTTGGACTTGATTTTGGCTTTCAATTTGAGCTTTTGTGACAAGTTAGGGTTTTTGAAGATATCCCTGGTCGCCCCCTTCTCTCTTGATTGACCCACACCAGGTTTTTGGGTGTTTGGTTACTAATTGTAACTTAAGTTTTAGCTTTTGACAATTCAGGCCCCACTACTTTGTTCTACACATTGTTTAGTAGGTTTTAACCCTTCATGAGCTATTTCTAGTCTATCAACTAACTAGGTTAGAAGTTTCTAGTTAGTAAATTTCCGTTTATTTATAATTTTATAATTTTAACATAAGGTTTTATATTTTCGGGGTGTTACATATTAAGTCTCGCTTAAAATATATTTTAATCCTTTCTCCAAAATATAAATATTTTTCTCAAAAATATTATATTTCATTTCACATAATTTCTCCAAAATAATATTCTTGTTAAAATACACATTCATTAGTATTTTTCCGAGAAATGCGTAAGTTACGTTTAAAGATCGGGTGGTAATAATAATAATTACCGGTGTAACTTAAATAATTATTGTGAAGGCGTTCGTATTATTTTGGAATCGTTACTATTTGGTAATATTATTTTTACCCTAAAAATAATATTTGTATAGTTCACAAAATAATCATAAAAATTCACAAGTGTTGTTATGAAAATATATATACTAAATATATATTTATCAAGTTTTTATTTTGTAAAAATCCCACCCTCGACACTTAGAAATGTCGTAATAAAAATCGTGGCGAAATTTATATTTTTGAAAATAGGTTAGAAATATATTCATAACACTTGTAGTGAAAATATTTCCCAGTGTTAGGTTTTTGGAAAAATTTCGCCAGAGTTTCCCCTGTAACTAGAGGTGGCCACGCTTTCAAGCGTATCATTTTCTTTTAAAATTCAAACCAATCAATTTTCTCATTCAACAATAACAATATCCAACCATCAAACTAGTCAAAATGTATATAAATCGCAAAAATTACATGAACTTGTGGTTTGTCCAAAAATATGTAGTAATTTCCATTACTTTTAGTGGATCTTCGTATAAATCAACTCGGTTTCTTGAAAGTCTCGTTTTTAAAGGAATTTCTTCTTTACAACTTCTTGTCGAATTTTACAAAAATAGTTCTTTGTCGAAACTTAGTGTCACACAAGTGTTTTCATACTTGTGTGTTTAAAAATCACACTTCTTCATGAAAGATCCGGTTTTAAAATATGTTTTCTTTTGACACTTGGTTCTTTGAAAATACCGTTTGTAGATCCGTAGATCTACTGGAACACTATTTCATAAGAAAATCGATTTTACACAAGTTCATGTTTAGTGTGTAGTAGTGTTTCATCATTTAACCCTTTTTACACTTAAACATACTCTATGTCATGATTCATGAACATGACTAATCCGGGTTAGTGTTAGGATCCGAGGCTCTCATGATTGTGTTTGTTTGTATGAACTTGACATATCAATAAATGTAAAACAATGTAAAGTGCAGCGGAAATGGATACAAACTTTGTAAACACAATCAAAGGAAGAAAATAGTTTGATAAACACATGCTTTTCATTGAGTCGAAGGATTTAAACAATACAAAGCAAATGATTACAGCATGTTTACATACTAAACTCCCCCTCAGCCTGATACTCCAGAGTTGGTTGCACAAGATGAAAGGATTGAATTGAGGAGGAGAACTCACTCAAAACGAATCAAATGTAACAGTACAGAGTACCGCTCCATTTATAGGCAAACCAAACTACTGATGTACCTCAGCTGACGTCACCAAGATAACGACATCTAACGACCTAACAAACTATAAACACTGACCTATACAAACTACTGTTGTCTAAACAACTGATTGATAATACAATACAAAACAAGTCTAACACTGTTCACGTTCCACTGTTGTAACCTAAGCGCTGATTACTTGAACATCAATGCTTTCTTCAAAAGGTGATCAGTCTTTGAATGAGCAGTGCTTGAATCTTCAGCAGTACTTATGAGACAACAGTAGATAGAGCTCAGTGTTTGTATTCAGCAGTCTTTAAGAATATCATCAGTGTTTGGTTCATCAGTTGTTGTAGTTGAGCAGCACTTAAAGTCCATCAGCTGTTAGATTACCACTGTCAAGGGGAGAGCAAAGTGTAAGCTACTGCTTATTGAGAGTCCACTGATGAGATCCGGTTTTGGCTTTACATTATCTGTTCCTCTGGTAGGGTTCAATCCCAACAATCTCCCCCTGGAACAGATAATGCCAAAACCCTTCATTATTCAGGACCTTTATTACTCATCAAGAGTGCCTTAGCTTGATCTTTGAATTCTGCTTCAAATTCCTTTGCACTCTGGTCGTCCTCATCCCTACACAGTGAAATTTCAAGGAGATCCTGCAAATCTTCAACACTAAGGCCTAGTGCTTCTTTCCTTGATATGTACCTCACTTCGCCATTGGCTCTGACCATGGTCAATACGTGGGTCTTTTGATTAGATATCCACTTTAGTATTTTTAAGCCAAGTGGGTTTCTTGGGAGAGACTTATTTGCAGATGAGTTGAGGGATGATGGCCTTGAAAACATCTGCAGACTTTCAGACATTCTTTTGAAAGCTTCTTCAATGACTTTGTCTGCTGCAGCTATATCTTCTGCAGTTTCTTGTTCAATAAGCTCTTGTCTTTCAACTTCTGTCTTGTCTTTTGCAGTGTTTGGAGATGCAGGTTTGTTAAGTACCTTCTTAAAAAGGTTTTGAAGCTTTGATGAGCTGTCTTCATTCAGAACCATTTTTAAGATGGTGTCCTTGAGATACTCTGCTTCTTTTTCTATGACCTCTTCTTCAGTCAGCTGTTTGCCTTCAACTTGGTTTGACCCAAGAGTAGGACTGTCTGCTGATTTTAACATTGTCTTGAGGTTTTCAATTTTCTGTTCAAGCTTCATCATATGTTCTCTTTTCTTTGAAGCATCTGAAGCAGTTTTCTTCCTTTTCTTTAGCCTCTCATAGGCTTCATCAATCTGCTGCCTAGACCATTTTGATATGGCTTCAGCAGTGTCCATCTTAGCATCCACCAGCGCCTTTTTCTTTCCTTCGTATTCAGTAGTGAGGTCAGCAATGAGCTTTTTGTATTTGCTCCAGTTTGGAGCATTTTTCTTCTTTGAAGGATCATTCTTGATTCTTTGAATCCTTTCAGCCTCATGCTTTAAAGCTACTAATGGCCATTCTTTGAACTGTTGTTCTTCAGCAGGATAGGATTTTTCTTTCATGATAAAGGCTAGAAGTTGTTCTCTCAACCTCTTCTTTTGATCAGCCTTTTCTTTATCTAGTTCTTGTGCAAATTCTTCTATCTGCTTTACCTTTGTAAGGTAGAACTCCAGTCTTTTAGCAATGCCTTCTTTGCTTAGACTCTCATTTTCACTGTCAACCTTAGTTGTCACTTTAGCTTGCCTTGCCTTTATCTTGAGATAATCATTAATATCTTCTGGTGCCATGTAGCCTATGAGTGAGGAGAATTTTCTTTTTGAAGGATCTTCTTCTGTATAAAATTGTCTCATCTCTTTTTTGATGGCTTCAAGTTCCAGTGGATACTTTGCAGCATTTGGATCATGTGTCCCTTCATTGGCAGTGATTGGCTTTCTTTTTCTGCTACAGAGCTGAGGTTGTGATATAAGAAAGGATAAAGCAGTGGTAGATGATTGACTAACAACTGTTGAAACAATTGGTGTCTCAACTGCTGTTGTCATTACAACTGCTGATGTATCAGCAGATGTCTTCTGCTTTTGAGCAGGGGTTGTTGTGGAGGTTGTTTGAGTGATGATCAGTGGTTGATTAACAGTAGTTGAAACAACTGGTGCTTCAACCATTGTTGCCATTACAACAGATGTTGTAACATCTGTTGTCTTCTGCTTTTTGGCAGGGGGTGATGATGGTTTGGTAGTTTTTGGCTTTGATGGTGATTTTTGTGCTTTAGACACAGATGGTGGTGGAACAGTAGTTGTGATGATTTGTGTTGAGGTGGTGTGTATTGGAGGTGTGTGTGTTGATGAGATGGCAGCTGTTTGGCTACAGTCAACAGTTTTTGTAACTACTGATGTATCAGCTGTTTGAGTTGAAGTTTTTGAGGTTTTGGGTTCTTCTGGTTCAATATACAACCCATCTTCTATACCTTTCTTTCTCAACTTGATTTTCTCCCCCTTTTTGGCATTATCTGCCAGGGGTGTATCCATGAAGAAGATGGTAGATGGAACTTTTTCACTCTGGGCAGTCTTTTGTATGCTAGCCTTTATTGCCTTGATATCTGCTTGAGTTTCTTTGAACCTTGATTCCACCATGTTGGTCCGCATTTTTACTTAAATGGCATGCTTTTGATCAGCCATATGTTGCTGTTTTTCAAGCATGGGTTGGAAGATATCCCATAGCTCATTTGCAGCAAATGCTTGTGGAGCAGATGCTTGAGCAGGAGGAACAGTTGATTGGGCTTTTTGAGCTTCTAACAGCTGCTGCACCATATCTTTTATCTCGGCAACAGAAGATTCCAAGTTTTCAACTCTGGCCGTCAATTCATTATATTTTGAATCATCACCTGAATTAATAGGATCATCTGAATCCCCACCAGTGGTGGTTGTATCAATGTGTGACTTAGGAACAGAGTCCCAAAAATCATCCATTGATGCCCCTTTTTCTTGGTACTGGGGACTTCTTTCTTCAGCACTTGATAAACCTTTGATGGTACCAGTGTTTAAAGTTAACTCACTGGTGGTTACCGAAGTTGCCATGGAAGAAATTGCCTTCAAGGGAGTCTTATTGATGTAACAACTGTCCAACTGAAGATCTGTTGATCCATCAGTTGTAGTTGCTGCTCCACTTGAACTACCTCCGAGAGTTTCTTGTAACTCAGGGGGTGTAACCTCCTCAACTGTTGCTGGGGTAGCAAAGGTATGAGCATCAGACCCAGTCACTTGTGGAGGTATACTCTCAGTAATGGGTGATAGAGAGGAACTGGTTTGTGTCTGTGCCATATCAACTGCATGCAACAGGGGTATTATTGATTGTGGCAATATGATTGGTGAGGGTGCGGGTGTTGAAAGAGACATGTCCTTGGGATCAGGACTGTGGAAGATGGATCCGAGTGGGTCCAGAGCTTCATATTGTGGTGTCCCTGTGCTTACAACCTGATCCTTTTGAGAGGATGCAGGAGGAGTTTTAGGCTGGGGTTGAGATCTTTCTTCCAACTGCTGTGAGGAAGTAGCAGCAGTGGTTACTTGTGACTTTTGGGTTGTCATTGGCATTGACTCTGGGATCTCATCTTCCAGAGTTGCCTTTGGTGTAGGTTTGGTGGGTTTTCTGGATTTTTTCTTTTGGTCTTTTTGGTGGCAGGTGTGGGTTTCAAAGTAGTGGGTGTGCTGCTTTGATCACCTGGAGCAGTGGGCTCAGCAGAGGTTGCCTGAGGATCAGTGGCAGTTTCTAAAACCTGCTCAGGCATTTTTGTTTTTAATTTTATTGGTGCCATCATTCTTGAAAATGTTTCAATTGTTAAACAATTTATTTTGAAAGAGACACCTTGTTTGGGTAATTCTGCATCTTTCTCTACAAATTTTTGTTCAAAATAGTAGCTTAGAAATTTTGGAAAGAGCATAAATGCCTTATTATCAACGCTCTTTACCAAATCATCAAATATTTCCTGGGAGTAATTATAGTTTTTATCGTTTAAAATTGCATACCCCAGGCATTGGATTTTTGTTGGTATTTCATTAAAAGACGTTGTTTTATTAGAGACACACATTAGTCGTGTGTGAAATAAAAATCTGGGTGCAGAAGGAAATAACCCTTTTGTAGGGTATCCCTATTTTGTTGTTCTGCATAGCCCCTGTTCATGAAATCCTTTTGCAACTCGTCTTTAGTAAATGAGGTTTTTCCTTTCAAATCATCGAGCTTAAAGATTTCAGAGATGGATTTTGGAGAGATTTGTACCTTCTTACCCTGTATCGAGGAGTTTATGGTGGTGATGATGTCTCCTTGTTTTTCAAGGGTGGCATTTTTCCAGAACTCTCTCTGGGTCTCAAGGTAAATGGGAGCGTCTGCTGTTATCAAAGTTTTGTACTTTGACGCAGAAAGGATGTCAATGATGGAGTCGAAGGTGTGGTTATCGGTAGGTTTTGTGAGTATACCTACATAGTTGTGTGGAGATTTGTAGCGAATCTCCGTGGTTTCAGCGGCCATTTGAATGGCATCTGCTGTTGTGGAGGAAGATGATGGTTTTGATTTTGTTTTCGATTTTGGTTTCGTCATTTTGGATGAAGAAGATTGATGAAGTTTTTGGAGTTATGAGAGGGAAACTGCTATGAGAAGAGAACTTTTGGAATTCAATTCGACAGTAAAACCCTGTTTTGGTGTTAGGGCAGGACTTTATTTAGGAAAAAGGTGAATGCTGATGTGGGAGCGGTTATAATGATCTGATGGCTAAAAGCTGACCACGTGCCAACCCCTGATGAAATGGTAAATAATGGAGGACAGTTGTTTTGACAACTACTGATGGAACAACCATCAGTAGTTACAACGGTAATGAAATGAAACAGTGGATGTATCAGTGGATGAAACAAAGATTTTAAACATCAGTGTTTTGGAGAAGCAGAGGTTGACTCTCAGCAGTGGACAGGCTTTAGAGAACAGATGTTGAGGCACAACAACATTTTAGGAACAACGGAGGATAAGGACAATTTGTATAACAACTGGTTGTGCAGTAGTGTTTTGACTACTGACAGATAATTTTAGCATCTGTTTGTTCAGATGTAGGAATCTATCATCTGTTGAGTACCAGAAATGCTATTCTTAACAAAATACATTTTAGATGTAAAATATTAAGATTAAATTGTCATCAGTAAACTTCAGAAATTTTGTTCAAGGTTTTGCCAACTGTCTAGTTTTTCAGACAGTGGTTTAGCATCTCAGATGATGAAGACTTTTCTACTAAAACTACTCATTTTGTGTCTAATTACTTGAACTAGAACATGAGTGTCTAGTAGTTCAAAATCAATTTGCAATCAATTTTTGATCAGTGATAACCAAACTTGAGCTTAACATGACCTTGATATGAGTGTCATTTCCTTTTGATCAGTTTTAAGGATAGTAATTTCACACAAAAAAATTAGGAAATTACATCCTGACCAGAGATGAACTTTTACTATCAAAAATGAGTAAAAGTACAAAATATATTTTATAAAAAGTAAAACATATCTGGTTTTATTTAGAGAAAAACACCTTAAGAAAAATTAAAGGAAATTTTGAAAAATAAAAGGATCTGACAACTTTTCAATTAGGTTCATGATCATATCATTCTCAAGTTATTTTGACCATAGTTTGGGGTCATTTTCTTGACAATTGATTGTAAATCCTTCTTTTAAGAGCTATCACTGGTGATGCCATTGTTACCTGAACAATTCCTGTATTGATGAATGCACACAGTTGCATGACTTCATTGTTTTCCCCAACTGTAACCTCAAGAGTGTTTTATGCGTATACTCTTTTCCTTTTGGATACAAAAGTTTTGAGATAGCTACACTTTGAGATTTGTTCCTTTTCTTTTTCCCTTTCTACCCTTTTTATTCATATGTTCAAAAATGCTCACTAGGAGATTTTATTTTGAACATACTTTGTCCATAATCACTTTGAAGTAATGTTTTGAGAAATCTGACCATTTTTGAGCATGTTTTATTACAGATCTCACATTACTTATGATTAGAACTGTTTTGACACCTTATTTTCTCAATGTGTTTTGGACACGGTTGATTTGGTCCTTTTGAAGGTTTTCAACCTGCCTTTGAGCACATGAGAGATTTTGACAAAACATCACAAATATCATAACAACAATTGAAATCAATTTTGGAAAGTATCGAACGAACCCATAATTTACCAGATACTTTACAGATCTGAAAACTATGAGTTACATGTGCATGATAACACTTGTTGTGTGAGATTTGTGTGTAATATGACATCTTGGTTGATATACAGAGTTTCTGAATAATCATTTTGATCATGATTCACTCGTTACTCTGTTTTTCAACTGAATACAACCATCCCTTAGTATCAATGAATTTTTGAGCTGAACTGTTATGTCAAATTGATTGTTAGATCGAATTTGACTGTCCGAGCTCTGATACCAATTGTTAGGATCCGAGGCTCTCATGATTGTGTTTGTTTGTATGAACTTGACATATCAATAAATGTAAAACAATGTAAAGTGCAGCGGAAATGGATACAAACTTTGTAAACACAATCAAAGGAAGAAAATAGTTTGATAAACACATGCTTTTCATTGAGTCGAAGGATTTAAACAATACAAAGCAAATGATTACAGCATGTTTATATACTAAACTCCCCCTCAGCATGATACTCCAGAGTTGGTTGCACAAGATGAAAGGAATGAATTGAGGAGGAGAACTCATTCAAAACGAATCAAATGTAACAGTACAGAGTACCGCTCCATTTATAGGCAAACCAAACTACTGATGTACCTCAGCTGACGTCACCATGATAGTGACATCTAACGACCTAACAAACTATAAACACTGACCTATACAAACTACTGTTGTCTAAACAACTGATTGATAATACAATACAAAACAAGTCTAACACTGTTCACGTTCCACTGTTGTAATCTAAGCACTGATTACTTGAACATCAGTGCTTTCTTCAAAAGGTGATCAGTCTTTGAATGAGCAGTGCTTGAATCTTCAGCAGTACTTATGAGACAGCAGTAGATAGAGCTCAGTGTTTGTATTCAGTAGTCTTTAAGAATATCATCAGTTGTTGTAGTTGAGCAGCACTTAAAGTCCATCAGCTGTTAGATTACCACTGTCAAGGGGAGAGCAAAGTGTAAGCTATTGCTTATTGAGAGTCCACTGATGAGATCCGGTTTTGGCTTTACATTATCTGTTCCTCTGGTAGGGTTCAATCCCAACAGTTAGATGATGATCCGAGCTACCACAACATAGATCGGCACTAAATAATTACAACAAACAAGTCTTACAAGATTTACACAACCCTTATGCTTTTAACCAACATGTTCATCATTTATGTAAACTTTTAGTATGTCTTTTTGTAAGTTCATGACTTTTAACCGACAAAGTTCGTTTTAACCACTTTAGAATAGATCAAGAGTGTGTTTAAAGTCACTTTCTACTAGCTCGAGGCTAGGGAAGAAACTAGTCGAAAAACGCGTGGATAAAAGCAATGAGGTGAGGTCCTTCACGATCCGAATGCACCGAGCTCCTTTGTATGAGTTCCTTGACACTTGTATGCACTTGAAATGGCTTGATCAAAACTCGAAAATGATGGATGGATGGGGGTGGTGTTCGGCCGTAAGCTTAAGGAGAGGGAGAGAGAGTGATGTGTTGAGTTTGTGTGATGAAATGAATGATGGATCAAGCTTAGTTACTTATAGGCAAAGTTCACCACAATTAACCAAAGGATTTAGTGCTAGCTAGATATAAGACATAGTTGATTAAAATATTCATGGAAGGACAATGGGTGTCCCCCTATGGGACGAGTTCGGTTGGGGGGGGGGGTTATCCGGTTCCATTTCAACTACTAGTTAGGATATAGATAGTTAAGTTGGAGGTTAAATCATATACTAGTATGTTATGCGTTGTAGCGGGTGTTAGGGTATTCAGGGACCCTAACTAGCTCAGAAAAAGAAAAACAGTGTAAATGGCAATATTTTTGTGTTCCTGGTAAAGTCCGGTTGTTCGGTTGGATAGTGATCCGTTACAGTGCTTAACAAAGCTTTAAAGTGTCGTTATTATTATTTTTAACACAACTTATTCCCGACACTTTGGAAAGTGTCTAGTAGTATTTTTCTCATGTTTTGGCACTTTATTAGTTAGCTAAATGCTGAATTTATAATTAAAGTGCTGAATTTTGTACTTAAAGTACGTTTTAGGCACATCCGGTCACTATAACTTATACCTAGTGACGCAGTTCTACAACCCTCTTATCCCTACACTCTCTACTAGTGTAGTAAACTATCTCGGGCTCATACAGGCCTTAGAGGCAGTGTCTGCCTGATGCTGGCTATATCAGCATGTTTAATAGGTTATCCGTTCATAGTGCTACTGTGCTTTCGTGCATCAAGGTTGTCACTAGAGTTCTGTATGTAGTTAATGGAGTGACAGCAAATAAAGTATGATGCAAGCATGTACATGTATCAGTATTCAAGTAGCAGTTTATCCATAATTTCAATCAAGCACAATAATTAAGCAGTAATTAATTATTAATTTAAGTCGTACGGATACCTGATTTGGTGAGGGTTGTCACATTCTCCCCCCGTTAGAAAAATTTCGTCCCGAAATCTTAAGTTCTGCTCCTAGCAGCAGGGTTCTTGGGAAATAAGTGGGGGTATTTCTCTTTCATCCGGTCCTCACGCTCCCAGGTGTATTCAGGACCATGTCTGGCATTCCAACGAACCTTGACGAGCTTGACACTGCTCCGGCGGGTCTTGTTTACTTTCCAATCCGTAACCTCAACCGGTTCTTCCACAAAATGGAGCGTGTCGTCAACATGAATCTCGTCGGTGGGAATGACAACGGTATCTTGCGTTGGACTCTTCTTCAAATTTGATACATGAAATGTATCGTGAACGCCATTCAGTTCAGCAGGTAAGTCCAGCTTGTACGCTACTAACCCAATTCTTTCCAAAATTCTGAACGGACCAATATACCGCGGATTCAACTTTCCACGCTTCCCGAAGCGTGCCACACCCTTCCAGGGTGATACTTTCAACAAAACCATATCACCTACCTCAAACTCCAGAGGTTTCCTTCTTCGGTCCGCATAACATTTCTGACGATCACGAGCCGCCTTGATGCGATCTCTGATCTGTGCGATCTTGTCTGTGGTTTCCTGGACCATATCAGGACCAACCAATTGTCTATCACCTGCATCAGACCAACAAAACGGTGATCTGCACTTGCGGCCATATAGAGCTTCAAATGGCGCGGCACCAATACTGGTGTGATAGCTGTTGTTGTATGAAAATTCGACCAATGGCAAATGCTTATCCCAGCTACCTCCCAAATCCATAACACATGCTCTCAGCATATCTTCCAAAGTCTGTATCGTCCGTTCGCTTTGTCCGTCGGTCTGTGGGTGAAATGCAGTGCTCATATTCAATTGTGAGCCAAAAGCTTCTTGGAAGGATTGCCAAATCCTTGATACGAACCTTCCGTCTCTATCAGAGATGATCGAGAGAGGTACTCCATGGCGCGTAACGATTTCTCTCATGTAAATTTCAGCCAACTTGCTCATATTATCCTTCTCCCTGATAGGTAAGAAGTGTGCTGACTTCGTTAATCGGTCCACTATTACCCAAATAGTGTCATGACCTCTTGGCGATCTAGGCAACTTTGTTATAAAATCCATGGATATTTGTTCCCATTTCCACTTGGGAATCTCAAGTTGTTGCAGAAGTCCCGAAGGCTTCTGGTATTCAGCTTTCACCTTAGCGCACGTTAAACACTTGCTCACATAAACAGCAACATCGCCTTTCATCCTAGGCCACCAATAATAATCCTTAAGATCTTGGTACATCTTATCCGCTCCTGGATGGATAGAGTACCGTGATTTGTGACCTTCATCAAAAATAACTTTCTTCAAACCACCGAACAAAGGAACCCAAATCCTTTTCATGAAACATAACGTTCCTCCCTTGTTTGGCACCAATTGCTTCTCCATCCCACGGAGATATTCTTCTTCCAGGTTTCTTTCCTTAAGAGCTTCTTTCTGCGCGACACGAATGCGCAAGGAAAGATCGGTTTGGATAATCATCTCCAAAGCCCTAACCCTTATGGGCTTGATCCTTTCTTTTCGACTTAGGGCGTCGGCGACCACATTCGCCTTCCCTGGATGATACTTAATCTCGCAGTCGTAGTCGTTCAACAATTCAACCCATCGTCTCTGTCTCATATTCAACTCCTTCTAGTTGAATATGTGCTGTAGGCTCTTATGATCTGTGAAGATGGTACACTTTGTACCATATAGGTAGTGTCCCCAGATCTTTAAAGCAAATACCACTGCGCCAAGTTCCAAATCATGCGTGGTATAGTTCTTTTCATGCACCTTCAATTGACGCGATGCGTAAGCTATAACCTTTTGGCGTTGCATCAACACGCAACCCAATCCTTGACGTGAGGCGTCACAGTATACCACGAAATCGTCAGTACCTTCCGGTAGTGCTAAGATTGGCGCATTGCAGAGCTTATCTTTCAATATCTGGAACGCTTCTTCCTGTTTGATTCCCCAATCAAACTTCTTATCTTTCTGCGTGAGGAGCGTCAACGGTTGAGCGATTTTCGAAAAATCCTCTATAAACCTTCGATAGTAGCCAGCCAAACCCAAGAATTGTCGAATCTCGGTTGGCGTCTTTGGCATCTCCCAATTCTTGATCGCTTCGATCTTGGTGGGATCCACGTGGATTCCATCTCCATTTACCACATGTCCAAGAAATTGGACTTCACGTAGCCAAAACTCGCACTTCGAGAATTTGGCGTACAGCTGCTCCTTTTTCAGCAACTCCAAAATAGCTCTTAGATGCTGTTCGTGTTCAGCCTTTGTCTTTGAATAAATCAAAATGTCGTCGATGAACACAATCACGAACTTATCCAAGTACGGCTTGCAAACTCTATTCATCAAATCCATAAAGACTGCCGGTGCGTTTGTCAACCCAAACGGCATAACTAGGAACTCATAGTGTCCATAGCGAGTTCTGAAGGCTGTCTTCGGGATACTTTCCTCCTGTATCCTTAGCTGATGGTATCCAGATCGAAGATCGATCTTTGAATAAAAGCTTGAACCTTGGAGTTGGTCAAATAGATCATCGATTCTTGGCAGAGGGTATCTATTCTTGATCGTCAGCTTATTCAACTCCCGGTAGTCAATACACATACGGAAACTACCGTCCTTCTTCTTGACAAACAGGACCGGAGCTCCCCAAGGCGAGAAGCTTGGTCGGATAAATCCCTTGTCTAACAACTCTTGAAGTTGTGTCGACAGTTCCTGCATCTCAGATGGGGCAAGTCTATAGGGTGCCTTAGCCACAGGTGCGGCGCCTGGGGCTAAATCGAAGTGAAACTCCACTTGCCTCTGAGGTGGCAATCCAGGCAAGTCCTCTGGGAAGACTTCTGGATATTCCCTCACGACAGGGATGTCTTCGATCTTTGGTTCGGCAGCTTTCTTGTCTACAATGTGTGCCAGGAAGGCAACACATCCCTTTTGCAAACACTTTCGCGCTTTCAGGCAGCTGATAATTCTTAACGGCGTATCACGCTTCTCTCCATGAACCACAATTGTTTCACCATCTTCGGTTGGGATACGAACGACCTTTTCGTGACAAACTATCTCAGCCTTGTTGCCTGATAACCAATCCATTCCTACCACCACGTCGAAGCTTCCCAGCTGGACTGGTAGTAGATCCAAAGCAAACTCACGCTCTCCCAATTCGATTACACAACCTCTGACAACTTTATTGGCTTCTACTAACTTTCCATTCGCCAATTCGATTGAGTACGGAATATCTAATTTACTAGCGGCTAACCCAAGCTTATTCTTAAACTCTAACGATACGAAGCTATAATCGGCACCAGTATCAAATAAAACGGATGCATAGCGTTGGTTTACAGGGAACGTACCAGTAACGACATTGGGATCCTGGCGCGCTTCCCTTGCTTCGATATTGAAAACTCTTCCACGGGCTTGGTTCAATTCTGGGCAGTTTCTCTTATAGTGCCCAATATCACCACAGTTAAAGCATCCAGGTCTTTGCCCGTTTCCACCTCCATTCCCAGCTTGATTATTCCTTTGGTTATGATTCACAGCGCCCGCTTGATTCACATTGTTGCCTCGATTCCCATTACCTCCATTGTTTCCTTGTGGGCGATTTCCATTTCCACCCCGGTTATTGTTTCTGTTTCCAAATCCTCCTTGGCCTCCCTGGCCAACAGTGGCCCAACAAGAATCCTTCGAGTGGCCAGGTTTCCCACACGCTTCACACACTTTCAAACCACACCGGCCAGAATGGTGACGCTGGCAGGTGTTGCACTTGGGCTGGGTGCCCATATATCCCTTTCCTTTCTTTCCACTACCAGCTGTAACCTGAGCTGGCGCGCTTGGCTCTCCTTTCTTAACAACTCCACTAGTGCCTTGTTTGAAGTTCGAGAACTTCCGTTTGTTACCTCCGGATGACTCGACGTGAGTCTCCTTCTTCTTAGTCTCGACATCATCGAACTTGTTTAGGCGGATAGCCTCCTCAGTGAGAGCCACGCTCAGATCAATTGCCTCAGTGATTGTTGCAGGCTTGGAGGAGGTCACCATGCTTATGATTTGAGGAGCTAATCCCCAAATGAAGCACTCAATCCGCTTGAATTCTGGAGTGACCATATAAGGTACCACATGCGACAGGTCGTGAAACCTCTGAACGTACTCTGCGATCTTCGGACCTTCCATCTTCAAATGCCAGAATTCAGTTTCCAACCTTTGGATTTTAGCGCGAGAGCAATACTTTTTACGCATAAGCTCTTTCAGTTCGGTCCATGTCATTGCGTAGGCTGCGGCTTCTCCAAGAGTCTGCACTTGCAAATTCCACCAGGACAGGGCTCCATCCATGAATAGCCCAGAAATGTAGATGACTTGCTGGTCTGGTGCACACTTGCTTATGCGGAGAACAGATTCCGTCTTCTCGGCCCAACGAACAAAAGCGACAGCACCTCCGGTGCCATCAAAGTTGACAGGCTTGCAGTCTAGAAACTGCTTGTAGGTGCACCCTGCACATACGTTACAACATGAATGGCATTAGCATCTTTGCCAGAGATATCCAATTAGATCATGGTATGTCTTAATGACTTAGTATTACCATGAGGTGGATTGTTGTTGCAAGTAGTGCCAGAATTACTTCCACTAGTCCCTCCTAGAGAGGCGGCGTACTGTGCGATGGCAGCAGCGATGACTTGCTGAAGCTCTGCCTCATTGGTAGGCATCGGCATTTGACGTCTCGGTGGCATCTTCTAAAAGATGAGTTCACGTGGGTCAGGCCATAGTAAAGCGTACGTATATAATGATAGTAATAGTACATAACATCTCATGTTATAAACACACCAATCACATAACATCCCATGTTTCAATTATATCAATCACACAACATCCCATGTTATAAATATATCAATCACACAACATCCCATGTTATAAATATATCAATCACACAACATCCCATGTTATAAATATATCAATCAGAACATCACATATGATGAGAATACTGCGATTGCATTGCCATAAATCGAGACCACATGGTAAAGTGTACAAGTATATAATAGTGTCATACATCATCATCGACTAAGGGCTACATCACCCCAGTCCAAAAGAATATCAAATCAGTGTCAATACATCCCATATACATGATCAACAAAAGTCAGAATCAGAATGCAGTCTCCAAAAAGTAGCTGTGCAGTCAGAGCAATTGCCGTCTTCTCACCAATGTCCACCCATGCTGTACTAAAGATGCCCTATACTGATGGCGGTGGAGGAGGGGGAAAATGGGAATAAAACAAACGTCGCAAATGGAGCCAGTCCTTCTCCATGGCTCTCTGGGAACGCAACCAGGACGCCATCTGCTGCTCCAGTGCCAAAAGGCGTGCAGCAGAGTCCTGTGGTAATAGTCGAGAGGGCTGCGAAGAAGCAGGGTGGGTCTGACCCTAACACTGGCACGGCGGAGGCTGAGCTCTCTCGAGCTCCTGAATGCGCCGTGTGAGTGCCTCCTGCTGGACAACAAACGACATAAGAACATCCTCAACAGAATACCCCATATGGAAAGGATGGTAGGGGTCGGATGGCGGCATGACAGGCGGTGATGTCCAGAGAAATGGCTCACTGGGTGGATCGAAGGGTGGCACAGAGAATGGAGGAACAGGGGGAATAACAGTAGAAAACTGTGGTACAACTGGGATAGGTGCCGGCACATGACCAAAGGGATGAGCCGAGGAACCCTCTCCAGGTCGAGCTGGAGGTGTGAACTGAGGGAACGAAAAAGAGGAATCAATGTGACGTGCATCGGTGGTATGTGGGGGAATAGGTGGGAGCTCATCATCAGCGTTAATCCACCCATTCTGGGTGTGCGCATACCGGGGATCAATATGGGTCGCGAATAGTGCATGCTCGGGCTCCAGGGGAACAGGATCAGGTAGGGGAGCAACAATAGGGTCAACAGGTGCATCAGGGATGAAAGGGATATCAGCCTGATCAGCAGCAACAAAATGATCGCCCTCCAGAAGTGGAGCATCGACAGGGTGATCATCAATGGGTAGATCAGCAATCACAGGGTCAACAACGGGTATACCAGCATGAATAGGGTCATGCTCAAACACAGGGTCAAGAGCGGCTACCGGCTCGGGGGCCATGGCAGGCTCGGGGTCATCAAACGCCATCTCAAAATCTGCGTGGTCAGCAAACGCAGGGTCAGCAAGGTCAACTGGGTCAACCGGGTCCTCCATAGGCTGATCCAGGGGTATAAACTCTATGTCCTGATCTGGGTCGAACCCAGGGGGAAAGACAGGATCGGAATCCTCCTCAATATCGTGATCGAAAGCAAAGCTCAGGGCAGGGGCAACAGAGGATGCCCTATCAGGATATGAACCGTGAGAAAAGTGCTGCGCATCCTGAGTGTGTGATGGTGCGAAGGCCACAGACTCGAAAGAGTCTGGGACCGGTGAGTGAGCAGGTGACTCCTTAGCGGGAGCATCTGCGAGTAACAAAAGATCACCAGCAGCTAGAAGGGCCTCGCCCTGAACATCATCCTCTAGGGGCTCGTCATCAAACAGATCGACGTCGTCATCAGCGTCGGCGTCGAGGAGTATATCAAGAGCAGGGTATGAAGCAAGTGGTATCGGGGCAAGGATCTCTACGAGCGGTAGGTCCCCAGCAAAAGGGCCATCAGCGGGCTCGTCGATAGCATCGGGTAACGCAAAGGGCTGGAAGTCATCCTCGTCCGTGCTGGTAACATCTGATGTGTGGACCTCATGCTCCGAAGACTCTAGGTCGTCTGATACGATGGGCATAGGGCCCGTAGTGTCCGAATCACCAGTGCCTGATGAATCCATGGTGTCTGTAACACAAACACAAATATGCACAAATAATCAATCATACAATCAGGTAAACACATTAGTCACCAATTAAGCAATCAAATAATCCTCCTAGTCCCACTAGCCTCCCAGCCTCCCAGACTGACCTTCCTAGTCCCACTAGCCTCCCAGCCTCCCAGACTGCTTTTCCTAGTCCCACTAGCCAATTCTCCCAGCCTCTCAGACTGCTCTTCCTAGTCCCACTAGACAATTTTTCCCAGCCTCCCAGACTGACTCCCTAGTCCCACTAGACAACTACCTCGGCCTCCCAGACCGAGCCTCGGCCTCCCAAACCGAGCCTCAGCCTCCCAGACTGAGCCTATAAATAATAAATAAAATGTGCTCAACATTTGTTTGTAAAACGTTTTGGATCTGGACTTAAGTGGTATGCAGTGTAAAATGTTTTCGTGAGAGCCCTAGTGATCATAGTCTAGACTCGAGAAAAAGAAAAACAGTGTAAATGGCAATATTTTTGTGTTCCGGGTAAAGTCCGGTTGTTCGGTTGGATAGTGATCCGTTACAGTGCTTAACAAAGCTTTAAAGTGTCGTTATTATTATTTTTAGTGACACAACTTATTCCCGACACTTTGGAAAGTGTCTAGTAGTATTTTTCTCATGTTTTGGCACTTTATTAGTTAGCTAAATGCTGAATTTATAATTAAAGTGCTGAATTTTGTACTTAAAGTACGTTTTAGGCACATCCGGTCACTAAAACTTATACCTAGTGACGCAGTTCTACAACCCTCTTATCCCTACACTCTCTACTAGTGTAGTAAACTATCTCGGGCTCATAAAGGCCTTAGAGGCAGTGTCTGCCTGATGCTGGCTATATCAGCATGTTTAATAGGTTATCCGTTCATAGTGCTACTGTGCTTTCGTGCATCAAGGTTGTCACTAGAGTTCTGTATGTAGTTAATGGAGTGACAGCAAATAAAGTATGATGCAAGCATGTACATGTATCAGTATTCAAGTAGCAGTTTATCCATAATTTCAATCAAGCACAGTAATTAAGCAGTAATTAATTATTAATTTAAGTCGTACGGATACCTGATTTGGTGAGGGTTGTCACAGTTTACGTCCTAACAGGAGTGATGATGCTTTTGTAATGAAGCAAGCGCTAAAGGATTACAAAAGCAAAGAAAAATATGACTTTCCTCATGTTGCGGCTTGGGAGGTCGTTAGGACAAATCAAAAGTGGTCGCTGGTACCCTTGTTGGGTGAAGAAAGCTCCGGCTCGAGTCAAAAAGAAAGTCCTCGGATTCGGGAAATTATAAAGCGGATACACCGAATGCCGAAGTCTCGAGCGGTCTTCCCGACATAAACGAGGATCCATCGCCAAGATGACAAAAGAGAAAGGAGAAAAAGGACAAAGGGCCGTCTTCAAGAAACGAAGATCCAAGAGATATAACCGGTAGATTCGAAGAATACAAGGCCATGAAGAAAGAGTTGATGGATATTAAACGTTTACGAGAAGAAAAATACTTGACCTTGGCGGATGAGCAACGAGAGGCATTGCCACAAACTATGTTCGACAAGGACTTGGAGACGTTTAATCGGCATCACGACAATGTTCACCCTTCGATGTTGGAAATCACACTCACTAGAAAACGTGAGATCTAAAAAAATATGGATGGCCTTGTAATTTTTAGTTTTTTTTTTTAAACTTAGATTTTAATGTAATGCTTTTTTTTTATTTATAAAAGTTTGATGTTTTATTCATTTTATCTTAAATTAAAAAAATAAAAAAAAAAGTTTACCAATTCAGGAAGTTGCCAACACTTTTGAGCATACTTTAAACACTTTTGACTGAATGACGTGACACACTCTGATTGGTTGATTTATAAGTTTACCACTCTCAAGTGATTAACCACTCCTTATACCCTTATACTTGGTACGCCGCCCAAAATAACCAATTGTGAATAGTATTGAAATTGTTATTAATATAATTATATATATATATATATATATATATTGTTGAGGAGATACATAAATAGTAATTTTAATTTTATAAAAATATATATATTTATTAATTATTTATTATTTTAATTGTGTAACTTTTAACAATTATATTTGCTTTTCACTTTTTTACATATTTTCTTTTTTTTTTCTTTTCTTAAAACATATTTCCTCTATCATTTATTTTAGGGATGGCAAAAAAACCCGAGTTCGACGGGTATACCCGAAACCCGACATAAATGGGATAGGTATACCCGATACCCGATGGGTATCGGGCCGGGTATGTGATTAGTTTTAAAAATTTTCGCGGGTATGAGTCGGGTATGGGATTAGGTGATACCCGACCCGATTACCCGAAACCACATACCCGTTTACCTGAATTATATACCCGATTTTCTTAATCTATATTTTTATTTTTCATTAACCCTTGTCTATTGGTAATTTATTTTAGTATGTTCATAATGTGAAAAAATAAATTTTCTTTTACTATATGCATTTGATAATAGTATATATATATAGTATTTTGTATGTTGTGAAGTATGTATATGTAAGTGTATAAGTATTATAAAGTTATTATTAATTTATGATAAAACTTATATGTATGTAATGTACATTGTTAATTTATAATTGGTGTTGTACAAATAAAATTATATAATAATTATAATAGTAAAAAATGTACTTAGAAATCACAAGGCATATCTTAACAAACTAATGGGTATACCCGATATCCGGCGAATAATTACTCGACAAATACCCGACGTGTATTGGGTCGGGTATAGGACGCGATTTTATAACCGGGTATGGGTATGGGATTACCAATACCTGACCCGAACCCGACCCATTGCCATCCCTAATTTATTTTCTATTTTTAATAATGATTTTTTCCTTTTCCAAATCATATTTCCTTTTTTAGTTAATTAAGATATTTTATTAATAACTTAGATTCGCTATTTTTTCCCTTAACATTCCCGTATAAGTTTTGTTAAAAACAAACATGTATTCAAAATAGAGTATTTATTTGGTATCATAAAACGGTACGATAATAAAATGAACCGATTTTCTGACGGTTTGGCTATCTAAACAAGTTGCTTCTTTTTTAAATAGCATTTGTTTTACCTTATCATTTGCTCCGTTTCACCGCAACGCGCGACCTCAACAAATTACCTATATATTAAAAATCCAATTGAATGAATAGTAACATCTATATATTAAAAATAGAATCTATAAACTTACTAAACCGGGTGTATTTTTCGTACCGATTCGGCACCGGTATTCACCGGTTTTTACCCTCAAATACCAGTGCCGTACTAGTACCGACCGGTACCGTACCAGGTATATTCGGTACCCACTTTTGGGGATTTCGGTAACGGAGGTATATTCGGTACCGGTACTCACTTTTGGGGATTTCAGTAACGGTATTTTCGGTACCGGTTGGTACCAAGCTCATCAAATTCTGTAGCAACGTAGCAATGCAAGTAATTGCACCGTTTAGTTTACTTTTCATACACACAGTAAGTAAACTGTATTTCGTTTGAATGAAGTTTTATATACACAACAACTTATTTGCTTTCTTTTTTGTCTTTTTCTGTAATGAATGAATTGTAGCATGTAAAATTAACTTGGATATTTAGATTATTGATGAGCAAATTGTATCAAATCCTGTAATCAAACTGGTATCGTATCGGTACCAAATTTACTATACCAAATCATTCTCGGTACCAATTTGGTACCCACCTTTTGGCGTTTTCAGAATCGTTACATTCGGTTCGACACTGGTCTAACACTATACATGTATTTATTGATTTTTACCTTCAAATACCATACCGTATTGTAACGTGATAGCACCGTAATAACTGAACTGAAACAATCGAATTTCCAACGTGTAGGACGTGTGGGTCCTATTATTATATATTAGGTTATTTAAAATCGTTTTTTTTATGACGGAGTGTCTATCCTTACCACGCCATTTTTATTTATGTTTTGATATTCGGGATCTACTTACCGTTGCTGACACGCGTTTTGCAGTCATTGGGTCCCCGCCGCAACACGCGGACGGAAAATCAACTAGTATAGTTAATATAGATGTCCTAGTTTGAATAGTATTGAAATTGTTATTATATAGAAATAATATTGTTGTCCAAGTTTTTGTATATTTACTTTCATGTGCGGCTCGTTGGCCCATTAAGTCCACCTATATGGACATTTCTCGTTTCCCCTTACAAAATAAGATTGTCCATGCCTCCTATGCCACTAGGGATGGATCCAATTTCAAAATATATAATTCCATAATAAGCTTAAGAAAGAGGCCCATCCAGGCCAGATGGCAACACAAAGGTCTAACATTTGCAGGATAATTTTTAAAACTTAGACTGGGGTGCGGATCTCCTTGCTCCATCCTTCATCATCATCATCATCATCATCTTCATGTCAGATCTCTTTCTCGCTTTACACCCTATGGTCTTATTGTAAATTGTAATATGAGAATCAATCTTAATAGATGATTGCAAAATTCTTATAAACACATCTAGGGGTGTTCATAATTCGATTTCGATTCGTGAATTTCGAAATTCAACTCGATTTTCTAGAAATCTATTCGATTATCAAGAATTCGAATTCGAATTCAAGTCCAGTAAATTGAATATGAATTTATAATTTTAAATTCGATTCAAAATTCAAATTCATATTATACATATTTATTTAGTATATTTATGTATAATACATCCATATAACTTTAAGTTGGGCTATAATAATAATTAATCTATAAATTTATTCCAAGTCCTTAAAAATTTCATTACCAAGCCCAAATAGCCCATACGAATTCATAGATTTTAAATGAATTTGAATCAAAACAAATTTATTCGAATTCGAATTTTTAATCGAATACAAATTGGCATTTTAATTCAAATACGAATTCGAATCGAATTCGAATTGGCTAGTTTTTAATCGAATACAAATCCAAGCAAAAAAATTTTAATTATTCGAAAATTTCGATTCGAGTAATTCGAAAATTCATTATCCGATTCGATAAACACCCCTAAACATATTTAACTATTGTTTTTACTATCATACATAAGGTGTTTATTTAATTGTAAAATTGTATATCTTTCTCACTCGATATATCTTGTTTGCACTACACAGAAAAGTTCATGCATGAATTCTACAGTATTCTACTTGAAATTTGTTTTGAATTGTGCCATTGTGTAAGTAAACTTTTAACATCAACATCTATCTATCTATCTATCTATCATCATCATCATCATCAACACAACCACTAATTGTGGTGGAGAGATTCAAAAAATAGTCGGGCATTTCAATGGACCGAAATGACAACTGAATCAGGCATTTCAACAACATAACATAGCATACAAGTCATAAATGCATTAAATACATTACCAAAAAAATATAGTGAAGCTATATTATATGTTTGTCAATGGTAACTGAATCAAACATTGAAAAAACATAACAAAGCATACAAGTCATAAATGTAGGGGGGGGGGGGGGTTAGTGCACGGACCTCCCGGCCGCCGGAGTATTTCAACTCACGCAAGCTAGCTCAGCCCCATAGCTGCCTGGCGGTGATTATCCCACCCGGAATTCAATGCTTGGGGTTGCCAAGGCTCGAACCCGGGGCTCTACTGAAAGAAGGGATGAGGCTGGCCAACTGGGACACCCCAGTTGGTTACAAGTCATAAATGTATTAAACAAGTTAACGTTACTCCGCGCGTTGCTGCAGGATATTCGTTATGAAAGTCTTAAGTATGCTAACTATCAATATTTAGTTAATATGCCGGACCTTAAAGAGTATGACACTTTTGTAAAAATTGATTGAATGCTTATTGTTATATACCGAAGATTCTTAAAAATAGAATTTAACAATAATGTATGCTTATATAATAAATAAATCAGTAAATAATTATAAGTTAGCCAATATCGGTTCGGTTAACTGGCACGCGTCATAGAACAAAAGAGAAAATCCAAAAAACCAAAGTCGTAACATGCACAGTAGAATTTTGAAAAAGTTAGACATTTAAAGATCGTCAAATTAAACTAATGGTATGAATGTCGTTATTGTACCAGTAAGATAATAAACGAAACTACATAACGTACCAAATCGTCTCACACGATGTTTGAAATTTTATAACAATGATTCGTGCGAAAGAATATAACGATACTAAAAAAATAAATTAAATAATTACAGCTTCTATCTTTTTTTTTCCGTAGAGAACAAAATTACCCCCACTCTTCCCTTGATGGTTCACACACTACAACAAAAACCATGGTTCACAAAGTACTACAACAAAAACCATGGCCATAAACCCTCTATCTCCATCAAATTCACATGTTTATTATTCTTGTTTTTTTTCTTCTTCTTCACATTTATAGTTACAAAAGTCTTAATCAAAGGAAGCCGACATTTATAGCCATAAACGGTTGAACCACGGCCTGATCCGCCGCTCATAGCAAACACGTTCAAAACAACCGATGCAACCGGTGACCGATGATGATTAAAGTTGTGTCGTCAATGTATGCTTATGCCTCAAAGGTTCATTTTAAAAATATAGATAAAATGAACATCGATGATTATGTTTGTAACTTTTGTAACTGTTATGGTATTATGATGCAACAAAAAGATAAGAAGCCAAAATATTTTTCATTGCATGAAAACAAACATTACAACCTGATAATAGATACTACGAATTAATTTACGAAAACAACTTACTTTCTAACTTGCCCACCCAGTTCTAACCCACTACATGCATAACATGCATACACTTGCATGGCAAGTTTGGACATAAAATGTAATTTTCGTAAATTCTTAAAGTAACATAAAGAAAATAACATAAATAAATAACAATAATTTGGACAGTAACGGATCCTCATCTTCCTGTCGTCTTCTTCATCACTTTCGTAACCGATCCGCAATCAAATTATGCTTCAATCTCTCGTTTCTTTGTTGAAAATTTCCATCACGTCACTCGCCACCATCGTTGTGATACCCTGTAGCAGTGTAGCACAACCACTAAGACAGCCGCCTAGTTCCTGTCTGAAAGGGATAACGACAAACATAGTAACTGCACATAATTAACTGCACATAATTTGATCGTCCAAATCGAAATCGTTAAAGTGATTGCAATTCGAGAAGGAAACTAAAAGTGACAATTATGGAAAAGGCATATTGTTGAATCCATTGAACAAAGTGTAAACAGTACCTTTGATGTCGAACATGACTGACGAATTGTTGGTTGCGATTAACGAATGGTGCTTGAAGCGGAAGAATGGTATATGGAGATATTAAAGGGTTCGTCGATAAGTAAACTTATAGGATCTCCCCGCCCAAGAAATCATCAAAAAGTTTGTTTTCTTCCAAAACTTTGTGATCGCTGAAACCATTTCCAACAACTCAATGTTCGACGATCTGCAGGAAACTGAAACAAAACTATAGATATGGAGGATGAATTGTACCACTCGAATTTGCACCGTGTACGATGACGGGAGGAAAAACGGTTCGGCATGTGAATTTAATGGTGTAGTATTTAATAAATTTGAAAAGTCGGGTTGAAACGGTTATGCGTTGCATCCCCTAGTTTTGGTAAATGGGTGATTAAAGAAAAGAAACAAATTTGATGGGCGGTTAAAAAACGAAACATTGAACCGTGACGTCTCATTATTTCATGGGAACCAAGTTGGTTTTAAAAGGTGCCTACATAAATCGAAAGGACGCAAGTTGGTTTTTGTATAATAGTATATAATACCTCACGAAAAAAATAGTGAAGCTAATATTATATGTTTGTCAAACTACTTGACTTGAAATCAGACCGAAAGGAAAATACATCATAGAAACGACTAATCAATTCAATCGTATAAACATCATTTTCTCTATAGAAAGAAAATTGTGCATCCTCAATGGCATTAGTGATTTCTAGTTGCACATACGAGCCATCCAACGTAATAATCCAATGCTCCCACAGAGCATCTGTAGGCTTACAAGCAAATCTAAACTTTATGTTTGAATACTCTGAAGGAAGTATAAAACAGAGAATGGTCGGTTAGAGGTAGTGTCGAAAAATTTCCACATTCTTCGAAATATGCACCAACTCTTAATATATGATTGTCTAACAATATCATGTAGATTATGTCTCCGACAATGATTGGTTCATCAGAAGTATGCTCACCATCACATGGCAAATTAATGAGATCACCTCGGGTTCTCTCCACGCCCACTTCTTAGTTGAATATCTTTAGAAGCGATATGCCAAATAGAATCTATATCACCCTCTTAGAGATCACTACACACAAAAAACACGATTATATCATATTCAAAGGCATTTAATAAATTAGAAACGTAATGTACTATACAACAGATTTAACAAAGTTGCCATTCAGCAGACTTGATAATGTTAATACAATTACGAAAGAATATCTATTAGATTCTTAAAACCATACTTGAAGGAAGTATAAAACAGAGAATGGGCGGATAGAGGCAGCGTCGAAAAATTTCCACATTCTTCGAAATATGCACCAACTCTTAATATATGATTGTTTAACAATATCATGTAGATTATGTCTCCGACAATGATTGGCTCAGGAAGTATACTCACCATCATATGGCAAATTAGTGAGATCACCTCGGGTTGTCTTCAGGCCCACTTCTTAGTTGAATATCTTTAGAAGCGATATGCTAAATAGAATCTATATCACCCTCTTAGAGATCACTACACACAAAAAACACACGATTATATCATATTCAATGGCATTTAGTAAATTAACAACGTAATGTACTATAACAACAGATTTAACAATGTTGCCATTCAGTAGACTTGACAATGTTAATACAATTACGAAATAATATCTATCAGGTTCTTAAAACCATACTATTAATGTATATCTTCATTTCAATTTATACAGATAAACACGTACCATGAATTCGAAAGTGATAATCGATGGATCTTGTAATGTAACGGCTTGAACCAATAGTTACAATAACAACGTGTGAGGAAAAGTACTTAGGTGGTGTTTGTTTTTCCTGAAAAGGTCTTCAGAACCTCTTATGTCTGCGCCGCACAGACCTTTGGGTCTGAAGATTGTTTGTTTTCTCGAATACCTTTCATAAAAAAAGGTTTGCGAGACCACTTCTTGGTGCAGACATGGACCAATGTCTTCATGGGTCTGCAGATCTCTTCTTCTTCTTCACAAAACCCTAGCACCTTCACCCCTTCTCCTCCACCCACCGTCCGCCACCACCTCTACCTCCACCCCTTCTCCTCCACCCACCTGCAACTTCCGTTACGTTTCAGATCATCTTCTCCGACATCATCGCACACCTCGTCTCCATCATCATCTTCATCATCTCCGGTCTTCATCACCACCTACGACCACCGTATCACGAAAACCTGCAACCCTGTGCACGCCGACCACCTCCTTGTCCTCCGACCACCGCACATCCACTGAATCATCACGATCACATTCTTCATCTTCGTCGTATCTCCGTGGACATCATCTCCGGCGACTGTACTCCCCTCCAGCGGCACCTCACCTCCTCCGCCACCCCCTCCATCTCCGCCGCCCCTCCACCTCCGACGGCCTTCCACCTCCGTCGCCCTCCATCTCCGGCAGCCCTCCACCTCCGCCGCCCCTCACTCCATCCATTCGAAAATGCCCAGATGCTATTCTATTCGGAGCCCCATATTTGCCACTGCTTGACCTAGTTATCAGCTTTCTGACGTCATTCTCCGGTGACTATCTACGACAGCAGAGTTTACACCGGACAAAAGTTTGATGACGGCGTTTTGGATCTCGCTTCTGTACTTATCAATTTCGGTTTGAAATCCGGTGACGTTTCAGCTATCTCTGTGCTCAACAGGTTCTTTATTCTGCTTTAATTAGGTGCTGTTTGTTTTTTTATTGCAAATTATTAGATTAGATTGAATTAAGAACATGTTTATTGGCAAATTGAAATTTGTGTGTTGGTGCATTACTCGTTTTTTGCATTTCAAGAGTCACTAGTTGGATTCCCTGCGCCAAGTTAAAAAACAAACAGTCTTCTCCTTGCAGACTGCAGAGGTTTGGTCCACCTCTTCAGCTGCAGATGTCTGCAGATGTGGTCCGCAGACTGCAGACGTTTTACCTCTTCAAAAACAAACAACACCTTAGTTTCCGGATTGAAACCTTGGCCTCCTTAGTAGGTGGTTTACTGACATATATCAAAATAGATCCAAGAGCTCTCTGGTGGTCAGGCCGGAGAATTATGATTCCATGATCGTATGTTTCTATAAATCTACACATTAATGGTAAAAAATCAAGGTCAATTAACTTTGAACCATATTGATGAGACAACCTGTGTATGAAAACCGGCAAAGAATTTTTTATGCTATACAATAAAACATGTTGCAATGTGTAGGATCGTATTCTTAGGCTAGAAATGTCCGTAAACACAATAAGCTCAATTTACTAACATCTACCAGACCAAATCGAGTGCGAAATCCAAGATATGATCATGTTATACACTTCTTCCATAATTCAAAGTTTCATTAAAATTTGAACAGCAAATCTATACAAGCTCTCAAAGTGCCAAAATGTTCAAAGTTCCAAAAGTTATGATCCATGCGTATGAGGGTTGGTATTTATAGACCATCCCACACGTATGACCTCATGCGCACGAATGAGGATGTTCATACGCGCGTATGAGCATTCTTTACAATCAAAATTCATTTCAAAATACAAAACACCGTGATTTACTGTCCTATACATTAATTCTAGACTCAACAAAAAGTAGGCATTAGACATTGTGTATCAACACAAAGTCGTTTCTTTGCTTGTACTTTTCGAGGAATGCCTATCATGTGTCAACTTTTCATTTTCTTTGCTCGAATATCACACCGTATCAAATTTCTTCAAAGATATTGGTGAAAGTATTTCAGTTTTCATGTTGGAATCTAGCCCGGATCCCATTTTAGCCCTTTAGTGTTACAAGAGCATTTCAATCACGTATTAAATCTCTTTTAATTTGTAAAAGTTTTAAACCATACTAAGTTTAGTTATATATATGAAAAAATTGGTAGCTATGTAAGGAACATGTCATGTAGGTTAAAAAACCATTCTTCAAATTATATGTCAAAGAATACCTACATAATATCGGGGAGAGTGGGGGCATGGGGAAGGAAAGTTGGTATATGGATTAGTGGGTGAAAGCCTATAACTGCAATAATTAACTGCTAGGTAGCCCTTTTTTTAACAATCTGAGTGATCGATATTAAAAGTTGAGATGATGCGACGATCACGATATCTTAGAAACGATTGAGACTCATTGTTGTTAGTAATATATAAAGTAAACGTCAATTTATCCCCTTGTGGTAAGACCCAAAAATCAACTTGCACGCCCCTAAGGAAAGTATGAACACCTGCCTCATTGACAATGATAGAGCTTGAACGAAAATTCAGTGGGAGACACAAAAAATCCAAATTGGTGGGTAGGGGACTCTTAAAAAATTCAATATTTTACACTAGAAAAAGAAATACATAAATTTTCGGTAAAACTAACACTACAAGCCAAAATTCGGTGGGGGCTGGTGTAACATGATACGAACTATTTTAGAGAGAGATTAGAGAGAGAAGACAAAAAGATTAGCTCACTCAACACTAACTACTTTCATTAACAACTTCTGTTTAAGTACACAATCATCAACTAACTCTTAACTACCTAACATCACTTTAGACATAACTCGTGCCTCAACTATTCATTATTTACAATACAGACCCTTCACTTATTAATTCTGTATCAATACCCTCCCCTTCAACTAATTTTAACCTCAAAATTAATAGTCAAAATGAAACTCTGGAAATCGAATCATCATCTCCTCCAAATTTTCCCATGATGCATCAGTAATTGGTAAGTCATTCCACTTAATCAACACCTCCATACTCATCCGATTATTCTTTTTCACCATCCTTTTATCAATCACGGTAGCCGGACTGTAACAAAACCTTGGTTGAACAGGTAAAGGGAGAATGACTGAATGATCACCATGAGCTGGCATTAACAGCGACACATGGAAGACTGGATGTAATTGAGCTTCTTCAGGTAAATCCAGCTTATACGCCACTGCTCCCACTTTTTCAATAATAAAAAATGGTCCAAAGTATTTAGGGCTTAGCTTGTGATGTTTGTGATTCCTTAGGGAGTTTTGTCTATAATCCTGCAATTTCAAATACACCCATTGCCCTACCTCAAATTCCTTCTAGACCTCTTCTTATCTGC
The DNA here is from genome assembly GCF_002127325.2 of Helianthus annuus. Classification (NCBI taxonomy): domain Eukaryota; kingdom Viridiplantae; phylum Streptophyta; class Magnoliopsida; order Asterales; family Asteraceae; genus Helianthus; species Helianthus annuus. Next base: position 101,231,900 of record NC_035441.2, on the reverse strand, counting down.
CTTTTGTTTCATTCGATTAGAAGCAGTAAGCAAGTGTTTCCTCAATTCTTTAAGCAATTGTTCCCTTTCCAAACACAACTGATCAATAGCCTCCACAGTGCAGTCTTTAGGAATATAGGGAACAAATAGTGGAGGTGGGTAACCATATAGGGCTTGAAAAGGAGTGGTTTGAATGGCTGAATGGAAGTTGGTGTTATACCACCATTCTGCCAAAGATAGCCACTTGAGCCAAGATGTATTGGTGCTCAAAGTCATAGCCCTTAGATAAGCCTCAATCCACCTGTTTACAACCTCAGTTTGGCCATCAGACTGAGGATGATAAGCAGTTGACATAGCTAATTGCACACCATGCATCTTAGTGAATTCTTTCCAGAAATTACTCAAGAATATAGGGTCCCTATCACTCACAATCGTCTGGGGCCACCCATGAAGCTTAAAAACATGATCCATAAACAAATGAGCCACTGTCATTGCAGAATAAGGATGACTAATAGGAATAAAATGACCATACTTAGTCAATCTATCCACTATTACCATCACAACATCCTTTCCATTCACTTTAGGGAATCCACCAATGAAGTCCATTGATATATCAGAAAATACTGACTTTGGAATAGGCAAGGGCTGTAAAAGGCCAGGGTATGCTACATTTTCAGTTTTGACCCTTTGACAGATATCACATGTTCTGATGTACTGTCTGATTTGCTTGTGCAACCCTTTCCATTTAAACATTCCTTTTATCCTTTGAGTAATTGCATGAACCCCTAAATGCCCCCCCATTCCAGAACTGTGACACAATTGAATGATATCCTGCTGTAACTTCTCATCACTACCTATGACCACTCTATTCCCTTTCATCAACAGTTGCCCATCCCATTTATACCCTGGAACAGTTTCCCCTTTTGATAATTTCTCAATCCTTTCCAACAGCACAAGATCTTATAACCAAGAATCTTTAATTCTTTGCAATAATGAGGTATCCAAAGTAGATAATGAAATAGTCAATAATGCAGGTCCAGATACTCTAGACAAAGCATCTGCCACCTGGTTCTCTTTTCCTTCTTTATAGACTATTTCATAATCATACCCTAACAGTTTTGATAACCAAGCATGTTAAAGAGGGGTAGTCAACTTATATTCCATGAGATATTTCAAACTCCTCTGATACGTTTTTATGATGAAATGACCACTAGACAGATAATAGTGCCAATGCTTGTCAGCATAGATAATGGCCAATAGTTCCTTCTCATACACTGAACATGTCTGCTGCCAATGCCTAAAGCTGAAGCATCAGTTTCTAAGACAAAAGTCTTATCAAAATCTGGTAATGCCAGGACAGGTGGTGAACAAACAACCTTTTTTAACTTCTCAAAAACTATTGCAGCTTCTTCAGTCCAAACAAAATTATCTTTTTTAAGTAAGGAAGTAAGGGGTTTAGCAAAATACCATACGATTTAATGAACCTTCTGTAGTAGCCTGATAAACCCAAAAATCCCCTGAGTTGCTTAACATTTGTAGGAACTGGCCACTGTGCAACTGCTTCTATTTTCTTTGGGTCAGTAGCAACACCCTCTTTAGAGATAATGTGACCCAAGTACTCAACAGTGGTACCTCCAAATTCACACTTTGATAGTTTAGCAAACAGTTGATTGCTTCTCAGAACCTCTAATACTGCTCTCAAATGTGACACATGTTGATCCACTGACTGACTATAGATGAGTATATCATCAAAAAACACCAGCACTGATTTCCTCAAAAATGGCTTGAATGTATGATTTACCAGGGACTGAAAAGTGGCAGGAGCATTAGTTAGGCCAAAAGGCATAACTAAGAACTCAAAATGTCCTTCATGAATTCTAAATGCTGTTTTGTGGACATCATCTGGAAACATCCTAATCTGATGGTATCCAGATCTCAAGTCCAACTTAGAAAAAATCACAGCCTTTCCCAATTCATCCAACAGCTCTTCTATTAAAGGAATTGGATACTTATTCTTCACTGTAGCATCATTCAATTTCCTGTAATCTATACACATCCTCCAGGATGCATCTTTTTTCTTTACCAACACAACTGGGGCTGCAAATGGACTAGAACTACCCTGAATTACCCTAGTGTCCAACAGTTCTTTAGTCATCTTCTCAATTATATCTTTCTGTGCAGCTTGATATCTATAAGGTTTCTGACCAATAACCATTGTCTCATCCTTCAACCTTATCTTATGATCAAAAAACCTAGCTGGTGGCAAGGTAGTAGGAACTGCAAAGACATCCTGGAATTCCTCAATTAAGGCTTTAATGGATGGATACTCCTCACTTTTGGTAACTGATCAGACTTTCCTTCTTGTTGTAAACTAAACAGTTGGGACTGCACAATTTGACTTCCCTGAAAACCCAACAGATGATCCATTAATTCAGTGGAACAAAATGAAACTCTATTAGTGTTGCGGCCCTTCAATTGATACACCTTCTCATTCACTTTAAACTGCATGGTTATATCTTGAAAGTTCCATACTATATCTCCTAATGGTGACAACCATTGAATCCCCAAAACCATGTCATAATTTGCTAAGGGTAATACCAACACGTCTGCTTTCATCCACAACCCTTGCATCTGCCATTAGAAACCTGAGCACATCTGTCCACACATTAACTGTGACCCATTGGCTACCCCAACTTTCATGCCCTCAATACTTTGCAAACGACAGCTTAGCTTCCTAGCCAATTTTTCATCTATAAAGTTGTGAGTGGAGCCAGAATCAATCAAAATTTGTAATGGTTTGGTGCCCAAATTTCCTACCACTTGCATATTAGAGAATGAAGGAATCCCAGTGAGAGCATGGATAGAAATAAGTGGGTCATTTAGTGTGGTATCTATGACTTGTTCTTGCCCCATAATGTCAACGAATTGTTCCCCTTCTTCATTCTCCTGTTGACCATCATCTTCCCCACTCCAAACTTCCAATACATACAACTGTTTATTGGGACATTTGTGAGCAGGAGTGAACTTATCATTGCACCAAAAACATTCCCCCTTAGCTCTTTTGGTTTCTATTTCTTTACTAGTGAGCCTTTTGGTAGTAAACTTTTGGTTTGCTGGTAGGTTGGGTAATAAGGGCAAATGAGAAATATTAACAGGTGGTCTAAAAGTTGACAGGGGTTTAGGGTTGGCTACAAAGGTTAATGAGGTAGGCTTAGAATTGAATGGGGGTTTTGTACTGATTTTTGACTCTATCATTAGCCAACTTTTGTTTCTTGGCCAACATATAAGCTTCTTTCAAAGTTTTAGGGTCAAACACACTCATTGGACCTCCTAACTCAGGTTTAAGACACCTAATGAAAAGACTAATTGCATACTCTTCTGCAATTGTGACCCTTAACAGATTTTCATCAAACTCATCACAATATGTTTCTAAATACCTAGTTTGAACAGTAGATGACAACAAACCCATAGCATCTTTAAACAACTGAGTAGAAAATCTGTCTATTATAGTTCTAGCATATTCTGCCCAAGGAATACTAGCAACGGGTCTAGTCTTAGCAAAGTTGTTATGCCATTTCATAGCCTTACCTTCCAAATTGATGACTGCATAACGAACCTTGTAAGCTTCTGGGGTGTCATCCACATCAAAGAAATGTTCACATTTACACACCCATTCTTCCACATCCGCTGACCCATTATACTTGGGAAATTCAATCTTCCCCAATCTGAACAGCCTATCCGTGGACCTGTTGATCAATTCTTGATTGGTTGAAGTACCCGTATCATCAATATTGCTGTGGTTAGCCAAATTTTCCAGCAACTTCTTGATATCCGAAAAAGTATGCTCTGTTTTCTCCATGAAAGCATCAAATTTCAATAATGAAGTTGCATGATCTTTCATTGTCTTTTCAATTTCAGTTTGACTCCGAGTTGTCATCTTAAAATTGTCAATTGAATTGATGAATTTGAATGAAATTTGGGTTAGAATTGCTCGAACAATGAACAATCCTGGGATGAATTGAACTGAATCAATCGAACAATTGATTGATTCTACTGAATTGAAAGGACAAATCAATCGAACAATTGATTGATTTCAATGAATTGAATGCTCAAGCAATCAGTAATTGAGCTTTCGAGGATCGGAGAGCTCTGATACCAATGATACGAACTGTTTTAGAGAGAGATTAGAGAGAGAAGACAAGAAGATTAGCTCACTCAACACTAACTACTTTCATTAACAACTTCTGTTTAAGTACACAATCATCAACTAACTCTTAACTACCTAACATCACTTTAGACATAACTCGTCCCTCAACCATTCATTATTTACAATACAGACCCTTCACTTATTAATTCCGTATCATAACACCCCAAAAATACTATATTCGATTATTATGCTTAAACCAATAATTATCATGATGTATAATAACTAGGAATGTTTTAACCTAGTTAAAAGACTAGTTAATCACTAGTTGTGTCAAGTGGGTTTGAACCAAACAAAGCAACTCATAAAGTACAAGGGCTGAATGTGAACAAGTAGCAAACTTAAATGATTAAAAGCTGAATTTTATAACATTACACACATGTGTGTGTATCGTTCCAGAGAGAGAGAAGGGTGAAAACCTTCTTCCAAACTATCTAACACAAAAATATGCAAATCAAAGGGGAAAATCAAGGTTATTCCCTTGCATGTTGGAGAATTTTGATTATCTAACATCAATCAAATTTAAGGTAAGTTGTAATTTCACTTTTGGTGAGATTTACTTGTTTAGAGAATCCATGAAATAAGAGGATTTAATGATTTTTGCTACTATAAAGATGAGTTTTGATGATTGTAGAAGTGTTTATGGCTACCATGATTATTGATTTTGTGAAGTAATTGACATGTGACAAGTTTAGGTGAATTATTTAGTATCAAGTGAAGTGGGTTTTTAACCTAAGCATGAAAAACCCCAAATTGATGTGTAATAATTGAATGTAATAGTCTTGATGAACTGAAATTACATGTTAATTGATTGTTACTAGAAGTATGAATTGGTTGAGTTGTAATGAGATGGTAGGAAGTTGCCAAATTGAGCTAATAAGAATAGCTTAAGAGTTATGCCCATAAGGTGTTTGGTAAAATGCCTAAGTGAAAACTAGATACTAACAATTCATGAAAAACTTTGGTCAAAAACCCCATTGATGGTTGTTAGCAAGTATTGGTAAAATGGCCATATGTGATGGTGTCCTAATGATCGATTGTGTTGTAAAGATAAGCAACTCAAGTGATACACTGGGAGACAAAGTGGGAAAGGATACTCATCTCAAGGGAAAGCTTTAAGGTACGTAGCTATGATGTTGCGTTATTATTTCTGTTATTAGTTAATTTATGGATGTTGCCAAGATGAATTGTCGTATAAGTAAAGAAAAACGAGCCTTTAAAACAACCTGTGCCGAAGGCATGTAAAACTGATGTATAAATAACCCGCGGGGTCAAAGAAGCGGAGGTGATGCCCAACACATATGAACATAGTTAAGGACCATGGTAAAAATGATTAAAAGTGATAATTGTATCTTGTGGACGACGAGAGCCACAAGGGTGAACCAAACGGGTCATTTATGGTCTATAGGGCCATAAGGTAGATGATAGACAAGTAAAACCAAGGTATAAATGACCCACGGGGTCATGGAAGCCGAGGTGTTCTCCGAGTTACCAACCATGATTCTTGATCATGGTTGAAAAATGATAAGAAAATCTTGATGAAAGAATGCGGATGATTTGAGTTATAGAGATTAAATCTCATAACAAGTCAAACAAGTAAGAAAATAAATCCAAAGATGGCATTATAACGCCATAGTTATTCTAAGCAAAACTAACCATGACTTTGGTTATGGTTGGGGGAAATATTGAAAAGCTTTTTCGAGAAAGTAGAAGACTTGAGTTAAAACGCTCAAAGTCTCATAACATGTTAAACAAGTAATAAACCCAAACCGAATAGCAGGAGCGAAAAACTCAAGGAATATAGGCCCAGGTAGTGGGTTGTTGTTTAAAAAGTGTAGAGGAATAAACCTAATAAAAATATTATTGGGTCTGGACCAAATTAGATATGAATTGGATTAGATTATAGAGGAATAAACCTCTAAAGAATAAAATTGGGTCTGGACCGAATTAGATATGAATTGGATTGCAGAGGAATAAATCTCTAAAGAATAAAGTTGGGTCTGGACCGAATTGGATTGTAGAGGAATAAACCTCTAAAGAATAAAATTAGTTCCGGACCGAATTGGATGTGAATTGGAATGTAGAGAAATAAACCTCTAAAGAATAAAATTGGGTTTGGACCAAATTGGATAAAAAAAAATTGTTGTTTTCATTATTGGGTTAAACCATTTCGTTTAAATGTCGTGAATACTAATCATTTAATTGGATTTAAATGTCAGGTAATACCCGTCTTAGGAAACCGGATGGAAGATCAAGCTGCGCAAAGAACCGAACACACTTTACAACTTTTTCTCTTCCGTGTTTTAGTTAATTATGTTTCTAAACTTAAAATTTAAGGACATATACCTTGAATTGAATCATAGCTACTTTGGTTAGTTTAGTTTTTGTTAAAACTTGTAATCTTTTTGTGAATTAGTTTGTATAAAATATTAGTTTTTTTACATATAACGTGACAAATTTTACAAGTGGTATTCAGAGCTTAAGGTTAAAAAGGATGAATGTGTTCGGTTCGAGACTTGATTGCGAAATCTGGTAAGAAACAACGATAAAACAATCACTAAGGAAATGTTGAAAATAATTGTGGTAAAAATGCTTGGGAGGGGGTGCACTTATACACCCAAACCCAGAAAATAAAGAATAAATGGTTAAGGCAAGTTAAAAATTTAGCCAAACCAAATAGGAAGGATGCATAGTGTGTATATTAACAAACGATGTAGTTAAATTCCCATATATATTATGAAAACAGTAAATAGAAATGTTAATTAACCTATTGTGAACATTTTAGTGAAACAATTTCGGGAGGAAGTGGTGATGCCACGGTATCCCTCATGAATGAGGAGATACGTGAGAAGATTTCCGAAGAAGTTGGAAAGGCTATAAAAGCTAGCCTACCCGGATTTATGGATAGGCTACAAACTACCATATTAACGGTCGTCGAAGAAAGAATAAATGAACTGAAAGAGAGCCTTACCCAGAGAAGGATAAGGCTAAAGAAAAGAAAACTTGCCCCTACGACAAGTTCGTGGCGTACAAGCCTCCGACTTAGAATGGAGAGGCGAATCCAATTGCTTGTCAAAGACGGATAAGCGATATTGAAGGTGTTTCCAAAGAACCCATTGTGACCTAAGTGACTTTGTGGCTTATGTGACCGGCAAACTAAGAGCTCAAGAAAAGAATTGTTGGGATAACATTAGGGTTAAAAAGGGAATTGAAGCCGCACTGGCAATGACTTGGGAGGAATTTAAAACGCCCTTCCTCAAACACCATAGTCTTAAGGAAATGGTGAACAATATTAAAAAAAGAGTTCATACAACTAAGGCACAAAGGTGAAAACATCGATAAGATCATGAGGATCTTTCTCGATAAGCTAAAGTTTTCGGTTTTTTTCTAAGCTTCGTTTTTTTAGCTTTCATTTTTTTATTTATGTAATCTTTTTTTAGTTATGTAATCGTTTAATATTGAAATTAGGTAATCTTTTTTTATTATTGTTAATTATTATATAGGCATTTAAAAAAATAAATATATTTTTTATAGTTTGAATAATAAAAAAATAACAAAAAATGAGTGCCAAGTGTCGAATAACGTCACTCTTCCACGCCTCGTCCCACACCTTTTGTTTTTGCACCAAGTCCCATTTCTGGCACGTGCTTACATGTCGTCCACATGCCGCATAACACCCCATTTTCAAACTCCTCCGCACCGTATAATCTAAGCCTCTTTTACTTTTTTTTGCCGGTCTGGATGGGTACAAAGAAGAAAACAAATTTCAAATAAGTTTATTTAACTTTTTTTTAAAAAAAATAAGTTTTATTACTTCTTTATTTACTTTGTATTAATAAAGTTTTATATTTGATTTTTAGTATAAACTAGATGGAGCCCCGCCGTCGCATTGCGGTCGGGGGCTTAAAATTAAGACATCAACATAAGCTCATCCACGTTGCGGCGAGGATGGTTAAATAACACTAAACACTAACCATGAAAAATGTATGACAATACAAACGCCATTGACCTTCAACGTACTTTTATAAAGTTTGTTCGGGTCATCATCTGTTGATAATAACTTCTTGAATTGAACATGTTCTTCCATCTCCTTTGAGCTACAAATCAAATGCCATTCACCTTCTACATACTTCTTCACTTTGCCAATAGCTTATATGCCTCCAAGAATCTTGATGTTTGAGCTACAAATCAAGAGTTTATTGTAGCTGACTTTCAAAGTCATAGACTCCACTTTGAATTACAATATGATACAATTATAAGAACTTGTGAATGAAAAATGTAATAGCTCCAATAGGCTTTTAAGCAAAAAGACTAATTTAAAGTTAGTTTTTCTAAACCAACTATATATGATTGTGTTCAGTAAGTGCTACATTTGACCATAAAAGTCAAATTATACATAATGACATAATTTTTACCCAATTAAGTAGATTTTGACACTCTGGATCAACATTGATTTTAAAAGTCTTTGATATCGGCAAAATGCTAAAAATGCATTTTTGGACTTCAACTAACCCTTTATTATATGTGTTTAAGAATATGTTCTGGTACAATTTTTTTTAAGTCATCAACTTTAACAAGTTATCAAATTAACTAAAAATCAAATATTAAGTTGAGAGTGCATACTTGGTACCGGCTACACGGGTTTTGACCTGAGTTTTATCTTCTCTAATGCTCTCAACCATCATGCACCCAAGTCCCAACTATGTTATATGTTGAATCAACATGGTTAACTGGGCCATTGCATTATTAAACAGGGAAAATGCAACTGGAATGTACAATGATAAACAGTTGCAAATTTAGCGAACGAAACCAAATAGTCCGAAGTTTAGCGACCAAAACAAAACTCGTCATGAGAATAGTTGTTCATTTTTGAAAAAAGTATAAAAAAATAACAGTTATGTTGGAAAATGATTACAAACATTGTGACCATAGTAACAACTAAAATTCAAAGGTCACAAACCTAGCTACTGAAAATGATTAAGTTTTAAACGTGGTCAAAAATCATATTATGAAAAATAACAATTAACATTCTATCAAGAAACACGGTTAAAACAAATGAATTATGGTTGCAACATACGTACCCAACGCCATCGTGTCAGGGATATGCGGAAAACAAAGGCTACGATGTTAGTTAAACAATAAAACTATTAGAGCATTGTAATTCAAATCTTTATGTGTATATTTGGAAGGATGGGTTACATACAGTAGGTATCCGATTGCAACATAGGATATCAACATGGCAAATACTCGCACGCAACATCTTGATCCTAACTTCTGACACTTTTGGGGGTCCGCCTTTATCTCCTCCAGCGTGATTGCTCCACCCGCCCTCCTACCACAACGGCTGCACCCGAAGACCAATCTTTTGATCCTGTATCAACAAACATCGATGTTTACGCATCTCTCTCATTTAGTCCTACAAAAATGGGAAAACAGTAAAAACAACTTGCCATTACTCATCCCTAACTCATCATAACCAAACGGATCTAGGGGCGGAGCTAATGTATTAAGAGGGCAGCACGGGCTACGGCTCAACCCCGTATTCGTAGTGTATTTTTTTCGGTTTTTTTAGTTTTATACAAAGGATACCCCAAAACAAATACGAGGATATCCTTGAATTAATGGGCTAGCTCCGCCACTGAACGGATCATTCGTGTTTCTTATCCGTTCAAAAAGTTTCTTAAAAATACAAATCAAAACACTAACTTTGGACTGGTTTAGGCAAAAGACCGGTCAAAGCTTAGCCCAAGAAACTAAGAAAGAAAGGGTTATGCATAATAATACGTTAAAAAACACAAAACTATGATTGACCCAAACTAAAAGTTCACCTAAATAAGCTTCATTCCTCTTTAAAAACCTAAAAATCACAATAAATTGTAGGGTAATCAATGATAAGAACACTAAAAATATGAACTTGTCAAGAAAATCTGCATAACAATATAGTAAAAAAATATAACTATGAGTGACCCAAATTAAAAGTTCACCTAAATAAGCCTCGATCCTATTTAAAAAGCTAAAATTCACAATAAAATGAAAAATAATCAAATCAAAGAACAATTACATCACAAATTCTATAACTTCATGTGGATGCAAGTTTTTAAATGGGTAAAATAGATACGAAGAGTGCGGTAGTTACCTTGTTACCATTGGAATCCTTAACTCCGACACCGGAGCTACTACGGGTAACCTTAGAATTCTTCGATTTGAAAGAGGAAGAAGAAGATCTGAGATTCGCGTAAGAAGCTGGTTGAACACGCTGTAGTTTCGCCGGACCTCTAACGTTCCAATACGACGACATCGGAAACCTGAACACCGCCACTACATCGGTGCCGACGTAACTGGTGGGTGGAACCTCTGGGCTCCCTTTGCTCTGCTTCTTTCTCTTCTCTCTATCGCTCTCATCTCTCCAGTCTCCGTCATACGATCTGTTTCTTCTCTCTCTATCTGTACCACTAAAGAAATGCCTTTAAAACAATACGTGGCTATGATGAGAGGAGCGTGGCATATGGATTTACTGACAAAATAGAAAAGTAATGTACAATTTTCTAAGCTAAAGGTTCAACTAAGAGTAGCAATTAATACAATTTATGCACAATTTACAACAACCATATACACAAGCATGTTGTAAATTAGACTTGTATATAATTTTAAAGTAAATAATATAATAGTGGTGAGGTTGATGGCTCATTGGCAAATAAAAACCTTTAGAAACACTTGGGTTTGGAGGTCTTGAGATCAACTACTACACATGACATTATTAAAGAAAACTCACCTTTGAAAAATATAAGATCTTTTAGATTAAAAGATTGTTAGATTATAATTTTTCAAAACTATGAAGCAGTGTGCTTTTTATTTGCCGAATTGAGTTGTTGCAACGAACAAAACACGTGTTGATATCGTATTGTTCATATGACTTTAGCTTTTGAGTTTTCTATTTTGGTTGCTTTTTGATATCGATGCCCTGCCGCAACATGCTGAGAGACCCTAGTTTATATTACATATTATTTTTTTAGGAAATTAGCCTATAATAATTCCACCTAGATCTTATTGTCCATTAATAATCCCACCTCAGAATATCCCCCCACCAGTCCCACCTTTCACCTATTTTTCCTACAATGGTGCCCCGTTAAAAAAACTTAACGGAGTTAAGCTTTTTTCTAAATTACAAACAGATTTTTTAGAGCTTTTGATTAGAACGACGATACGAGTCCATTGATGTAAAACTTGCCTCGAAACGGTGCTCCAAACAATGAAAACGACGCTTCAATTCGGGTGTTTAGATTTCCAGTGAACCAAAATCAAGTCACCTGGAGCACCATTTCGAAGTAAGTTTTACATCAATGGACTCGTATCATCGTTCTGATCAAAAGCCCTAAAAAATCTGTTTGTAATTTGAAAAAAAGCTTAACTTCGTTAAGTTTTTTAACGTAGGACCATTGTAGGAAAAATAGATGAAAGGTGAGACTAGTGATAAGAATATTCTGAGGTGGAATCATTAATGACCAATAAAGTGTAGATGAGATTATTTGAGGCCAATTCCCCTTGTTTTTATGATTATAAAGTTTTGATACATGTATAACTATAATATTCACTAACAATATACTAGTTGACTTTATACTCTCTATTCCGTGCTAATTTCATCATTTTCTTCCTATGCACTAACAACATACTAATTGTGTAATCATGTATGTTTTTTTAAAATATGATATAGCAAGCATATTTTGAGCTAAAATTCATTAAAATTGTATATCTATATATAACATTTCAAGAAAGGTATTATACTGTAATAAGAGTCATGTCAAGGGTTTTTCCTATTTTTTAAATATTTTTTTGTCTTTTAGTTTTAGGTTTTTACCCTTTTTACCTTATATTCTACATTGTCATTTACACCTCTTATATTTGTAAAATGTCATTTTGATCATTTGGAGTTTTATGTTTAGTATATATCCAAATTGGTTTACGTTTTAACGTAAATAGTCTACGTTTTGTCATAAATTTTGTTCAAAAACAAGTTGGGTCAAATTTAATACGTTTTCATTAGTCAGTATATAAGTTCGAGTAACTTTCTTCGAAAACGTATTACGTTTTCACTAGCCGGTATGTAAATGATCTACGTTTTGTCATAAATTTTGTTCAAAAATATATTATGTTTGACCTGACTTATCGTCTACGTTTTGTCATAAGTTTTGTCGTCTCAACACGCGATACCATTCTTTAACTTGAAAAATACTATTTTTTTACGTGCTTTTTTTTCTTGATAATAAGTCAGGTCAAACATAATACGTTTTCGTGCTTATTTTATGTGTGTTTCGGTTGGTTTATATTTTGATGTAAATTTTGTTCAAAAACAAGTCGAGCCAAATATTTGACGATACAAATTCGAGTTACTTTAAATTTTAACGCCGTCGTAATGCTCGACGGGTCAAAATACTAATATAATAACTATCCATAAATGGGGTTAGGAATAGTAATTTTTTTGTCTTTTGTTTTTTATGAATTTTTTTCTCTAATGGTACTTTTTGTTTTTTGAATTTTTTTTTTCTTTCAATTTTTGTATTTTTTTCTTTTCTACATTTAGTGTTTTTCTATTGATATAATTAGCATCGATATTAATGTTTTCTATTATTAATCTTCTCTTTTATGGTTTCCAATGAGTAATGCCGATAACGATCAAAGTAACAGCAGTAGAAAAACGATCAAACTCTCGTCGCGTTGTGCGGTGAAAAGAAAAACCTATTTTAATTTCTTTTAATTGGTATTATCATAACCAATATCAATAGTTGCTTTTATGGTTTCCAGATGAGTCGAGCCGATAATGACTAGAGTCACGCTCATAACACGAGGGAAAACCAATCATACTCCCGTCGCATAGCGCTAGAGGAAAACCCCGTATCGATGTTCACTTTTATATATCGATCTTCGCCTTTTGGTTTTCAACGAGTCGAGCCGATAACGACCAAAGTCACGTCACATAGAATGGGAAAAATGATCATATTCCAGCCACATAGCTGTAACAACCCGCGTCTTTGAAGTCAAAGTACAAGTCAAAGTCAAAGTCAAAGGAAGAAAAGATTGCTAAATGCGATCTGTCACTCCTTGCTTAATTATTTATTGTACTCTTTGACTTGTAATCGATACTTTAATTTATGTACTTTAGTTGTATTATGTGGAGTAAATGCAATAATCGCAGTTTATCGTTAATCTATTTATCGCATTGCTATCGCATCGCAACTTCAATCGCATGTTCTTGATATTGTTTTACGTGTGTGTGCTACTTATGTGTTACTTGTGCATGTTTATATTTGTTTTGTGGTGATTATTCGAAAACGTAATCGCAACTCTATCGCAACGCAATATCATCGCAAACTCGAGATGTAAGGTTACTTATGTTGTTATATGATAGTTAGGTTATTTGTGTAACTATTATTTAATACTATCGTATCGCTTACCCGCATCGCATCGCAACGCTCAACGCACGAAACGAAAAGTCGAAAACCAACTCGCACTCACCATCCGATCGAACTGCCCTTCGATCCATCACTGCACACCGCCTTAACTCCTCTTCACCTATAAATACCACCTGTCACATCACTGTTCATGATGTGACTGCTCTCTCGTCCGACCAGCACACTTTGGGCTATTTTCTCTCGATTCCTCGTGATTCTTGTAAGTTTCTACCTCAAATCTTGTACTTCTATCATCTACACACACTTCTTCATCATTTTCACCATCAAATCTTAACTTTTCACCGTGAAATCTACTGATTTGGGCTGTTTTGGGGTGATGTCATCATGGGTTCTCATGAACTTCAAAGTGTGACCTCATTCCACCAAGAACAACTCAGATCTAAGAGATTTCAACATGTTTAAACACTGATTTCGTCATAATCTAAACATTTTCCAACTGATTTCCACTTTTCTTCAACATTCTCAAATTTTCACATAAAACCGATAAGATCCGGGCTCGTTCAGATCTTCTACTCATTCTATAGTGAAGAGTTGGACTGAGAATGGATTCCTATCGGGAGAAGACGACCGATTCACGGATTGAACATAAACACCCGTCAAGAACAGTTAACTGATTGGACGGGGTGATTCCATCCGATTGGACGACTTGGACTTGATGGGGTTTCCGTTGTTCGACACGTTGTCATACTATCTCAGTACAATCGCAAACTTTATAACTTAACAATTTTTACAAGTTTTCACAACGAACAGGTCACCAAACGGACTGCCGTCCGATAGGATTGCCATCCGATCGAACGACAATCCGAACGGATGACTTGTGGCTTTTCAACACTTAACAATTTTCACAAGTTTCAAAGGATTTAGTTTCAAACGAATCGCCATCCAATCGGACGGCCATTCGTCCGGATGACCTGATTTGTAGAAACACTTCTTTATTTTGAAAATGCTACAACGAAAACATCAAAGTTCCATCATACACAAACACATCCATCTCAAACGGACGACCCTCCGAGCGAATGGACATCCCTGCGGAAGGCCATCCGATCGGATGACAATCCGTCACTTGTCTCACTTGCACCGTTTAACGCACTGTTCATCGCTTATGCTTATGCTATCGTTAACTGTTCAGGCTAATCTCTCAGCGCTCCCTTTAATCCAAGAAAGTGTTTATTTACTAAACACGATCTGTGAGTATACTCGAACCCTTTTTGCTTTACACATTTTTGGGTGTTACATACGTTACTTATATCAAATCACATTGATCACACAACGCAACCACCTTTTATACGCTAACCGCTATCGCATGTCATACGTGTTATTCGATGAATGCTTGTATGTTATGTTTACACAATGGTTGTTGCCTGACACCTTAGTAACGATAGTACTATAGTTTGGACTCAGCACCTGTCGTGGACGGGGGTTGCTAAGGGTATTTCTTCATGTGTCACAGTGGTGATATGTGTTGCGCACTCTACAACTGGCAGTCACGTCTGTGCATATTTCATTGTCGATAACCTACTTGCTTCGCATTACTACATATTACATGCTGGTTATGCGTAAACCGCTTTCGCTATCTATTATGCTATTAAACTTGTATGCTCACCTTTACACTACGTGTATTGACTTTATTTTAACGTATGTGACAGGTGTTTAGGATGCTGTGCTTTGCCTTGCTTTTGTGGAATCAAGCTAGGAGAGAGTCTAGAAACAAACAATTAATATTTTGAGTTGTCGGAACTATGATTTGTCTATGAGATATCTATGTCTGTAATAATTATTTTGATGGATATGTTTTGGTATGGGAGTTAACGTTAAATATTCGGTAATATTAGTTGTTATGGACTTCTCCTGGACAATCTGTTTCGTTCAGTGCCTCATCCCGATGTTTCCGCCATCGGTTGGGGTGTGACAGATTGGTATCAGAGCCATAACTATAGGGAATTAGGCAAGACTCGACCTAGTCCGGGTCGATGTCTTAGAAACGACCTTGTCTATAGTTTAAGTACCCACAGACCGACTTGTGCAAGCCCTGTAAGGGTTTTGTACGAGCTTACTTACTATTCTCGGTCGAACTCGCTGAACACTACACTCTTGCGCGGACTTTGCATGCTACCGCTTCACGCAAGGTCAGCCTTTCCTAAGGCTGGCAAAACACACAAATTTTCTAAAATACTCATGTAAGCAAGTGTTTTGGTGGAGATTAGGTGTGAAAGCCGCAAACTCTCGATTAAATCGCTTGCCAGACGCGACTTTTTGTTATAAACACGAGAATTTGCGTTGAATCAGGAGTGAAATCCATACTTCGACGCAGATTTTCTCTCTCTATCTCGTGATTCTATCACACGAACAGGAATGCAGTTGCTAGGTTAGGGGTGAAACCCGAATCTTGATGACTCGTTCCGCTCTCGATTGTGGTTTTACAAAACTCTCACCAAAGTCTCGACGGACTCCAATGACTTGAGTCACGCTGTAACTGGAGGGATGCGTGCCGTTCGCCCAGATTGAGACGAGAGCACAGTCTAGAAGTCCAAAGTGTGTACTCGAAGTCCTTGAGAATAGTCGAATCACTTTGGGTAGTCGACGTCTATCAGCCAAGATAATCTATTCCCGATTTTATGTGTCTCGACTCTGGATTTCGCCGCCGCTGACTCTAAGACTTATCGCTTTTATGTGGTTTTACATGCTTATGTGTTTTGATTTTTGGTGATTTATACGCTTTTCTCTTTTCGCTTTGATCAACACGCGCAACTCGCACTACACATTTATCTCAATACGCTAACAAATCGCAACTCTCTCATCACACTATTGGGAGGTATGGGATCCATACGCTGTGTTACTCGCAATTGCTACTCGCTATTCGCACTCGCAACTCTCGATCGCTTTACGCAACTGTGAAAGATAGGTGAATACGTGCAATATATGTAGGTGAATATGTGCAAAATATAGCTGAAGATGTGCTTATGTGGATTACGTGCTTTTGTGCTTACGTAGACTATGTGCTTATGTGCTTACGTGCCTCTGTGGAATTATGTGCCTACGTGATTATGTGATTGGATGTGTTCCTGAGCTTTATATAAAGTAGCGCGAGGAGATACTATAGAATATGCTAGACTTAATCGACTTGCGTCTGAGTCCTATGGCGATGTCTGTTGCAGACAATGTCGTCATTTGGATCGCATCACTCCTGCACTGCTCGTCATAACCATGAGTACAAACGCATAGCTGCTCTAGTCGCAAAGTAGATGGCTAAGGTCATTCCGCAAATTGTCAGCGAGCTTAACGAGAACGCTAGCAAGTCCTCTGAAGAATCTAGGACTGATTCTCCAAAAGCTACTTTTAGCTTCAATCAGTTTAAAGCTTGTGGCCCCAAAGAATTCACCAGAGAAGACGGGCCTACTGCCATGTTTCAATGGTTCGATTCAATTGAAGTCACCCTGCGCCAAAGCAGCTGTCTTGAAAACCTACGCACTGTTAACGCCACTGGCATTTTCCAGTCCAGGGCTCTAGATTGGTGGACTGCCGAAAGAAACAAGCGTGGGAATGATGCAGCCTATTGGTTTACGTGGGATGAGTTGAAGGACATCATGATGAAGGATTTCTGCCCTCCCCACGAGCTTCAGAAGCTGGAGGACGAGTTCTGGCACATCAAGCAAGAGGGTGGCGACAACGCAGGCCTAATTGCCCGCTTTAAGCAGCTGAGTATCATTTGTCCTGGCCAAGTTACTACCCCTGATATCACTATCAAGAAATACATCCGTGCTTTACCGGATTGTGTGGCTGATTTCGTGCAAGCCGCGAAGACGACAACCATTGAGGAAACCTTCCTACTCGTTGTCGAGATTAATAACAAGCGAGTTCGGGCTGGTTACTTCGATAAAGCCACCAAGAGTCTTCACCAAGTTACCGCCTGATGTAGTGCGCAGTACGATAATGAAGATCGAACACGTTGATTCTAAGAATACCCGTGTAGTTCTTCTCCAACCCCCAAATTGCAACCCAAAGGCCACGGAATTTGAAGTGAAAATTCAGTTTTCTCAAAATTCAAGTCTGATTGTTTCAATTACTAAAGGGACATATAAATAAGAACAGAAATTCGAAATGGGCCTAAAAAAGATAACTGGCCAAACACACGGCCTAAAACAAAATGCCCAAAATAGTCCAAAAAACATAAAAATGCAAATAACTAATAGAAATAAGTGTTTTTCGGCCCGGACGATGACCCAAACCACCTTAGGCGTTTGCAGCAAGAGGGAGCTCGTTCTTACATTCGTTTCGCCTGGTCGCACGCCCAAAACGGACCCCCGTAGCCCAAGTTAGAGCCATTTTAGTGAAGCCCCTTTTGTTACACGATCCTGGGCCTCCAAATACAAGATGGCCCGCTCTTCCACACTTGGGCCCGCATCATTCCCTCCTGGGTAGACAAAATTCGACCTCGAATCCGCAGCAACCTCATCATCAGACGAATCTCCATGAAAAGGCAGCAAATGTTTGACATTGAAAACAACAGAGCAACGAATATGACTTGGTAACTTCAGACGATAGGCATTAGAATTTATCTTCTGCACAATCTCCACTGGCCCATTCTTCTTGGCTGACAACTTATTATACCCCCCCACTGAAAAACGATCCTTAGTCAAAATGGCCCAAACAAAATCACCCTCTTCAAAATCAACTTGCCTACGCTTTTGGTCTGCAGCTTGCTTGTACTTTGAATTAGCGTTGGCCAAGTTATTCTGCACAGCTTTATGAACATCATGTAACCCAACCACAAAATCTTGCACCTTCTTGGGAACAGAACTTGGGGTAGGAAGTGACATCAAATCAAGAGGACCCCGAGGCTTAGCAGAATAGACCACCTCAAACGGACTAAACCCAGTACTTCTATTAACAGCATGATTATGAGCAAACTCAGCCTGACAAAGCTTTTGATCCCAAGACTTCACATGATCACCCACAAGACACCGCAAAAGATTACCAAGTGATCGATTAACAACCTCCGTCTGCCCATCAGTTTGTGGGTGGTAAGCACTGCTAAAATTGAGCTGAGTGTTCACCATTTTCCATAAACTGCGCCAAAAGTGACTCAAGAAACGAGTATCCCGATCAGAAACTATAGAGGATGGCAAACCATGCAAACGATAGATATCTCGAAAGAACAACTGAGCCACATTAACTGCATCTGTTGTCTTCTTGCAAGGAATAAAGTGCACCATTTTTGAAAACCGGTCCACCACTACAAAGATCGAATCATTACCACGCTGAGTACGGGGTAACCCCAACACAAAATCCATGCTAATATCTACCCAAGGTTGCTGAGGGATGGGTAGAGGCATATAAAGCCCTGCATTGGTAGCTGTGCCTTTTGAAACTTGACAGATCCTGCAACGTCTAACAAACCGGTCAACATCCCTCCGCATAGTAGGCCAAAAATAAGAAGACTGCACCAATCGTAAAGTACGGTCTCTACCCACATGTCCTTCACCATGCAGTTCTTTAATTATTTGAAGGCGGAGGCTGGAATTAGGAATACATAATTGATTTTCCTTAAAAAGAAAACCGTCATGCACAAGAAAATCTGTCCTCTTCCCAAACTGCACATCCTGCAAAATGACAGAAAAATATGGATCTGTTGTGAGCTGTTCCATGAGATTGTCTAGCCCGGGTACAACAACTTTCATAGAAACAAGCAGGCTACTCCTTCTGCTCAAGGCATCTGCCACACGATTCGAAATTCCAGACTTATGCTCCACAACAAAAGTAAACTTTTCCAAGAAAGCCATCCACCGGGCATGCTTATGTGACACTTTATCTTGACTGCGGATATGCCTCAATGAATCATGGTCTGTAAATAAAACAAACTCCTTGTGAAACAAATAATGACGCCAATGTTTCACAGCCTGGACTACTGCATAAAATTCAAGATCATAAGTGCTATAACACAACTTTGGCCCAGTCAACTTCTCACTGAAATAGGACACTGGACGCCCCCCTTGACTTAGGACTGCCCCAATACCACCCTGCGAGGCATCTGTGTGCAGTTCAAAAACCCGAGAAAAATCTAGCAATATTAGAATTGGTGCTGATGTAAGCTTTTCCTTGATTAACTGAAAAGCTGATTCTGCCTCCTCAGTCCATATAAAGGTCTTCCCTTTCATGCAGTCAGTCACTGGCGCCATAAGGGAACTGAAATTTCGAATGAATCGTCTATAAAAAGAAGCAAGACCATGGAAACTACGTACTTCAGTTATTGTAGTTGGAGTTGGCCATTGCTTGACAGCCGCTACCTTTGATTCATCCACCTGTATGCCGTCACCAGAAACAACATACCCCAAAAATAGGACCTTAGGGACCATAAAGACACACTTCTTTTTGGCTGCATACAAGTTATCCCTTCGGAGCAAGGTCAAAACCTGCCGTACATGCTTCACATGCTCATCAAAATTAGGGCTATAAATAAGAACATCATCAAAATAAACCACCACAAATTTGCCAATAAAGGGCCTAAACAACTGGTTCATGACCCGCATAAATGTACTATGGGCATTGGATAAGCCAAAAGGCATCACTAACCATTCATACAACCCCTCACGAGTCTTGAAGGCGGTTTTCCACTCATCCCCAGGCCTGAGTCGGATCTGGTAATACCCACTCTTCAAGTCTAGTTTCGTGAAAATAGTGGCACCGCTAATTTGATCAAGCAAATCATCAAGTCGAGGAATAGGAAACTTGTACCTCACAGTGATCTTGTTGACTGCATGACTGTCAACACACATAATCCATGTCCCATCCTTCTTTGGAGTCAACAGAGCAGGAATAGCACAAGGACTCATGCTTTCCCGAACATACCCTTTAGAAATTAAGTCTTCAACCTGCCGATGTAATTCCTCATCAATGACAAACGTGCAAACCTTTCCCAAAATAGTACATGTTGAGTGGAAGATGTTATGCTTCAGCCAGTCATCTCCATCTGCCTTTGGTGTATAGCAAGAACGTCTAACCACCAAGTTCACCCCAACATCACCGGTCACAACCTCTTCTTCGTAATCAGTTTCTTCATCATACACTGGGTTACTTTCATATTCCTCATACTGATCATCCTCAGACTCAGCAAACAAGTGTCTTTTACCGGTCTTCTTACACTCAGCTTGACGATGGCCCGTCTCACCACAACTGAAACATCTCGGACCACTACTACTAGCCCCCTTAGAAGTAGGCCCGGTATTGCTACCCCCCGGCTTCTGCTGACTAGGCCCGCCATGTAGGACCGGTTTTGGCACCGTTCGATTGCGTAACGAACGTTTCACGTGCGGAATCCGTGAACGAACGTGACCGAACACACAATAACGTACTACTAATCGTGATTTATTGAAAGATGTGACAATTCCGGTACACGAATCACGATTACCACTACTTTCTCTCTCTAGACTTTCTCTCTCTAAACTTGGATCTCCACCAACACAATTGTGAGAGAAGTCTTCCAAAAAACTAACTAAAATCATGACATAACCTCCTATTTATATGGTCAAGGCAACTTAATGAAAGTTCTCATTAATTACAAGTTTGCCACCTTGCCATTTCTAACTAAATATGACATTATGCGCTTGATTTCTTTCGGCTTTTCACTACGACTTGAATTGACGAAGGAGATAGACAATAAATGCATCAACAATCTCCCCCTTGGATATTGCCGTAGTCAATCCGTAGTGAAACTCGTAGCGACTTTTCTTTCTATCTCTCTTGAGTTCCTCTTGCTTGAATAGAATCCCGGTGGATCTGTCTTCAGCTTCCGTTGCTCTCTTTCTTCAGACTCTTCAGGCTCCCCCTTTCGTCAAGCTTCCGTGCTTTTAGGATCGACGCCTTGCTTTCCAGATACAAGCTCCTTTAGCGTTGAGCTCGTCTTCAGACTCTCCCTTAGACTCGGCTGTCGGGATCGTAGTCTGGCTTTTCGTAGTAACAACTTCAAAAACCTACACATCTCAAACACTCTATTACAAACCAATAAAGTTGTGATTCAATTTAATGAATCAACTAAACATTTGAGAATTATTCGTAATTAAAAATTGATCAATATTTGAAACAAGTTGTGATTCAACTTAATGAATCAACTAAACATTTCGAACCATTTAACCAACCTGTTTGTTCATCATGTTTAGCCTTTGAGATTTTGAATATCAGCTTTTCAACATCAGTTGTCGAAAATCTTTTTGGATTTTCAAAATAAGAAACATAAATGCAAAAATGCAGAAATAAAATGCAGAAATGAAATATGTACAAACATATTTTTGTGAGTTTGTGTAAGAGGATCATATCAGTTTTGAGACACATCACAAGCACCGTTAAGCTTTTAATCGTTTTAAGTTCTAAACGATTCACGTTGATTGACGATATTGTTGTCCACTTAAGTTTTCATACAATTTTCAATCTATTCAGGATACTATTTAAGTGTTTTATGAACTTAGTTCGATTCATGTGTCCCACCTCTTGAATATACTCCCGTATCCAGAATCTCAATATTCAGTCTTACAGGCAAAAATACTACAATGATATCTGTACATAAATTAGGGGAAAGATGCGAGAACTGAGGGATCTCAGGTCAGAACTTCCGTTCAGCAGAGAGATATCAGCTTCGACTTAGCAGTGTGTCCCCTTTAGAGGATCTTTTCAGCTACAACAGATGATTATCAATTTTATTGTCTAATCAGCTGAGGGCTTTATGCTATGTTTCAAGCATTTTGCGGAAAGTATTAGCCAAGGACTAGGTCAGAACTACCGTTCAGCAGAAGTCCCGGAATAATACCCCAGACATCATAGAGTATAAACACCTAGTATATCATAATACGAGACCTTTCAAACGAGATTTCAGGGGTTACCTATATATCCAAGTAGTGTTCCCCATGAATTTCACAAGTTTGAAATTTTAGGTTTATATCCCGAATAAATCTACTAAATGTACAAAAACCTATCGTCACATCATCAGTGAGACCGTTTATCACATTTGGCATTACATTTCTTTAGCGTGCTGTGATAGTCCAACTGCCTCTTTTTTTACAACAAAACTCATTTTTGACTTTTTCAATGTTTTTGACATTTTCAAATTTTCTAATTTTTTAAAATTTTTCTCCCCCTAAAATCAAAATATGTTTCAATTTTGATTTTCTGGTAAAATTTGAAACAAACTGTACAAAAATTGACAACTTGATGAGAATCACTTCAATTCTCCATCCACTTGGCGTAAACAATCAGAACTCCCCCTCACAACAAACTATTTTCCCATTGTGATCTCAAAACACTTAAGTTTGTTTTAATCAAAATGGTTTTTCCGGAAAACTTAGTTTGTTTACCAAACAGTTTAGGTACGGGGTTACTTCATCATCTTGTTTTCTACACAAAAGTAGGAAAATCCAAGTACAAGTTAATGTCCTTGATTTACCATTTGCAGTCCAGAATCCTCTGTACCAATTGCGAAACATAAATTCGTCTAATACCTCTTGTAAGAAAAACACAAATAAACCTTTTTACTGTTTGTTTGATTGACGTTACCGATTAGAATTTTAGACAGATGCCGATTCATGATCCACGATGCCATCTTGGGATCTCCGGCAATTCCTGCAAAACCTTCAAACACAGATTTAAAAAGATGCCGATTCATGCTCCACGCTTACAAACCTGGGAGCTCCGGCAAGTCAGGTTTTTTCTATTTGAATAGTTTCACCCAAGCCTGACCAGCCTTGGGTGATTTTGAATTCTTATTCAACAATGGTGGAAAGTTTTTCTCATCCATTGTTAAACTAGCATTCTCGACCTTTACCTCAACACATGGCTCCTCTGGCATTGACAAACCAGAATCATTGCCTGACTTAGGCTTGTCTGACTTTGATGAGCCAGATTCATCGCCTGAAGGTGGCTTGTCTGACTTCGGCACGTCAGTTTCATCGCCGACCTTTTCCTTCTTCTTCTCCTCTTTTGTCCCCAGATTTGTATCTGATGAATTCTTTTTGCTTGTCTTTACAGCTGAGGGAATAGATTCATCAGAACTTTTATTCAATCTGTCGGGCGAACCCGAGGACAAAATCTTTTCGAGATATTCTCTCGCTTTCTTTCTCTTTTTCCTCAGTCGATCTTTCTGCCCCTGAGAAAGCTTCATTTTTGTTTCTTGAACTTTAGGTTCTTTGATCTTCTGTTCTCTGACGTTTTGGCCCGAAGCTTTCAATTCTATGGGCTTGACAACGACTGGTATCTTCTTTGCCATTTTCTGAGAATTGGCCCTCAATCTTTCATGCGATCTCCTTGGGCAATCTCGGGCAATGTGACCTTTGATGTTGCAGTTAAAGCACCTCCTGGTCTCATAACTCCAGTATTGGCAGTTAACAGCAATGTGTCCGTGATATCCGCAGCTGTAACACACTCTGTTATCGTACCGTATACCACCTTCACACCAAACGCTCAGATCATAGCATTGTCTGGCTTGGTGATATTCCTTCCTCAAGTTTGCTGGATTTGGCTTTTGAGCACTGTGGTTCGGCCTGCACCACTTATTACCAACATTTTTTGAATTTTCATTTTTTACGTTTTGTAATTTTTCATTTTGATTAGATGATTGATCTGATGAGCTTTTATTATCTTTTTGAACAATTTTCTAATTTTTAATTTTTTGTTTCTGTTCCGCTTTCTTCTTCAAAGGTTTTTGCTTCGAGCATTCACCCTTTTCAGTTGATTGCAGAACAGTTTTCTGAAACTTTTCCTTTTTATCATCAGATTTTTCACCACAATCTTTAACTTTGACTTTGTCAAAGTTTGTGACATTGTCACTTATTGGAATAGAGTTGATTGGTTTTGGACAAGGAATATTCAACTTGTCAGATGAAGTCACAAAACCGATCAACTTCTTTTCAAGTTCTTCAATCTTGATCCTGGAATTCTCAGCTTCTTTCTCAAGCTGAGATATTTTTTCAAGATGAGATTTGATAGAATTTTCATTATCCATCTTCAAATTTTCAAGAACAGATTTTTCATTCATCAAAACTTTTATCTGTTCCTGAAATTTTGATTCATTCACTTTCAGATTCTTGTTTTCAAGCTTAATCCAGAAATCTAAATCTTCTGAAGATTTCTGTTTGCTTTCAAGCTCTTTTTCCAACTTTTTGATTTTCATTTGAGCACATTCACCTTCTTTTTCAAGTTCGATAATTTTCTGAAGATGGGAATTTATCATTTTCTGTTTTTCAATGTTGTTTTTACTGAACACATTTCTCCCATCTTCAAGAATTTTCATTTGCCCTGCAAATTCTTGATTTTTCAAAGTCAAACTGTTAAAATCATTTAACAGTTTGTCATTTTCTGCTTTTAGTTTCTCACAATTTTCATGTAACCAAAGAATCTGGTTTTCAGCAGCGTGCTTCTCGTCTTTCAACTTTTTGACTTCAGATGCCAAACTTGCCATGTCTTTCACAAGTTTGTCATTATTAGTCTTGACGTTATCGCATCTTGAGCACATTGTTTCATTCTTCACCGATTCTTCAGCTTTTGGAGCTTCTTCTTCCTTTGCTATGAATGTACCTGCACAGAACATTTTAACGAAATCAAGAGGATTTCCGATATTATCAATATAACAACCTCGTTTGAAATCATATTTCATCCCATATTTTGCCCTGACACATTTAGCAACCCTTTTGTGCATCTCCTCAATCACATCTAAACCCAGATCTAGCACATTATTCTCCAAAACCTTGATCATTTCTTTCTTTTTCTTTCTGGTTTCAAGTTCATGAGCTTTAAGTTTGCTGATAAATTGATTTAGAGGTAGTTTTGAAAAATTTGAGTCCTCCTTTAAATTTTTCAAACATTCACCCCATTCAATTGGTAATGCATTAGCAAATTTCTCCAATTTCTCAGCATTTGATGGAAATATCTCATGATCTTTCAAATAATTCAGTAAAACACTATATCGGTCTTTAAGATCATCCAACGTTTCGTCTTTCAGACACACAAAATATTTAAACCTTTTTGCCCATCCATCTTTGCTCACTTTTCTATAACCCTCATCTAGAAATCCGTGATGCCAATCATTAAATCTTTCGAAATAATAGTTCTCCTGTTCATCAAACACCATTGCCATTTTTTGCAAAAACCCGACACGTGTTTGTTGACAAATAAGCGAACCAAGGAAGACGGAAAAGCGGACCAATCAACAATTTGACACAAAGGCGGACCGGATGGGTTAAATGAGCGGACTGGACGAATAAGCGGACCAAATAAGCTAACCAGAAATTCAAATGTACACAAGAGCGGTCCAAGCAATGTTCGTTCGAGCGGTTCAAGCAATATCAATTCAGCGGTGAATATGGGCCGGTGATGTTGGGCTGATGTAGGTTAATGGGCGGCACAAAACACCAAAACAACAATAACAAATGGGCGGCAACAACTACAACTATTGGGTTAATGTATTAAAGTAGGCGGTGGATTAAAGAACTTGGATTGGGCCAAAACTTGATAGTGAGGCGGTGAACAAAGTCTATGGTTGGACCAT
Source organism: Helianthus annuus (assembly GCF_002127325.2). Lineage (NCBI taxonomy): Eukaryota > Viridiplantae > Streptophyta > Magnoliopsida > Asterales > Asteraceae > Helianthus > Helianthus annuus. The sequence goes on along the minus strand of NC_035441.2, from coordinate 101,205,724 downwards.
GAATATCAAACAATAAAGGATCACATGCCCTCTGAAATATCAATTAATGAATCTGATGACTTATCGATTATGTTGGCATTTCAAACCGAATAAAGCACATTCATTTAATCGATACAACCTGACACAATATCACATGATCTCCTTTTCTCAACAACTGTCAACCTCGTAAACTGTTTCACACTAATCCATGTACTTTCACGTGAAATCAGTACTGTCACGAGAGCGAATTCACAACTGACTGAACAATTATAGTGAGATGATGTAAATCAGGGATTGGGCCGACAACCTGTAATGCTCAGACAGTCACATGAAGAAGGTGACAAATGAGCGAACTGACCAACAATCATTTGGAGCGGACCCAAACGTATCAATTTTGAGTGAACCTGTATTACCAAATGAGCGGTCCTGAATTTGACTTAAAAGCGAGCCACAGTAGTGCCAAATAAGCGATCCTAATCAATTCATTACGAGCGGTCCATAATAAAGATCAAATGAGCGAACCCTTTTTTTAATCTCAATGAGCGATCCTAATCAATTCCAAATAAGCGATCCAAACTTCTGACCAAATAAGCAATCCTGAGCTGAAATTTGACGCGAATTCGGACCGAAAAACCGCGATTACTCCTAAACGACTTGGAGTTTCGAGCTGAAACTTGGTAGGGTTGTAGATCGGGTCTATACGCACAACATATCCACAAATCAGACGAAACGGACCGTATTTACCTGTTCAATTTGATGAAAAACGATGAAAAACGTGAAAAGTAGGTAGAAGATGAAGAAATAGATGAAATCGGATCTGAATCGCCTCTGAAATCGCTGAAATCTGTACGAGAACGATGTGTTTGATCAAGCAATCGAGCTCCTAGCTCTGATACCAATTGTAGGACCGGTTTTGGCACCGTTCGATTGCGTAATGAACGTTTCACGTGCGGAATCCGTGAACGAACGTGACCGAACACACAATAACGTACTACTAATCGTGATTTATTGAAAGATGTGACAATTCCGGTACACAAATCACGATTACCACTACTTTCTCTCTCTAGACTTTCTCTCTCTAAACTTGGATCTCCACCAACACAATTGTGAGAGAAGTCTTCCAAAAAACTAACTAAAATCATGACATAACCTCCTATTTATATGGTCAAGGCAACTTAATGAAAGTTCTCATTAATTACAAGTTTGCCACCTTGCCATTTCTAACTAAATATGACATTATGCGCTTGATTTCTTCCGGCTTTTCACTACGACTTGAATTGACGAAGGCGATAGACAATAAATGCATCAACACGCCACGAGGTGCCCCACTGCCTGACCCAACGTTTCCCCCAGCAGGGGTAAATGAACCGCCCACCCGACGGTTTTGCTACTCAAAGGCCAACGCCCGTTGGTGTGCCTCAGGAATGGTTAACGGATCAAAAAGATTCACGGACTCCATGATTTGAACCCTTAGACCCCCAATATACCGAGAAACAAGTTGCTCCTCCGGTTCTTGAATATCATTCCTCGCAATCAACTGGTAAAACTCTGTGGTATAATCATCAACCGATTTAGCCCCCTGTTTCAAATTCTGCAGACGCTGGTACATCAACCTTTGACTTCCCGAGTCTATTCTGCAGACGGTTTTGCTTCTCAAAGGCAAGCACTTTTTCATCTTGGCCCACGTCACGATCCTTGACTTCCCGAGTCTATTCCGTGTTAACTTCAATTGTTGCCACCACGCAGAGGCCCTACCACGTAACCTGGTAGCGATCAAGGCCACCCGCTTGTTTTCAGGCACCTCCTTGTACTCGAACACCTCCTCTACGGTAGCCAACCAATCGATGAACCCCTCCGGATTCAAACTAGACCCATCAAATTCCGGAATATCAACTCTTATCCCAGAATCCCAACGCCTGTTACCCCCTCCACGTTCACCCCTTTGTTGCCCCTCCCGTTCGTCTTCGGAAGTCGAATCATCACCAAATGGGTTACTAATTTCAGAACCATACCCGTCATTGGGTCTCTGCCTCCTACGATTGATCAAGTCGGACATCCGGTCAGTCAACTAATCGACCACTTGATCCAACCGTTGATCCACCCTTGCCATAAGCCGCTGCTCCAACTCCCGTTCATACACTTCACCGAGAGGCCTGTTGTTGTTTCTCCTCGGAGGCATTTTGAGCCAGGAATTCGGCTCTGATACCAACTGATGTAGTGCGCAGTACGATAATGAAGATCGAACACGTTGATTCTAAGAATACCCGTGTAGTTCTTCCCCAACCCCCAAATTGCAACCCAAAGGCCACGAAATTTGAAGTGAAAATTCAGTTTTCTCAAAATTCAAGTCTGATTGTTTCAATTACTAAAGGGACATATAAATAAGAACAGAAATTCGAAATGGGCCTGAAAAAGATAACGGGCCAAACACACGGCCTAAAACAAAATGCCCAAAATAGTCCAAAAAACATAAAAATGCAAATAACTAATAGAAATAAGCGTTTTTTCATCCCAGACGATGACGCAAACCACCGTAGGCGTTTGCAGCAAGATGGAGCTCGTTCTTACGTTCATTTCGCCTGGTCCCACGCCCAAAACGGACCCCCGTAGCCCAAGTTAGAGCCATTTTAGTGAAGCCCCTTTTGTTACACGATCCTGGGCCTCCAAATACAAGATGGCCCGCTCTTCCACACTTGGGCCCGCATCACCGCCGCTCCCACCGCTGAAACTGCCGCACCGCAAGCTTCCAAGTCCTCTCGCCGCAAACGCAAGCAGAACAACAACAACAGTAGCAAGAATTGTGATGTTACCGCTGCTCCGTTCCAGGCTATCCTCGCTCAACCGCAACCCCAGAACCGCCAAGTAGTGGCCCCAGTGACCAATGCACAGCCGGCCAAGCGTGCATATACTGGTCCACACCCGCTCTGGCCTTCTTGTACCTACCATCATCCTGTTGGGATCGCGTACCGATTTTGTGTTCACTGCAACCAGTACGGTCACTTTACTGCCAACTGCCGTACCGGTCCCCACCAAGCTCCAGCTCAAGTTCGAGCTCCTCAAGCTCTTCTAGCTCCTCAAGCTCTTCTAGCTCCTCTTCCTGCTCCCCAGGGCCAACAAGCAGCTCCTGCACCCGCTGCTCACGCAAGAGCCTGCTTTGCATGTGCTGATTCCAACCACTTTGCAAGCGTCTGCCAAAACAGAGTGGTGAAGCAAGAGCCACAGCAGCAGCCGCAACAACATCAATAGCAGCAGCCTCAGCAGCAGCCAGCAGCCCGCGGACGTGCTTTCAACATCAACGCCCACCAGGCTCAAGCAGACAACAATGTGGTTAATCGTACGTTCCTTGTGAATGATATATATGCTTCGTGTTTGTTTGATACTGGAGCATACAACTATTTTGTATCGTTTGAATTCGAGAAGCTCCTAAAGCGTAAACGCGCCCATCTCCCTACGACGTTCGACGTTGAAGTTGCCACTGGAAGAACCGTCACTGTTAATTCTGTTCTACGTGATTGTACTCTTGAGCTCAACAATCACGTCTTCCCCATCGATCTTATCCCGATGTAGCTTGGTAGTTTTGACATCATAGTAGGCATGGATTTTCTTCGCGAAAATCGTGCTGAAGTCGTTTGCTTCACTAAGATGATTCATTTCTCTCTCGCTAATGGTGATCAACTTTGTGTGTATGGCGAAACTCCTTTGAAAGGTCTCAAACTCATGTCGTGTATCCAAGCGAGCAAGTATCTCCGCAAGGAATACAAAGCTTTCTTGGCTAACATCGTAGTAGCGGAGAAGGAAAAGAAAAAGAAGGCAATATATAAGGTGCCTGTGGTTCGTGGTTTTCCTCGTGTATTTCCTGACGATTTACCTGGTTTACCGCCCTCTCGTGATATTGACTTTCGTATTGATCTTATTCCTGGAGCAAATCCTGTTGCTAAAGCTCTTTATCGACTCGCTCCGTCTGAAATGCGCGAACTCTCGAGTCAATTCCAGGAATTGCTTGACAAAGCTTTATTCGCCCTAGCACCTCTCCTTGGGGCGCGCCTATCATTTTCGTCAAAAAGAAGGACGAATCGTTCCGGATGTGCATCGATTATAGGGAACTGAATAAGCTGACTACCAATAATCGCTATCCCATGCCTCGAATCGATGATTTGTTTGATCAGTTACAAGGTGCTACGTGTTTCTCGAAGATTGATTTACGCTTAGGCTATCACCAGTTACGCATTCAAGAGGAGGACACACCTAAAACCGCTTTCCGAACTCGATACGGTCACTATGAATTCGTTGTTATGCCTTTTGTTAGTGCATGCGTCTGTCGACTTCGTCTTGTATCGAGTCTTGTTCTAAGATTGTTATATCAGGGCACGCAGTTCGAGATTTATATGTAATTTCGTTTGAAAGGAGGTAATTCCGCTTGAAAGATTACATCTAATTCCGCGTGGAATTAGATTCCGCTTGGAATCTAATTTCGCTTGGAACCTCTTCAAGCGGAATTAGTTGGCTATATATGTCCTTCAAACGAAATCAGTTGTAACGGTTCCGGTTTGTGCAACGAAGTGCTACCGAAGTGTCGTCTCGCTGTAATTTGTCATCAAATCAATCATACGACAGTTTAAAGTGATATTCTTGCTGAATTGACCTCAATACGACTGTTTCCGCCTTTCGTATTGAGCATAAACTCTTCTGATCGACTCGTTCGGGTCCGCAAACGATCCTGTAAGTGGTATCAGAGCTCAGGAGGAAGAGTTCATACTAATTCAGCTGCAAATTCTGATTTCTACACCTTCTTTTTCAAATTAAATTTGATTTTATGGTAAAAATGTCTTGAATTTCACATGTCATGTGCGCAATATTGTTTTAACAAACCCTAGAAAGTTTCAGATCAAAAATCGGCTTAAAACTTGATCAATTTGACAATTTTCAGTTCGAGATGATGACATCAGCGTAATTCCACACGAAATTAGAGGATAAACTCGTTTGAAAAGTTAATTCCGTTTGAAATCTCACACGGAATTAGCTAATTCCGTTTCTATTGGTAATTTCGCTCGAAATTAGTTGATTCCGTTTCTGAGAGGTGATTCCGTTTGGTAATCTCGCACGGAATTAGAATTCCGTTTGAAAAAGTGCAATCTCAAACGAAATTAGGGTAATTTTGTTCCAAGGGTAATTTCGTTTGGACTGTGTAATCTCGTTTGAAAGGGGATTCCGTTTGAACAAACAGTTAGTGAAATTTTTGAAAAACCGAAACATGGAAGAGGAATTTTATAACGCCTTTGCTACCCTGATTACTGTTACTCAGCAGACAATGTTGGAAAATGAAACGGGGACTATGCAAAAACCGCCTAAGCTCATGAATATTGCGGAGTATAGAGGTTGGGAAGGACGTTTTGAAAACTGGGTTCAAGCAAATTATTTAGATGCTTGGGAATGCGTTGAGACGAAATATGTTAGACCGACGAATGACGATGAAGAGGAGATTGCTATCAAAGATATGAGTGCTGATGATAAAAAGAAATATAAAAATGAAAAAATGATGTTAAGTCTTCTACAACAAGCTGTGAAAGAAGACATCATGGTCTTACTGCAACATAATGGAAGTGCTTATTCGATCTGGAAAGCTTTAAGATCAAAGCTTGTTGGTAGTCAACAGATGATTAAAAACAAAAAGTCGCTTTTGAAGAAAGAGTTTGATCTGTTTCGTGGATTGAAAAATGAAAGCACAAAACAGATAATTGAAAGGTATTGCAATTTGTTGGTAAACATGAGGAGAGTGAGCATCAATAAGGACAATGAGGAGTTGATTGAAAAATTAGCAGATGCATTGCGACATGAAACTTGGGGCACATATCTCATGATGCTAAGGAACAAGAAAGGGTTTAGCAGTTTGACACTGAGCAAGTTCATTGAAAAGATTGAGGCTCAGGAGATAGAACAGAGAAAGATTTCAAGAATGAAAGACTTCGATGGTGAACAAGATATTGGGCTTTATTACAAAGCTGGGTTGAATGATTAAGCCATCAACATGTCACCAAAGGTTGAAACTGCTTTCAATGCAAAGTGTTCATCGGGAGGTTCTTCTAAAGGATCAAGTAGCAAACAAGTTTTTCATCATATCCGTTATTTGATCCAAACATTTCAGCAACAAAGAATGGCAAGATGTTACAATGCAACATTGTACTGAATCTGGAGAATGATCAGGATTATTCAGAAGAAGTTGCTAAGAGTCACATGTCTTTGTTGGGAACTGTGTTGGAATCATATGGTAGTTTAGTTGCAGGTCGGATTGGGAATCCAATGCTGACAAAAGAGGATTACGATCAAATAGACGCTGAAGAGATGGAGTAAATGGATATAAAGTGGTGTATGGCAAGTGTTTTGAGGAGAGCCGAGAAATTTAGGCAGATCACAGGAAGAGATGACTTCCATGATGCATGTGTTTCTAATTTGGGTTTTGATAAATCTAAAGTCATTTGTTTTCGTTGCAGGGAAAAAGGACACTTCAAAAGGGAGTGCACTAATCGCGAAGCAAGTGGAGCTCAAAATCCGTTCAACAGCAATGATTACTATCGGAAGGCCATTTATCATCAAGTTGCTCAACAACAACAAGAACCACAAGTGGCACATGGTAGAAAAGTAATTGAAGAATCATCAAAGAGAGAATGTTTGGTGAATCAAGAAGATTTCAGTTGGGACAAGTATATTTCAGCTGACAACAAAGCATGCCTGATAAATCAAGATTATGAAAAGTTGCCAGAAGGCTTTAGCTGGGCAAATTTCAATTGGGATGATTATGATCCGAACAAGATTTCAAATCACAAAGCTTTTGTTGCTCGAATTGAAGAAGATAGTGATGATGATACTGAGTATTATGCTAAAAGAATGGCTAAGCACTTGAAAATGATGGCAGAAAGTGATAGTGAAGATGAAAAGGTTAAAAAGAAAAAGAAAAAGGTCAAAACACCGGTTAGCAGTGATGATGAAGATGTTCCGATGATCAGAAGAAAAGTGAAAGAAGTTCCGGCTTTCAAAATTGATGATGAAGTTGATGCAAGGAAAAGAACCGTGATTTGTGAAAACTGTGAAGCAATAAAGAAGAAAAACAGCGAATTGATTAACAACATGAATAGGTTGAAAGAATCTTACAATGTGCTGAACAAAGCCATGAATATGTACAATGATACGAGCGAAGAACACGCAACAGCAATGAAGACACTTCAAGGAGCTTTCATGATAAAGAAAAAAGTTGTGAACAATTACATTGAGAAGTGTGCTGCTCTAGAATAGAAACTGGAGACTCAAAGAATTGAAACAGAAAGAGTAAATCGTTTGTTAAAAAGCTACTCATGTACTTCTTATGTCATTGATAGGATTTATCCAACTGTTGAAGGCATGAAGGCATTTGAGGGTGATGAAGTAACTGAAGAATAGAAAGTATCTGAAGAAAAGATTCCTGCTAAGAAGAAGGATACTAAAGTGAAGACATCTGGTAAGAAACAAGGTGTCAGTTACAACAAGTGTCCACCCCCGCTTGAAAATGGATATTCTCCGAGTAATCCAAATTTAGAAAGAGTCAAAAAGGCAACAAACTTACAGTGGGAGTCGGAATCTTCAGTTAATCTGCCAGAAAATATTGATGTCATGTTTACATCGTCTGACACTGATCAACAATCTCAATTGATGAAGAAAGTGGTGGATCATGTGTTAGATAATTCTGCTTGAAAGATTACATGTAATTCTGCTTGAAAGATTACATGTAATTCCGCGCGGAATTAGATTCCGCTTGGAATCTAATTTCGCTTGGAACCTCTTCAAGCGGAATTAGTTGGCTATATATATCCTTCAAATGAAATCAGTTGTAACGGTTCCGGTTTGTGGAACGAAGTGCTACTGAAGTGTCGTCTCGCTGTAATTTGTTATCAAATCAATCATACGACAGTTTAAAGTGATATTCTTGCTGAATTGACCTCAATACGACTGTTTCCGCCTCTCGTATTGAGCATAAACTCTTCTGATCGACTTGTTCGGGTACGCAAACGATCCTGCACCTTTTGGTTTGACCAACGCACCCGCGGTTTTTATGGATCTGATGAATCGCGTGTGTAAACCCTTTCTCGACTGCTTTGTCATCGTGTTCATCGATGATATCCTGATCTATTCCAAGTCAAAAGCCGAACACGCGCAGCATCTACGTTTGGTTCTCGAATTACTCAAAGGGAATCGTCTCTATGCCAAGTTCTCCAAGTGTGAGTTTTGGCTAGAGGAGGTTCAATTCCTCGGTCACATTGTCAATAGTCAAGGTATTCACGTCGACCCCGCGAAGATCAAAGCTGTTAAGAGTTGGATTACACCTAAGAACCCGCCCGAAGTCCGTTCTTTTCTCGGACTAGCGGGCTATTATCGCCGATTCATCGAAGGATTCTCTAAAATCGTTATTCCGCTTACCTCTCTCACGCACAAAGACAAGCCTTTTGTTTGGGGAACTGAACAAGAGACTGCCTTTCGAACTCTGAAGCATATGCTCTGCAATTCTCCCGTTCTCGCTTTACCCGACGGAAACGATTACTTCGTAGTCTATTGCGATGCCTCGGACCTTAGTCTCAGTTGTGTTCTCATGCAACGGGACAAGGTTATCGCGTACGCGTCTCGTCAGCTCAAGATCCACGAGAAGAACTATACAACCCACGATCTCGAGCTTGGTGCAGTTGTTTTTGCATTGAAGATTTGGCGACACTACCTTTACGGTACCAAGTGTACGGTATTCACCGACCATAAGAGCCTACAACATATCTTGAATCAAAAGGAACTGAATATGCGCCAACGCCGATGGGTTGAACTTCTTAACGATTAGGACTGTGAGATTCGTTACCACCCTAGCAAAGCAAATGTCGTTGCCGATGCTCAAAGCTGACAAAGCTATTTGCATAGCGTTCGTAATACTAACGCTCAGCACGACCTCAAAGCTCTTATTTGTGACGCTCAACATGCCTGTTTCACCGAACGCACCTTAAAGGAAAAACGAATTCTTGGTTCCGAAATCTGATTAGAAAGCAAATCAAATGGTATTCTCTACTATCTCGATCGCATCTGGATTCCAAGTAGCAATAACCTTCGGGAGATATTGTTGACTGAAGCGCACAAGTCTCGATATTCTTTTCATCCTGGTGCCGACAAAATGTACCATGACCTTCGTCTACAGTATTGGTGGCCAGGAATGAAGAAGGATATCGCTATCTACGTTTCGAAGTGCCTGACTTGTTCAAAAGTCAAGGCTAAACTGCAAAGACCCTCCGGCTTACTCGTGCAACCCGAGATCCCTATGTGGAAATGGGAGAGTATAGTTATGGACTTCATAACGAAACTCCCGCGCATGCCATCAGGTCACGATAGCATCTGGGTTATCGTTGATCGTCTTACTAAATCTGCTCATTTTCTGCCAATATGAGAAGACTTTAAGGTAGAACGATTAGCACGGATCTACACCGACGAAATTATATGTCGACACGGGATGCCTCGTGATATCATCTCTGACCGCGACGGGCGGTTTACCTCGCGCCTTTGGAAAACGTTTCAATCCGCTCTTGGTACTACTCTCAATCTAAGTACCGCTTTCCATCCCCAAACCGACGGTCAGACTGAACGAACGATTCGTACCCTTGAAGACATGCTTCGCTCGTGTGTCATAGATTTTTGTGGTAATTGGGACGCGCACTTACCTTTGGTCGAATTCTCGTACAATAACAGTTATCATTCTAGCATCCAAATGGCACCGTATGAGGCATTGTATGGAAGAAAATGTTGATCGCCTATTGTATGGCACGAGATCAGAGATGCGTAAATTACCGCTCCTGAGCTGCTGCAAGAAACGAATGACAAAATCCTCCAAATTCGAGACAATCTGTTGAAAGCTCGGAGTCATCAGAAAAGTTACCCCGATAGACATCGCAAGCCCCTTGAATTTGACGTTGGTGATCACGTACTCCTAAAGTTTTCACCTTGGAAGGGTGTGATCAGATTTGGCAAGAGAGGAAAGCTCGCGCCTCGATATGTTGGACACTTTAAGATTCTGGAAAGAATTGGTAAAGTGGCCTACAGACTCGAACTATCGGAGGAACTTAGTAACATCCACCCGATTTCCACGTTTCGAACCTCAGAAAATGTATAGCCGAGTAGAATTTACAAGTACCACTTGAGCATCTACAAGTTGACAAAACATTACACTTCGTGGAAAAGCCTGTCGAGATCGTGGACCGAGAAACCAAGAAGCTCAGACGCCCACACATTCCCATTGTGAAGGTTCGCTGGGAAGGCAAACGCGGCGCCGAGTTCACTTGGGAACTCGAAAGTGACATGAAGGCTAAGTTTCCACAGCTTTTCGTTACGCCTGCGCCTTAATTTCGGGACGACATTCCCTAAAGTAGGGGAGGCTGTAACAACCCGCGTCTTTAAAGTCAAAGTACAAGTCAAAGTCAAAGTCAAAGTCAAAGGAAGAAAAGATTGCTAAATGCGATCTGTCACTCCTTGCTTAATTATTGATTGTACTCTTTGACTTGTAATCGATACTTTAATTTATGTACTTTAGTTGTATTATGTGGAGTAAATGAAATAATCGTAGTTTATCGCTAATCTATTTATCGCATTGCAACTTGAATCGCATGTTCTGGATATTGTTTTACGTATGTGTGCTACCTATGTGTTACTGATGCATGTTTATATTTGTTTTGTGGTGATTATTCGAAAACGCAATCGCAACTCTATCGCAACGCAATCTCATCGCAAACTCGAGATATAAGGTTACTTATGTTGTTATATGATAGTTAGGTTATTTGTGTAACTATTATTTAATACTATCGCACCGCTTACCCGCATCGCATCGCAACGCTCAACGCACGAAACGAAAAATCGAAAACCAACTCGCACTCACCATCCGATCGAATGACCATTCGATCGAATTGTCATCCGTCCGGATGACCATCCGATCGGATGGCCATCCGATCGAACTGCCCTTCGATCCATCACTGCACACCGCCTTAACTCCTCTTCACCTATAAATACCACCTGTCACATCACTGTTTATGATGTGACAGCTCTCTCGTCCAACCAGCACACTTTGGGCTATTTTCTCTCGATTCCTCACGATTCTTGTAAGTTTCTACCTTAAATCTTGTACTTATATCATCTACACACACTTCTTCATCATTTTCACCATCAAATCTTAACTTTTCACCGTGAAATCTACTGATTTAGGCTATTCTAGGGTGATGTCATCATGGGTTCTCATGAACTTCAAAGTGTGACCTCATTCCATCAAGAACAACTCAGATCTAAGAGATTTAATCATGTAAAAACACTGATTTCGTCATAATCTAAACATTTTCCAACTGATTTCCACTTTTCTTCAACATTCTCAACTTTTCACATAAAACCGATAAGATCCGGGCTCGTTCAGACCTTCTACTCATTCTATAGTGAAGAGTTGGACCGAGAATGAATTCCTATCGGAGAAGACTACCAATTCACGGGTTGAACATAAACAACCATCAAGAACAGTTAACTGATTGTACGGGGTGATTCCCATCCGATCGGACGACTTGGACTTGATGGGGTTTCCGTTGTTCGACACGTTGTCATACCGTCTCAGTACAATCGCAAAACTTTACAACTTAACAATTTTTACAAGTTTTCACAACGAACAGGTCACCAAACGGACTGCCGTCCGATCGGATTGCCATCCGATCGAACGATAATCCGAACGGATAACTTGTGGCTTTTCAACACTTAACAATTTTCACAAGTTTCAAAGGATTTAGTTTCAAACAAATCGACATCCGATCGGACGGCCATTCGTCCGGATGACCATCCAGCCGGATGACCTGATTTGTAGAAACACTTCTTTATTTTGAAAATGCTACAACTAAAACTTCAAAGTTCCATCATACACAAATACATCCATCCCAAACGGATGACCCTCTGAGCGAATGGCCATCCGTCCGGATGACCATCCGTCCGGAAGGCCATCCGTTCGGATGACAATCCGTCATTTGTCTCACTCGCACTGTTTAACGCACTGTTCATCGCTTATGCTATCGTTAACTGTTCAGGCAAATCTCTCAGTGCTCCTTTCAATCCATGAAAGTGTTTATTTACTAAACACGATCTGTGAGTATACTCGATCCCTTTTTGCTTTACGCACTTTTGGGTGTTACGTACGTTACTAATATTAAATCACATCGATCACACAACGCAACCACCTTTTATACGCTAACCACTATCGCATGTCATACGTGTTATTCGATGAATGCTTGTATGTTATGTTTACACAGTGATTGTTGCCTCACACCTTAGCAACGATAGTACTATAGTTTGGACTCACCACCTATCGTGGAAGGGTTGCTAAGGGTATGTCTTCACGTGTCACAGTGATGATATGTGTTGCGCACTCTATAACTGGCAGTCACGTCTGTGCATATTTCATTGTCGATAATCAACTTGCTTCACATTACTACGTATTACATGCTAGTTATACGTAAACCGCTTTTGCTATATATTATGCTATTAAACTTGTATGCTCACCTTTAAACTACGTGTATTGACTTTATTTTAACATATGTGACAGGTGTTTAGGATGTTGTGCTTTGCCTTGCTTTTGTGGAATCAAGCTAGGAGAGAGTCTAGAAACAAACAATTAATATTTTGAGTTGTTGGAACTATGATTTGTCTGTGAGATATCTATGTCTGTGATAATTATTTTGCTGGATATGTTTTGGTATGGGACTTAACGTTAAATATCCGGTAATATTAATTGTTATGGATTTCTCCTGAACAATCTGTTTCGCTCAGTGCCTTACCCCGATGTATCCGCCATCGGTTGGGGTGTGACAATAGCGGTCGGGGTAAACCTTTTTTTCCTTTTGTTTTAAGTGTTATTATCGGTACTGTCACACCCCAATCGATAGCGGAATCATCAGGGCATGGCACTGAACGAAACAGATTATTACAGATAACAACTCGATTTGGAATAAGTCAAGACGTCGTCGATGAACACGATGACGAAACGGTCAAGATACGGCTTACACACACGATTTATCAGATCCATGAAAACCGCGGGTGCGTTGGTTAAACCAAAAGGCATAACAACGAACTCATAGTGGCCGTAACGAGTGCGAAAAGCAGTTTTAGGTATATCTTCTTCCTGGATGCGTAGCTGGTGATAGCCTGAGCATAGATCGATCTTTGAGAAACACATAGCACCTTGCAGTTGATCAAACAAATCGTCGATGCGAGGTAGGGGGTATCGGTTCTTGATGGTTAACTTATTCAATTCCCGATAGTCGATACACATCCTGAACGACCCATCCTTCTTTTTGACGAAAAGGACTGGTGCGCCCCAAGGAGAGGTGCTCGGGCGAATAAAGCCTTTTTCAAGTAACTCCTGGAGTTGGTTCGAGAGTTCCCGCATTTCGGATGGCGCGAGTTGATAAGGGGCTTTGGCTACGGGGTTAGCTCCGGGAATGAGGTCGATACGGAAGTCGATATCACGACTGGGCGGTAATCCAGGAAGATCATCAGGGAACACCTGAGGAAATTCACGGACCACAGGGACGTCTCTGATTTCTGTCTTCCTTTTCTTTTCCTTCTCCGCTACTACGATGTTGGCGAAGAAAGCACTGTATTCCTTGCGGAGATACTTGGTAGCTTGTACACATGACATGAGCTTGAGACCTTTCGAAGCAGTTTCACCGTACACACATAATAAATCACCATTCGCGAGCGAGAATCGAATCATCTTGTCGAAGCACACAACTTCAGCATGGTTTTCGTGAAGAAAGTCCATGCCTACTATGATGTCAAAACTTCCGAGCTGCATCGGAATAAGGTCGATTGGGAAGATGTGATTGTTGAGCTCAAGAGTACAATCACGAAGAACAGAATTAACGGCGACAGTTCTTCCAATAGCGACTTCAACTTCGAATGACGAGGGAAGATAAGAACGTTTACGACTAAGGAGCTTCTCGAATTCAAACGACACAAAGCAGTTATCGGCTCCAGTATCAAACAAACATGATGCATAATTACCATTCACAAAGAACGTACCATTAACCACGTTGTTGTCAGCCTGGGCTTGACGAGCATTGATGTTGAAGGTTCTGGCGCGTGCTGCTTGTTGCTGCTGCTGAGGCTGCTGCTGCTGCTGGGGTTCTTGCTTCACGACCCTGTTCAGGCACATGTTTGCAAAATGGTTAGGGTCACCACATGCAAAGCAGACTCGAGTATTGATCGCGGGTGCTTGAGCCGCTTGTTGGCCTTGCGGGGCTGGGAGTAGAGCTTGATGAGAAGTGGCTTGAACTGGGGCTTGACGAGGACCATAGCGACAATTGGCAGTAAAATGGCCGTACAAATTGCAATGAGCGCAGAAACGACAGGCGAGACCCACCGGATGATGATATGAGCATGTCGGGCAGAGCGGGTGGGGACCTGTGTAAGCACGCTTTGCTGGCGGCGCTTGAGTAACTGGTGCTGGTCGATGATGAGACTGCTGCTGAGCTGGTACGGCTTGCAGAGGAGCAGCAGCGGTAGTGACGGCACAGTTCTTGTTGCTGGAGTTGTTGTTGTTGTGCTTCTTCTTGCGGCGTGATGACTTTGATGGTTGAGCAGTGGCGGTTTCGGCGGTCGATGCAGTGGTAGCTTGATGCAGAGACTTGGAGGGCTTATCCCAGAAATCAGCTTTTACTCGCTTGTCGTTGATCTCGACGGCAAGCAAGTAGGTCTCTTCAATTGATGACGTCTTCGCGGTGTGAATAAAATCGACAACACAATCGGGTAGAGCTGAAATGTACTTCTTGATGGCCATGTCTGACGTCTTGACTTGATCGGGACATATGATGCTGAGCTGTTTAAAGCGAGCAGTCAAGGCAGTGTTATCTCCATCCTTCTGCTTAATGTTCCAAAACTCGTCCTCCAGCTTTTGGCGTTCATGGGGAGGGCATAATTCGTCCATCATGATGGCTTTCAGCTCTTTCCATGTCATCTCATAAGCTGCATCATTCCCGCGTTTGTTTCGTTCGGCCGTCCACCAGTCTAGAGCTCGGGACTGGAAGACGCCGGTGGCATTTAGGGTACGGAGATTTTCTGGACAGCCGCTTTGGCGCAGAGTGACTTCGATGGAATCAAACCATTGAAACATAGCTGTTGGGCCATCTTCTCTGGTGAATTCCTTTGGTCCGCATGCCTTGAACTGTTTAAAGCTGAAAATAGTCTTGGTAGCGTCTTTGGGAGCTTCAGTTCTTGACTCCTCAGAAGATTTGCTAACGTTTTCATAGACATCGCTCACAGCTTTTGCTACTTGCTTGGCGATGATAGCAGCAAGACGTATGTCTCTCTTTTCTTGGCGGGTAAGTGGGGTTCGGTGTCCGGATGATGACATGGTCTGCAACAGACATCGTCGTAGGTCTCAGACACATCAAAATCGAATCTCACCTCACACGTCTACTACTTACTAAAGCTCAGGAACACGTCGAAACACGTATCGCATAAACACATAAGCACATAAGCACATAATCACAGATTCACGTAGTCACAGAAGCACATAAGCACGTAGGTCACTGAAGCACAGAAACACAGAAAACACATACGTATTTAATCACAGAGGCAGTCAGAATACAGAAACCTATCATTCAAGTTCACGTGTCGTTCGCATACATATATCGGTTGTGTATAGCATATCGAGTAGCATCATCGTATGAGTATAGTATAAGCTTATATCACAGCATAATGTCGTCTATATTGTAGCGACTAGTTACCGTTTTGAGGTAGAAGAGCAATGCGAGTCGTGTTTGCCAATCGAAGTGAGAGCAATAATCGAACAAATACCGAAATTAAACACATAAACAGATAAACACATCTAAAATACATAAAATCGACGAATTATCAGAGTCAGCAGTTGCGGGCTCAGAATCGAAACACATAAAAATCGAGAAGTAGATTGTCTGCGGCAATTAGACATCGACTACCCAAGGCGATTCGACTATTCTCAATAGACTTGTCGTCACATTTCGACTTTCGGGATCGTGTTTCCGCCTCGATTCTTGGGCATTCAGCACGTATTCCCTAGGTCATACTCGTGAGTTCAGGTCGTTGGAGTCCGTCGACGCTTTGGTGAGATAAATAAAAGTCGGAACAAGTTGTCAAGGTTAGGGTTTCACCCCTAGCTTAGCAACTTCATCCTTGCTTTAGTAAAGTTGAGGAGATAATTCATCAAAATATGGATTTCACTCCTGATTTGGTATAATTCTCCTTGTTGAACAAGCGTTCGTAATTGAAAGATAATGAAGAAATCATTGATAGGTTGATAAAACAGCTTTTGATCCAGCAATTTAGTCAAGAGTTTGCGGTTTTCACACCTAATCTTGACTAAATCGCCTTCTCATTATTGAAAATTCGAGTGCGGTAATAGTGTAGTGTAGGTGAGTTCTGCTCTTTCTCGCTTGGTCTGTTGGTTCCTAACTATAGTCTAGGTCTCTAAGACTTCGACCCGGACTAGGTCGAGTCTAGCCTAATTCCCTATAGTTATGGCTCTGATACCAATCTGTCACACCCCAACCGATGGCGGAATCATCGGGGCATGGCACTGAGCGAAACAGATTGTCCAGAAGTTTCCATAACAACTATCATTACCATTCAATTTATATAATACATCCCATACCGTACCTCAAATAGCAAACAAATTATTACAGATAACATCTAGTCAAATATTCTGTTTCGACAACTCAGTTTTAATATAAAAATTGTTTATCTTTGTCTAGAGACTCAAGCTGCAAGATTTACAGACAACTATACTCTAGACTTTTATTCTAGCTTCGCCTTCCTAGCAGATAAGCATCTTAAACAACTGTCACATACGTTAAAATAAAGTCAATACTTAAAATGTAAAGGTGAGCATACAAGTTTGATAATAGCATAATAGAGTTCGAAATAGTTTACGCATAACCAGCACGTACACGGAGGAAAACGAAGCATGTTAATTATCGACATGGATCTATCGATACCAATGACTGCGGGTTGACTGCCCGAGGCAGTTCGCAATACATGATTACCACCGTAATCCATGCAAGTAATTGTCCTTAACAACCCCCGTGTGAACGGGTGCTGAGTCCAAACTATAGTATTATCGTCGTTAAGGCAGGTAGACAGCATTCCACATGTAAACATAACAACAAGCATTCATTTAGTCACGTAATACATGCGGTAACGGTTAGCGTTTGAAATAATTGAGTAGTGTGTTCGATTGTGATTTAGAATAAGTAACGTATGTAACACCCAAAAGTGCTGAAAGCAAAAAGGGATTGAGTATACTCACAGTGTTGGATGGATTGAAGGGAGCACTTGAGAGTAGGGTTAGCCTGAATAGTTCGATAGCATAACGATAAGCAACGCATAAAACGGAAAACAAGTGTTGGAGGGTCGGACAGCTGGTCGATCGGACGGTTGTCCGATCGGACGGCTTGACTGTTCGGATTGGCATTCCGTTCGGACAGCCTGTCCGGTCGGTCAGTAGACCGATCGGATGGCTGTTCGAGTGGATTGTTTCTTCCCTTGAGAAGGATGTGTTTGTGTATGATGGTTTGACCTTTTGAGGTTTTTGTTGCAGTATTTAAAAACATTGAAGTATCTTTACCTTTCAGGTCGATCGATCGAACGGACCGTTCGATCGGCCGGCTTACCGATCGGTTAGGTACTTCAGCAACAAGTTCTCATCAGGGTGTCACCTGGTCGGACGGTTTGACCGATCGGGTGGCACTCCAACGCGTTGAACATGTTGAAAATCGATTAAGTGTTGAAGCATAGTATCTCATGATCCGAAGAGTAATTCAGATCAGACGATAGTCTGACCGAACAGTAGTTCGTTCAATACTAGACTTCATGGAATTGTTCAAGTGTGGGGCCAGGTGCTAGCCGATCGACTGGCCTGGTCGATCGGCTGATTGTCCGATCGGTTGGGCTGTCCGTTTGGACAGTCAGTCTGATCGGTCAACATCCTGACCTGATCAGCTTGTTCGTCTAACCCTTGGCTGTTCTGATTGTTTGACATTATATCTAGGGTTTTGACAACAAGTTGAACCATAGAACCCTCGTTCTTACTTGTTCCTCTGGATCGGACAGGAATCACCCAAATCCGGCCAGTGAACTGTTCGGAACGGAGTTTAGCGTTTAACCCGAAGTCGGTGACCTCGTGGATAGAATCCGGATCTTGAGTCGTGCAACCACCGAAATGATTAGCAAGTTGGCACAAGCTCCGTTCCTATCGGTTTGAAGGCATTGAGTGTAAAAGAGTTGAAAGAAAGTTGGAAAACCGTCTTTCAATCCTTTTCACCGAGAAATGTTCTGATCCATGAAAGATCTTCGCTTGCTTATGTGGAAATCGGATAGATCCAAGTAATTCTTGGTGGATTGAAGCCAAAACATGAAGTTCTTCAAGAACACCATGATGACATCATCCTAGAACACTTGAATCTTGATGATTTCACGGTTAGAAATCAAGATTTGAAAGATAGAAAGGTGTAGGAGTGTGTATAGATCAAGAAAGTACAAGATTTAGGATGAAATCTTACCAGAATCGGAAGGAATCTGAGAAAAGAAGGGGAGCACGAGCTGGTCGGTCAGATCTTTCCAAAAATGGTAAAGATGACAATGACCGGGGTATTTATAGGATGCCAAAAGTGGAAAGGGCTGGCCGATCGGCCAGGCATCCCGATCGGACAGCTTGTTCGATCGGACAGCAGTCCGATCGGCTGGGCTGTTCGATCTGCTGAGAGCCTGATCGTTCAGCTGCCTGATTCGAGCGTTTGGTGCGACGATTTTTTATATTTCGATTTTGATTGCGATTGATGAGAATACGATAGAGTTTCCTATTCAAATTACTTTTAATCCCAACCACTATATCTAACATGCAATCATCTATGTCTCGCGTTGTCTTTTCGCCACCAGTTATCATAATTCGATTTCGATTGAGTTTCGTGTTTCAATTCGAGTTTCGATTGATTATCACACATATCGTAAAGTAAACATGCACAGGTAACACACAAGGCACACACACACACATATATTAACCCCAAAATTTGCGTAATTCGAGTCTCGAGTTCGATGATGATTGGATTAGCTCGACTATTGGTTAATTGACTTTATCGCATGTTTACTTCCTATTATTCACAGTCGTAACGCGGTTCGCGTTGATAAATAAACTTCGATTAATTCGACTGTAATTAATTACTCTACATAATACAACTAACGTAGAAACATAAAATAGACTAACTACGGTCAAAGGAGTCAATCTTGACTTTGACTTTGACTTTGACTTTCGGTAACACGGGGTGTTACAGGCTCCCCTTGTTTAGGGAATTTCGCCCTGAAATTAGGCTGAAAGCTGTACATCACTGTGAATCATGTTTGAGAACTTTCTCTCTCTAGACTTTCACTTGAACAACTTTGGGTACTTCGCCTTCATGTCGCTTTCGAGTTCCCAAGTGAACTCTACGCCTCGTTTGCCTTCCCATCGGACTTTCATAATAGGAATGCGCGAGCGTCTGAGTTGCTTGGTTTGGCGATCCATGATTTCGACTGGCTTCTCCACGAAGTGTAGCGTTTCGTTTATTTGAAGGTCGTCGAGAGGTACAATTAGATCATGCTCAGCCAGGCATTTTCGGAGGTTTGACACATGGAAAGTCGGGTGGACGTTACTGAGTTCCTCCGGTAGTTCGAGTCTGTAGGCGACTTTTCCGATCCTTTCCAAAATCTTAAAAGGTCCAACATATCGAGGCGCTAGTTTCCCTTTCTTGCCGAATCTGGCCACACCCTTCCAAGGTGATACCTTTAAGAGTACGTAGTCGCCAACGTCAAATTCAAGGGGCTTGCGTCTTTTATCGGTGTAACTTTTCTGTCTATCCCGGGCTTTCGGCAAGTTGTCTCGAATCTAGAGGACTTTGTCAGTCGTTTCCTGCAATAGCTCAGGACCGGTTAATTGCGAGTAACCGATCTCGTGCCACACAATAGGCGATCGACATCTTCTTCCATATAGGGCCTCAAATGGTACCATTTGGATGCTGGTATGATAACTGTTGTTGTACGAGAATTCGACTAGTGGCAGATATTTGTTCCAATTACCGCCGAAGTCTATGACACACGCACGGAGCATGTCTTCAAGAGTACGGATCGTTCTTTCAGTCTGTCCGTCGGTTTGAGGATGGAATGCGGTACTTAAGTTAAGCAACGTACCAAGAGCTGCTTGAAACGTTTCCCACAATCGCGACGTAAACCGAGCATCATGGTCAGAGATGATGTCACGAGGCGTACCATGATTACAAATGATCTCGTTGGTGTAGATTCAGGCTAATCGTTCTACCTTGTAGTCTTCCCGTATCGGCAAAAAGTGGGCTAATTTGGTCAAACGATCAACGACAACCCAAATGCTGTCGTGACCTGATGACGTGGGTGGAAGCTTGGTTATGAAATCCATAGCTATACTCTCCCACTTCCATATAGGGATTGGCGGTTGTTCGAGTAAGCCAGAGGGTCTTTGATGTTCAGCCTTGAACTTTGCACAAGTCAGGCATCTTCCGACATAGAGAGCGATATCCCTTTTCATACCCGGCCACCAGTACTTGTAGCGAAGATCCTGGTGCATTTTATCGGCACCGTGATGAATAGAATACCGAGATTTGTGAGCTTCATCCATTAAAATCTTTCACAATTCGGTCCGCTTAGGGATCCAAATTCGGTCCAGAAAATAGAAGATCCCATTTGATTTGCTTACAAGCTGAGCTCCATCGTGATAGATTCTCTCCTTCTTCAAGGTGCGTTCATTAAAGCAAGCATGTTGGGCTTCGCGGATGAGGGTTTCGGGATCATGTTGGGCTTGGGCATTACGAATACTGAGCAAATAACTCCGTCTGCTGAGCGCGTCGGCAACAACATTTGCTTTGCCTGGGTGATACCGAATCTCACAGTCGTAATCGTTGAGGAGTTCTACCCATCGGCGTTGACGCATATTGAGTTCTCTCTGATTAAAGATGTGTTGTAAACTCCTGTGATTGGTGAATATCCTACACTTTGTACCATACAGGTAGTGTCGCCAAATCTTTAATGCAAAAATAACCGCACCTAGCTCGAGATCATGGGTTGTGTAGTTCTTCTCGTGGATTTTGAGCTGTCGAGAAGCGTAAGCTATAACCTTGTCTCGTTGCATGAGGACACAACCAAGGCCAAGGTTGGAAGCATCACAGTAGATAATGAAATCGTCGTTCCCATCGGGCAATGAGAGAATAAGAGCATTGCAAAGCTTATGCTTGAGGGTTTGGAAAGCAGACTCTTGTTCGTTTCCCCAAACAAAAGACCTGTCTTTATGCGTAAGAGCGGTAAGCGGCATAACGATCTTAGAGAATCCTTCGATAAATCGTCGATAATAGCCCGCTAATCCGAGAAAAGAACGGACTTCAGACGGGTTCTTTGGTGTAATCCAACTCTTAACTGCTTCAATCTTCGCAGGGTCGACATGGATACCTTGACTATTCACGATGTGACCCAGAAACTGAACCTCTTCTAACCAGAATTCGCACTTGGAGAACTTGGCATAAAGTTGGTTTCCTTGGAGTAACTCGAGAACCAAACGTAGATGTTGCGCGTGTTCGGCTTTCGATTTGGAATAAATCAAGACGTCGTCGATGAACACGATGATGAAACGGTCAAGATACGGCTTACACACACGATTCATCAGATCCATGAAAACCGCGGGTGCGTTGGTTAAACCAAAAGGCATAACAACGAACTCATAGTGGCCGTAACGAGTGCAAAAAGCGGTTTTAGGTATATCTTCTTCCTGGATGCATAGCTGGTGATAGCCTGAGCGTAGATCGATCTTTGAGAAACACGTAGCACCTTGCAGTTGATCAAACAAATCGTCGATGCGAGGTAGGGGGTATCGGTTCTTGATGGTTAACTTATTCAATTCCCGATAGTCGATACACATCCTGAACGACCCATCCTTCTTTTTGACGAAAAGGACTGGTGCGCCCCAAGGAGAGGTGCTCGGGCGAATAAAGCCTTTTTCAAGTAACTCCTGGAGTTGGTTCGAGAGTTCCCGCATTTCGGATGGCGCGAGTTGATAAGGGGCTTTGGCTACGGGGTTAGCTCCGGGAATGAGGTCGATACGGAAGTCGATATCACGACTGGGCGGTAATCCGGGAAGATCATCAGGGAACACCTGAGGAAATTCACGGACCACAGGGACGTCTCTGATTTCTGTCTTCCTTTTCTTTTCCTTCTCCGCTACTACGATGTTGGCGAAGAAAGCACTGTATTCCTTGCGGAGATACTTGCTAGCTTGTACACATGACATGAGCTTGAGACCTTTCGAAGCAGTTTCACCGTACACACATAATAAATCACCATTCGCGAGCGAGAATCGAATCATCTTGTCGAAGCACACAACTTCAGCATGGTTTTCGCGAAGAAAGTCCATGCCTACTATGATGTCAAAACTTCCGAGCTGCATCGGAATAAGGTCGATTGGGAAGATGTGATTGTTGAGCTCAAGAGTACAATCACGAAGAACAGAATTAACGGCGACAGTTCTTCCAATAGCGACTTCAACTTCGAATGACGAGGGAAGATAAGAACGTTTACGACTAAGGAGCTTCTCGAATTCAAACGACACAAAGCAGTTATCGGCTCCAGTATCAAACAAATATGATGCATAATTACCATTCACAAAGAACGTACCATTAACCACGTTGTTGTCAGCCTGGGCTTGACGAGCATTGATGTTGAAGGTTCTGGCGCGTGCTGCTTGTTGCTGCTGCTGAGGCTGCTGCTGCTGCTGCTGGGGTTCTTACTTCACGACCCTGTTCGGGCACATGTTTGCAAAATGGTTAGGGTCACCACATGCAAAGCAGACTCGAGCATTGATCGCGGGTGCTTGAGCCGCTTGTTGGCCTTGCGGGGCTGGGAGTAGAGCTTGATGAGAAGTGGCTTGAACTGGGGCTTGACGAGGACCATAGCGACAATTGGCAGTAAAATGGCCATACAAATTGCAATGAGCGCAGAAACGACAGGCGAGACCCACCTGATGATGATATGAGCATGTCGGGCAGAGCGGGTGGGGACTATGTAAGCACGCTTTGCTGGCGGCGCTTGAGTAACTGGTGCTGGTCGATGATGAGACTGCTGCTGAGCTGGTACAGCTTGCAGAGGAGCAGCAGCAGTAGTGACGGCACAGTTCTTGTTGCTGGAGTTGTTGTTGTTGTGCTTCTTCTTGCGGCATGATGACTTTGATGGTTGAGCAGTGGCGGTTTCGGCGGTCGATGCAGTGGTAGCTTGATGCAGAGACTTGGAGGGCTTATCCCAGAAATCAGCTTTTACTCGCTTGTCGTTGATCTCGGCGGCAAGCAAGTAGGTCTCTTCAATTGATGACGTCTTCGCGGCGTGAACAAAATCGACAACACAATCGGGTAGAGCTCGAATGTACTTCTTGATGGCCATGTCTGACGTCTTGACTTGATCGGGACAGATGATGCTGAGCTGTTTAAAGCGAGCAGTCAAGGCAGCGTTATCTCCATCCTTCTACTTAATGTTCCAAAACTCGTCCTCCAGCTTTTGGCGTTCATGGGGAGGGCAGAATTCGTCCATCATGATGGCTTTCAGCTCTTTCCATGTCAGCTCATAAGCTGCATCATTCCCGCGTTTGTTTCGTTCGGCCGTCCACCAGTCTAGAGCTCAGGACTGGAAGACACCGGTGGCATTTAGGGTACGGAGATTTTCTGGACAGCCGCTTTGGCGCAGAGTGACTTCGATGGAATCAAACCATTGAAACATAGCTGTTGGGCCATCTTCTCAGGTGAATTCCTTTGGTCCACATGCCTTGAACTGTTTAAAGCTGAAAATAGTCTTGGTAGCGTCTTTGGGAGCTTCAGTTCTCGACTCCTCGGAAGATTTGCTGACGTTTTCATAGACATCGCTCACAGCTTTTGCTACTTGCTTGGCGATGATAGCAGCAAGACGCCTGTCTCTCTTTTCTTGGCGGGTAAGTGGGGTTCGGTGTCCGGATGACGACATGGTCTGCAACAGACATCGTCGTAGGTCTCAGACACATCAAAATCGAATCTCACCTCACACGTCTACTACTTACTAAAGCTCAGGAACACGTCGAAACACGTATCTCATAAACACATAAGCACATAATCACAGATTCACATAGTCACAGAAGCACATAAGCACGTAGGTCACAAAAGCACAGAAACACAGAAAACACATACGTATTTAATCACAGAGGCAGTCAGAATACAGAAACCTATCATTCAAGTTCGCGTGTCGTTCGCATACATATATCGGTTATGTATAGCATATCGAGTAGCATCATCGTATGAGTATAGTATAAGCGTATATCGCAGCATAATGTCGTCTATATTGTAGCGACTTGTTACCGTTTTGAGGTAGAAGAGCAATGCGAGTCGTGTATGTCGATCGAAGTGAGAGCAATAATCGAACAAATTCCAAAATTAAACACATAAACAGATAAACACATCTAAAATACATAAAATCGACGAATTATCAGAGTCAGCAGTTTCGGGCTCAGAATCGAAACACATAAAAATCGAGAAGTAGATTGTCTGCGGCTATTAGACATCGACTACCCAAGGCGATTCGACTATTCTCAATAGACTTGTCGTCACATTTCGACTTTCGGGATCGTGTTTCTGCCTCGATTCTTGGGCATTCAGCTCGTATTCCCTAGGTCATACTCGTGAGTTCAGGTCGTTGGAGTCCGTCGACGCTTTGGTGAGATAAATAAAAGTCGGAACAAGTTGTCAAGGTTAGGGTTTCACCCCTAGCTTAGCAACTTCTTCCTTGCTTTAGTAAAGTTGAGGAGATTATTCATCAAAATATGGATTTCACTCCTGATTTGGTATAATTCTCCTTGTTGAACAAGCGTTCGTAATTGAAAGATAATGAAGAAATCATTGATAGGTTGATAAAACAGCTTTTGATCCAGCAATTTAGTCGAGAGTTTGCGGTTTTCACACCTAATCTTGACTAAATCGCCTTCTCATTATTGAAAATTCGAGTGCGGTAATAGTGTAGTGTAGGCGAGTTCTGCTCTTTCTCGCTTGGTCTGTTGGTTCCTAACTATAGTCTAGGTCTCTAAGACTTCGACCCAGACTAGGTCGAGTCTAGCCTAATTCCCTATAGTTATGGCTCTGATACCAATCTGTCACACCCCAACCGATGGCGGAATCATCGGGTCATGGCACTAAGCGAAACAGATTGTCGAGAAGTTTCCATAACAACTATCATTACCATTCAATTTATATAATACGTCCCATACCGTACCTCAAATAGCAAACAAATTATTACAGATAACATCTAGTCAAATATTCTGTTCCGACAACTCAGATTTAAATATAAAAATTGTTTATCTTTGTCTAGAGACTCAAGATGCAAGATCTACAGACAACTATACTCTAGACTTTTATTCTAGCTTCGCCTTCCTAGCAGATAAGCATCTTAAACACCTGTCACATACGTTAAAATAAAGTCAGTACATAAAATGTAAAGGTGAGCATACAAGTTTGATAATAGCATAATAGAGTTCGAAATAGTTTACGCATAACCAGCACGTACACAGAGGAAAACAAAGCATGTTAATTATCGACATGGATCTATCGATACCAATGACTGCGGGTTGACTGCCCGAGACAGTTCGCAATACATGATTACCACCGTAATCCATGCAAATAATTGTCCTTAACAACCCCCGTGTGAACGGGTGCTGAGTCCACACTATAGTACTATCGTCGTTAAGGCAGGTAGACAACATTCCACGTGTAAACATAACAACAAGCATTCATTTAGTCACGTAATACATGCGGTAACGGTTAGCGTTTGAAATAAATGAGTAGTGTGTTCGATTGTGATTTAGAATAAGTAACGTATGTAACAACCAAAAGTGTTGAAAGCAAAAAGGGATCGAGTATACTCACAGTGTTGGATGGATTGAAGGGAGCACTTGAGAGTAAGGTTAGCCTGAATAGTTCGATAGCATAACGATAAGCAACGCATAAAACGGAAAACAAGTGTTGGAGGGTCGGACAGTTGGTCGATCGTGTCACACCCCCAAAAATCCACATGCGGAGTACCACCGCTTGGAGGCGTGACATACCAGGATCTTAGCCACCAATCACATTGAACTCATGAGTATATTTACATAAAACTTTCATTTATAAATAATAGTGTTACAACGTTACAATAGTTCACATTTTTACAGCGGAAGCATATTTAACTCGTTAAGTGTTTATAAACCATATGTATAAGCTCTTTGTCTTGTGTTGTGTTTCCATGTAGCTCGACCCATGACCACTCCAGCTTCTCAGACAGCAAGTTCCAATGTTATGCACCTAAAGGCCTGCAAGGCATGTAACAACGAGTCAACAACAAAGTTGAGCGAGTTCACAATTGGTTGTTTAGTTATAGTATTCGTTTCGTAAATCATATGTTCGTTTTGTAAACCATGTATCGTATTAATTCGTATCGCGGTCTCCCAGACATGTGTGCGAAGATTAGTGGGGGTTTCCCATGTGATCTAGACTAGTTGTATCTGTATTCGTATCGCGGCCTCCCAGACATGTTTGCGAAGATTAGTATTCGTATCGCGGCCTCCCAGACATGTTTGCGAAGATTAGTGGGGGCTTCCCATGTGTTACTAGTCTAGTTGTATCTATAGGTGTCCTTCCCCGAACGAGGACAGTGGTACGTATTCCAGTAGCGCATCCCATCCCATTCCCAACCCACCGGGAATCCCATGCCTTGGTAAGAGTGTGAACTCACCTCGGTTTGTTCAGTTTGCTAATTTAGGTGCTTACAGATATTCAGTCAAAGCCTATGACATGTACGTATACACAGTCAGTTTATGTTCGCATTGTTTTCACATAAGTTAAAATCATAGAATGCATGCAAGGTAGTGATCACTGATTCAACACATAACAGTTATACAACTTATTCATCTTCATATTCATATTTCACATGAACTCATTAGCCGTTGCAAACAGATATTTTATGGCCGACATAACATAGATCAATTTTCAATACATGCAAATATTAATGGTCAAAGGTTATTGATAATGATGATCACATGTAAACATTATAATAATATGCACATGTTTTAATTCGATTCAGACTACAAACACACCCACACATGGGCCGCCATTAACTACATATATATTCATATATATATATATATATATGTCGGTTCATGATACAGCTTCACATCCCTAGTATCCTTAGTCATCACTGACATATTTAACAGGTGGCAACCTTGTGTTTTATTATCATGCAAAAATCTAAAACACAGTCCACTTATGAATTTCCTTCCTATCGATGAAACATCAAAGCTTTTTGTTGGTTGGTGTGCGACGAAACACCACCACCGCCCACCATGATCCTGTCGACGAAACCTATCTCTCGTCGACATGGATGTTTCGCCGAGAAGAGAATTTCGTCGCGCACATAACAGTTAAAATTATCCAATCCAGTAACACATTCAGTAATCCAACTACAACGAATCAAATCATATATTTCAATTAGTTATCGTTCAAGATCATACAATTTCATATTGACACTCGCAGATCAGCAACATGGTTCTGTATATCCTTATATTTGTGTAATCAATCTACAGTTGCCCTCGTTTATAAATACGAATCATTCCGTCATTCACAACAGCCCCTAATCATCACCAACTAATCATACATACAGATTATCATTCTGTCAACAAACGAATTCATGAACCAAGATTATCAACTTCGTCTAGCATGTTAACGTATATCGATTTCATCAACCAATCAACAACATGTTAGCAAACATTGTCACGGACTTATTATTCTACTAGTACGAAACCCTAAGCCATCATATTTAATCATAACAATCATCACACTCAGAATACAACAAGGTAACATAGATGAAACACTAACCAATATGTCGAGTAGATTGGTTCGATCGAGACAAGAGGCTTCAAATAATCGGAGGCAGCCTTTACATACTTCATACGTTCATAAAAACTAAGCACATTACACATTACACATTCATCATATAAATGATAACACAACATCTCAACATAATCAACGTGCACAATTATAAAGCAAACAAGTTACGCACACACAATCGTTAAACAAATAACGTGTCGAAGAAAGGCCTTGAAAACTCGAGTTGTCACAGATCGGACGGATGTCCGATCGAACGGCTTGACCGTTCGGATTGGCATTCCGTTCAGACAGCCTGTCCGGTCGGTCAGTAGACCGATCAGATGGCTGTTTGAGTGGATTGTTTCTTCCTTTGAGAAGGATGTGTTTGTGTATGATGGTTTGACCTTTTGAGGTTTTAGTTGCAGTATTTAAAAACATTGAAGTATCTTTACCTTTCAGGTCGATCGATCGAACGGACCGTTCGATCGGCCGACTTAACCGATCGGTTAGGTACTTCAGCAACAAGTTCTCATCAGGGTGTCACCTGGTCGGACGGCTTGACCGATCGGGTGGCACTCCAACGCGTTGAACATGTTGAAAATCGATTAAGTGTTGAAGCATAGTATCTCATGATCCGAAGAGTAATTCAGATCAGACGATAGTCTGACCGAACAGTAGTTCGTTCAATACTAGACTTCATGGAATTGTTCAAGTATGGGGCCAGGTGCTAGCCGATCGGCTGGCCTGGTCGATCGGCTGATTGTCCGATCGGCTGGGCTGTCCGTTCGGACAGTCAGTCCGATCGGTCAGCATCCTGACCTGATCAGCCTGTTCGTCTAACCCTTAGCTGTTCTGATTGTTCGACGTTATATCGAGGGGTTTTGACAACAAGTTGAACCATAGAACCCTCGTTCTTACTTGTTCCTCCTGATCAGACAGGAATCACCCAAATCCGGCCAGTGAACTGTTCGGAACGGAGTTTAGCGTTTAACCCGAAGTCGGTGAACCTCATGGATAGAATCCGGATCTTGAGTCGTGCAACCACCGAAATGATTAGCAAGTCGGCACAAGCTCCGTTCCTATCGGTTTGAAGGCATTGAGAGTAAAAGAGTTGAAAGAAAGTTGGAAAACCATCTTTCAATCCTTTTCACCGAGAAATGTTCTGATCCATGAAAGATCTTTGCTTGTTTATGTGGAAATCGGTTAGATCCAAGTGATTCTTGGTGGATTGAAGCCAAAATGTCACACCCCGACCACGTGGAACAACCAAACGTGGTGGAAACGTCGGGGAGTGTTGTAACAGAATTAGTTGTTTCACAACCATGGCATACAAAGTTATGTTTTATTTATCAACCAGAGTGTTACATTGTCTCAAAAACAGGAAATAAAGAGTTCAGAACATAATTAATCTAGTTCTATCTTCATTTTAAGTCTCTAAGGCACAGGTCCGCCCTAGTGTCATGATCATCGTCCTACGCAAAAGCTCCTGAAAACACATGTGAAAATAGGTACATCAGCATAAAAATGTCTGTGAGATACATAGGTTTTGCGAAATTAGGATTCATGACTTAAGATTTAGAAATGTTTAATAAAATTCAGTCATGAACCTTATAAATTGTTTTGTTTTGTAAATCATTTGAAAAGCGATAAGATCAGATGATATGTATACATAAAAGAATAATACATGGTTAAATAAATAACCAAGTAAAATGAGTTGGGTAAAAGAAGTTGTTTGTAAAGCAATGTCTTGTGGAAGATATGTTATTTGTATAAAATGTTATTTGTCTAAATTGAAATGATTCAAATAACGCTATGATATGTAATACCATACAAACACTTATATATAGGAAGTACCAGCGGCGTATCCACCATGCTTGTATCATATTACACGTCTCGTTACTTAAATCATTTAAACAAACCACCAATGTATAAAATCCATGTTTAAACCAATTGTCAAAAAGTCCTCGTATAAGCCAAGTCAAATGTTAAAAAGTCCAAATGTAGTCAAGTAATGTGTAACAAATGTTATGTAATGTAAGTAAAGTATTATTACATAATACAAATGTAGAAAGGTACAAAACGAAGTATTTTGAATATATCAAAAAGTTATGTTTTGCAAAGTAAATGCATGTTACATTGATGCAAACATTTATGTGGTAAGTTAACGCATACATTCAAGCCTTGAGACAGTCGGATAACTGTTAGGACCGGTTTGACTCCGAAACGATTGCGTAATCGAACGTGTGACGTGCGGAATCCGTACACGAACGTGACCGAACACACGAGACGTAATATAAACGTGATTCTATTAACGAATCTGAAAATGTACAGCACCTGAATCACGAATAACTAACTTTCTCTCTCTAGCTTTCTCTCTCTAGCTTCTAGCTCTCCAAGTTGTGAAAATGGCAAAAGTCTCAAAAGTTCTAAACTAGAAGCCCTAGAGATCTATTTATAGGCCAAGGGATTAATGAGGAATCTCATTAATTACAATTATGCCACCTTGCCTTTTTTACTAACCATCACTAAATATAACACTGTAAGTTCTCGTTTTCTTCGGTTTTCTGCTACGGACTAGATTGACGGAGGCGATAGACAGATAATGCACTAACAGACTCCCCCTTGGATATTGCTGTAGTCAATCTGTAGTCAACTCGTAGCGCCTTTTCTTTCTCTCTCTCTATGTGTCTTCTTGAAGCTTTAACATCTTCAGCTACACAGACTCCCCCTTGCTCAAACATAATCCTGGTGGATCTGTCTTCAGCTTCAGCTTCTCCTTTCTGTAGACTCTTTTCTTTGTCAGGCTCCCCCTTTCGTCAAGCTTCCGTGCTTTGGGATCGACACCTTGCTTTCTGGTTACAAGCTTTTCCAGGAATGATACCTAGCTCTTTGTATGCTTCTATTTGCGTTGAGCTCGTCTTCAGACTCCCCCTTAGACTCAGCTTTCGGGATCGTAGTCTGGATCTTTCCTGCAATCACTCATACAAATGATAAGTAACAACATTTTGAACATTTAATCAAATTCTCTAATTCACTCCCCCTATCAACATACATTATAGATTTGGCAGCGTTAAAGAATCCAACTCCCTCACAGTTAATCATCCAAGTCCAAACTAATGACCTTGGAGATATCACAAACTGTTTTTGAAATTTTTGATTTTAATTCAAGTAACAAATTAATGAACTTGTTTTAGTTTCAGAAACACAATCGGCTTACTTAGATTCTGAAACTCAGCATTTCAGACATCCGTTTATCGAAACTAAAGTAGAAATCAAAATCTTTTTGTATTTTCTGAAAATATAAAGCAGTAAAGAAATATATACAAACATATTTACATACAATATTTTTGTTTTAGTATGCGTCAGAGGATCATATCAGTTTTTGACAAGTCACAAGTACCGTTGAGCTTAGTTACACATTAAGAATTAAACAATTCACTTAGATTGTTTCTAAATTCTCACACAATTTCCAATTTACTCAGGATACTATTTAGATGTCTTATGAACTTAGCTCATTCATGTGTCCCACCTCTTGAATATACTCCCGTATCCAGAATCTCAATATTAAGACACACAGGTGATTTTACTAAAATGATGTCTGTTCATAAATTAGGACATGCGAAAACTGAGGGATCTCAGGTCGATACTTCCGTATGCGCAGAGAGATATCAGTTTCGACTTTGGTATGTCCCCTTTAGAGGATCTTTTAGCTACAACAGATGATTATCAATTTTATTGTCTAATCAACTGAGGGCTATAATGCTATGTTTCAAGCATTTGAGGTAAAGCATTATCCAAGGACTAGGTCAGAACTTCCATTCAGCAGAAGTCCCGGAATAATACCCCAGACATCAATTAGTAGAAAAACCTAGTATATCAGAATATGAAACCTATCAGACGAGATTTCAGGGGTTACCTATATATCCAAGTAGTGTTCCCCACAAATTTCACAAGTTTGAAATTTTAGGTTTATATCCCGAATAAATCTACTAAATGTGTAAAAATCTACTGTTTAACACTTTATACTATACAAATCTTTAGCGTACAGTAACTGTCTACTGATGTACTATCATTTCCTCTTTTTACGCAAAACTCAAATTTTTGAATTTTATCATGTTTTTGTATTTTTCAAAATTTTCTAATGTTTTTGTATTTTCTAACAATATTTCTCCCCCTAAAATGCAAAATCATTAAAAGAAATTTGACAAACCGACACTGATAGCTTTGTCTCGCCATCCATTTTCTGCTAATCATACACTGAATTACACTAAAAGCAGAAACTACCCCCATGATTTACAACACATTGATTTTTACAGTTTGAAAACCGTTTTTCAATCTGATGAATGTAATCATGTTTGTTCAGCCGTGAGGGTTTCGGCGTATTCCATCAACACATATTTTTGGAATTTTCTATTTTTGAGAAAAATTAAAAACAAACATATTTTTGGTTTTTCAAATTTTAACAAACTAAAACATATTTTTGGTTTTTAATTTTCAAATTTTTAGAGTTTTTGAAATATTGTTTATTTATGTACAGAAAAACATATAAACTCCCTGTTTCAACCAACACAGGGTCCAGCAGCCTTCTCCTCCTCTTGGTGTGCCAGGCTGCTCCAATTTCCAAACTTACAATCTTCAGAATTCTTGAGCACCTGCACATGCAAACTTTATCAAATACAACACAATAATTTTCATTCACTAAAGATGCCGATTCATGCTTCGCGATAAAGGAAGCTCCGGCAATTCAAATTGTTTAATCAAACATTGTGTCCACCCAAGCCTCACCAGCCTTGGGTGTAACCTTGACTCTAGCAACCTGAATCTTAAAGTTTTCAGCCTTGAGTGGTGGAAAATTTGCATCATAATCAATCGAAATTGAGTCCTCAGCCTTTTTCACCTCATAAGTTGAACTTTCTATTTCTGTTTTCGATTTCCAGATTTGTTTTTGTTTCTCATTTTTAACCAAATCAACATGTGTTTTAACACTCCATGCTTGACCTTTTGGTGTTCCACGTTTGTAAAAATGTGAATCTTTTTGAACACTTTGGTTTTGAACAACAACTTTTGGTTTCCAAACCTCTTGGGGTTTTGTCATATCAACTGAAGTTTCCTAACTTTGTGTTGTTCTGAATCTGGGTGTATGAGAATTCAAGGTCTGTCTTGAATCAAACCTATTCGGGTTTGATTTCCAATTTTGATTCGAAGCAAACTTGTTTGTGTTGTACCTCCAAGTTTGTTTTGAATCAAATCTGGTTGACCTTTGTCTCTCATTCTCAGATTTCTGTTTCTCAGCATCAATGTTCTTTTGAACAACATCCACAGGTTTTGAATTTGGACACTTGCGTGCAAGATGTCCTTTTTGATCACATTTGAAACATGTTCTCATGGACACATCTTTGACCTGTGGTTGTTTCTTTTGCTTTTGAGTCTCAAACTCAGCATTAGACTGTCGTCCAATTTTAAGTTCTTTTTCTTCATCCAAACTGTTTCCTTGAACAAAACTCATTTTAGTCTGATAATTTGCCGTCTCATTTTTGTTCCAATGTTGTTTCTTCTTATAACCCAACCCAGCCTTCATATTTTTCTTTTTGAAACCAGGTTTGTTATACGAACCTTTATGACTCTTACCGACAAACTTTGAAATCTCAGACTTCTCTATCTCAACCATTTTGAAAACTTTGTCAACTTTTTCTGAAATCACATTCTGAATCGGGAATACAACATCTAAGAATAATTTGTCTGATCCAATCATGGTATAAACCAATCCCTTTGAATCATCATTCAAATTTTTCTCGGATTTGATGTTTTTCAGATATGCATCATGAAGATTTCCTTCATCTTCATCCTGTGATTCAGATTTACCTGTATCAACCGACTCTTCTTTCAACACACTTTCAACGACTTTACCTACCACCTCTGAATCATGAGAATCATCAGATTTGGAATAGGTTATGTCAATGTTGTCTGGCAATTGGTCTACCATGTTGAAAGCTTTTTCGACCTTTTCCTCATCATAAAATGCAAACTTTTCCGGTGGTGGAACTTGATGAAACTCTGAGCCAATGCCTTTCTTGTTCTGCTCAGACTCACCATCACCCGGTTTTATATTGAAAATTCGTTCAAGCACATATGACGACACGTGGTAACTTTTTAACTTGTTGTTATCCTGCTCTAAATCAGCAATCTGTCGCTTTAGCTTAGCAACATCTTCAATATAGGAATTAACAACATCTTGTTTTATAGCATACATTCGTTTAAGCTCTTTGGTTGTTTCAGAAAGATAATTCATTCTAGATTGAGCATATTTCATTTCATCTTTTACTTTATCATATGACTCTTTCGTAACATGATATGATAACTTCATTGAGTCATATTCCTTTTTCATTTCTTGACAAACAATTTCTTTTTGAGAACACTCATTTTTCATTTTCAAAACATTTTCTTTCAAAACTTCATTTTCTTTTTCTAACTTTGAACATTTTCCTGAAAGTTTTTCATCATTTTCGTTAAAAACTTTTTCTTTTTCTAACATCTCTTTGCATTTTTCTTTGAAAATGTTTTCAATTTTTATGAATTCAAGTTCTCTTATTCTGAATTGCTCATCTTTTTCAATACAAGCTCTGCACGGTTCCATGCATTTCTTGCACTGTTCAATTGGTTTTAAGACTTCAGAATCAGAATGTACCTCAGTGATTGGCACTTCGGTGTTTTCAGCAGCTTCTGTCTGCTTCATCTCATCATCATCATCTTTCTCATTCTCATTCTTTTCTTCTATTTCTTCTTTCTTCATCTCTTCTTCAATCTGCTGTTCTTCAGTGACAGCTTCTTTCACAACTTCTGCTTTAACAACTTCTGTTTCAGCAACCTTCTTCAAATTCTCCACCATTTCTTCAACATTTTTCTTCATTCTTTCCTCATCTCTTTTTCTCAAACATGACAGCATAGCATATCTGATATCTTTTTCATACTGTTTAACGTATGCATTATCTTTCATCACTCTTCTGTAATATTCAGCTCTCAATGGAACAACAAGAAGAACATCATCAAAAATTATGTCTTTCTTTGGAACAACAGGTTCTCCTTCTCTGTTGTAGTAACATTCTCTCTTCTTATCCCATCTTCTGTTACTGACAGCACTCTCATATTCTTCCTGCATGTCATCCATTCTGTTGTGGACCACGTTCCATTCTTTGTAAGTCTTCTCACTCAAAATCTCTTCTCGAGTTTTCTCTTTAATTTCAGCCATGATGCGAACCTTGAATTTCTCGAATTACCTGAATCAAATAAAACAAACAAACACTTTATCAGTTCAAACACTATCAAACAACCGAAACAAACTAGTACTCGAACTCGTGAATATTTTGTGCGAGATTGAAGGTTGACAGACTGAGCAGACTGAAAATTGACACACCGGGCGAACTGAACTTGATGCGAACTGGAATTTCAAATTTTCAAACCGTGCGAAAAAGCTATGACCCGGCAAAATCACACGACCTGGAACAATTTTGAATTTGTACGAGCTGAACCTTTGAGTGATCAAACTGTGCGAAGGTTCAAATGAACTAGATCAAATAGGCCTCTCAAAACACTTACACTACAAACACAACAATATCACACTCACACAAACTTATTATGACTGATATACAAATACTTGTTAATTGGGCCGTTTATTACTAATCCACTAGCGTTTTATACAATCAAATCCACTTATTAATTTTCTAATGTTTTGGGCCGTTCTCTTTTGGATAATGTTTCTTTTGGTTCAATATCACAGTTATTGGGTTTCAAACCCACATGCACTTTTATTACTGATTGTGACTGGAACCTCTTAATGAAATTAATATTTCATATGACCACTAAACCAATACTTTTAATCAAATGTAATTTTTTTTAATGAAACATCTAATGACTGACACATGCTTATCATTCAATGATTGGATGGCAACTTTCATTGGACCAAAAAAAAATTTGGGCGGCAAACATGAACTTCAACTAGTGGACAGCAGCAACAATTTTCATATTCAGATTACTTTGTCCGACAACAATCAAAAGTTAAAAGAAGATGATTGGGCCAAAAAGCTTAATGGGCGGCACAAAAGCATGTCACATGGGCTATGATTTGACCATTTATTTCTAAGTGGCTGCCAAACAATTTACAACAAATGTTAATTTCTTCACAAGGCCGAAAGTAGTAAAGTGGGCGGCAATGTATATGACTGTGATTGGGCCGATCTCTTTCACCAATTAAAACCAATTCTTATTAAATGGGAGGTTTAGAGGTTGTTTTTAATGCAGTGGCAGACTTATTATACTAAGTGGGCGGTAACTAGTGGACCTTTCTAAACAATTCAGAAACAAGGGGGGCGGTGGAACATTATAATGTTGGACGGTGTAATAAAGGCCTGCAATTAACCAGTTCTGCTAACAACGATGACACAAAAGCGATCCACTTAGGAACCTTATAAGCGGTCCAGAAAGATATTATGAGCGGTCCAACTGTTGCACAATGAGCGAACCAACTTATTGACCAATAAGCGAACCATAATCACTATTTTGGAGCGATCCTCAACTGTTACACCTATGAGCGATCCACCATGTTCATATAAGCGATCCAACTCAACTTTGACTAAAGAGCGGTTCACATCTGTTCAAATAAGCGATCCACATCTGTAACTTTGACGCGATTTCGAACGAAAAAATCTCGATTTCTCCTAAACGGTTTGGAATTTCGATCTGAAACTTGGTAGGGTTTTAGATCGGGTATAGGCACACAACATATCCAAAAATCAGCTGAAACGGACCATGAAAACCTGTTCGATTCGACGAAAATCAGTTAAAACCGCAAGAAATATGAAAAAGATGAAGAAGAAGAAATCGGATCTGATTCTGATGAAATCCTGTACGAAAACGTGTGAAAGATCAATGCAATCGAGCTCCTGCTCTGATACCACTTGTTAGGACCGGTTTGACTCCGAAACGATTGCGTAATCGAACGTGTGACGTGCGGAATCCGTACACGAACGTGACCGAACACACGAGACGTAATATAAACGTGATTCTATTAACGAATATGAAAATGTACAGCACCTGAATCACGAATAACTAACTTTCTCTCTCTAGCTTTCTCTCTCTAGCTTCTAGCTCTCCAAGTTGTGAAAATGGCAAAAGTCTCAAAAGTTCTAAACTAGAAGCCCTAGAGATCTATTTATAGGCCAAGGGATTAATGAGGAATCTCATTAATTACAATTATGCCACCTTGCCTTTTTTTACTAACTATCACTAAATATAACACTGTAACTTCTCGTTTTCTTCGGTTTTCTGCTACGGACTAGATTGACGGAGGCGATAGACAGATAATGCACTAACAATAACCCTAAGTCAAGGTTATCAAAAGAAATGTTTTCGGATTCAGTCATTCCTTACATCCAAACAAACCCGGGATGTCAGGAATGGGATTTGTCAAGTCCTATGGTACCACTACATACTACCGAACGGCGTAGCTAATGTTAATGAACGTATATAAGTCCCGTTTGTGCAAACCAAATGTTATAGCAAATGTAAACTCGTTATATGAAAACAATGTACTAAGTATGCTAAGTTAACATACAAAGCAGGAAAGTCGTGTAAATCAATGTGCTAGCATGCTATCAGTCAACATACATAGCAGAAATGTAAACTAAAACAATGTACTAAGTATGCACACAAAGGACATACATAGCATAGAATGTAATGAAATCATGTACTATAATGTACTAATGAACATAACAAGCATATGATATGAAAGCATGAAAAACATGAAAGTAGCAAGTAGGCACATGTGTTTCACCCCAAAACAGTTTGGAAAACGGTAAAAGAGGGGTATATGTACTCACTTGAGATTGCCTTGAAGTCCTTGTATAACAACCAAACATTGCTAGAGATCACGGATATCAAACGGCACCTAATATAGGTAACTATGTTAATATACCGGACCTAAATCGGAGGATTGGATAGGATGAGGGTTCGTAAACCAAACGAGTATGGAGAATCGTTTAATATGGTTTAACAAAGCCCACATACTAAAATGAAACCTAACCTAAGTGCTTACGACCCATTACGACCCGTTTAGCTAGCTTATGCTATCTTAACGCGTCATTCTCGTAAAACGCGTTTAGAACGCCTAACGTCGTGACCATAAGGTATAACCTCGGAAGGTTATTCCCTATACAACTATGGTCACCTAATGCATTTGGTCGGATCCTAATGATCGACCAAAAGGGTCGGGTTCGAAAGTATAAGCGATTGTTTAGATCGCTTACCTTACGACCCTATATAAGCACTAAACTAAAAGTGATAAGCTAAGCATGTTAAACATGCTTAACTAAGTTTAGAAAACAGGTTTGGTATCAAAACAAACTGTTTTGACACCTATGAGTAGTTTGGTTACAAAATACGCAAGAATGCGCATTTTGGCCGAAACTATGACTCGTCACTGAGCTTAGATAACGTGGTAATCAGTAGGTATAGTCACTATGGACTATAACCATCGTGATCACGCTCACGTTTTGAAGTTAAAACGAACTTCGCATTGACCATAAACTGGTCAATGCAGAAAGTCAAACAAAGTTTGACTTTAGGACTCGAAAAGCGATAAAAGAACGAAAGAACACTTACGAAGGGTCCCCGAAAGCTAATCTTGATCTAGGAGCTCAGGTATGAAGCAATGGCCTCAACTTAGAGCTTTTAGATCAGATTTGTGGGTTTTAAACAAGAATGGGGGGGTATTTATAGGATATGCAAGACCGTTAGGATCGTTTATCGATTTACGTGCTCGAATCTCATCCGTACAAGTGTCGAAATGTTATGGTAACTCATTTTCACCCCAACCCCAGAGATTGGCAAGAGGAATTGCCCTTTGGAGTGCTGAAAGGCTGTTAACAGCAGTTAAAACGTTTTGCTGCATCTGGCCCCTGCTTACGGACCGTATGGGTGATGGCTTACGGTCCGTAAGCCATCAACTTTGGCAGATTTACAATTTTGGTCCCTGGAGCTTGTTTCGTTGCGTAACAGCACTCCTAACACCCGTCAAACCCAATTTCAAGCCCCACAATCATGTTAAGACATAGGGAACATGAAATATGCTTGAAAATATCTCGGATGTCGGTTCGTTTGGCCGTACGGTTATGATGTTCGCTTAATTACGACGGAATGCGCATAAGTGCGAAAAACGATCCAAATTACGCGACGAATGGATTTTTCTCATGCCAAACACTAAAATAAAATATTTTAGTGCTTACATAAATTTTTGGATGTCCGGATGTATTCAGAACGTAAGTTATGCGCGAAAGTGCAAACTTATGCCTTTTTAACACTTTTAGTCCCTGAATGATCCAAAAGTTTATTTTAGCACACCGAACACCTCAAAGACTATTTCTAAGCTATGTAAAGGATATTTATGGTATGTTTAACTTATGGTCATGTTCCGGAATGTCTGTTACAGTTCAAATTGGCATACTTTCGCAGTTTGTCAAATTTAGTCCCTGTAAGCGAATTAACTTGTTTTTGCCATACCAAAGCCTTCAAAACTTATTTCTAAGTTATGTAAAGGTTATTTAAGGTATGTTAAGTATATGTTGGTGTTCCAGAGTATTTGTCGCATTAAACTGAGTACGTTTACGCACCAGTTTGCGTATAATTCTCCAGAAAGCGATGTAGAGTTTAAAATTGAACAAAAGTCAAAACATGAAAAATGTAAAACATAACCAAACAAACATTAGGATCAAATAACTTTGTTTTATTGATAACTGAACTGTTCACAATGATTTCAAGCACAAATGTTACAGTCTCCTCTACTTGTGGAAATTTCGTCTCGAAATTTATTTAGAGGAAACTCGTGGAAAAAGATGTGGATATTTCGCCTTCATTTGATCTTCGCGTTCCCAAGTAAACTCGGGTCCACGTTTAGATTCCCAGCGAACCTTGACCAAAGGAATGCGCTTGCGCTTAAGCCACTTGACTTCACGTTCCATGATTTCCACTGGTTTCTCAACAAATTTCAGTGTTTTATCAACACGAATTTCGTCAAGCGGTATCTAGAGGTTCTCATCAGCTAAACACCTCTTGAGATTGGACACGTGAAAGGGTGGATGAACATTTCCAAGTGGAGGTAACTCAAGTCTGTAGGCTACCTTACCGATTCTTTCGACGATCTTGAATGGTCCAACGTATCTAGGTGCAAGTTTTCCTTTCTTCCCAAATCTGATCACACCTTTCCAAGGTGAGACCTTAAGTAATACACGATCACCGACTTGAAAATCCAAGGGCTTGCGTTTTAGGTCCGTGTAACTCTTTTGACGGTTTCTAGCTGTCTGAAGGTTATCACGAACTTTCTTAACCTTATCTGTTGTCTCTAAAATGAGGGCAGGTCCAGTAAGCTGGGCCTCGCCAATCTCATTCCAGCAGACTGGTGAACGGCATTTTCGACCATAGAGAGCCTCGAAAGGAGCCATGTTGATGCTGGAGTGATAACTGTTGTTGCAGGAGAATTCAATCAACGGAAGATGTGAATCCCAACTACCACCAAAATCGATCACACAAGCTCTAAGCATATCCTCCAGAGTCTGGATTGTTCTTTCAGACTGACCATCCGTTTGCGGATGATAAGCTGTGCTCAGATTAAGTTGGGTCCCCATAGCAGATTGCATGGTTCTCCAAAAATGAGAAGTGAAACGAGCATCTCTGTCAGAAATGATGTTCAAAGGAACACCATGTCGAGCTACAATTTCATCCAGATAGATTTTAGCAAGTTTCTCAGCAGAAAAATCCTCACGGATTGGCAAGAAATGCGCCGACTTAGTAAGACGATCAACGACTACCCAGATGGCATCATGACCTTTCTTTGTGCGCGGAAGTTTGGTAATGAGATCCATAGTAATGTTTTCCCATTTCCAAACTGGGATCTCTGGTTGCTCCAATAAACCAGAAGGACGCTGATGTTCAGCCTTAACCTTAAGACAAGTAAGGCATTTTGATACATATAAGGTAATGTCTTTCTTCATACCAGGCCACCAATACTGAATACGAAGATCCTTATACATCTTATCTGAGCCAGGATGAACAGAATAACGAGACTTATGGGCTTCATCCATAAGCAAGGTGCGGAGGTTATCTTGGCTCGGGACCCACAAACGGTCCATGAAGTAATACGATCCATTGTCCTTCAGTTCCAGATCAGGTGTTATGTGATAAGGAAATTCCTTATCCATCAAACCTTGTGAAACACAAGATTGTTGAGCCTGAGAAATACGTGCTTGGATATCGGATTGAGCTTGAATATCAGATTGAACACGAACACAATGAAGCTTAGTACGTTCCTTGCGATTTAATGCATCGGCTACGACATTCGCCTTACCAGGATGGTAGCGAATTTCGCAGTCATAGTCATTTAGAAGCTCCACCCAACGTCGTTGCTTCATGTTGAGTTCTTTCTGATTGAAGATATGCTGAAGACTTTTGTGGTCCGTGAAAACCACACATTTTGTACCGTACAAATAGTGTCTCCAAATCTTAAGAGCGAAGACAACTGCACCCAACTCAAGATCATGAGTGGTGTAGTTCTTCTCATGTATCTTCAACTGCCTCGATGCATATGCTATGACTTTGTTCCTTTGCATGAGAACACATCCTAGACCAAATTTAGATGCATCGCAATAAACGACGAAATCATCATTGCCCTCAGGCAAAGTTAGAACAGGCGCGTCGCAAAGTTTTTGTTTCAAAGTCAGAAATGTTTCCTCTTGCTTGAATTCCCAATCAAATGGCTTGTTCTTCTGAGTTAGAGAAGTTAGAGGAACTGCAATCTTTGAGAAATTTTCAATGAAGCGGCGGTAATAGCCCGCTAGACCAAGAAAAGAACGAACTTCAGTAGGAGTAGTAGGCGTATCCCAATCCTTAATCGCACTGATCTTGGAGGGATCTACATGAATACCTTGTTTGTTGACAATATGTCCTAAAAATTGAACTTCTTTAAGCCAGAATTCACACTTGGAGAATTTGGCGAAAAGTTGCTCTTTCTTTAGGAGTTCTAGAGTAAGACGAAGATGTTGCTCATGATCAGCTCGCGTCTTAGAATAAATCAAAATGTCGTCAATAAAAACAATGACGAACTGATCCAAATAAGGCTTGCAGACCCTATTCATTAAATCCATGAAAACAGCAGGGGCATTAGTCAAACCAAAAGGCATAACTGTGAACTCATAATGCCCATATCGAGTGCGGAACGCTGTCTTGGGAATATCTTCTTCATGCACACGAAGTTGATGATATCCAGATCGCAGATCAATCTTTGAAAAATAAGAAGCGCCCTGTAACTGATCAAAGAGATCATTGATGCGAGGTAGGGGATATCGATTCTTGATGGCGAGCTTGTTAAGCTCACGATAATCGCTACACATCCTAAAAGATCCATCCTTCTTCTTGACAAAAAGAACGGGAGCACCCCAAGGTGAAAAGCTAGGACGGATGAAACCTTTGTCAGAGAGCTCCTGAAGCTGCTTAGACAATTCTTGCATCTCAGACGGTGCAAGACGATAGGGAGCTCTGGCAATGGGATTTGCACCAGGTACGAGATCAATACGGAGCTCGACTTGGCGTGCTGGGGGTAGACCAGGTAACTCTTCAGGAAAAACTTCAGAATAATCCCGTACAACAGGAATATCTTGAATAGACTTACCTTTGCCCTTATCTGCTACAACATGTGCCAAAAATGCCACATAGTTCTTTCGTAGATACTTCCGAGCTTTAAAACAAGACATGAGTTTGAGACCACCGGCAGGTTTCTCACCACGAACCTGTAGGATCTCACCTGTCGAAAGCGGCACACGAACGATCTTCTCAAAACAATCTACCTATGCGCGATCCTTGGCTAACCAATCCATACCCACAATAACGTCGAAGCTTCCAAGTTGCATAGGCGTGAGGTCAATGGGAAAAAGATGGTTGTTAAGGTTCAACTGGCAGTTGCGGAGAACAGAATCAAGAACAATGGGTTCACCATTAGCCACTTCTACTGTCAATGGTTTACCTAGTTTTGTTATAGACACGCGAAGCAATGGTTCAAAAGATAAAGACACAAAACTCTTATCGGCACCCGAATGGAAAAGAACAGATGCTGGCTGATTATTAATAAAGAACGTACCGTTCACCACATTATCATCTGATTGTGCCTTTTGTGCGTTCATGTTGAAGACTCGACCTCAAGCCTGAGCCTGATTCTGATTCTGGTTGGCTAGCCTTGGGCACCGGTTTCTGTAGTGGGTCAGATCCCCACAATTGTAGCACGAACCAGGAGGAAAATGAGGTCGTGCAGCTTGACCTGGTTGCTGAGCAAGAGGCTGAGCAATTTGTTGGGCTTGGTTCTGAACTGCCTGATTCTGGTTAGCAGGAATGCGGCAGGTGGCAGCAAGATGACCATTTCTTCCACAGTTGGTGCATTGACCACACTGAAGATGAGGTGGGTGATGGCCGTTACACCTGTTGCACAAAGGTGCATTGCCAAGATAAGGCTTCTTGGCTAGTGGTTGCGCAGGCTGATTTGGTGCAACTTGAGCCTGTGCAGTAACGACATAGTTTTGGGAAGCCTTTCGCTTCCTTGACCCCCTTGAGGAACCAGAATCCTTTCCCTTCTTGTTTTGACCTTTCTTGTTATCTTCTTTGTCAGACGCCTGCTTCTTACCCTCGTCACCCTTTTTGTGTAGCTTTCCCTTTCGAATCTGCGACTCAGTCAGTGTCGCTGCTAACTCGATCGCCTGACGGAGTGTGGTAGGGTTACTACCAGTAATGATGTCTTGTACCGAGTCAGGTAGGCCATCGGTGTACCTTTCGATAGCCTTGTCGAGTGGGGCAACCATTGTTGGGCAAAGCAGACTCAACTCCTCAAACCTATCAGTATATGCCCGGTGCTCGCCACTGTATTGTTTTAAGTCATCAAACTCTTTCTCCAAAGCTCGCTATTCATGACGAGGACAGAACTCCCTCATCATAAGGGCCTTAAGTTCAGCCCATGTCTGTGCTAGAGCAACTTCTACACCACGGTCTCTCATTACCCCGTTCCACCACGTAAGAGCCCTCTTCTGAAACACACTTGAAGAAAACTCGACCTTGCGATTGTCAGGACACTGCACGTGACGGAAAGTATTCTCAATGCTCTCGAACCATTGAAGAAGCCCAGTTGCTCCCTCAGAACCACTAAACTTGAGTGGTTTAGCCGAGTTAAAGTTCTTGAAATTGCATGGAGCATTGTTGTTGTTGTTGGCTTGGTTTCATTGAGCAAAGAGATTTGGGAATTGAGCAGCCATTTGCTGCGCAATAATTTCTGCCAGTTCGGCAGTTGCTATCTGGTTTTCGCGTCGAGGAGGCATTCTAAAAGAGGAAAACATGAAAGGAAACGAGTGAGATGATTGGATGAAGAGTATGAGATGAAATAATTTCAACAAAAGCAAAGATGGTGGTTACGCATCGCAAAGCAAACAAGCGACACACAATGTCTAATTAAAGTAAACGGGTCAAAAATAATGTATCGCGAAGACATGTTCGCCTATAAGTGAACACTCACCCAAGACTTCCCAGGTAAGAGTGACTGGTCCGATTATGTGGATTTGTACGAACACTCTAGCCTTAGACAGAAAACCCAGGGTACAGGCATTCACTCTTCCAGTTTGCACGTGTTCACACTATTAAGACCCAAAACTTTGACGAGATTTTTGAAAATTTAAAGGGGTTCAAAACCTTATAACAGAGGGTTCAAAACCTAGTAATAAATCATCCTAGAACAGATGA
The DNA here is from genome assembly GCF_002127325.2 of Helianthus annuus. Lineage (NCBI taxonomy): Eukaryota > Viridiplantae > Streptophyta > Magnoliopsida > Asterales > Asteraceae > Helianthus > Helianthus annuus. The sequence continues at coordinate 101,160,929 of NC_035441.2, read as the reverse complement.
TTAATTTTCAAAGTGGATTCGGAATCGATGTTCTCGTTGTGGTTATCACCTAAGGATAGGTGAAGTGCATGTTTTAAAATCTAAACACAAGATAACTTGTGTTAGGGTCCTAGAAAGTTATAGTCTAGGTCAAAGCATTACTAATAACCTAATTCCCTATAACCATTGGCTCTGATACCAACTCTTCTGTCACACCCCGACCACGTGGAACAACCAGACGAGGCGGAAACGTCGGGGAGTGTTGTAACAGAATTAATTGTTTCACAACCATGGCATACAAAGTTATGTTTTATTTATCAACCAGAGTGTTACATTGTCTCAAAAACAGGAAATAGAGAGTTCAGAACATAATTAATCTAGTTCTATCTTCATTTTAAGTCCCTAAGGCACAGGTCCGCCCTAGTGTCATGATCATCGTCCTACGCAAAAGCTCCTGAAAACACATGTGAAAATAGGTACGTCAGCATAAAAATGCCTGTGAGATACATAGGTTTTGCGAAATTAGGATTCATGACTTAAGATTTAGAAATGTTTAATAAAATTCAGTCATGAACCTTGTAAATTGTTTTGTTTTGTAAATCATTTGAAAAGCGATAAGATCAGATGATATGTATACATAAAAGAATAATACATGGTTAAATAAATAACCAAGTAAAATGAGTTGGGTAAAAGAAGTTGTTTGTAAAGCAATGTCTTGTGGAAGATATGTTATTTGTATAAAATGTTATTTGTCTAAATTGAAATGATTCAAATAACGCTATGATATGTAATACCATACAAACACTTATATATAGGAAGTACCAGCGGCGTATCCACCATGCTTGTATCATATTACACGTCTCGTTACTTAAATCATTTAAACAAACCACCAATGTATAAAATCCATGTTTAAACCAATTGTCAAAAAGTCCTCGTATAAGCCAAGTCAAATGTTAAAAAGTCCAAATGTAGTCAAGTAATGTGTAACAAATGTTATGTATTGTAAGTAAAGTATTATTACATAATACAGATGTAGAAATGTACAAAACGAAGTATTTTGAATATATCAAAAAGTTATGTTTTGCAAAGTAAATGCATGTTACATTGATACAAACATTTATGTGGTAAGTTAACGCATACATTCAAGCCTTGAGACAGTCGGATAACCTTAAGTCAAGGTTATCAAAAGAAATGTTTTCGGATTCAGTCATTCCTTACATCCAAACAAACCCGGGATGTCAGGAATGGGATTTGTCAAGTCATATGGTACCACTACTTACTACCGAGCGGCGTAGCTAATGTTAATGAACGTATATAAGTCCCGTTTGTGCAAACCAAATGTTATAGTAAATGTAAACTCGTTATATGAAAACAATGTACTAAGTATGCTAAGTTAACATACAAAGCAGGAAAGTCGTGTAAATCAATGTGCTAGCATGCTATCAGTCAACATACATAGCAGAAATGTAAACTAAAACAATGTACTAAGTATGCACACAATGGACATACATAGCATAGAATGTAATGAAATCATGTACTATAATGTACTAATGAACATAACAAGCATATGATATGAAAGCATGAAAAACATGAAAGTAGCAAGTAGGCACATGTGTTTCACCCCAAAACAGTTTGGAAAACGGTAAAAGAGGGGTATATGTACTCACTTGAGATTTCCTTGAAGTCCTTGTATAACAACCAAACAATGCTAGAGATCACGGATATCAAACGGCACCTAATATAGGTAACTATGTTAATATACCGGACCTAAATCGGAGGATTGGATAGGATGAGGGTACGTAAACCAAACAAGTATGGAGACTCGTGTAATATGGTTTAACAAAGCCCACATACTAAAATGAAACCTAACCTAAGTGTTTACGACCCATTACGACCCGTTTAGGTAGCTTATGCTATCTTAACGCGTCGTTCGCGTAAAACGCATTTGGAACGCCTAACGTCGTGACCATAAGGTATAACCTCGGAAGGTTATTCCCTATACAGCTATGGTCACCTAATGTGTTTGGTCGGATCCTAATGATCGACCAAAAGGGTCGGGTTCGAAAGTATAAGCGATTGTTTAGATCGCTTACCTTACGACCCTATATAAGCACTAAACTAAAAGTGACGAGCTAAGCATGTTAAAACATGCTTAACTAAGTTTAGAAAACAGGTTTGGTATCAAAACAAACGGTTTTGATACCTATGAGTAGTTTGGTTACAAAATACGCAAGAATGCGCATTTTGGCCGAAACTATGACTCGTCACTGAGCCTAGATAACGTGGTAATCAGTAGGTATAGTCACTAGGGACTATAACCATCGTGATCACGCTCACGTTTTGAAGTTCAAACGAACTTCGCATTGACCATAAACTGGTCAATGCAGAAAGTCAAACAAAGTTTGACTTTAGGACTCGAAAAGCGATAAAGGAACGAAAGAACACTTACGAAGGGTCCCCGAAAGCTAATCTTGATCCAGGAGCTTAGGTATGAAGCAATGGCCTCAACTTAGAGCTTTTAGATCAGATTTGTGGGTTTTAAACAAGAATGGGGGGGGGGTATTTATTGGATATGCAAGACCGTTAGGATCGTTTATCGATTTACGTGCTCGAATCTCATCTGTACAAGTGTCGAAATGTTATGGTAACTCATTTTGACCCCAACCCCAGAGATTGGCAAGAGGCATTGCCCTTTGGAGTGCTGAAAGGCTGTTAACAGCAGTTAAAACTTTTTGCTGCATCTGGCCCCTGCTTACGGACCGTATGGGTGATGGCTTACGGTCCGTAAGCCATCAACTTTGGCAGATTTACAATTTTGGTCCCTGTAGCTTGTTTCGTTGCGTAACGGCACTCCTAACACCCGTCAAACCCAATTTCAAGCCCCACAATCATGTTAAGACATAGGGAACATGAAATATGCTTGAAAATATCTCGGATGTCGGTTCGTTTGGCCTTACGGTTACGATGTTCGCTTAATTACGACGGAATGCGCATAAGTGCGAAAAACGATCCAAATTGCGTGACGAATGGATTTTTTCTCATGCCAAACACTAAAATAAAATATTTTAGTGCTTACATAAATATTTGGATGTCCGGATGTATTCAGAACGTAAGTTATGCGCGAAAGTGCAAACTTATGCCTTTTTAACACTTTTAGTCCCTGAATGATCCAAAAGTTTATTTTAGCACACCGAACACCTCAAAGCCTATTTATAAGCTATGTAAAGGATATTTATGGTGTGTTTAACTTATGGTCGTGTTCCGGAATGTCTGTTACAGTTCAAATTGGCATACTTTCGCAGTTTGTCAAATTTAGTCCCTGTAAGCGAATTAACTTGTTTTTGCCATACTAAAGCCTTCAAAACTTATTTCTAAGTTATGTAAAGGTTATTTAAGGTATGTTAAGTATATGTTGGTGTTCCGGAGTATTTGTCGCATTAAACTGAGTACGTTTACGCACCAGTTTGCGTATAATTCTCCAGAAAGCGATGTAGAGTTTAAAATTGAACAAAAGTCAAAACATGAAAAATGTAAAACATAACCAAACAAACATTGGGATCAAATAACTTTGTTTTATTGATAACTGAACTGTTCACAATGATTTCAAGCACAAATGTTACACAAAACATGAAGTTCTTCAAGAACACCATGATGACATCATCCTAGAACACTTGAATCTTGATGATTTCACGGTTAGAAATCAAGATTTGAAAGATAGAAAGGTGTAGGAGTGTGTATAGATCAAGAAAGTACAAGATTTAGGATGAAATCTTACCGGAATCGGAAGGAATCTGAGAAAAGAAGGGGAGCACGAGCTGGTCGGTCAGAGCTTTCCAAAAATGGTAAAGATGACAATGACCGGGGTATTTATAGGATGCCAAAAGTGGAAAGGGTTGGCCGATCGGTCAGGCGTCCCGATCAGACAGCCTGTTTGATCGGACAGCAGTCCGATCGGCTGGGCTGTTCGATCGGTTGAGAGCCTGATCGTTCAGCTGCCTGATTCGAGCGTTTGGTGCGACGATTTTTGATATTTCGATTTCGATTGCGATTGATGAGAATACGATAGAGTTTCCTATTCAAATTAGTTTTAATCCCAACCACTATATCTAACATACAATCATCTATGTCTCGTGTTGTCTTTTCGCCACCAGTTATCATAATTCGATTTCGATTGAGTTTCGTGTTTCGATTCGAGTTTCGATTGATTATCACACATAACGTAAAGTAAACATGCACAGGTAACACACAAGGCACACACACACATATATTAACCCCAAAATTTGCGTAATTCGAGTCTCGAGTTCGATGATGATTGGATTAGCTCGACTATTGGTTAATTGACTTTATCGCATTGTTACTTCCCATTATTCATAGTCGTAACGCGGTTCGCGTCGATAAATAAACTTCGATTAATTCGATTGTAATTAATTACTCCACATAATACAACTAACGTAAAAACATAAAATAGACTAACTACGGTCAAAGGAGTCAATCTTGACTTTGACTTTCGGTAACACGGGGTGTTAAAGGTACCGGCATCATTAGTCGCTTTTATCGATCTTCGCTTTTATGGCTATCATTAAGTCGAGCTGATAACAACCAAAGTCACATCACGTACCACGAGAAAATCGATCAAGCACCCGTCGCATAACTTGGGAGAAAAAAAGCAACTTTATAACTATGGCATGTTTCTCTTTTCTATTTACATCTTAACTTAAACAATTAGTAATTTGTTTAATGTTTTTTTAAATAAAAACAGCATAAATAATTATTACAACGAAAAATCATGATCTTGATTTCGATATAACACGTCGTCCAAAGTTGTTTTTTAGTTTATTTAATTTTCAAGCATATATAAAGAAATCTTATCATATTAGTTTATTTAATTTTCAAGGATATATAGAGAAATCTTATCATATAAATGATTTATTTAGAAAGTTAATAGTTATGTGTTTCTGAGTTGAAAAGAAAAGAGCAAAATTGTTATACACCGATTGGGTTTATAAATGAATGGAAGGCTATACTATCCTTTTCTCTAATCCATTATGATTTTATACGGATTAAACCATGACAACCATGATTCTTCTTGGCATTTTTCAAGTAATCATTTTCTTTTTCTTTAAACAAAGATAAATTAAAATAAATAAGGGGATAGTGGTTTGGGTCATGACCACACCCTTAAGGTAGTGATATTGGATTGTGGATTAGATGTGAGTGACATGGCACTAACTGACTAACATGAAAGGTCATAGTGGTCATAAGGGTCATTACCACATGTTAAGTGATATGGTAAATAAAACCTTATATTTGTTATCCTTTTAGTTCCTTCCATTTTAAAAGAATATTTCCCTTCAGTTACACTAGGTATTTTCATAAATTCAATTATGCTTAATCATATATTTGATTCCATCAAATATATGCTAATTCCTTTATTGTATGTTTATCATAGGCATTAATAGTAAAAAAACATGCTGTCGTGTTTCTTTTATTCTCTATTTGTTTTTATCATAACCACTCGTCTTTTTCGATAACACAAGGGAATAAAAATCTAGGACCAAATACTTTTAGTTCCTTCTTTAGATTTTGTGTCATTAGGGTGCACGGGATGCCTTCGGCAACCCCATGCGGTGACCCATTTAACCGAGCGGTAAGACACCGCCATCACTGCGGTGACCAAGAGAGAGGGGGTGTTCCCGGTGGCGGCTCACCGAAGAGAGAGGGAGGAGAGAGAGAGGCCTTGTCCAATCAATGCTTTTTTTTTTTTTTTTTTTTTTAACAAAAAACCAATTCACCTAAGAGGGGAGTGCCGCCATCAATTTAGGGTGTTAGGGGAGTTTAAGAGGGGAGTTGACGTGGCACACGAGGATTGGTTGGGCGTAAGAGAGGGGACTCACCTCTTAGGTGAACACCCCTTACACCCTTAGATGTTTCACATATATATTTTTTAGTAAATTACGGTTTTAGTCATTGTGATTTGTTCAAATTTTCGGTTTTTTGTCCTTTGTTTTCGTTGGACACTTTATAGTTATTTTTTTTTTGTCATTTTAGTTTATTAGACTAACACCGTCTCTTATCTACTCTTATTCTTGTTTTTTATATAATTGACCAACATATCCTTAGTTATTATAAAAGTAATAAAATGAAAAATATGTAGAAATTGTAATACCACGTTTAGGGATGTTAAAAATTTGATAAATAAACAAAAACTAGAAGATATATATATATATATATATATATAATATATATATATATATATATATATATATATATATATATATATATATATATATATATATATATATATATATATATATATATATACGAGATGTATATTTTATGAATTGATATTATTATTATTATTATTTTTATAAAATCGTAGGTTAAGCAGGTAAGCATCTAAATAAAACATTAAAAACCAACTAGGTAACTTGGAGAGAAAACTAGGCGAGATTATGATGGATTTTTCTCGTTTGCGGATTTCACACCAACTGGATGCAAAGCCGAACAGGGGGTGGCTGTTTTTCGTGTGTGTGTGTGTGTGGGGTGGGGGGTAGAGAACAAAAAGAAACTTGAAGGAACATATATACCTGTATTTTATCAGCAACCATGTCCCACAAACTATGCCTTATGCGGCCCCAAAAAATTGGGGTGAGAGAGGCTCGAACTCTCGACCTCAGGATAACTCAGATTGCTATGAGACCTACGCGCTAGCCAACTGCGCCACCACCCCTATGTGTTATTGATAAATATTTTATCAACTTAACAGAATATTAAGATCACATGCTGTTTATCAGTATTTTAAAAAAGTTCCTGATAAAAAAACACAGACGCCAACAGGGGCCTAGCTTTCAATGGGCCGAGGGGCGCCCGACCCCCGAACTTTTCGCTCAGTAGTTTTATGTATGTACGTTTCGTATAGAATTTTTTAGGTATATACGTTTTCGACCCTTGGTTTTATAAGAAAAAAAATTACTTATATAGAATTTTTAGGTCCGGTGACTTCCGACCCTTCGGTGAAAAATTTCAAGCTTCGCCACTGGACGCCAATAAAATCTTTGATATTTTATATAGTATCCGCATCCAGTACTCCTTTTATTTTCTGTCTTATTTTCTTCTGCCAAATAAAAAAAAATTGTATTTGAACCTCTAAGATTACATTTGATGATAAAATGTGTCATCAAACCACAGAATTCGAGATATTTGTATAGTATAAGATAATCAAACAATTATGCAATACATACTCTTTAATTAAATATCCACAACTTGTCGCATGATTCGTTGCCGATCTAATCTTTTACTAAAAGCGATGGTTAGGAGCCAAACCAGAGCCCCCACTAATTCGTCACAAAAGATAAAGAAGAAGGTTTTTAACGACAGATATGAATCGCATGGATAAGATACAGTGACCAAAAGACAAGCCAACACGATTTTGAAGATATTATATAACTTTGTACGGTTAATGGGTTAGACACCAACGTACGTGGACCGTTCAGGTACTATAATAAATATTTAAATAATATAAATAAAGTTAAAAAAGCTGTGTCTTGGCAAATCTTACAAACTTTTTAATGCTATCATAAAAGGTGATTTGAGTAGTTTAAAGTAACACCAACAAACAATAGCAATAGCAATAGCAGCCATAGTGTAACACGCACTGAATTCACAATTTCACACACATAACACACTTTATATACGTACATATGTATGTAAAATAGGATTTTTTATTACATATCATCGAATGTGTTTTTATGTACATAAAAAAACACTTAAACTAATATATCAATTTGTTTTTTTTTTTTTTTTTTAATTTTTAGTTGTTTGTCTACACACGTGCAAATTAGTCTATATGTATATACAAAATTTGTTTATATTTTTATAATTCAAGAGAGATGAATAAACATTGCATTTTAATATATAGTTTTAGATACTTCCATATGTATACGTGTATGTATGTCTCATAATTATGTTTTACGTTTAGGACTAGAAAAACGTATAATATATTTGTATATTTTGTTTTAAATGTGATACATGAGAGTGTTATATAATCGTCTATTCCACATCTTATTAAATTATGTGGAATTGACCTGTAATAATCCTAACTACACGTCATGGCCATTGTTAGTCCCACCTTTGAATATTCCCCATGTCAGTCTCACCTTTCAACTATTTTCCTCCACCGGTACTCAGTTAAAAAAACTTAACGGAGTTAAGTTTTTTTCCGAATTATAAACTGACGTATTAGGGTTTTTGATCAAAACGAGGATACGAGTCTATTGATATAAAACTTACCTCGAAACGGTACTCCAAACGACTTAATTTTTGTTAATTGGAAGTTTAAACACCCAAATTGAAGCATTGTTTTCGTCGCTTAGAGCACAATTTAAGGTAAGTTTTACATCATTCCACTTTTATCCTCCTTCTGATCAAAAGCCCTAAAAAGTCAGCTTGTAATTTAGAAAAAAGACTTAACTTTGTTAAGTTTTTTTTTAACTGAGGACCGGTAGAGCAAAATAAGTGAAAGATAGAACTGGCATGGGGAATATTTAAAAATGAGACTGGGGAATATTAAAAAATGAGACTGACAATGACCAATGACATGTAGTTAGGATTATTACAGGCAGTGGCGAAGCTTGACCATGAAAACGAGGGGGTCGAAAGCGTATATACCCAAAAATTTCTATAGAACCGGGGGGTCGAAAACGTATATACCCAAAAATTTCTATACGAAAACTACATATATAACACTATTGAGCGAAAAGTTCGTGGGGTCGGACGTCCCTCCCGGCCCCTCTTAAGCTACGCCCTTGATTACAAGTCATTTTCCTTAAATCATTAATACATTACAAATGTTTGATTTGATTCTCAGAGCCTTCAATATGATTCTGAAAAGAACACATCTCGGTGTGTGTATACATACATGTGTATATATTTAGGGCTGACAATTCTGACACGAACACAATAACACGACACGACACAAAATTATCAGGTTTTGTGTTTGACCTTAACAGGTTTCGTGTCTAAACAGGTTGACACGATAAGACTTGTTTAAATTTCGTGTCTAAACAGGTTAAAACCCGTTAACCTGTTAAGACCCGTTAGTGACCTGTATATAATTTTAAATTAAAAAAATATATCAAATATGAGGGGTTAATATGTCATATTCGTGTCTTAACAGATCGTGTTCGTGTCTTAACAGGTCATGTTCGTGTCTTGACAGGTCGTGTTCGTGTCTTAAACAGGTCATATAATATGTTGGTAACATTTTCGTGTCTTAACAGGTCATTTCGTGTAACCTGTTTATTAACAGGTTCGTGTTCGTGTATGGAAAATCAGACACGATAAGATTTCGTGTCGTGTTCGTGTTTATAGGTTTCGTGTTCGTGTCTTAACAGATCGAGTTGACCCGATATGCCAGCCCTATATATATTATATAGATAGATGGGAGTATGTAACACTATATATTGAATACATAGCAACAAACACACTTCCAATGACAACTAGCCACCTTCTTCCATCACTTTGAATGTCTTCCTTCCTCTTTTTAATTCTTCTATCTTTTGGGTTCATTCACGATCAGAGTTAAACCAGTTTCATCCACTTCTTGAATTGATCCACAAAAAGAGTGAGATTCAAACCACTTATCACACTTGGTTATTCATCTTTCAACTTCTTTTTCCATCTGGGTATCTGATTATATGCTTGAACTTTTTTTTTTATTTAAGCAGGTTGAAATTGCTGTTCCATCTTTTTTTTTTTCAAGATTTTCTTGATTCTCGATCAGGTAATCAATCAGTCTTTTTCAAGATCTTTGAACATGATTTACTAAAGCTCAAAAAGGGTATTGTGATAAGTGTTTTTCAGTTAATTTAAGTCAAAGAATATATTATTCGATACAGTTTTGAATTCCAAAAATTTCTTTTTTCACAACCTATAGAGCCGATTGAAGTAGCTATACATGGAGACATTATCTATATCTTCCAATAGTTTGAGCTCAAATAAGGTGATGCCAGAGAGCAAGAACTCGGAATGGACAAACGAACAAAACACATGGTTCGAAAGCGCTCTTGCTATATTCGATACTGAAACACCCGACAGGTGGTCGAATGTAGCTGCTATGGTTCCTGGGAAATCCGAGATCGACGTGAAGAAACAATATGAGAAACTGAAAGCCGATATCAATGAAATCGAGGCCGGCTATTTAACCTCCTCATCCTCCTTCAAACTAGAATCTGATGAAGATCACGACGATCAAGACTTCGGCATCTTTAGAAAAAGGCCTACAAAGTTTAGACCTTTCGATCACGAGAGGCGAAAGGGCGTGCCATGGACCGAAGAAGAACATAGGTAACGTTTGAGTTTATGTTTCTCTCTTGATTAATTATATTTATATGTGTTATTTAGCTGTTGGTCTCATTGGCAGCAACCTCTCTATCTTCTATAATTTTACTGGTTACGTTATTATTATTATTATTTTTTTACCAAGAATTAGGATTAAATTTTGGTTACAAATTTGATATTTTTGTAGGAGATTCTTGATGGGTCTTCAAGTTCATGGAAAGGGAGATTGGAGAAGTATTTCTCGTAACTTTGTGATGACAAAAACACCAACTCAAGTAGCAAGTCATGCTCAAAAGTATTATGCAAGACAACATGCAGATGGGAAAGAGAAAAGAAGACCTAGCATCCATGATATTACAATGGTCAATCTCCCTCATAATACTAGCTCTCCCGAGAGATCTTCTTCTTCAATCTGCACCGGAAATGCGATGAACTATCCATTTGAGCTTGCTAAAATGAACAAAAGTGGTGGGAATGGTGTTAATAATATTAGGGTTTTCAATTCTGGACTCCATTTCCAGTTACCTACAACGTACCAGATTCATAGTTAAGGAACCAAAAGTTTGTGTTTGTTGTTAAAAAAACATGTTTGTATGTACTTGTACTTTGTTTGTATTCGAAATCTTTGTTTCCATTAAGAATCTCATATTTCAATTCTTAATTACAATAGTACAAATTATGTTCAAGTGGGTGGTGGACTGGGCAAGCACCTAATTCCCCCCTCTATCGTTAGTCTCAGGTTCGAACCTTGCTTCCACTAGTATCTACTATAATCTCTTAAAGTCCGCCTACCCAACACATGCTTTGATTTATCTGATCTCGCTGGTTAGAAGGGTATTAGTTAACAAACTAACAATAGGAACAACTTTGGTTAGCATGGTATTTGTGGGCCCTGTGAGTTGGTGGTAACGAATTTTTATGGTTAACAAACTAACAACAAGAACGGAATCCGATTCCGATTCTAAGGCAAATATAAATCTCTAGACCACTATTCATGATCATGTTCACACATTGGATGCCTATCTTTATCAAAGTTAAAGGAAAGTTGGTAAGTTCTAGTAGTAAAGAGCTACAAGTTGAGTCATTTCTTTATATGTTGGCTAGACAGCCATGTCAGCAGCTGACTCAGCATCCACTCTTACCAATATTTTTCAGAATATCTAATTTCTGACTTTAGTTTCCCATTGGCACCACAATGCATAGTATATATGCACAGGAATACAAGCATGTTGACTCTTAGCTTTAGAATAGAGCCAGCTGAGTCTGCATTCCATAAGCATATTGTGTTAATATTCTTTGGAATATAAGTATATAAATCTACTTTTATTTATTTTTTTCATTTAATAAATAACCCACCAAAGATCTTTATATATTTCGATTCCTAGAGGAAATCTCGTCGCTAGGTTTTGTTCCTTCCTATCTTTCGGTTATCGCGTCAAATGTTCTAGTTCTAATCAGCACTTGCTTGATGAGGTACTTATTCGAGATTATAGACATGAAAAGACTAAACTTTTGATATGAAACAGAAATTTAGATAAGAATGATGTTTAATGATTCATGAATCCATAATGCATCAACCTAGTTTTGACTTGGGTCAACTCAAGACTTTGACATTTCTTTGACTTAATGAAAATCACTAAAATAATTAATAATGGATTAGCTTTTAAAAGCACTTTACACCAACCTGAATTCGGTTAATTTCTTTTGGTAAAGCCAAAATGATCAAATCTAGAGCAAAAAGACAAAATGTGTTGTATGTTGTGAAACAATAGTTGTACAATCTTTTGGGTCTAGAAAATTCTTGTGCCCATAATGACAAATAAATAAAGTTGTTGTGTCCCTTAATGAAGATTACTATTGATATCCTAATGGGTACTATACTAATATAGTGGTTGATGCTATGATATAAATGGCCACTTTATTCATTTCATACATAAACCACACACATATGAAATAATAATTAAAGAAAAGGTAAGTTAGATACTATTTGTTTTACTTCAAACTTTCATTTGAAGTGTGACAATGGGCCCAACTCATGAACCAAATTTTCAATTGGAGAAACCTTTCTGCTAGTTGCATGAGAAAGCACTCACCTCCACCACTTTATTCTAATTTTGAGCATTTTTTTAGTGGGGATGGCCCACATATGTTACAGCCTCATAAAATAATTTTTTTATTTACCTTTTTAAACCTACAAATCTAGATAAATTCTTGTATATCAAGACAAAGAAAAATGTGGACAATGCTTGATAATTATTATACTTTCTTGATTATGAATCTATGTTAGAAGGTAACCAACACACATCTTTTGTAATGAACATCATAAGAACTTTCAAGATTACATAGTAGTATAGTAAAACAAACTTATTACATACCCGTGTCTTTATACGAATTAGAACAAAAGTGATAACTAAAACATACAAAAAGAAAGAACTAAAACTCGCGTGAACTATATATATGTAAACGAATTTATTCGTCAAGAAAAGGAACCGAATTCAATGATATAACCGAAGGTGGGAAATCTGTTCTTGGTCCTGCAAGAGAGTAATATGCAAGTATATGTGAAGGATGCTCAACCTCTTTATCTTCTCCAACAAGAACTCTTCTAGAAGGAATTATCTCGATATTCCAAAACGGGCGGGCCATTGTTAAAAGATCATATCCGTTTGAAGACCCGCGATACCCTTGTACCCATAGATATCTTAAAGACCTTAACTGTAAAACAGCAATAGCCAATGCTTGTTCACTAAAACAACATCCTCTAACTTCAAGTTTTTGTAAACTAGGACACCCTTTTGAAAACCCTAATAGCCCTTCATCAGATTCTCCAAGATAACCTAACAACATCCATCTTATATTTTGACTATTTTGACCGATATAAGTCAAACCCAAATCAGTCAACCCACCGGGTCGAAGATAGAGGGCAAATCTTTTAAGCTTTTGGCATCCATGTAGTAGAGCTCGGACTCCGTTGTCAAGGGGTAAATCTGTAATAACCTCCTCTCTATCTAGCAAAACCAAACGAAAATCACTCAGGTTTTTTAAGTGCATGCCCATAGATTCAAGAGCTGCATTTGTGATATCGGATACATATACAGCAATGTATTGCAAGTCTTGACAGCCTTGTGATATCGCGGTTAGGCCTATTTGAGAAACAATGCCTTCTTCATCTTCCATTTCTTGTTCATCATCGCCTCGCTCGATTCTAAGCCGCTTTAGTTTCTTGCAACATTGAGCAAGAACTTCCATTCCCCGATCCCCAATTACGTTTCTGGTCTGTTTATTTGTGTAACACAATCAGATTTTTATGTATGTTTGGCAACACATTTTGGAGGTGGTTATGTAGTATGGAACATAAAAGTTAGATTATTACTTTCAAATTGCAATTCCAGTCACCCTTGCGTTTGGATAAACATGTATGCTTCTCAATATTTAGAGGTTAGATAATCACTATAGCATGATGAGTCTCTTAATTGTTGTAACTTGCAAATAAACGGTTAAGTAAGAGTTAATTATTTTCTTCTAACGTCAATCTAATCTACTCCTAATTCTTTACTAGTGGAGGGTTCAAATGAAAAGAATTTTTTTGTAAGAATAAAAAGAACAAACTTTAACCAATAATAATGCTTCATTTTACTTTATTTATTTTTTGTATTTAATATGGGTGTAGGGGTATATTGGTAAAATTAGATAGATCATTAATTCTTAGTCTTCCTTTTTAATAGCTCACTAAATTAAATTTGTAACTTATTTAAAAAAATATATATATTTTAAAGAAGAGAAAAATTAATTTAAAGTGTAGGATAAATTATGAGGTGTGTAGGATGAATTACGAGTTATGTAGGATAAATTTCAGTATGTGTAGGATAAATTTCAAAAACGTGTAGGATAAATTTTGATGTGTCTAGGCAAAAATTTTAGTGTGTAGGATGATACTCTTTATGACTAATTAATTAGTCAAAAATAATAATAAATGAGATGAGAGAAAAACTATTTAATATTTTACAATTGTACCCTTTATTCTTTTTCTTCTCAATTTAATTTCTTCTCAAATGAACCTCCCCCTTCTTTACTATTAGTCCACTACGGGGCTTAAACCCTCGACCTCACTGGGAGGGACACCATTTTACACACCTTGGTAACACTAAGGGGTGTTTGGCTTAGCTTTTTGAAACAACTTATTGACTTATTGGCTTTTTCAAGCCAATAAGTCAAAATAATGTTTGGACAAATGAAAAAGACTTTTTGAAACAACTTTTTGTATAAGGTGTAAAAGTCATTTTGAAAAGCCAATGTTTCCTAGATTTTCAAAATGACTTTTCCACCTTATACAAAAAGTTGTTCAAAAAATCATTTTCACTTGTCTAAACATTATTTTAACTTATTGGCTTGAAAATGCAAATAAATCAATAAGTAATTTAAAAAAGCTAAGCCAAACACCCCCTAAACCAAAGCACATTGGCAGTAAAGAATTAAACAAAATTACCTTTTTACCCCTTGTTTCAACTTAACTTGAATGATTTTGATTTGATGTCATAACATGTCTCTACTTCCTTAACAAAAAAAATACTATTTTTGATCGTTTCATTTACTAGTTTATCAAACACTAGATCATGTAGTCATTATAATTAAGCTATGATCATCAAATTTTGCTTAGTTAATATTAGATAACCACTTTTAAAACACACACCCAAACACTTTCAAGCCATCAGCTAACTTTGCTTACATTAGATAAGATCACATGTAAACCATCATCAAGAAAACGTGGAAAAAACACATAATATGAATTAAAAAGATAAAAAAAAAAAAGGTGATAAACTTACATCAAGAACTTCCAAATTGGGGCACTTTGAGAGCAAGAGACAGTGATCCTCAGTGTCAAGCAGGGCATAAAGAAGATCCAACTTTTTGAGCCGCGAAGCAAATGGAATTACAATCGGCATCTCATTTGTGCTCATGTAATTCAGACCCAATCGACATAAACTTGACGGATAAGAAACCGCACCATAATCTTCCCCTTGATCATTAAAACAACCACCACTAAATTCTTCTAATGAAACGGCAGCTTGAAAAAAACCAACAAGATCCAAGATTTCACAATCGCTTATTTTGACCGAAACTAAAGTCTTGCATTTTCTGGCTAGAAGTTCAAGATCTTTGAAATCAACTTGCGAAAGATCGGTCATGTAAAAGTTTAATGTTTCAAGAACAGTATTGTTTAATGCAAGTTCATGTAGCCACTCTCCATCTTTCTCTCTTACTTGGCTCTCTTCTAGAAACAAGGTATTGAGATTCCTACAATATAATTAAGTAAAGATTACACATCATCAACTACATATTACTCAAAAAACCAAAAATCTAGAACCAAAATCTTGTACTTTTAAATATGAAACATGATGTACGCCCCGCTTGCGGTATGCACATATAATGTATATATGTGTGGGCCATCGGGGCGCAAAAGCGAAAGTACACTAATTTTAACGTTATTTTACTAATTTCGTGAAAATAATGTTAAAAGCTGAGGACGGTTAATCATGCATCGTGTGGTGGCGTTGATAGCTGAAAGACAAAATGGTACATTCACTAATCGGTTTTTGTCCCGATTGATGAGTGTTATGTGCCTTATGTCCAAGACTTGATGCAAAACTACCATCGAGCCGGGGGGTCTCACTGGAAACAGCCTCTCTATTCCTACGGATAGAGGTAAGGCTGTCTACATCTTATTACCCTCCTCAGACCTTAACTTTGCTTTGTTATTGATGGGATTTACTGATGATGATGAAATATGAAACATGATGGTCCATAAAAAAATTATTGCAGTCTGTTAAATGGTCACAACTCATAAGTTGACAAATTTCACCTAATTGACAGCTCAACACATTAATGTACATGTACTACATGCCAATAAGCCAAATTTGACTTTTTGTGGTCAAATCTACTGCTAATTGGTGAAAATGCTAGTAATTTTGTAGTGGTTTAGTATAAGACTGAACATAGTGGGGCGGTATGCCCTTGCATGGCGCCGGCATAACCCCCACAACACCAAAACACCCGCGGCTATCAATCGAAAATTTGGGGGTGGCGCGATATGCATAACGGCGGTATGATTGTTTAAAGTTTTTGGTTTATACATGTTTGGTCCCTGCAAATCGGAGATGAAGCAGTGTAGGTCCTGCAAATCGGACCTGAAGACCGAGAACAAGCCGGAATTTCAGCCGGAGAAGAAGGCCGGAGAAGAAGACCTGAAGACCGAGAACAAGCCTATTTTTGTTTTAAAGTTTTACACTTTGGTCCCTGCATTTTACACTTTGGTCCCTGCATTTTTTTTTTGTTACTGTAATGTTTTTATTTTAATAATTGAGTAATGATTAGGCGGGGACTTTATGACTACGGGCTTAAATGCATAACGCCTCATAACGCCCACCCGCACACGTGGCGCGCCACGTGTCGCATAACGCCCACAAAGGGGTTATGACTACACATGGCCTAAAAGCATAAAAATTATGTAAATTTGATATGGGATTGCTTTAACCTGAAGGGATAAGAATGCATTACTTTTCACACAAATTTAGAGAAAAAAACAGAAGACCCAATAATGCTATCTACACTAACAACAGAACATGAAAACCCCACCATCACTTCCTAATCCATCTGTTCTCTAATTTGGTTCTGGTAACACATTAAAGTTAAATATCATACAACAGTTATTTCTTGTTACTTTGATTTTCATGAAGCACAAATCAACTTTCATTTGATCAAATTGATGAGTTACCAGTGCTGGACCCAGAAATTATTTGCTGGGGTGCGGATGAGTAGTTCAAACATATTTTCAGAGGGTGCGGTCGGGTTTTTTGCCTAAAAAAATACACTAAATCTTTTTTTTCAAGGTGCGTCTGCCTACCCTGGGCTTCACCTAGGTATGGTTACCAATTTAACACAGAAACAAGTCACCAAGTTTTAAAAATTAAAAAAAAAAAAATCAAATGCTTAAACATTTAACAAGAAGCTACTAACTACAAGACTCCAATTGATCATTTGTTAAATATATACAAAAAAATAATAATAATAATAAAAATAACAAGAACAATAATTATCGGATATAATGCAAGTGAAGCAGCAAATGATTATATGTACCTGCAGGAACGACATATATGCAACAGGCCATCGGTCGAAAAGCCGGAGCACTTATCAAGCTTAAGAACCTGAAGAACATGCCCTCGGACACGAGCAAGCATGACAAAGTCTAGGATGCTTTTCTCATTCACATGTTACAATATTATATACAAAAGAATTGACACAATTATAGGAGATAAAATCTCCTTTACAAAATTATAGGAACTACCAAATAAACAAGTCAACTATTTTGAAATTTGAACACTTTGATTTTCTCGGCTGTTACCCCCCTTCAAGCTAACTGGTAGCGATCCGACACGCAGCATGGTGCGAAACCGTTCAAAGAGAGGCCGTGGTAAACTCTTGGTAAATATGTCGGCTACCTGGAGCGTGGTAGGAACAAACTTGGTGTGTAATCGACCGGAGGAAACCAACTCTCGAATGAAGTGATAATCAATGTCTATATGTTTTGCCCGTTTGTGAGACACCGGGTTTTGACTGAGAAATAAAGCACTTTTGTTGTCACACAAGAGAGTGGGTCGATCGGGCGGTAGAGCATGCAGCTCTCGTAATAAGTGTGTGACCCAAATAATTTCCGAAGCGGTATTTGCCATGGCTCGATATTCCGATTCACAACTAGAACGAGCAACGGTTGGTTGTTTCTTTGCACTCCACGAGACTAAGTTCCCACCCAAGTAAATTGAGTAACCGTAGGTAGATCGTCGTGTCTCAATGCAACGTGCCCAATCGGCATCCGAGTATCCAACTAAAGATGTTTTCGTTGGCCGATCAAATGTTAGCCCGTATGAGATGGTGCCTTTAACATAACGTAAAATGCGTTTGACGAGCTGAAAATGGGCAGTTGTTGGTTGCTGGAGGAATTGACTGGCTTGGTTCACAGCGTATGATAGATCCGGTCGTGTAATGGTGAGATATTGAAGGGCACCGACTAGGGAACGATAGTGGGTAGGATCATGAAATGGTGTGCCCGAGGAGGTGAAATAATCGGTGGTGCTGAGCGGTGTGGCAGTCGGTTTTGCATCAAGTAAGCCGGCACGAGAGAGAACATCAAGGGCATATTTTGTTTGACTTAGAAAAAGACCCGTGTGGTTTGAGATAACTTCAAGGCCGAGGAAGTAATTTAAAGCACCCAAATCCTTGATTTTGAATTCCATATGAAGCTGAGCCGTGAAATTTGAGATAACACTTTGATTGTTACCTGTAAGTATAATGTCATCTACATAAACAAGTAGATAGATTAATACTTTTTCCCTTTTGTAGACGAAGAGAGACGGGTCGGCTCGACTGCATTGAAATCCGAGGGTAACAAGAAAGGTACTTAGTCTTTGAAACCAAGCTCGCGGTGCTTGTTTGAGACCGTATAGAGCTCGATTTAAGCGACAAACATGGTTCGGGAATCTTGAATCCACAAAACCGGGTGGTTGTTCCATGTAGACGGTCTCGGTAAGATGGCCATTTAAGAAGGCATTATTGACATCTAGTTGTCGAAGCGGCCAATTGTAGATCGTGGCAAGGCTAAGAACCACTCGAATAGTAGATGCCTTGACAACCGGACTAAATGTATGAGAGAAGTCGAGACCGGGAACTTGTGTAAACCCTTGAGCAACCAAGCGTGCTTTATAACGATCAAGTGTACCGTCGGCTTTGTATTTTATACGGTATATCCATTTTGAGCCAACAACATTTGAATGACTAGGTCGTTGCACGAGATCCCATGTATTGTTGCTATGAAGGGCTTTTAGTTCATCCTCCATGGCTAATACCCAATTAGAATTTTTAAGAGCTGTTTTGATGCCTTTGGGTATTGATGTGGTAAAGATAGTATGATGGAGTTGGTTTTTTGAAAGATCTGTTAGGTTGGCAAAATGTTTGGTTTTATATATTCCGGATTTTGAACGAGTGTGCATGTGGTGAGTAGAAGTAGAAGGTGGTAGAGTGGTGTTGAGATTTAAATTAGGTGGAGGGTTGGTGGGAATGTTGCAAGATTCTGTAACAGTGGGTGGGGTTAGGTTGATGGGAGCATGCACACTAGTGGGGAAATTATTAGTGGAGTTATTAGTGGTGGGGGAATTATTAGTGGAGTTGGGTTGAGATGAAGGTGGGCCGAGATTAGGTTGAGGTGAATTTAAATTATTTTGGTTAGGGTGGGTTGTAGGGGTGTGTTGTAAGGGGGAATGATCTGGGCATAAAGTGCAAGGTGGTTTAGCCGATGTGGTGGTACAAGGTATGGGGTTTGATGAGTTGGGTATAGTGGATAATGAGGGGGCAGGAGGTGGAATTGAGTTCTCAAAATTTGAGAAGAGTAATGATGCTTCATCAACAGGTGAAACCGTGCCCGAGAAGGGAAAATTATCTTCATCGAATTTAGCATGGCGGGTTATGTAGACGCGTGAGGTAGATGGATCGAGACATCTATAACCCTTGTATTTGGGACTATATCCGATGAAAATGCATGGGGCACTTCGTGGAAGAAGTTTATGTTTGGTGTAATCCCGCAAATAAGGAAAGACGCGGCATCCAAACACACGAAAGGTTGAATAGGAGGGAGGATTATGAAATAGTAATTCGAATGGAGATTTGTTGTTGAGAAGAGGTGTAGGTAGACGGTTTATAATGAATGTAGCCGAAGTAAACGCATCCAACCAAAGTTGTGCCGGGGCATGAGCGTTAAATAACATGGCTAAACCCATTTCAGTTATGTGGCGATGTTTCCGTTCGGCTCGACCATTTTGTTGAGGTGTGTGTGGGCATGATAGTCTATGACTAATGCCATGTTGATGAAACAAAGTTTGAACCCGGTTATTGGTGAATTCAGTGCCCCCGTCACTTTGAAAGACTTTTACCTTGCATGTAAATTGGTTTTGAACCAAGTTTAAGAAATTTATTAAAACGTTGTAAAAGTCGGACTTTAGTTTTAAAGGGTAAAACCAAGTGAACCGAGAGTGGTCATCTACAAATATGACATAGTATAAGTAACCATCTGTGGATGGAATGGGCGCGGGACCCCATAGATCACAATGAATTAAATCTAACACACGTGTGGAACGTTTATTATTCTCAACAAAAGGTAAGCGATGTGCTTTTGAAAGTTCACAAGACGAACATAAACCCGGTTTGGGTAACAAGGAAGTAACAAAAACATGTCCACATTTATTCAAACTTGAAATAACATCAAAGGAGACATGACCTAAACGGTTATGCCATTTATCAAAAGACGCACGAAGATGAGGGGCAGCAAGAGCAGCAACGAGAGACTTGTGACCGTGGGAGAGGACATAGTATCCGTTTTCACAAGTTCCTCTAGCGAGAACCGCTGCTGTTTTTCGGTCCTGAATGTGAAAAAAATGATTAGAAAAAAGGACATCAACAGGAGCATCGTTAGTGAGTCTACTAATGGATAGAAGATTTCGGGTAATATTAGGAACCACAAGAACGTTTTGTAACGGAATATTATTAAAAGTGGTTTGACCAATATTTGTAACTGGTAAAGATTGGCCGTTACCAAAGGTAACGTGAATATTACCCGTGTCGGTGTGTGACTCATCAAGACCATCGGTAGAGCGAAGCATGTGGGCGGTAGCACCAGAATCGGCTGTCCAATCCGGGGTAATACCACACTGAGCATGGAAGGCTTGGGCTAGATTTGCATCTAGCGGAGTAGCATGTTGAGCATAGCTTGCAAGGCTGGGACATGAAGAGGCAAAGTGGCCCTCCTTCCTGCATAATTGACAATGGGGCGGTCTCCTATTATTGAAGTTTCGGGTACGACCGGAAGATGAGCCGCGATAGCGACCGGAGGAGGCACCGCGGGAGGGTTTAGTATGGTGTAAGGATCTGCCGGTTTGGGCCGAGAAGGCAGCTTGTGGTGGAGGTTGAATGTTTAAAGTTGCCATGAAGATTTCATGGTTCTCGGCTTGGGCAAGGACATCACGAAACTGTGGAGCTGGACGGATCATTCGAAGTGACGTAGAGAAGGTTTCAAAGGTGGAGCCAAGACCACAAAGGAACCAATGGCGTTTATCCTCGTCGGAAACGGGATGCCCAATAGCAGCAAGTTGGTCGCAAAGGGACTTGAATTTTTTGCCAAAATCGGAAACGGAAGATGTTCCCTTTTTGAGTTGGCGAAGGGAATCGCGGAGGGTGTGCATTCGCTCAACCGAGCAGTGACTGTAAGCATGTTCAAGAGCATGCCAAACTTGATGAGCCGAGGTATGCCCGATGACCTCGGACATGGCTTCTTCGGTTAAAGTTGATTGAATCAGAAGAATAAGCTTCTGGTCGTTGTCTTTCCACAAACGAAACTCAGGGTTTGGAGCCGATTTTCCATCGGAGGTGATGGTTTCGGGAGGTGACGGGGTACCGTCAATGTGCTTGAGGAGATTTAGAAAGGCAAGCACGGGATGGATTTGGTTTTTCCATGGAAGATAGTTGGTGGATGAGAGTTTAATGGTGATGAGATGAAGGATGGTTTGAAGGGAGGTGTTGTTGAATTCAGTGGGAGAGGAGGAAGAAGAAGCCATTGAGAATAAAAAAGAGGTGAAAACGATGAGAGGGAGATGAGAATATGGGTGGCGGCTGCAAAGTAATTAGGTTAAATGTCACTGGCTGATACCATGACAAAGTCTAGGATGCTTTTCTCATTCACATGTTACAATATTATATACAAAAGAATTGACACAATTATAGGAGATAAAATCTCCTTTACAAAATTATAGGAACTACCAAATAAACAAGTAAACTATTTTGAAATTTGAACACTTTGATTTTCTCGGCTGTTAAAGCACTTGAAGATCCTCATCCGTAACAATCATCCGTCTGAAATGAACAACCTTCAAACACGTAAAAGACCTGGCAATCTCCTCAACCCATGACGTCACAGACCCACCCCAATCTTCGGGGATGAGGTTATACATAGCGGCTCGTGGCTTCCCTTTCAGCTTAATCGACTCAAGATAGGGAAACCGGCGGCTGAGCTGCGCCGGGGTAGCGGCATAACACAAGGCAATCATGACGTGCTTACGTGTCTGGGCTTCCAGCTCGTACCATCTCCGACACACTAGGGAGACAGATTGTCGGTCACGTGAGTTGTGTATGTACGGAATGACGCATTCGAATACGACGTCGGACATGCCGGATGATGTCCAACGTTGGGTGTGGCTAGAATGGTTCATTAAGGATGATGGATGTTTGAAGACAAGTGAAGTTAGATGTTTGAGGAGATTAAGGATTAGAAGAGTGAGTGAAGGATGGAAGGGATAGAGGTCACATGGTGACAGATGGAATGGTTTGTGTGGGAGATAAAAAATGGAAAGGGGTAATTGAGTTTCCATTTTATTTCATGTATTTTTTTTCGAACGGCAAATTTGGACCACTGACGGACCACTAGAGTATTATCGTGTCATCAGCGGAACCACCCGATCATATCCATCTCCACTAGGCATAATGCCTATACACCAATTCAGGAGGAAACCCAATAAATATGGAAAAACCCCGCTTGTAGGAATCGAACTCAGGACCTATTGGTCCCAAAGTCTTATCCCACTCCAAAATGCCACTAGGCTATAAAGCCATAGGCTATTTCATGTATATACATCATCTAGTTTCTAGATGTAAATATGAATGCTATGTATTTAATGTTTTTAATAATAATTATATATTTATATGCTATTTAATGTAATATTTTTTTTAGTTTTAGGTTCTTTTTATGTTTCAACTTCTTTTTATGTTGGTATATATCTTAAGCTGATACTGTCTCAACAATATTAATATGACGCTACTATTATTGATATTTATTTTCATAGACGATGTAAATACGTGTCTATATTCTTTTGGATACATTTGTCGTACCAATACCATGATGAGCTAAAACAATGACCAAATTCGTGACATTATACGTGATGGATATTATGTAATGTATTCGTGTGAATACTTTGTATTCTAATAATAATGATTGGAAAAAAAATACTAGTCTACATTATTCTGTTTGTTGTCTTCTAGAAGGTATTTTAAAGTGACGTATGCTAGCGAAAAATATTCTTTCAACCAATTATTTGGGTTCTTTCAAAACACTTCAATGTTTTTAGTATCTCCAATGTTAAACACGTCCTTAGACACTCTTAGCTGTCACATCATCTGCCACATAATATCTTTACAAATCGTTAAAAACGTCAATTTTATCTCCAACCCTACAAATATTCTTACCCTTCTTAGTTTCCACCTCATCACCTATCCATTACACACAATATTTAAATAAAACATTTCTTTTTTTACTTTGGGCCACCTCATCGCATGAATTAAGGCAAACCCATGCCCTTGTGCAAGAGCATCTAACTTAAGGGCATGTTAGGATAGATGCACTCTAATGGTAAGGATCATCAAGGGCTTGTAAGGGCATCCCTCAAATAGATGCATTGGAGAAAGTTTTAGTATAATCATAATCCAAAGCTATTTTATTTAGAAAATTAGAAATATTTATATAAATGATTTTAGATTGCTAAAGTGATCCGGCTCCCACCCACACACACACCCACCGCACGAATGTGGAAGCTAAAGCCAATCACTAGGTAAGTTCTTTTTTTAAGTCGTAAGTTTTTTTCTTTAACCCTTATCATCTCAATAGAAAATGTAAATTCTAATATATAATCAAGTACTCTTACAGTCTTATGAGTACATATTAAATAGAACGACGAATATTATAGGAAGGGGATACATATACATGGTATTGGATCAAATAAAAAACAGGTTTTTCTTAAGAAGGATAGGAAAGAAGGTGATGATGACATGTGTCACAATTAAAAATGAGGTACATGGGCATTTTCGTAAAGATATAATTCATCCTTCTTCACAAATCGGTGTCGCTCTTTGTTCCTTTAAAATCCAGCACATACAAACCTGATCCCCTAACCCTAAAATGTTTATTAATTCAAGCTGCTTTTTCGCAATTTCTAAAGGAATTTGTCTCTAGTGCACCACAATGACTCTCATTTTTTCTTTATGCCTCTGGATTTGTGATAATGAAGAAGAACTTCACCTAATTGTTCGCCGAAAAGTTAAGCAATCACATGCTCTCAAACAATCGAATGGAGATGAGTACAGACGTAAATAATCAAACTTGCACAAATAAAGCAAAGCAAAAACCCATGCAATGCCGACTTTAAACGAAAAACTGACTCAAAACTACTAACTTAGACTCATAGTATAGAAAAACTGACAAAGCTAGTCCAACTCAAAATTGGGCTAGAAAAACACCCCATCGCGTTGCGCGACAGGGAACTCCACTTTCTCTCGTGTGGCTAAGCCACTTTTGACTTCCTTTGACCTGGGCTGCGCAACGCAACGCGACAACAATGGCTCCTCCCTCTCGCGCAACGCAAGAGGGAAATTTTTACAGAGAGTTTCGGCCTTTTGCAGGCTTTCATGCCTTAGAATTTTTCCTACTTCATCCCAAGTTCGTCCAAAACCCAATTTAAGCCAATTTTTTCCATAGAACTTCACCTGGAAGTCTGTTTCTTCGTATTCTCCAGTCCATATCGGATACGTATCCCTGCAAAAAGACACAAACACAAAAACACAAACCGAAAAATACATTATTTTCTTACGTGCCTATTCTTAAGTACGTTGCAGTATGATCCAAGTTGTTTACATTTCAACGTAATTTTTTCTCGACTAAGACGTTTTTGTACTTATTTTTATATGTATTTTCAGTTGGTCTGCATTTTGATGTAAATTTTGTTCGAAATCTGTTGGGTTAAATATAATACGTTTTCACTAGGCGATATAATACTTTACTTTTCGCCGATTTCGCCGCCGCCGCAACGCTCGATACCAATTTTTAACTTTTAAAACACTATTCTCTTACGTGCTTATGTTTAAGTATGTTTCGGTATAAATCCAAGTTGGTTTATGTTTCAACGTAAGTTTCTCTCGGTAATTAATTAGATCAAATATAATATGTTTTTATGCTTATTTTTATGTGTGTTTTCAGTTAGTCTACGTTTTAACATAAACTTTGTTTGGAAACGAACGGGTCAAATATTTGACGGTATACATTAGAGTTACTATAATGTTTGACGCCGCCGCAACATACGACGGGTCAAAATACTAGTTATAGGTGGCTATGATTATATCCGTAAATATTAAAGAATATAATAATTTTATATTTAGAATTTAAGAAGACGTTATGATTTGTATAAGAAGTTTCTAAGAAATTTAATAACAAATATCTGTAGTGGGTGTTCATAATCTGAAGATGTTCAATTCGTCACATATTACATATCAGTTTTGTGATGTTCTTATTAAGGCCGTGGGGTATGGGGCGGGAGTTTCGGCGTGAGTTGGGGTAAAATGCCTAAGTCACCATCCCGGGTGGGCTTGGGTTTGGGGCGTGGCCTTTGGGGCTTGGGTTTCAAGCCGGGCATGGGGCGGGGGAGCAAGGTGACATGGCGGTTTGTGAATGGCCCAAAGAAAAGAGCCGTTGGGCTAGCCGTTGGCCAACGGCTATATTTAAAAAAAAAAAAAAAAAATTCTTCCATTTTTTCACTATAAAAAACTCACATTTTACTTCCATTTTTACCACATTCAACCACATCTTCTATACATCTTCAATTCTCCTTCTACAAAACGAAAAAATGTATCCTTACAACCATCCTTTTAACCCGAGCAACCCGTATGGATTCCAAGAAAATAATCCTAGCCCACCACCCACTCGTCCAATAGCTCGTCCGTTTTTCATACACTCTCCTACGCCCGAATTAGCAAGTTATGCATCGTATATCGGGAATCGTTTATATACTAATTTCCCACAAACCGAAGATTCAATACCTACCCCGTTTTCACAATCGCCCATCGACCTTTCACCAACCTCCATCAACCTTTCACTAAACGAATCCGTTCCCGAAACTCAACCACCCAAAGAGGGTCATTCCGCATCGAAACCCATCAAAAAAAGAAGTCATAAGAAAAAAACCGAGGAGGATAAAGTAATTGAAACTGCCAAACGAAAACAACAAAAATGGGTCTATGCTGAAGAAGTTGCATTGGCGAGGGCTTGGTGTGAACAATCTCAACATTCAACTTTAGGTATTCTTAACCTTAGTTTATATTAATGGAATGGTTATTTTTTATATGAGTTTGTAATATATTAATTTTTTTTATTAAAATAGGAAATTCGCAACATCGAACCGCTTTGTGGGAATGGGTTAGTAGGAAATTCCATCAAGAAATGGATAGGGAGACTTATCGTGAAAACGATAGCTTATCCTCAAAGTGGACTGAAATAAGCACCCAACTTACAAAATTTAGTGGGTGTTTAAATAAAGCAAAGCAAAACCCTAAAAGTGGTGAAACCGAAGCCGACATTTTGACAAATGCACTGGTCGGATACAAATCAAATATGAAGACCGACTTCCGTTTCATGCATTGTTGGGAGATTTGTAAATTCCATCCAAAGTGGTCGACTATCCCCATTGGTAGCGAAACTAACTCGTCTTCCAAAAGTTCAAGGGCCTCATCCCAAGCCCAATCTGATGCACGAGATCAAGAGTTTGAGGACCTTTTGGATGATTCGCCAAGCCCAAACCGGCCTGAGCATAGAAGAAATGCCTCAAGAAGGCGTGCTCAAAAACAAATGGCGTCGCCTTCAGCTGGGAGTTCTGGCTCGCGTAGGGGAATATACAGCGACCAGTTGGATGACATTTCATGCAAGTTGGATACATTCAACGTATTCCAACAACAAAGGGCCGAAATACGAAGGAGCAAAGAAGCTAGAGATGCCGCTAGAGATGCCCTGAAACAAAGACGGGATGATTTGAAAATTCTATCCCAGCCGATTGATTACCTACATGGTGACGAGTTAGAAATAGTCTTGGCGTTGAGAGAAAAGATAAAAAACAAATACAAAAGTTAGGAATTTTTTTTTATAATCTTCTTTTTTTGTAATTTTCTTTATTTAAAATTATTAAAAAAATTAAATTTGTGTTATTGGGTCTGCCCAGCGGGTCAGCCCAGCCGATCAGCCCACAAGCCCACCAAACCCACGCCCCCTAAACCCCCGCCCACCATACCGTGTGTTCTTGTGGGTTTTCCATGTCTGCCACCCCGTTCCACATGTCAACCAATGCCCAACCCAAGCCCCAACCCCCGCCCCACCATACCCCATGGTCTAAGGCCACTAGCAGTGTAGCTTATATGACGCCATATACCACTATCTAGCCCTATAGCATCGGGTACACCGTTTTTCTGGGCGGTATGGGCAAAAAAAAAAATTCCCTCCATGATATGCATAATGGTGTGTCATGGTGGTTACTCTTTCACACACACATATATACATATATATGTATAATTGAAAGGGTATAACCCCACTACACACTCAAGTTATATAACACCCTATAAGTATAACGGAAGGGTATAACCCTACTACACACTCAAGTTATATAACCCTCCATAACCCTTTTTTCTTACACATTTACCATGTGTCGTATAACCCAATATCTATAGAGGTTATGGTAGTTAACCACTACCCATAGTCTAAAAATATATGCAAGTATAAGACTCGTGGGTGTGGGGCGTTGGTTGGGGCGGGATGCCAGACAACGTTGGGTAAACCACACCGGGCCAGCGTTGGGAACGACGTTGCGTCGTTGGCGTGGCTTTGAAGCCTAGCGTTGGGCGGGGGGGGGGGGGGTAGGTGAGGTGGCTAGCTTGGATTGGCTGGTGATGGATGACCGTTTGGACTACTTGTTTGGTCTAGCCGTTGGGGATAGCGGTTTTGTAGTAAAAAACATTTTTTGTTTAAATTTACAATTTTTTACCTATAAATACCCATTCCAAACTTCATTTTTTTCAAATAACAAATCTTCAACCAAACCAACACCAAAATACCGAACATGGTGCATTGGACAAAGGAGGAGGAAATCGCACTTGTGACATCGATTGTCAATGCACAATGTACTCTACAACGCGGTCAAACCACGTACTGGGGACGGGCGTTTCAGCAATATCAACACCGCGTTGGGAACGCACGTTACAATTTAAACGTGTGCAAACACAAGTGGCATGAACTCAAACCAAAGTTGGATCGGTTTAAAGTTTGCTTCGACCGTGTCCCTGCGGGCGACTTGACCCACGACGATCGAGTGGAGATTGCGAAGATCGAGTATCGGGACGATGGGAATTCGGATTTTAAGTGGGTTCCCCACTTTAATATTTACCGAACTTTGTAACTTTTTTTTTCTTTTTTAGGATTTAGTAAGTAGTATTTTTTAAATTTTTTAGGATTTAATAAGTAGTATTTTTTAAATTTTTTAGGATTTTATGTAACTTTTTTTTAAATTAATATAAGTTTGTGTTTTATTATATAAATGGTAATTATATAAAAAAATAATAAAAATCCACATGTCCCCCCAACGCCGGGGTGGCCACGCCGCTTCCACAACCTACTTTTTTGTGGTGATCTAGTCAAGGCCACACTCGCCACGTGTCTAGCAATGCCCCCAATCCAAGCCCTCCACACCCCGCAGTCTAATAAAGAGGCGCACGTTAGTTCATGATTTGTCATTTGAGCCTTGAAGTTCACCTGCCACACTCATGTGTCTTCCTTTTGACACTTGGTGGGAACAACCAGTAGTGGAACTAGCTCATTAAATCAGTGGTATCAAAAAAAAAAAAATACCGTGTAATTATACAATATTAAAAAAAGACAATAAATAAATAAAGTAAATAAATACTTAATAGATTTGGCCTTTTCTTTTTTTTTTCAATAGCTTGAAATAGTTCTATCACATCGTCGTCTTTTACTTTATGAAAAAAAAAAATCCTTTTCGACCGCACAAACATGACATTGTTCAAAAATTCCGGGCCCATTCGATTGCGTAAATCCGTCTTGATAATCTTCAATTTCGAAAAACATCTTTCAACGGTTGCGGTTGCCGTTGCAACCAGTAAAACCAAAGCTAGCTTCACTACCCGATAAATCAAAGGACAAGAATTATGTGTTCCCATTTCAACCATAAGACACGCAAGATCACTTATTCTATTATATGGGCTTTATTATTTATTACAGTTTGGGCTTAATTATCATAAAACTACTTATTTGGGCTTTGTTACTGAACAGGTTTTAGGCTTAATGAATAATATCAAGTTTCATAATTTTCTCTTAGGGATATCCTCGTATATATTTTTGGGTATGCTATGTATAAAACCGAAAAAAATACGGGGTTGAGCTGTAGCCCGTGCTACGGCTCATTCTACATTGGTTTCGTCCCTGGGAACAACAATGCACTACCAAGTTTTACCCGACACTAAGGAGACAAAAACCTAAAAAATTGAAAAAACAACAAAAAAAGAAAATAAAACATAACGTAGCTCCGACGTGACAGACGCTATAATAAAACAAAGTTGTTGTTTTATACTATTTATAATAATAATAATAATAATAATAATAATAATAATAATAATAATAATAAGACATCCCGTAATGGGGCGTGTTTTATAAAAAAATTTGCACAAAAACGCCCAATCACGCCCCAACTCCACTACACCCCGGCGTTTTCGGGCGTGATTTTTGAGAAAATTGTATGTGGCGTGATTTGAAAAACGCCGGAACTCTATTTCTTTGCCCAATTGAACTCTATTTTTTTTCGGGTGGACCTTACATGTGTTTATCATCTTGTGTGTATGTGTGTGTGTGTGTGTATATATATATATATATATTGCTTTAGGGACTATAGTTGTGTCTATCTTCTATTGCTATATCTGTAGTTTTGCATTGTTTGCTTCATGTTTGGTTTCGAGCCGGAGGTCTTTTTGGAAGCAGCCTCTTTATCCATATGGATAGAGGTAAAGTTTGTCTACATCCCACCCTCCCCAGACCCCACCAATAACTTTGTTATTTATGGGACTTGCTGGGTATTGTTGTTGTTGTTGTTGTATTTAAACTTCCAAAGTACTTAAAAAAAGATTTATTTTCATTTCAGCCCCTTCATTTTCATTATATTTAAGAAGATGATGATTTTTCATTTCAAACCCTTCATTTTGGCAATGTAATTTTTTTCTAGTATTGTATTCTTTTTAATTTAATAAAGTATTTTAAGTTTTTAATTAAAAAAAATAATTGTGTAATGATTGGAAGGGGCGTTATTGGGCATTATTCCCACTACGGCACTTTTGCAATAACGCCCAATAATGCCTCTATACTGACTGAACTGCCACATGGCAGAAAACGCCCCATGGTGGGGGCATTATTGAGCTAACCACTATGCATGGTCTAATAATATTTGACTTGCCAAATCATTTACATTTATGAATACCTGACTTGCCAAATCATTTACATTTTTTAACGGCTTGACAAATAATTTACATATTAACGTTTTTTTTCCTTTAATTTCAATCATCAATCTTACTCAAACAAACCTTAGACCATACAGAGTGCAGCGTGAAGGCCGAAGGCATGGAGCGCTCAACCATGTCAGCACACCGGCCCGTTAGCGGCATTTAGGGTTGCGTGGGGGAGGGGGCGGCAAGAACTCGCCCGACGTGGAAGAGGTGGTGTTGATGACGTGGCGACGAATGGTTGGTGGATCATTATATTAATGTTTGTTTTTAAACTAAATAGGTTTGTTTTAGTTTTTAAATATTACGTGTCACAACATATCATCCTTTCACGTCCCATCCCATCTTACGCTTTTTGACACCACGCCACTTTTTCGGCAGGTGTTGACATGACTACCACATGGTGCTTCACACCCTCTTTTCATGACCTCTCACACCATATAGTGTGAGTCGAAAATCAAAGAAAAGATACAGGGCTTACTACTTAAATTGGCCCATGGGCTTAAATAAGTAATCTGAATTCTGACATGAGATAATCCAATACACATGAAAATATGAAAATGGCAATTACTAAAATTTGACAAACTGAAAGTCTGAACTAAATATTAGAACCCATGAACTATTGGTCTATTAGTATGATTTCTTCCTCACAAATATGAGATTCTGGATTTAATTCTTTGCAAGTGCAAGGTAAAGGTGAAATAGAGGTATAGAAAAATTTATCGTTCAAAAAAAGTATAGAATATTAGAATATAGTAAACATAATATTTAGTAAATATTAATCATATTTAAAATTAATAACCAGAATATAATAAACAAAATCTTTAGTAAATAAATAGTCATATTTAAAATTAATAACCTTTTTTAATGGTTAACACATACAACATCTAGATATCTATTTCTGAAGTCCACTCATTGAGCACTTTGTAAAACTTAACCTACAACACTTTGATACAAACAAAAACTTTGTTAACTATTAACTTCCTATACTCATTGTGCCCATAATATATGGGTTGTAGCGACAATAGCTCTAAAAAAATAAAACATAATGCCCACCAAATTAAAAGCATAATGCCGACAGTTGTATCTATGATTGAATGCATAGGAGATGGACCAGCTATTGATGGTGAAAACAAAATGTTACATCGGTGGATGGTGATATAAATCTCCAAAAACTAATTAATGTTGGAGTCTTAGGCCGGATGGTGTGGGGGCGTCACCCAGGCCATGTCATCGTCTATAGCGTCACTAGGCACTATACATCCATACTGAGCCAATCAAGAGAGGGCATCATAGGTGAGGCTCCATGGTGATAACAAGCTGCTGTCGCGTGAAATGAGGAGGATTTATGTTTTTGTTACCGTTGAACGGTAACATTTAAAAAAGAATTTTAATTTCCTTTTTTATAAATTAATCCTATAAATACCCAACATTCTTTACATTTTTTATACCATTCCTTTCACTTCCTCTACCTTTTTTAATACTATTCTCTACACTTTTTTTAACATCATTCTCTACAATGTTTCCCAACAACCCAAACCCATGGGACCCGAGCAATCCGTTTTGGCAAGGTTTGCAAAACAACGAGCAAGAGGACTGGTATCGGCGAGACCCGCGTATGGGTGAGCTTAGATATTATCCGATGCCACCAACCACCCCAACTTCTTCTCATCCCACCACTACACCGATGCCCGGTTTTTACGGGTATTATTCTCAACCCCCATTTTTTTCCCCAAAACATACCCCAAAACATACCCCAAAACATACCTCAAAACATACCCGAAACCCAAAACACAACCCAAACCGAATCCGTTCCCGAAACCGGAGTCGAACCCTCTTCTAGAAAAAAGCGAAGTCATCAAAAGAAGGATGAGTCCGAAAAATGTGCTACTAAGAAGGTCGAATTTTGGTTGCCTAAGGAAGAGTTCGAGTTGGCAAAAGCATGGCTCGACGTATCGGAGGACGAGATTGTTGGTAAATTTTATCTCCATATATTTTTTTTACATACTTTTATAAACATATAATTTTGTAAATTTATTTTTTAAATCAAACATATTCTTTTGTAAATACACTTTTTTACAGGAAACGACCAAGACTTAAAGATATTTTGGGGTCGTATACGTGAGAAATTTTTCGCCGCAATGGGTCGTGGCGAATATCGAACGCCCGACTCTTTTTCGGGAAAGTGGGGTGCTATGAGGACGAAGGTTACCAATTTCAACAACATATATACTAATCACGTCAACAGTAGTCGAAGAAAAAGTGGTTCGAGCGACGTCGACGTCATGGCCCAAGCCCACAACGACTATAGATTGTACCATGGGCATGTTTTTATGTTGGTAACAACATGGGAGCTTCTTCACAAATCTCCCAAGTGGCATCTTGTACCACCGTTCGACCCAACCCGCCCTAGGTCTAAACAGTCCAAATCGACATCCACCACTAAACCATCAGGGTACAATGCTCGTACAATAATTAATCTAAACGACGATGTTGACGAATTTGAAGAACCAGAAGAGCTGCATCGACCAAATGGTAGGGATAAAAGTAAGGCAGGGGCACGAGGAAAGTCTTCTTCAACGCCATTGGATGGCCCGTCAAAGTTGAGCGACTTCGAGGCAAGTCTCAACAAAATAATCTCGATTAGGGAAAAAACCAACAAATGAGAATGGAGAAACAAATCCAAAAAAGACATGGATTTTCTCGCGAGATATTTGTCAAATCTAGCGGAGGAGGACCGAGTCACTTTAGAGGCTCGTAAGGCACAAATTCGGGCGAAATATATGTAGTTTTTTTTCTATTACCTTGTGTTTTTTTAATGACTTTGTAATGTTTTTATTTTTTTAATGAAATTATTTTTTTCAATTTTCTAGTTATAAAAATTGCTATTTAATTTAAAAAAATAAATATATAAATAAAAAATAATTAGGTAATGATGACGGGGGCTCCATCCCACACCCTGTGCGACATCTGTTGTCACACCCCAACCGATGGCGGAATCATCGGGGCGCGGTACTGAGCGAAACAGATTGTCCAGAAGTTTCCACAACAATTATCATTACTATTCAATTTAAATAATTCGTCCCATACCGTATCTCAAACAGTAAACAAATTATTACAGACAAAATCCAGGCAAATGTTTCTGTTCCGACAACTCAGATTTTAAATACAGCAATTGTTTATCTGCTTCTAGAGACCCATAATTTAACCACTACAGACAACTATTTGTTGGGCTCTAGAGCTTTATTCTAGCCTCGCTTTCCTAGCAGATAAGCATCTTAAACACCTGTCTGATACGTTAAAATAAAGTCAATACATAAAATGTAAAGGTGAGCATACAAGTTTGATAATAGCATATAGGGTTCGAAATAGTTTACGCATAACCAGCACGTACACAGAGGAATACGATGCATGTTAATTATCGACACGGATCTATCGATACCAATGACTGCGGGTTGACTGCCCGAGGCAGTTCGTAATACATGATCACCACTGTAATCCATGCAAACAATTGTCCTTAACAACCCCCGCATGAGCGGGTGCTGAGTCCAAACTATAGTACTATCGTCGTTAAAGCAGGTAGACAACATTCCATGTGTAAACATAACAAACAAGCATTCATTAAGTCACGTAATACATGCGGTAACGGTTAGCGTTTTTAAAATATTGCGTACTGTGTTCGATGTGATTTCGTATATGTAACGTATGTAACACCCAAAAGTGCATAAAGCAAAAAGGGATCGAGTATACTCACAGCGGTTGATGGATTGAAGGGAGCGCTTGAGAGTAAGCTTAGCCTGAACAGTTCGATAACATAACGATAAGCAATGCGTAAAACGAAAACAAGTGTTGGAGGATCAGACAGCTGGTCGATCGGACGGTAGTCTGATCGGACGGCTGACCGTGCGGTTGACAGTCCGTTCGGACAGTTGTCCGGTCGGACGGGAGTCCGATCGGATGGCTGTTCGAGTGGATTGTTTCTTCCCTTGAGTAAGATGTGTTTGTGTATGATGGTTGACTTTCAGGTTGGTCGATCGGACGGTTGTTCGATCGGCTGGCAACCCGATCGGCTAGGTACTTCATCAAAACAAGTTCTCAGCAGGGTGTCACCTGGTCGAATGGCTGTTCGATCGGGTGGCACTCCTAGTGCATCGAACATGCGAAAAATCGATCAAGTGTTGAAGTCAAGTATCTCATGATCCGAAGAGTAATTCAATCGGACGGTAGTCCAATCGGTTAACCGTTCGTTCAATACCCAACTTCAAACAAATTGATTAAGTGTGGAACCATGTGCTAGCCGCTCGGCTGGCCAGTCAATCGGCTGACTGTCCGATCGGCTGGCTGTCTGTTCGGACAGCAGTCCGATCGGTCAGCACCCTGACCTGGTCGGCCTATTTGTCTAACACTTGGTTGTTTTGATTGTTTGTCATTTTATCGAGGTATTTTGACAACGAGTTCAAACCATAGAACCTCGTCTTTACTGGGTTCTCCTGATCGGACAGGAATCACCCAAATCCGGTTTATGAACGGTTCGAGATGGTGTTTAACGTTTAACCCGAATTCGGTGAACCTCGTGGATAGATTCCGGATCTTGAGTCACACAACCACCGAAATGGTTAGTAAGTCGGCACAAGCTCCGTTTCTATCGGTTTTGGAGGTATTGAGTGTAAAAGAGTTGAAAGAAAGTTGGAAAACCATCTTTCAATCTCTTTTTACCGTGAATATGTTTAGATCCGTGAAGGATCTTTGTTTGTTTATGTGGAAATCGGTTAGATCCAAGTTATTCTTGGTGGATTGAGGCCAAAACATGAAGTTCTTCAAGAACCCATGATGATATCATCCTAGAACACTTGAATCTTGATGATTTCACGGTTAAAAGTTAAGATTTGAAAGATAGAAAGGTGTAGGAGTGCGTGTAGATCAAGAAAGTACGAGATTTAGGACGAAATCTTACTGGAATCTAGAGAAATCTGAGAAAAGTGAGCTGAGCGTGCTGGTCAGTCAGAGGTTTCCAAAAGTAGAAAGTTTGACAATGACAGGGGTATTTATAGGATGCCAAAAGAGGTAAAGGCTGGCCGATCGGTCGGTCAGCACGATCGGACAGCCTGTCCGATCGGCTGGCTATTCGATCGGCTGGTAGCCTGATCGATCAGCTGCCTGATTCAAGTGTTTGGTGCGACGATTTTTGATATTTCGATTTCGATTGCGACTGATGAGAATACGATAGAGTTTCCTATTCAAATTACTTTTAATCCCAACTACTATATTAACATACAATCATCCTTCGTTTGTATTCAGTTTGCGATTGCGATTTGATTGCGATTGAGTTTCGATTGCGATTCGACTGATTACCACACATAACATAAATACACACGCACAAGTAACACATAAGGCACACACACACATATAACAGTAACCTAAAATGCGTATATTCGAGTTTGTGAGCGCGATGATGATTAGATTAGATCGATTAGCGTTTAATTAACTTTATCACATTGTTACTTCCTATTATTCACAATCATATAGCGGTTCGCTTCGAGAAATATACTTCGATTACTTCGATTGTAATTAAATATTCCACATAATACAACTAACGTAAAAACATAAAATAGACTAACTACAGTCAAAGAAGTCAAAACAGTAATTGAGCAAGGTGTGACAGATCGCAATTAGCGATCTCTTCTTCCTTTGACTTCAATCTTGACTTTGACTTTGACTTTCGAAAACACAGGGTGTTACAGCCTCCCTTTGTTTAGGGAATTTCGTTCCGAAATTAGGCTGAAAGCTGCACAACACCGTGTATCACTTTGGAGAACTTTCTCTCTCTAGACTTTCACTTAAACAACTGCGGATACTTCGCCTTCATGTCGCTTTCGAGTTCCCAAGCGAACTCCGCGCCTCGCCATCGGATTTTCACAATAGGAATGCGCGAGCGTCTGAGTTGCTTGGTTTGGCGGTCCATGATTTCGACAGGCTTTTCCACGAAGTGTAGCGTTTCGTTTATTTGAAGGTCGTCGAGAGGTACAATTAAATCATGCTCAGCCAGGCACTTTCGGAGGTTCGACACATGGAAAGTCGGGTGGACGTTACTAAGTTCCTTCGGTAGTTCGAGTCTGTAGGCGACTTTTCCGATCCTTTCCAGAATCTTAAAAGGTCCAACATATCGAGTCGCTAGTTTCCATTTCTTGCCGAATCTGACCACACCCTTCCAAGGTGATACCTTTAGGAGTACGTAGTCGCCAACGTCAAATTCAAGGGGCTTGCGTCGTTTATCGGCATAACTTTTCATTCTACTCCGAGCTTTCAACAAGTTGTCTCGAATTTGGACGACTTTGTCAGTCGTTTCTTGCAATAGCTCAGGACCAGTTAATTACGAGTGACCGATCTCGTGCCATACAATAGGCGATCGACATCTTCTTCCATATAAAGCCTCGAATGGTGCCATTTGGATGCTGGTATGATAACTGTTGTTGTACGAGAATTCGACCAATGGTAGGTATTTGTCCCAATTACCACCGAAGTCTATAACACACGAACGGAGCATGTCTTCAAGAGTACGAATCGTTCTCTCAGTCTGGCTGTCGGTCTGAGGATGGAATGCGGTACTCAGATTAAGCGTAGTACCAAGAGCAGCTTGAAACGTTTCCCACCATAGCGAGGTAAACCGAGAATCACGGTCAGAGATGATGTCACGAGGCGTCCCATGATTACAAATAATCTCGTCGGTGTAGATTCGGGCTAATCGTTCTACCTTGTAGTCTTCTCGTATTGGCAGAAAGTGGGCTGATTTGGTTCAACGATCAACAACAACCCAAATGTTGTCGTGACCTGATGACGTGTGCAGAAGCTTTGTTATGAAGTCCATAGCTATACTCTCCCATTTCCATATAGGGATTGGGGGTTACTCGAGTAAGCCAGGGGGCCTTTGATGTTCAGCCTTGACTCTTGCACAAGTCAGGCACTTCCCAACGTAGAGAGCGATATCCCTTTTCATTCCCGGCCACCAGTACTTTTAACGAAGATCCTAGAACATTTTATCGGCACCGGGATGAATAGAATACCGAGATTTGTGGGCTTCGTCCATCAAGATCTTTCACAGTTCGGTCCGCTTAGGGATCCAAATTCGGTCCAGAAAATAGAAAATCCCATTCAATTTGCTTACAAGCTGAGCTCCATCGTGATAGATTCTTTCCCTCTTCAAGGTGCGTTCAATAAAACAGGCGTGCTGGGCTTCGCAGATGAGAGTCTCGAGATAGTATTGGGTTGGGTATTACGAATGCTGAGCAAATAACTCCGTCTGCTGAGCGCGTCGGCAAGGACATTTGCTTTGCCTGGGTGATAACGAATCTCACAGTCGTAATCGTTAAGAAGTTCTACCCATCGGCGTTGACGCATATTAAGTTCTTTCTGATCAAAGATATGTTGCAGGCTCCTATACACTTGGTACCATACAGGTAGTGTCACCAAATCTTTAACGCAAAAACAACTGCGCCTAGCTCGAGATCATGGGTTGTATAGTTCTTCTCGTGGATTTTGAGCTGTCGAGAAGCGTAAGCTATAACCTTGTCTCGTTGCATGAGAACACAACCGAGGCTGAGGTTGGAAGCATCACAATAGACAATGAAACCGTCGTTACCCTCGGGCAATGTGAGAATAGGAGCATTGCAAAGCTTGTGCTTGAGGGTTTGGAAAGCAGACTCTTGTTCAGTTCCCCAAACAAAAGGCTTGTCTTTATGCATAAGGGCGGTAAGCGACACAGTGATCTTTGAGAATCCTTCGATAAATCATCGATAATAGCTCGCTAGTCCGAGAAAAGAACGGACTTCTAACGGGTTATTTGCCGTAATCCAACCCTTAACTGCTTCAGTCTTCGTGGGATCGACATAGATACCCTGACTATTAACTACGTGACCCAGAAACTGAACCTCCTCCAACCAGAATTCACACTTGGAGAACTTGGCATAAAGTTGATTCCCCTGGAGTAGTTCGAGAACCAAACGTAGATGGTGCGCGTGTTCGGCTTTCGATTTGGAATAGATCAAGACATCGTCGATGAACACGATGACGAAATGGTAAAGATATGGTTTACACACGCGATTCATCAGAGCCATGAAGACCGCGGGTGCGTTGGTTAAGCCAAAAGGCATAACAACGAACTCGTAGTGAGTGCGAAAAGCGGTTTTGGGTATATCCTCCTCTTGAATACGTAGTTGGTGATAGCCTGAACAGAGATCGATCCTCGAGAAACATGTAGAACCTTGCAGCTGGTCAAACAAATCGTCGATGCGAGGCAGGGGATAGCGGTTCTTGATGGTTAGCTTATTCAATTCCCGGTAGTCGATGCACATCCTGAACGACCCATCCTTCTGTTTAACGAAGAGGACTGGCGCGCCCCAAAGAGAGGTGCTTGGGCGAATAAAGCCTTTCTCAAGTAATTTCTGGAGTTGATTCGAGAGTTCACGCATTTCCGACGGTGCGAGTCGGTAAGGAGCTTTGGCAACCGGGTTGGCTCCAGGAATGAGGTCGATACGGAAGTCGATATCACGACTTGGCGGTAGTCTAGGAAGATCATCAGGGAACACCTGAGGAAATTCACGGAACACTGGAACGTCTTTGACTTCTGCCTTCGTTTTCTTTTCCTTCTCCGCTACTACAATGTTGGCCAAGAATGCTCTGTATTCCTTGCGGAGATACTTGCTAGCTTGGACGCAGGACATGAGTTTGAGACCTTTCGAAGCAGTTTCGCCATAGACACATAATAAATCACCATTCATGAGCGAGAATCGAATCATCTTGTCAAAGAACACCACTTCAGCATGGTTTTCACGAAGAAAGTCCATGCCTACTATGACGTCAAAACTTCCGAGCTGCATCGGAATAAGGTCGATTGGGAAGATGTGATTGTTGAGCTCAAGGGTACAATCACGGAGAACAGAATTGACGGCGACGGTTCTTCCAGTAGCGACTTCAACATCGAATGACGAAGGCAGATAAGAGCACTTACGACTAAGGAGCTTTTCAAATTCGAACGATACAAAGCAGTTATCGGCTCCAGTATCAAACAAACACGATGCATAAATACCATTCACAAGGAACGTACCTTTGACCACGTTGTTGTCGGTCTGAGCCTGACACGCGTTGATGTTGAAGGTTCTGGCGCGTGCGGCTTGTTGCTGCTGCTGAGGCTGCTGCTGGTGGTGTTACTGGGGCTCCTGTTTCACGACCCTGTTGGGGCACATGTTCGCAAAGTGGTTGGGGTCACCACATGCGAAGCAAACTCGGGCATTGACCGCGGGTGCCTGAGTTGCTTGATGGCCTTGGGGATCCGGGAGCAGAGCTTGATAAGCAATGGCTTGAGCTGGGGTGTTGCGAGGACCAGTACGGCAGTTGACAGTGAAGTGGTCGTACATGTTGCAGTGAGTGCAGAAACGACAGGCAAGACCCACCGGATGGTGATATGAGCATGTTGGGCAAACCGGGTAGGGACCTGTGTATGCGCGCTTTGCTGGTGGTGCATAAGTAGTTGGAGCTGGATGGTGATGGGGCTGCTACTGGGTCGGTACGGTCTGGAGAGGAGCAACAGTGGTAGTGGATGTGCAGTTCTTGTTGCTGGAGCTGCTATTGTTGTTCTTCTTCCTTCGGCGTGAGGACTTTGATGACTGAGATGCAGTGGCGGTGGAGTCAGCGGTTGGTGCGGCGGTAGCGTGATACAGGTGCTTCGAGGTTTTATCCCAGACACCGGCCTTGACTCGCTTGTCGTTGATTTCAGTGGCCAGTAGGTAAGTTTCCTCGATCGTCATAGTCTTAGCCGCTTGCACGAAATCTGCAACACAGTCAGGCAGGGCTCGGATATACTTCTTGATTGCCATGTCAGAAGTCTTCACCTGATCAGGGCAGATGATACTGAGCTGCTTAAATCGAGCAGTTAAAGCAGCGTTTTCACCATCCTTCTGCTTAATGTGCTAGAATTCATCTTCCAACTTCTGGTGTTCATGAGGAGGACAGAATTATTCCAGCATGACCTCCTTGAGTTCGTCCCACGATAGACCGTAAGCTGCATCGTTTCCTCGCTTGTTCCTCTCGGTTGTCCACCAGTCTAGTGCGCGGGACTGGAAGACGCCAGTAGCATTGAGAGTGCGAAGATCGTCGGGGCAACCGCTCTGTCGTAGAGTAACCTCAATGGAATCAAACCATTGGAACAACGCTGTAGGGCCTCCCTCGCCAGTGAATTCTTTTGGCCCACAAGCTTTGAACTGCTTGAAACTGAAAGCAGTTTTGAGAGTAGCTTTAGGAGCTTCGGTTCTTGACTCCTCAGATGATTTGCTGACGTTCTCGTAGACATCACTGACAGCTTTTGCTACCTGTTTGGCGATAATAGCAGCAAGACGTTTGTCTCTCTTTTCTTGGCGAGTAAGTGGGTGGCAGGATCCAGATGACATTGTCTGCAACAGACATCGTCACAGGACTCAACACAATGTATTCGAATCTCACCTCACACGTCTACTACTTACTAAATATCAGGAACACAGTCACCCAATCACATATCACAGATTCACACGATCACAAAAACACGTAAACACATAAGCACATAAGCACGTAAGCACATAAGCACGTAGAGCACAGATACACGGAAGCACAGATGCACATATGCATTTAGTCACCAGATGCAGTCAGAATACAGAAACCTATTATTCAAAGTCTGCGATGGTTCGATCGCGATTAGTATAAGTCGAGCGTGTAGTATAGCGAGCATCATAGCATACAACGTTTCCTTATGGCAGTGACGACTTGTTAGCGTTTTGAGACAGAGAAGCAACGCGGGTTGTGTGTGTCAATCAAAGTGTGATAAAAAATCGAATAAATTTCAAAATTTTAAACACATAAACAGATAAATGCATATAAGCACATGAAATCAACGAGTCATCAGAGTCAGCAGTTGCGGGCTCAGAATCGAAACACATAAAAAATCGAGAGATAGATTGTCTGCGGCTATTAGACATTGACTACCCAAAGCGATTCGACTATTCTCAAGGATCTGTCGTACACATTTTGACTTTCAGGATAGGGCCTCTGCCTCGATTCTTGGGCATCCGGCGGACATGCCACTTTTCCTACTGTGAGTTCAGGTCTTTCGAGTCCGTCGAGACTTTGGTGAGAGTTTTGGTAAAACCATGGACAAGCCGTCAAGGTTAGGGTTTCACCCCTAGCTTGACAACTTCCCATTGATTTTAGTAAAATAGAGGAGATTATTCATCAAAATATGGATTTCACTCCTGGTTTGGTATAATGCTACTCGTTAAACAAGCGTTCGTTATTGAAAAAGAATTTGATTCGCTTGCTTGTATGAAAGGTGAAACTGTTCCACAAATGATTGAAATATTTTTCCACCTCAAACTTGAAATGGAGAGAGTTGGTGTGTCAAAAATAATGAAGAGATCATTGATAAGTTGATAAAAACAGCATTGATCAAGCAATTTAGTCGAGAGTTTGTAGCTTTCACACCTAATCTTGGCTAAATTGCCTCTTCATTAGTGAAAATTCAAGTGCGGTGATGGTGTGGCGTAGGCGAGAATGGCGAAAATTAGCAATAGGCTCATACAAAATCCCTAAATGGACATGCACAAGTCGGTCTATTAGGTCCTAACTATAGTCTAGGTCTCTAAGACATCGACCCGGACTAGGTCGAGTCTTGCCTAATTCCCTATAGTTATGGCTCTGATACCAATCTGTCACACCCCAACCGATGGCGGAATCATCGGGGCGCGGCACTGAGCGAAACAGATTGTCCAGAAGTTTCCATAACAATTACCATTACTATTCAATTTAAATAATACGTCCCATACCGTATCTCAAACAGTAAACAAATTATTACAGACA
Organism: Helianthus annuus; assembly: GCF_002127325.2. Lineage (NCBI taxonomy): Eukaryota > Viridiplantae > Streptophyta > Magnoliopsida > Asterales > Asteraceae > Helianthus > Helianthus annuus. Next base: position 101,118,275 of record NC_035441.2, on the reverse strand, counting down.
AAATCCAGGCAAATGTTTCTGTTCCGACAACTCAGATTTTAAATACAACAATTGTTTATCTGCTTCTAGAGACCCATAATTTGACCACTACAGACAACTATTTGTTGGGCTCTAGAGCTTTATTCTAGCCTCGCTTTCCTAGCAGATAAGCATCTTAAAAACCTGTCACATACGTTAAAATAAAGTCAATACATAAAATGTAAAGGTGAGCATACAAGTTTGATAATAGCATATAGGGTTCGAAATAGTTTACGCATAACCAGCACGTACACAGAGGAAAAGATGCATGTTAATTATCGACACGGATCTATCGATACCAATGACTGCGGGTTGACTGCCCGAGGCAGTTCGTAATACATGATCACCACTGTAATCCATGCAAATAATTATCCTTAACAACCCCCGCATGAGCGGGTGCTGAGTCCAAACTATAGTACTATCGTCGTTAAGGCAGGTAGACAGCATTCCATGTGTAAACATAACAAACAAGCATTCATTAAGTCAAGTAATACATGCGGTAACGGTTAGCGTTTTTAAAATATTGCGTAGTGTGTTCGATGTGATTTCGTATATGTAACATATGTAACACCCAAAAGTGCATAAAGCAAAAAAGGGATCGAGTATACTCACAGTGGTTGATGGATTGAAGGGAGCGCTTGAGAGTAAGGTTAGCCATCCCTTCAATCCATCAACCGCTGTGAGTATACTCGATCCCTTTTTGCTTTATGCACTTTTGGGTGTTACATACGTTACATATACGAAATCACATCGAACACACTAAGCAATATTTTAAAAACGCTAACCGTTACCGCATGTATTACGTGACTTAATGAATGCTTGTTTGTTATGTTTACACATGGAATGCTGTCTACCTGCCTTAACGACGATAGTACTATAGTTTGGACTCAGCACCCGCTCATGCGGGGGTTGTTAAGGACAATTATTTGCATGGATTACAGTGGTGATCATGTATTACGAACTGTCTCGGGCAGTCAACCCGCAGTCATTGGTATCGATAGATCCGTGTTGATAATTAACATGCATCGTTTTCCTCTGTGTACGTGCTGGTTATGCATAAACTATTTCGAACCCTATATGCTATTATCAAAATTTTATGCTCACCTTTACATTTTATGTATTGACTTTATTTTAACATATGTGACAGGTGTTTAAGATGCTTATCTGCTAGGAAAGCGAGGCTAGAATAAAGCTCTAGAGCCCAACAAATAGTTGTCTGTAGTAGGGGTGTTCATCGAATCGAATATCGAATTTTCGAATTATTCGAATCGAATTGTTTGAATAATTTTTATTTTTCCTTGAATTCGTATTCGATTAAAACATATCGAATTTGATTCGAATTCGTATTCGAATAAAAAACCCAATTCGTATTCGATTCGTATTCGATTAAAATTTCGAATTCGAATCGAATTCGAATAAATTCGATTTAATTCAGATTCTTTAAAACGTGTAAACAACTATCAAAATGAAACATGAATTTTAAAGCAGCCATAAAGCACGATTTCACATTAAAATGTTTCAAATAAAGTACCACAAGTCTAAAATTCAAAACGAGAAGTCGGGAATAATCACTCCACATTACAAGTTAATATTTTTATGATTAGAAATCTATTGATAAATTTTTTACTTAGGTTTTACTTATGGGTCATGTAGTGGGTTTGGTAATGGGTAATTTAATACTTGGAAACTTTTTTGAAAATAATTTATAGTATAGCTAAATAAAAGTTATATATGTATTATATATAAAAATAATAAATAAAAATGCATAATTTTTATTCGAATTTCGAATCGAATCGAATTTGAAATTATAAATTCGTATTCGATTCGTATTCGATTTACTTTACTCGAATTGAATCGAATTCGAATTCGAATTCTTATAATCGAAACGAATTCTTATAATCGAAACGAATTCTTGATAATCGAATCGAATTTAAATGAATTTCGAATTTTTCGAATTCGAAACGAATCCTGAACACCCCTAGTCTGTAGTGGTCAAATTATGGGTCTCTAGAAGCAGATAAACAATTGTTGTATTTAAAATCTGAGTTATCGGAACAGAAACATTTGCCTGGATTTTGTCTGTAATAATTTGTTTACTGTTTGTGATACGGTATGGGACGTATTATTTAAATTGAATTGTAATGATAATTGTTATGTAAACTTCTCGACAATCTGTTTCGCTCAGTGCCACGCCCCAATGATTCCGCCATTAGTTGGGGTATGACATATGTGCTTGTAATCATTGTACAAACTCTGAATAGTTCAATTATCAATAAAATAATGTGATTTGATCCCAATATTTGTTTATTTATGTTTGACATTTAGCACGTTTTGATTTTGTTCGATTTCAAACTCTATATCGCTTTCTGGAAAGTTATACGCAAACTGATGCGTAAACGTAATCAGTTTAACACGACAAACACTCTGGAACATCAACATATTCTAAACATACCTTAAATAACCTTTACATAACTTAGAAATAAGTTTTAAAGGGTTTGGTATGGCAAAAACAAGTTTATTCACTCACAGGGACTATTTGCGTCAAACTGCGAAAGTCTGCCGATTCGTATAGTAACGTACGCTCCAGAACATGATCATAAGTTAAACATACCATAAATATCCTTTACATATCTTAGAAATCGGCTTTGAGGGGTTCAGTATGCGAAAATAAACTTATTTGATCAAACAGGGACTAAAAGCGTCAAAAAGTGCATAAGTTTGCATTTACGCCCATATCTTACGTTCTGAACATATCTGGACATCCAAAAATTTTTGTAATCATTAAAATATTTTATTTTACTGATTGGAATGCCAAAATACCATTCGTCGCGTAACTTGGATCGTTTTTCGCGTCCGTTCGTGTTTCGTCGTAATTAACCGAATAACGTGACCGTACGATCAAACGAACCGACATCCGAGATATTTTCAAGCATATTTCATGTTCCCTATGCTTTAACATCATTTTAGAGCTTTGAAATGAGGTTAACGGGGCTTAAAAGCATCAAAAACCAAGTGTTTAGCATGCAGGGACCAAAACTGCCAAAACTGAAAACTTTCAGCCTGACCTGCCAGGCGTGTCGCGACAGAAACATTGTCATCTGTCGCGTGTCGCTTGAGAGTGCTCTATGCAGAATCCAGTTTTCTTCATTCAGCAGCTGTTCCTTGTTTTTTAGACATGGTTTTTCAATACATGGAGCTGGTTTATGTGTTCCCCAAGCCCACCAATCATTGTTTAACAAGTGTAAGGTCAAGATCAAGCCTCAAAACACATGGAATGATCCTATTGATCCAAGAATTCTATAAATAGCCTTAGGTTTTTGCCTTTTCAACTTGCTCATTTCCAATTTTCTCTCAAATCTGCTCTCTTGAAGCTATCCCTCTTGGTTGAAGGCTTCAATCTTCAGTTTTCTTTATTCTTGATCCAAGCTTGGACCTTTTGTAAGTTTCTTTCATGCTTGTTCATGTATTTCAAGCATGAAAGTCAAACAGTGTTTGACTTTCTGCTTTGACTAGGTTATGGTCAAGTCAAAGTTCATTTGAACTTTGCAACGTGAGCGTAATCATGATGGTTATTGCCCCTTGTGACTATACCTACTGGTTACCACGTTCATTAGGTGTAGTGACGAGTCATAGTTTCTGTCAAAATGCCGATTATGCGCATTTTACGACGAAACTATTTTCGGGTATCAAAACACTTTGTTTTGATATCAAACATGTTTTCTAACTTACTTAAACATGTTTTAACATGTTTAACTCGTCACTTTTAGTTTAGTGCTTAATTAGGGTCGTAAGTTAAGCGGTCTAAACAACCGCTTAGACTTTCGAACCCGACCCATTTGGTCGATCATTAGGATCCGACCAAACATGTTTTGTGACCATAGTTGTATAGGGAATAACCTTCCGAGGTTATACCTTATGGTCACTTCGTTTAGTTAGTTGTATAATAGGTAGTTTATATGCCTTAGGAAAATGACCAAAATGCCCTTTTTATACATAATTTAATTTTAAGCATATGTAACCTAAATTTTGACAACTAAACTGATTATGCAATGTTATTAGACATGTTAAGGCATATAATACTTGTCATAGGACTAGTTAGGCGGTCCGAACGCGCTTTGCACGAACGACACGATAAAGTAGCGTAAACTACCTTAACGAGTCGTAACGGGTCATAAGCATTTAGGACAGGTTCCGATTTAGGATGTAGGCTTTGTTAAACCATATTATATGAGTTCCAACACTCCTTTAGTTTACAAGACCTCATTTTATCCGATCTTCCGATTTCGGTCCGGTTTATTAACATAGTTACCTATATTAGGTGTCGTTTGATTCCGTGATCTTTCAAGCGTTATTTGGTTGTTATATCAAGACTACTAAGCAATATCTAGTGAGTACATAGTTCCCCTCTTTTACCGCTTTTAAATATTTTGGGGTGATACACATGTGCCTACTTGTTACTTTCGTGCTTTCATGACATATACTTGCTATGTTTATTAGTACGCATATAGTACATGATTTCCATTATGCTTTGCTATGTATGTTTACTTAGCATGCTAGCACATTGATTTTATAAACATTTTTGTTACATATGTTTATAGCATATGACGCATTGTTTTACATTACATTTCTGCTATGTGTGTTTACTGAGCATGCTAGCATATTGATTTCATAAACATTTTTGTTACATATGTTTACTTAGCATATGGACACATTGATTAACATTACATTTCTGCTATGTATGTTTACTTAGTATGCTAGCACAGTGATTTCATAAACATTTCTGCTTTGTATGTTTACTTAGCATACTTAGTACATTATTTTCACATAACATGCTTACATTTGGTATGACATTTGGTTTGTTTAACAAAACTAAAATACGTTCATTAACACTGATCACGCCGCTCGGTAGTATGTAGTGGTACCATAGGAATTGACAACTCCCATTCCTGGAATCCTAGGTTTGTTTGGATATAAGGAATGACAGAATCCGATATACATAATTGATAAACCTTTAACTTGTTAAGGGTTTGTCCATCAGTCGCAAGGCTTGAATGTATGCGATAAGCATTACCGCATAAATGTTTGTATAAGTAAAGAATTGATTTTGCAAAACATAACTTTTGACTTAAACTATGATTTATTCAAATACATTGTTTTGTACATTTACCTATGGGATTGAGTAAATACTTTTTATTCACCATACATGACATTTGATTACACATTGACATTATACATATTGTTTGAGTAGATACTTTTTACTTACCATACATAACATTTGATTATACAATACATGATTTACATTTGACATTAGACATTGGTTACACATAAACATTTTGACGTTGGTTTAAACAAGACATATTGGTTATTATTTGGTAAGTGATTTAAATAACGAGGCGTGTGTGATATGATAAAAGCATGGTGGATACGCTGCTGGTACTTCCTATATATAAGTGCTTTTATGATATTACATATCGTAGCGTTATCTAAATTATTTTGACAAGGACAGTGTACATTTTATACAAATGACATATTTTCACAAGACATTGTTTTACAAACGACATACTTTATACAAACTCATTTTTACTTGGCTATTCACTTAGCCATACACCATTCTTTTATATCATCTGATTTTCATATCGATTTTCGTATGATTTATAAAAGAAAACATTTTTATAAGGTTCATGACTACTTTTAGTTAAACATTTCTCTTAACTTACAAGTCATGAATCCTGCATAAACAAAACCTATGTATCTCACAAGCATTTTTATGCTGACGTACCTATTTTCACATGTATTTTCAGGAGCTAATGCATGATATGGATCGTGACACACTTAGGCGGACTCGGGCCTTAGTGACTTAAAAGCAGCAAGAATAGTTTAACTTATGTTGTGTTTCTTTTAATTTCCAAGACAATGTAATCAAGTTAATAAATAAAACTAAACTTTTAATGTCATGGTTGTGAAACAATAATTCTGTCGCTGCACTCCCCGACGTTTCCGCCGTGGTTTGTTGTTTTACACGGTCGGGGTGTGACACCCTGCAAGTTAAAGGGGGGCGTGATAAAGCCCCCTGGCTGACGTGGCTCCTACGTGTCGCTTACGTGTCTTGATAAAGTCCCTAGGGGCTCCATCCCACACCCTCTAGCCTTAGAACGAACAATGAATTAATTTGAAAGTCGTGTGAATTACTTTTGGATTGAGCCTATTTGAAAATTCACTTGAATTTCTTAATCGGATAAAATTCAGAACAAATCTCCAAGAACAAAGTATGTAATTTGTGATGGTTTTCATCAGGGTTGTCTCCAAAAATCACAAAAAAAATTTGGCCTTGTTCGAGATAAAAAAATTAGGCCCCATTCGCAAATCTTCATATAATATAAACTCATCAATCATTCAATCAAATTTCTAAATAATTAAAAACCATAATACTACGATTATAGTTATGAAATAGATAAAAGAAATTAACAAAAATAGTGTAGCAAAAATGATCAAATTATCGAACCTACTTGCTAAGCTAAGCGAACAGTGTGGTTCTTCTAGCGTTTTTTGATGGCCGGATAGGTGTTTGTATTTAGGAACGAGAGGCATAATTTCTAAATGTTAGCCAAAAACATTCATTCAATTACACGAAGTTTTATACTATATGAAATCAGAATCACATATTAACGTATTATGAAATCAAAAACGTATGAAATCAAAAAAATATGAAATCAAGAACATATGATCTGATCGACGTTTCTTTTCCCTATGCGATACCGACGTTTTGTTTCCTTGATCTAGCAGGCCCTTATTTTTGTTTATAGTCACTTGGGCTTGTTAATTGGGCCATTTTTTTAAAACTTTTAAACATGCCCTTATTTATAAAAACTTTGGGTCTTTTAAGCAGGCCCTTATTTATACAAACATCCAGATTTTTTTAAATATATATATATATATATATATATATAATTTTAAAAATTTTCCGGGCCCTATATTAATCTGGGCGCTGATCGCAAGCACCTCCTGCACCCCTTAATAACCAACCCTGGTTTTCGTGACCCAAATACTCTGACCAAAGGGATGTTATCAAGCAATTATCAAACTATTTTAAGTTTTATAATCGAGTAAACTGCCATTTTGGTCACTATGGTTTGAGCACTTTTGCCATTTTAGTCCAAATCTCAATTTTTTTTTAAATCTGGGTCCCTGTGGTTTCACTTTTATTGTCATTTTAGTCCAAAATTCAAAAACCTCCTTTTTTTACTGTTGCAACCCGCCTATCTTGTCTTTTTGTGGAGGGGCAATTTTGTCCATCTGATTTTAATTTAGCATATTAATAATTAATAAACTAAACTAAATATATATAATTCCTTTATACCCTTATTTAACCATCATCTTCCCCCATTTCACCATCATCTTCCCCAAAAAAAACCCTAACCCACAAAATCGAAGCACCGCCGTGAGAGAAGCCATCAAGACAAGTCTCCTGGTCGGTGATGGTGTAGCTCATAAGCGTCTTGAGATCGTTAGCATGCTGCTTTCAGGATTTCTTGGTGTGGTACTCCTCCAAGTCTTTCTCAACTTCCGTAAGCTCTTCCAACGTTTCGGCTACCATCTCTAGACAGTCGTGAAGCGCCCCAATCTCGCGTGGCGTCAGACCTTTTCGAGTACTCAGCTTCTTTATCTGGAAGTAGTTTTTCTCCACCACGGTTTTTGTGATATTCACAGCCAGCTCGATCACGTCCTTTTGGCTTTTCACCTTTTTGGTGACTTCGGGGTGGCTAGTGATGGTGGAGTAGCATAATTCTGGGTAAAATGTGCTCTCGCATGATGATTTTAGAAGGACGTGAGCTGTGGAAGCCGTCATACTTTGTGGGTGAGACTCATCGGAGCTGTTTTGTTGCAGGGGATTCGTTGTGGGATTAGGGTTTTTTTGGGGAAGATGATCTGCTTCGACTTTGTGGGTTAGGATTTTTTTTGGGGAAGATGATGGTTAAATAAGGGTATAAAGGAATTATATATATTTAATTTAGTTTGTTAATTATTAATATGTTAAATTAAAATTAGATGGACAAAATTGCCACTGCACAAAAAGACAAAATAGGCAGGTTGCAACAGTCAAAAAGGGGGGGGGGTTTGAATTTTGGACTAAAATGGCAATAAAAGTGAAACCACAGGGACCCAGATTTAAAAAGTTTGAGATTTAGACCAAAATAGCAAAAGTGCCCAAACCACAGGGACCAAAATGATAGTTTACTCTTTATAATTTAAACCGTTTCAAATGGAGCCAAATTGTATCCTGAATATTAAATGCACTTTTAAGTAAATAAAATTATGACAAATTTTAATACCCTTTGGACCTTGATTCCGGGGGAGTTGCCCCGACAAAAGAATAGGTAAGAAGCAAGTAAGGTAGAAAGCATGTAAATTTTAAACGACAAATAAGAAATACTTTAACCTATGCTAACTTCACCTAAGTGCCACATCAATCTTTTTTTCCCATTTCACTTTGCCACACTCCAAGGAAATGGTTTAATCCCATTAACTTCATCTAACACTATCTTTTAGTGGTTTTTTGTCTAAAAAATTAAAGAATAATTAATTCAATCTCTTAACATTTGGTTAACATGTTAACACATAACCCATTTAATGTCCTTTAACACAAGGAGGGAGTGGCTTGCAATGTTAGTTAACATGCCATTTCATTGTTAACAATCTAAATGTTAGAGTACACCCCATGGCCTAAGAGCATGTGTTGTGGAGTTCCAAAGGGGCTTTAAGGCCTTTGGGTATACTTTAACCTAACTTAACTCCATCTAAGTGACTCATCAACTGTTTTTCCTCATTTCACTTTGTTTCACTCTAAGGAAATGGTTTAACATGTTAATACATAACTCATTTAATGCACTTTAACATTGGGTTTTGTATAAAAAAGAAAATAATAATTAATTTAATCTCTGAACATTGGGCTAACATGTTAACACATAACTCATTTAATGCACTTAACAACAGCAGGTAAAGGTCTAGAGATTTCATCTCTCTCTCTGCCGGTTGTAGCCAGGGGAATGAAGTTCGGGTGATCTTCATTCTCCGGGCGGCTAACCTCTAGTGACTTTGCACAAGGAGGGAGTGGTTTGCAATGTTAGTTAACATGTCATGTCATTGTTAACACTCTAGATGTTAGACTACATCCCATGGCCTAAGTGAAAAAAAAATATGCTATATTGCCATGTAGACACACAATTTTTTCACCCTTCACACCTCTAAGATATGTTGTGTAGGGCTTTATGTGAAATGTGGTATTGAATTGAGGTGGCTATATACGATTGGTATATAATTTATTACTAACAAAATTAAAATCAATAAAAGTTGCCCCGCGCACGCGATTAGCCCCAAGCCAAGAGGAACCCTTTCATGCCTTGTCGTAGAGGTGTCCGTGCCCCCTTAGCTGATGTGATCACCTCTCATGCTTCCATTAAAGCTCTATAACACATGGCCTAAAAACCAATAAGGTTTCTAAATACTTAAAATCATAATAAACTCAAACACGCATGTATTCTTCACACTCCTAACTTGTTTGATGTATATTATGATACACTTTCGTCAATAAATTAATCAAATTACACTAAAATAATCAACTGATAATGTAATAACCAAATTTCATATCTTGTACTTTTTTAATAATAATAATAATAATAATAATAATAATAATAATAAAACCACAATAAAGTTAAGTTTAATGTTGATTAAAACTGGAAAGGTTATTGAATTTTATCACTTTCAACTATTGGGTATTGGCCGCTGTCACTTCGAAATATCACTTCGACTCCTACCACTCCCAACTCAACACTTTGTGTGTTGTGTCACTCCGCAAGTGAATATTTCTTAGTGTTTGACTTGTGTTATTGGTGATATTACGCTAACACTGTGTGAATTACTAATGACTGCAGGTGAATATGCTCCTAAAAGACAAAAGAGGACCTAAAAAACACTCAACCAGAGTCACACAACATATAAAGTGTTAAGTTGGAAGTGGTAAGAGTCAAAGTAATAGTTCAGAGTGGCAACGGTCAATACCCAATATTTGAGAGTAATAAGATCAAATAACCCAAACTGAAATTTGATGTTTACTCGGTAAAAATTATTTTATAATATTCCAAATAAATAGTAAAAAAATAAATTACTAATATTACAAGAAAATTAAGTTTATGATTATAAAAAAATAAAAGAATTATAAATTTTATTCGAAAGGCAAAAGAATTATACTTGGTTGTAAAAATAGTATAAATGGATATATATAGAAAAAAACTGAAGAAAAAATGAAAATTGTAGAAAAGGGGAAATGATAGGAAAAAAAACATTTAAAAAAATCTAAAGAGGTAAAAGAAATCCGGAGAAAAAAATCTAGCAACCACAACGTGAGCACATGGCCGCACTATTGGACAGGATTTTCCTATTGTTAGTTTTGATTACGACGCTTTAGTGCAAAGGTGAGATTCCACTCTTCGATAATGAAATGCATGGTTAAGACAACGTAACTACATCGCAAAAAGGGAAAAATCTAACATAACTTAACGGTGATAATGATAGCTTAAGTGTCGAAGGTTATTGAAAACCCCCATATACTTACCTTTTTTTATTGTTGTACATTGATTGATCATATATAAAAAAGCAAACATTTGTGCTCTTAAGTATATTTATAAAACTTTGACTTGCATCATATATTAATACTAATCTATATATCTAAACCAATCAAAACCAATTTTTTACAACATCAAAATCATTTTTTTTACACATGTGTAAATATAACAGATTTACACATGTGTAAATGGCAAACTTACACATGTGTATATTTTCTTTATTTAGGAATTCACGTAAATTTGAACGTGTAAATTAAATTTCTAACATTGTATTCGAATAATAATGATAAGCGTAGAAAAAACTTTTGAATTTGAATTAGTTTTTGACTAAGTTTTTGCGGTTTTTTAGTTGTTCTTACGGTTCTCACAATATTTAGCGTTCTCACTTAAACTTTCCCCTATATATATATATATATATATAGGTAGAGGATCCTGTAAAAAATGCTCAAAGTATGAGAAGTGTATTATAACACTATATATAATACTATATAACACCATATAAACACCGTATAACAATATGTAACACCATATAATACCATATAACACTATGTAACACTATATATCATTATACAACAAATATAACACTATAGTTTGTCTGATAAGATGTCTATGATAAATGTATAGTGTTATATTTGTTATATAATGATATATAGTGATACATAGTGTTATATGGTATTATATGGTGTTACATATTGTTATACGGTGTTTATATGGTGTTATATAGTATTATATATAGTGTTATAATACACTTCTCATACTTTAGGCCCTTTTTACACTATCCTTACCCTATATATATATATATATATAAGGTGGGGTTACTCTACAAAGTGTGTTTTTTCTACAAAGTGTAGGGAGTGTTTTGGGCCATTGGATGAGTAGTTTTAATGGTTGAGATTAGATGAGTGGCATTTTTGTAATATATGAATTTTATTTAATGATTTATTTAATTGATTGAGTGCAATTTGGTAATTGAGCATGTTTAAAAAAAGAAACAACGATCATTCCTTCTTTCTTGCACCACATTCTCTCTCCTCATTAAACAAAATCTCCTAAAATCACGGATGAAGTTAAATATAAAAGATTTGATTGTGTTTAAAATCTTAAATTTATAAAATTGGAGTTTGATTTGTTTTTATCTAGGGATGAGAATCAGAGTTCATTTTGTTTATTTATCAAGTATTGTATTTTATATTAGTGATAAAACACATTGTGAAGAAACTGCGAAAAAAAAATCTAATATGAGCAGAAACTGATAAAACACACTAAGAAGAAACATGCGAAGAAAAACAAGAAACATGTGAAGAAAAACGAACTGCGATGAAAGTATGAAGAAAAACACACTGATAAAACACACTGCGACGAATCTGTGAAGAAAAACACATTGATAAAAACACATTGTGAAGAAAAACACACTGAAGAAACAGTCAATAAAAAACATACTGATAAAACACATTGCGAAGACACCAATAACCTATAAAACACAACGTCAATACATACAAAGATGTGTCCTGTAACTGGTAAAACACAACGTCAAGAAATTGTTCAAGAATGAGAAACCGGTGTGTTACGTGTGAAGAAACCATCAAACAAATAAAACACAACGTCAAGAATACATGCACATTGCAAAAAAAAAAAAATAACAACTTAATAATACTGGCATGTCGAACAACTAAAGGATGCATTTATCATTATTACAATCAATCATTGCATTAGACACCAACATTTTTGATCCACAATATGTAAAAAAAAAAAAATCATCCGAAGGATAAGAGAGTGATGCATGTTTGATTCTGCGTAACTGATAGAATTCCATAAATAAGATACAAGGTTTCCTTAAAAATCCCATTTTGTTGTTTTAGATTTATCTTTTTCAAAAATAACTCTTTTAGTAACTTACCATTGTATCCTTACATTAAAATTCTCTAGATGACACATGCCATAACTGTAGGACCGGTTTTGACGCCGTTCGATTGCGTAACGAACGTTCGACGTGCGGAATCCGTGAACGTGCGTGACCGAACACACAATAACGTACTAGAAACGTGAATCTATTGAAATATATGACAAGTTCGGTACAAGAATCACGTTTACAATGACTTTCTCTCTCTAGACTTTCTCTCTCTAGACTTGAATCACCAAAATTACAAATGTGAGAGCTAAAGCCTTCAAAGTCTTCCAAAAGCTCTTAACTCTAATCCTAACTCTCCTATTTATAGGCCAAGGTTTTAATGAAACTTTACATTAATTACAAGATTGCCACCTTGCCTTTACTAACTAATGACATCATCAAGTCTAGATTTCTTCGATTTCGTGCTACTGCTCGGATTGACGAAGGCGATAGATATTCGTGCACTAACAATAACCATATCACTTCCTACACTTTCTAGAAAAATATGACTTTGTAGCCAACTCCCACCCTATATATATATATATATATATATATATATATATATATATATATATATATATAGGGGAAGGTTCATTTGAGAAGAAAATTTTATTGAGAAGAAAAAGAATAAAAGGGTACAATTGTAAAACATTAAATAGTTTTTTCCTCATCTCATTTATTATTATGTTTGACTAATTAATTAGTCATTAAGACTATAATCCTCCACACTAAATATTTTTGCCTACACACATCAAAAGTTATCCTACACATTTCGAAATTTATCCTACATATATTGAAATTTATCCTACACAACTCGTAATTTATCCTACACGCCTCGTATTTATCATACACTATAAATGAATTTTTATTTTTATTTTTTGTGAAAAATATATATCTTAAAAATAAGTTACAAATTTAATATAGTTAGTTATTAAAGATGAAACTACCAATTAATGATGTATGTAAGTTTACTAATATACCCTTATAGTTACATTAAGTACAAATATTAAATGAAGTCTAATGAAGTATTCCTATTGGTTGAAATTTCAAGAAGAAAAAAGAAGAAATTTCAACCAATAGGAATACTTCATTAGACTTCATTTAATATTTGTAGTTAATTTTAATATAAGGGTATATTGGTAAACTTACATAAATCATTAATTTGTATTCTTCCCCTTTAATAACTAGCTAAATTAAATTTGTAACTCCTTTTCAAAATATATATTTTTCCAAATTAAAAAAACAACTTAATTTAAAGTGTAGAATATTAGACAGTTTATAAATATTAGCTGGTATTTATTATTATCATTGTATAGGGTATTGAATTGTAATATCAAACTCTATATATATATAGAGGTTATTATTGTATTCATTATTCATTCAATTCAATAATACAGAATTACTTTGTTTTAACTTGGTATCACAGCCAATTTTTTTTACCAAACCCTAAATTGCCGTCAGCCTTAACCAGCCTACTGCCGCCTCTTCTTCTCTTCCTTTTTTTCCAGCGGCTGAACCTCCTCTCTATCACCTGCACCGGCTACCTTCTTCTTCTCCCACCAGTTATCCATGGCCACCCTCCCTCTATTTACTACTCAAGAGAAAACTAACCACAAATCCCACAAGTTTGCCTTCACTCTTACCCATACTAATTATGGGTATTGGAAGGCTATGGTTGAACCGTTTCTCATCTCAAACTCTCTGTTTGGGTATATTGATGGCACTATTCCCTGTCCGGCAGCTAAAACATCCGAATCTTCTTCCACCGAGAACCCTAACCATGCTCGCTGGATTGCGAACGATGCCCACGTTCGCATGCTAATTATCTCCACTGTTTCTGAATCCTCATTCCAGCATGTTCACGACAAAACTTCCCGCGAGGTTTGGCTCTCTCTTGAATATGCCTATGCCCCGCAAACAGCTTCCCATGAATACACTCTAAAATCCCAGCTTCTTAAACTTACCATGAAGGGCGATGAAAAACTGGTTGATTATTTAAGTCGTGTTCAGGAGTATGCTACGGCCCTTGCCAATATTGGTGAACCGATAAAGAACAAGGATCTGGTCATGTTTGCTTTCTCGGGTCTCCGCGAAGAATATAATGGTCTGAAAAGTAACCTTTTGGCTCACTCCCCTTCGGTCCAGTTTCAAGAATTACATGGTCTTCTCACCGACCATGATTACATGTTAAACAAGACCCATGATCCCACCTCCCCTCCGGTTCCCCAAGCCTACATCACTACTGCCGGTGTCTCCCCTATTACCAATCTTCAATCTCAACTTCAAAATTTACAGCTTCTTGCCACCCAACTTGGCCACCACTTGCAGCCGGTTAACCCTCCGGTTCCACCCACCTCTGTTCTCGGCCAACCCCCTCCTCAAGCATATTTTGCCCCGCGCTCCTTTAACAACAACCGCGGTTCTCAGCGTGGCAACTCCCGTGGTAATTCTCGTGGTCAATCCAATAATTCTCGGGGGCATGACAATCCATCTCAGAACCGGCAGTTTGGTTGGGCTTCTACCCAGAACACTGTTTATGGTCATTGCATCCGGTGTGGCATTGGTCATCTACCAACCCAATGCCCCTCCCAATCAGGCTCCTCTCGCTCTTCAAATCAGGCGAATTTTGCTACTTATTCAGATGGCGGCTCGACGTATGAAGCTTGGAAACCTGATACTGGGGCTAATGGTCATGCTTCTCCGGATTTAGCAAGTCTTGACAACTCTGAGGCGTATCATGGTAATGATTCTCTCCATGTTGGTGACGGTACTCCTTTACCCATTTTTCACATCGGTTCCAAAACCTTCTTTACACCTCATAAAACGTTTAACCTTTCTAATATTTTGCATGTTCCTGCTCTTAAACAAAACCTACTTTCTGTGCAAAAATTCTGTTCTGATAATGACGTTTTCTTTGAATTTCACTCTTCCTTTTTTGTTGTGAAGGACGAGTCTACACGCACTACCCTCCTAACGGGTCCAAGTGAACAGGGTCTATACACCATCCGTCTACCTCACCTCAAATCACTTCCCAAAGTTGCTTTCACTGCTGTCAAAGAATCTTCCACCATCTGGCATCATCATCTTGGTCATCCCCACCGGCGTGTCCTGCAGTCTATTATTTCTAGTTATTCTTTACCTGTTTCTACAAAACTTTCTTCTTGTTTATGTACTTCTTGTCAGTTGGCAAAATCATCTAAACTACCTTTAAAACTTTCTACTTTTCATAGTTCTAATATCTTGGATTTGGTTTATTGTGATGTTTGGGGACCTTCTTCTACTTTATCTCTTGATGGTTATCGCTATTTTTTATTATGTGTGGATCATCATTCTTGTTACATGTGGTTTTACCCTTTAGCACAAAAATCAGATGTCTATTCCACTCTTAAAAACTTCATAACTATGGTTGAACGTCAATTTAACACTAAATTAAAAACTATTCAAACCAATTGGGGCGGTGAATTTCGCAACCTAACACCCTAAGTTACTTCCCTTGGCATCATTCATCGACGCTCTTGCCCTCACACTAGTGAACAAAACAGCATTTTCGAACGCCGTCATCGGCATGTTGTCGAAACCGGCCTTGCCCTCCTAGCCCACTCTAATCTTCCTCAACGTTTTTTGTCCTTTTCTTTTGAAACCGCTACGTATCTTATCAACCGTTTACCTTCTCGCACCTCTTCCAATACATCTCCTTTTCTTCATATCTTTCATCGTAAACCCGATTATTCCTTTTCTCCGTGTCTTTGGTTGTCAATGCTTCCCTTATCTTCGTCCCTACACCCGTCACAAAATCGACTTCCGCTCAACTCCTTTCATCTTCCTTGGTTATAGTCCTTTCCATCACGGTTACCGGTGCTTCGACCCGGTCACCGAATGTGTCTATGTGGCACGTCATGTTCGCTTCAATGAACATGTTCTTCCGTATCGTGACTCTCCACAACCCGCTCCTCCTCCTCCAATCTATACCTCAATTTTTCCCCAACCGCCACCCCCATTCGACCCTTCACAGCCCGCTGTCGTTTTCCCAACCTCCACTACGGCTGTTCCGCCACCTGAGCAGCCTCCAAAGTCTCACCTCGAGGCTGCCACACCGCCTATCCAACCTTAGTCTCCAACCACTGCTGAATCTCAATCACCTGAGCAGCCTCCACATCCTCCACAGTCTCCCCTCGAACCTATACCCCCTCCGCCACCTCCTCCTCCACCTCGGCCCCGCCCTTCCAATTTACGCCCTAACCCGAAACCTACTGATCGTTTCAGCCCTTCGGCCTATTATGTATAAGGTTTTTGAAAACATGAATGATGCTTTTGAAATCATGCACTTGATATAAGTAATTATACTGCATTAATATTGTTTTCAAACTATATGAAACATTTTGAAATCATGAAGGTTGTTTTTGAAAACATAGAAAATGTTTTTGAAATCATGGGGGTTGTTTTTGAAAACATAGACAATGTTTTTGAAATCATGGGGGTTGTTTTGAAAACTTATGTTATGCATGTTAAAAAAAATCAGAACGTAATGGGTATGAGATTTAAAAATACCCTTAGTTATCTAACCAAGGATTCAAAGGCACAGATATGCAAAAAGCACGATTACTCATAATTTCGCTTTATTTCTTGTACTTCGTCTTCTAGAATGAAACGAGTACTTAAAATTTTTGAGGAAATCATGAGCGATCACTTAAAAGGGAGAATCACAAGAGTAGTTTGTAAAGAACATAGTTCGTTGATGTCGGTATCATAGGGAAATGCCATACACATATGTAACTACACTTGTACATCAGAATTGTGAACAACAATTTTTTTATGAACAAGACACATTGTTTCACAATACAAGAAAACAAAAGAAACAAAGACATAAGACAACAACATCTTTTGCTCGGCCAAATGCTTATCCAAGGGTTGGATTTGCATTGACAATCTTCGGGCATTTGTTCCTGAAATGGCTAGTCTCACCACAGTTGTAGCAAGTACCAGACGGGAAACGAGCTTGAGTAGGGTTGACTTGGAGTTGGGTAGCAGCAAGGTTTGCAACAGCTTTGTTTTAGATAGTAAAGCGACATATGTTAATCATATGTCCTGACCGTCCACGGTAGGTACATTTGGAGCAGGGTATGAGGTTTAAATGATGACGGTTACATTGCTTGCACCATGGGGCAGCTCCCAAGTACGGCTTCCTAGCTGGTGGCGTCGCTACCTAGCTAGGTCCCGCTTGATTCGGTGTAACTGCTGCGGGTTTCTTTGAAGCCTTACGCTTCCTTGATTTTGGTGCAGGCCTGACTTCTGCTTCCTTCGGTGACTCTTGAATGGCTCCATTTTTGAGACGAGACATGGCAATGCCTAGATCCACAGACTTCAGAATCACTTCGCCTATTTGCTGGGCAAATTTGGCTGTTTGCTCGGACATTTGACCGTTGTCGAGATGAAGAGACATTCTAGAAGAAAATGAAAGACATAAGAAGAAACAAGTGAAAACAAAACAGAATGGCAATGCATAAGAATTGCGATCATTTATTTGTTACCTAAGGCGAACAAATGAGACGGTGACAAATCAAAGTAAGCGGGTCATAATAATGTATCCCTGAAGACATGCTTGCCTATAAGTGAACACTCACCCCAAGAGTTCCCAGGTAAGAGTGACTGGTCCGATACTGCGGATTTGTACGAACACTCTAGCCTTAGACAGAAAACTCTGAGTACAGGCATTCGCCCTTCCAGTTTGCACGTGTTCACATCAAAAGATCCCAAACTTTGACGAGATTTGAAAACTTAAAGGGTTCAAAACCTAGTAATTAATCATCCTAGAACATATGATTGCTTTTCAAAGCGGTTTTGAAATTTGCGTTTGTGTTGTGGTTGTCGCCTAAGGAAAGGTGACGGTATTGTTTTATGTCTAAACGCAAGTAAACTCGCGTTAGGGTCCTAGGAAGGTTATAGACTAGGTCAAAGCATTACTAATAACCTAATTCCCTATAACCATGAGCTCTGATACTAACTTTTCTGTCACACCCCGACCACGTAAAACGACAAAACATGGCGGAAACGTCGGGGAGTGTTGTAACAGAATCATTGTTTCACAACCATGGATTAAACAATTTCGTTTTATTGAATTAAATGTATTACAATGTCTTAACAACAAAGAAAATATAACATAGTTAACTAGTCTTGCATGTTTTAATGTCACTAAGGCCTCGTCCAATCCTATGTGAGCATGCATCAATATCATCATCAATTATCATCGACTATTGTACTTGAAACACATGTGAAAAATCATCAGCATAAAAATGTCGGCGAGTACATAGGTTTTGTGAAAATAGGATTCATGACTTAGGTTTAAGAAAATGTTAATGAAAACTTGTCATGAATCCAGTTTAAGTGTTTGCTTTTATAAAACGTTTGAAAAGCGATAATAAGGTAGATGATATGTAAAAGAGTGATGTAAGGTTAAATGAATAACCAAGTAAAAATGAGTTTGTATAAACCAAGTTATTTGTAAAACAATGTTTAAGTGAAAATATGTTATAAAAGTAACATGTCTAAACTGAATGGCATAAATAACGCTACGATATGTAATATCATACAAGCACTTATATATAGGAAGTACCAGCGGCGTATCCACCATGCTTGTATCATATTACACATGCCTCGTTATTCAAGTCACCCAAACCAACCAACAATGTATAATGTTCATGTTTAAACCAATAGTCAAATGTCATAGTATAACCCAAGTTAAGTGCAAGTCATGTAATGTGTAAACAAAAGTTATGTATGGTAAGTAAAAATGAGACTACTTAAACCATAAGTGAAGAAAATGCACAAAACAAAGTGTTGAAGTAAAACTTGGTTTAAATCAAAGTTATGTTTTGTGGAAATGCATGCTATACTGATACAAACACTTATGCGGTATGTTAAACGCATACATTCAAGCCTTGAGACAGCAGGATAACCTTAGAGTAAAGGTTATCAAAGTGAAATGTTTTCGGATTCAGTCATTCCTTACACCCAAACAAACCTAGGATGTCAGGAACGGGATTTGTCAAGTCCTATGGTACCATTACTAACTACCGAGCGGCATAGCTAATGTTAATGAATGTAATAAAGAACCGTTAAACGAACCAAATGTTATACCGAATGTAAGCATGTGATGTGATGTGAATGTACTAAGTATGGACTAAATGAACATACATAGCATAAAAAGGTAAATGTAAATCAAATGTACTAAGTATGCTAAGTTAACATACAAAGCAGAAAAGTCATGTAAAACAATGTGCTAACATGTTAAGTAAACATACATAGAAAAAGAAATGTAATGTAAAACAATGTGCTAGCATGTTAAGTAAACATACATAGCAAAACATAATGAAATCATGTACTAATAGTGTACTAATGAACATAGCAAGTATATGATATGAAAACATGAAAAACACGAAAGTAACAAGTAGGCACATGTGTTTCACCCCAAAATGTTTGAAAAACAGTAAAAGAGGGGACTGTGTACTCACTTGAGGGTGCTTAGAAGTCTTGAAGAACAACCAAGCAAAGCTAGAGGGATCACGGAATCAAACGGCACCATATATAGATGACTACATAAATAACCGGACCTAAATCGGGAGATTGGATAGTATGAGGTTTTGTAAACCAAATGAGTATTGGAACTCATATGATATGGATTAACAAAGCCTACATACTAAAATGAAACTTAACCTAAGTACTTACGACCCATTACGACCCGTTTAGGTAGCTTACGCTACTTTAACGCGTAGTTCGCGTAAAACACGTTCGGAATGCCTAACTAGCCCTATGACAAGTAAGATATGCCTTAACATGTTTAATGTTGTTACCAAATTAGTTTATATGTCAAAAGTTATGTTACATAGGCTTAAAATGAATTTTGGCGACAAAAGGGTATTTTGGTAATTTTCCTAAGGCATAGAAACTACTTATCATACAACTACTTAAACGACGTGACCATAAGGTATAACCTCGGAAGGTTATTCCCTATACAACTACGGTCACCTAATGTGTTTGGTCAGACCCTAATGATCGACCAAATGGGTCTATTCGAAAGTATAAGCGATTGATTAGATCGCTTACCTTTACGACCCTAAACAACCATAAATCTAAAAGTGACGAGCTAAACATGCTAGAACATGTTTAGTTAAGTTAGAAAACAGGTTTGGTATCAAAACAAACGGTTTTGATACCCTAGAGTAGTTTGGTTACAAAATACACGAGAAAACACATTTTGGCCGAAACTACGACTCGTCACTGAGCCTAGATAACATGGTAATCAGTAGGTATAGTCACTAGGGACTATAACCATCGTGATTACGCTCACGTTATGAAGTTCAAATGAACTTCGCGTTGACCATAAACTGGTCAATGCAGAAAGTCAAACGCAGTTTGACTTTAATGCTAAAATGAACGAAAAACGCGAAAGAATACTTACAGAAGGTCCCCGCAAGATTGAATTCCAAGTATTTCTCAGGTATGAAGTGTTCTACACTTCAACTTAGAGAAAATCTCAGAAATCAAGTGGGGAAGAATAAAATGGGTGGGGGGTATTTATAGGATTTCTAGTACCGTTAGGATCGTTTCTTGATTCCCGTGCTTTAATCTTGAGCGTGCAAGTGGGCATAAGGTTTTGTGATACTAGGGGCATCCAAAACCAGTCCCTAGAATCAAAGAAACTAAGTGCAAAACCATGGGAAGCTGGGTTTTTAAATAAAATAGATCCTGCTGAGCTGGGGGTGGCTTACGGACCGTAAGCACCTCCATACGGTCCGTAAGGACCTTGTGTGCTGGCAGAATCTTTCAGCAATTGGCAGAACAGGTCCCTTCACCACCAAACTTGGTTTTTGATGCGTTTTGACACGTTTAAGCCCCGTTAACCCCATTTTAAGGCGCAAATATGAAGTTAAAGTATAGGAAACTTAAAATGTGCTCAAAAATATCCCGGATGTCGGTTCGTTTGGTCATACGGTTGCGTTGTTCGGTAAATTACGACGGAAGTCGTAACGGTCGCAAAAACGATCCAAATTGCACGACGAATGGATTTTTATCAAGCAAATCACTAAAACATAATATTTTAATGATCACATAAATTTTTGGATGTCCGGATGTATTCAGAACGTAAGATATGCGCGAAAATGCAAACTTGTGCACTTTTTGACGCTTTTAGTCCCTGAATGATCATAAAGTTTATTTTAGCACACCGAACCCCTCAAAGCCTATTTCTAAGCTATGTAAAGGATATTTAAGGTGTGTTTAACTTATGATTATGTTCCAGAATGTTCGTTACAGTTCAAATTGGCATACTTTTGCAGTTTGTCATATTTAGTCCCTGTAAGCGAATAGACTTGATTTCGGCATACCAAACCTTACAAAACTTATTTCTAAGTTATGTAAAGGTTATTTAGGGTATGTTAAGCCTATGTCACTATTCCGGAGTGTTTGTTGCATTCAACGGGTTATATTTACGCATCAGTGCGCGTATAACCTTCCAGAAAGCGATATAGAGCCCGAAATTGAACAAGAGTTGATATGTGCAAATGATACACATATTTTTACAAATCCCAAGTATGAAATACAATTTTTCATTGGTTTGGTATTTGTTTGATGGTTGAAGTGACGCAGATGTCACAGTCTCCCCTACTTCAGGAAATTTCGTCCTGAAATTTATTTAGAGGAAACTTGTGAGAGCTTGAAATATGAAGTTTGAAATGATCGAACAATACTGGTTAGAGTCTTGAACTTCTAGTAACTTTAAATTACCATCATGCTTAAAATGTGAGAGGGACACTTATATACAAGTATATAAAGTGTTATTGGTGCGTCCACCGTACCTCTATTACATAGTTCACATTTTGTTACGGTTGCCACTATTGGTTCTTACACATAATAAGTCTTACTGTGGTTTCCGTGCACTGAACTTCGTAATTATGTATGCATCCATAATTACGTAATTCCTTGCATAGTCACGTAGTGCATCTTATAATGTGTAGGGGAAGGAAACAACAAACGAGCCGGTGATGATTGTGCTTAGACCTCCATAGGGTCTTTTAATTAAATCAATGAATGATTTAAATAGACTACCAAGGAGTCTGTTCAGCTATATCACCACATGTCATTCTTAACCAGATTCTGAATCAATCTCTTAACTTAGACCACTCAGAGGGGTCTCTTATGAATCATGGAATGGTACTATATATTCCAAGGGTCTTGACTATCACGTAGAAGCCCAATAAGGATTTAAGGTAGTACCTTCTTGAATATCCTACTACGAATCCCTCATATAAAGATATGAAAGGTTCTACGAGGATTTGGATAACGAATATCCAGAGTATACAAAAACACAAAATGCATAAAAGAAAACACAAAATGCATAAACACATAATCACATAATTGTTTAACTTGATTTTAAATTTGTCATCATTTTGTTAATTGCACACAAGTATTTAAAGCACACTAGGAATCCATTCCGTGGATTTCATTTGGTACTTTAAACATTATCAAGAATCTAACTATGAAGATAGAAAGATCTTAAAGAGAAAATTCGATTTCGATTGTAAGGAACCGAAATGTTCGAATTAAGGTACACAAGGAATCCAATTAAGAACTCTGATTTGTATGATAATCATCCACTAGGGTCTAGTTGTGAAGATAAAAAGATCCCATATGGATTTTAGGAGTTGAAGGTGTTTTGAAATCTTGCACCGGATGTGCTTAAGTCAAAACATGAAGTAAAAATGCTTATGAAATTGAGATGCTAGATATTCCAAGGCGACATATGAAGCGGAATTTGAGGGTGAAGTCAATGTATAAGGAAAATATTTTTGAAAACTATACATGGGGTCTAAAAAAAATGTGTTCAATGTTTTTGAAACCTTATATGTAATACTTTTGAAATCATAAAGTAGGTGTGTTAGGTAGGTATATTTATAAAAATATTTTAAAATCATGCCAGATGAATTTTGAAATTATGTATAAGGTTTTTGAAAACATGAATGATGCTTTTGAAATCATGCACTTGATATAAGTAATTATATTGCATTAATATTGTTTTCAAACTATATGAAACATTTTGAAATCATAAAGGTTGTTTTTGAAAACATAGAAAATGTTTTTGAAATCATGGGGGTTGTTTTTGAAAACATAGACAATGTTTTTGAAATCATGGGGGTTGTTTTGAAAACTTATGTTATGCATGTTAAAAAAAAATCAGAACGTAATGGGTATGAGATTTAAAAATACCCTTAGTTATCTAACCAAGGATTCAAAGGCACAGATGTGCAAAAAGCACGATTACTCATAATTTCGCTTTATTTCTTGTACTTCGTCTTCTAGAATGAAACGAGTACTTAAAATTTTTGAGGAAATCATGAGCGATCACTTGAAAGGGAGAATCACAAGAGTAGTTTGTAAAGAACATAGTTCCTTGATGTAGGTATCATAGGGAAATGCCATACACACATGTAACTACAATTGTACATCAGAATTGTGAACAACAATTTTTTTTATGAACAAGACAGATTGTTTCACAATACAAGAAAACAAAAGAAACAAAGACATAAGACAGCAACATCTTTTGCTCGGCCAAATGCTTATCCAAGGGTTGGATTTGCATTGACAATCTTCGGGCATTTGTTCCTGAAATGGCTAGTCTCACCACAGTTGTAGCAAGTACCAGACGGGAAACGAGCTTGAGTAGGGTTGACTTGGAGTTGGGTAGCAGCAAGGTTTGCAACAGCTTTGTTTTGGATAGTAAAGCGGCATATGTTAATCAAATGTCCCAACCGTCCACGGTAGGTACATTTGGAGCAGTGTATGAGGTTTAAATGATGACGGTTACATTGCTTGCACCATGGGGCAGCTCCCAAGTACGGCTTCCTAGCTGGTGGCGTCGCTACCTAGCTAGGTCCCGCTTGATTCGGTGTAACTGCTGTGGGTTTCTTTGAAGCCTTACGCTTCCTTGATTTTGGTGCAGGCCTGACTTCTGCTTCCTTCGGTGACTCTTGAATGGCTCCATTTTTGAGACGAGACATAGCAATGCCTAGATCCACAGACTTCAGAATCACTTCGCCTATTTGCTGGACAAATTTGGCTGTTTGCTCGGACATTTGACCGTTGTCGAGATGAAGAGACATTCTAGAAGAAAATGAAAGACATAGGAAGAAACAAGTGAAAACAAAACAGAATGGCAATGCATAAGAATTGCGATCATTTGTTTGTTACCTAAGGTGAACAAATGAGTGTGATAAATCAAAGTAAGCGGGTCATAATAATGTATCCCTGAAGACATGCTTGCCTATAAGTGAACACTCACCCCAAGAGTTCCCAGGTAAGAGTGACTGGTCCGATACTGCGGATTTGTACGAACACTCTAGCCTTAGACAGAAAACTCTGAGTACAGGCATTCGCCCTTCCAGTTTGCACGTGTTCACATCAAAAGATCCCAAACTTTGACGAGATTTGAAAACTTAAAGGGTTCAAAACCTAGTAATTAATCATCCTAGAACATATGATTGCTTTTCAAAGCGGTTTTGAAATTTGCGTTTGTGTTGTGGTTGTCGCCTAAGGAAAGGTGACGGTATTGTTTTATGTCTAAACGCAAGTAAACTCGCGTTAGGGTCCTAGGAAGGTTATAGACTAGGTCAAAGCATTACTAATAACCTAATTCCCTATAACCATGAGCTCTGATACTAACTTTTCTGTCACACCCCGACCACGTAAAACGACAAAACATGGCGGAAACGTCGGGGAGTGTTGTAACAGAATCATTGTTTCACAACCATGGATTAAACAATTTCGTTTTATTGAATTAAATGTATTACAATGTCTTAACAACAAAGAAAATATAACATAGTTAACTAGTCTTGCATGTTTTAATGTCACTAAGGCCTCGTCCAATCCTATGTGAGCATGCATCAATATCATCATCAATTATCATCGACTATTGTACTTGAAACACATGTGAAAAATCATCAGCATAAAAATGTCGGCGAGTACATAGGTTTTGTGAAAATAGGATTCATGACTTAGGTTTAAGAAAATGTTAATGAAAACTTGTCATGAATCCAGTTTAAGTGTTTGCTTTTATAAAACGTTTGAAAAGCGATAATAAGGTAGATGATATGTAAAAGAGTGATGTAAGGCTAAATGAATAACCAAGTAAAAATGAGTTTGTATAAACCAAGTTATTTGTAAAACAATGTTTAAGTGAAAATGTGTTATAAAAGTAACATGTCTAAACTGAATGGCATAAATAACGCTACGATATGTAATATCATACAAGCACTTATATATAGGAAGTACCAACGGCGTATCCACCATGCTTGTATCATATTACACATGCCTCGTTATTCAAGTCACCCAAACCAACCAACAATGTATAATGTTCATGTTTAAACCAATAGTCAAATGTCATAGTATAACCCAAGTTAAGTGTAAGTCATGTAATGTGTAAACAAAAGTTATGTATGGTAAGTAAAAATGAGACTACTTAAACCATAAGTGAAGAAAATGCACAAAACAAAGTGTTGAAGTAAAACTTGGTTTAAATCAAAGTTATGTTTTGTGGAAATGCATGATACAAACACTTATGCGGTATGTTAAACGCATACATTCAAGCCTTGAGACAGCAGGATAACCTTAGAGTAAAGGTTATCAAAGTGAAATGTTTTCGGATTCAGTCATTCCTTACACCCAAACAAACCTAGGATGTCAGGAACGGGATTTGTCAAGTCCTATGGTACCATTACTTACTACCGAGCGGCGTAGCTAATGTTAATGAATGTAATAAAGAACCGTTAAACGAACCAAATGTTATACCGAATGTAAGCATGTGATGTGATTTGAATGTACTAAGTATGGACTAAATGAACATACATAGCATAAAAAGGTAATGTAAATCAAATGTACTAAGTATGCTAAGTTAACATACAAAGCAGAAAAGTCATGTAAAACAATGTGCTAGCATGTTAAGTAAACATACATAGCAAAAGAAATGTAATGTAAAACAATGTGCTAGCATGTTAAGTAAACATACATAGCAAAACATAATGAAATCATGTACTAATAGTGTACTAATGAACATAGCAAGTATATGATATGAAAACATGAAAAGCACGAAAGTAACAAGTAGGCACATGTGTTTCACCCCAAAATGTTTGAAAAACCGTAAAAGAGGGGACTATGTACTCACTTGAGGGTGCTTAGAAGTCTTGAAGAACAACCAAGCAAAGCTAGAGGGATCACGGAATCAAACGACACCCTATATAGATAACTACATAAATAACCGGACCTAAATCAGGATATTGGATAGTATAAGGTTTTGTAAACCAAATGAGTATTGGAACTCATATGATATGGATTAACAAAGCCTACATACTAAAATGAAACTTAACCTAAGTGCTTACGACACATTACGACCCGTTTAGGTAGCTTACGCTACTTTAACGCGTCGTTCGCGTAAAACGCGTTCGGAATGCCTAACTAGCCCTATGACAAGTAAAATATGCCTTAACATGTTTAATATTGTTACCAAATTAGTTAATATGTCAAAAGTTATGTTACATAGGCTTAAAATGAATTTTGGCGACAAAAGGGTATTTTGGTAATTTTCCTAAGGCATAGAAACTACTTATCATACAACTACTTAAACGACGTGATCATAAGGTATAACCTCGGAAGGTTATTCCCTATACAACTACGGTTACCTAATGTGTTTGGTCAGACCCTAATGATCGACCAAATGGGTCGGGTTCGAAAGTATAAGCGATTGATTAGATCGCTTACCTTTACGACCCTAAACAAGCATAAATCTAAAAGTGACGAGCTAAACCTGCTAGAACATGTTTAGTTAAGTTAGAAAACAGGCTTGGTATCAAAACAAACGGTTTTGATACCCTAGAGTAGTTTGGTTACAAAATACACGAGAAAACACATTTTGGCCGAAACTACGACTCGTCACTGAGCCTAGATAACGTGGCAATCAGTAGGTATAGTCACTAGGGACTATAACCATCGTGATTACGCTCACGTTATGAAGTTTAAACGAACTTCGCGTTGACCATAAACTGGTCAATGCAGAAAGTCAAACGCAGTTTGACTTTAATGCTAAAACGAACGAAAAACGCGAAAGAATACTTACAGAAGTTCCCCGCAAGATTGAATTCCAAGTATTTCTCAGGTATGAAGTGTTCTACACTTCAACTTAGAGAAAATCTCAGAATTCAAGTGAGGAAGAATGAAATGGGTGGGGGTATTTATAGGATTTCTAGCACCGTTAGGATCGTTTCTTGATTCCCGTGCTTTAATCTTGAGCGTACAAGTGGGCACAAGGTTTTGTGATACTAGGGGCATCCAAAACCAGTCTATAGAATCAAAGAAACTAAGTGCAAAAGCATGGGAAGCTGGGTTTTTAAATAAAATAGATCCTGCTGAGCTGGGGGTGGCTTACGGACCGTACTTCCAAATTTGGTTTTTGATGCGTTTTGACACGTTTAAGCCTCGTTAACCCTATTTTAAGGCACAAATATGATGTTAAAGTATAGGAAACTTAAAATGTGCTCAAAAATATCCCGGATGTCGGTTCGTTTGGTCGTACGGTTGCGTTGTTCGGTAAATTACGACGGAAGTCGTAACGGTCGCAAAAACGATCCAAATTGCGTGATGAATGGATTTTTATCAAGAAAATCACTAAAACATAATATTTTAATGATCACATAAATTTTTGGATGTCCGGATGTATTCAGAACGTAAGATATGCGTGAAAATGCAAACTTGCGCACTTTTTGACGCTTTTAGTCCCTGAATGATCATAAAGTTTATTTTAGCACACCGAACCCCTCAAAGCCTATTTCTAAGCTATGTAAAGGATACTTAAGGTGTGTTTAACTTATGATTATGTTCCGGAATATTCGTTACAGTTCAAATTGGCATACTTTCGCAGTTTGTCATATTTAGTCCCTGTAAGCGAATAGACTTGATTTCGGCATACCAAACCTTCCAAAACTTATTTCTAAGTTATGTAAAGGTTATTTAGGGTATGTTAAGCCTATGTCACTATTCCGGAGTGTTTGTTGCATTTAACGGGTTATATTTACGCATCAGTGCACAGGAAGGTTATAGAGCCCGAAATTGAACAAGAGTTGATATGTGCAAATGATACACATATTTTTACAAATCCCAAGTATGAAATACGATTTTTCATTGGTTTGGTATTTTTTTGATGGTTGAAGTGACACAGATGTCACAGATTTGCTGTCTATATTGGATCTAATCTTGTTTCATGGTCAGCACGAAAACAACGCACTGTGTCTTGTTCATCTACTGAATCCGAGTATAAAGCTCTTGCGGATACCGTTGCGGAATTAATCTGGTTAAAGGCCCTTCTTCATGAACTTGGTCTTACTACAAAATCCTCTCCTACACTTTGGTGTGACAATTTGGGAGCCACCTATCTTTCAGCAAATCCGGTTTTTCATGCCCGTACAAAACATGTTGAAGTTGATTTTCACTTTGTTCGTGAACAGGTGGCTCAGGGGGATCTAAGTGTTAAGTTCATCTCTACTAATGATCAAATAGCTGATGTGTTTACCAAGCCGCTGTCTTCTCAACGCTTCTTGTCTCTACGGTCCAAGTTGCAGGTCGTTCCCCGCCCTCAACTTGCGGGGGAATATTAGACAGTTTATAAATATTAGCTGGTATTTATTATTATCATTGTATAGGGTATTGAATTGTAATATCAAACTCTATATATAGAGGATATTATTGTATTCATTATTCATTCAATTCAATAATACAGAATTACTTTGTTTTAACTTAGAATAAATTACTAGTTGTGTAGGATAAATTACGAGTTGTGTAGGATATATTTCGAGGAGTGTAGGATAAATTTCGAGTGTGTAGGATAAAATTCTATAATGTTTAGGGTATATGTAGGAAAATTTCGATATGTGTAGGTTTTGTAGATTATATATAGGATAATTAATGATTAGTTGACTAATTAATTAAAGAGAGAAAATTAATGATATGAGTTATAAATGAAATAGCATTTTACTAATATGCCCTTTCTTCTTTTTCTTCTCACATTAAATTTGAGAAGAAAATTCATTTGAGAAGAAAATTTAATTGAGAAGAAAAAGAACAAAAGATAATTTTGTAAAACATTAAATAGTTTTTCACTTATCTCATTTATTATCATTTTTGACTAATTAATTAGTCATAAAGACTATTATCCTCCACACTAACTTTTTTTGCCTACACACATCAAAAATTATCCTACATATTTCGAAATTCATCCTACACATTGAAATTTATACTACATAACTCGTAATTTGTCCTACATAACTCGTAATTTATCCTACACTTTAAATTATTTTATTTTTTGAAAAAATATATATTTTGAAGATACGTTACAAAAAAATTATTGTATTAGTTATTAAAGAGGAAGACTACAAATTAGTGATCTATGTAGATTTACCAATGTACCCTTGTAGTAACATTAAATACTTATATTAAATGAAGTAAAATAAAGCATTCTTATTGGTTGAAATTTGTTCTTTT
Organism: Helianthus annuus; assembly: GCF_002127325.2. NCBI lineage: Eukaryota > Viridiplantae > Streptophyta > Magnoliopsida > Asterales > Asteraceae > Helianthus > Helianthus annuus. The sequence continues at coordinate 101,088,176 of NC_035441.2, read as the reverse complement.
TTCTTCTTACAAAAAATTTCTTCTCATTTGAACTCTCCACTATATATATATATATATATATATATATATATAGGGGAAGGTTCATTTGAGAAGAAAATTTAATTGAGAAGCAAAAGAACAAAGGGTAATTTTGTGAAGCATTAATTAGTTTTTTCACTTATCTTATTTATTTTCATTTTTACTAATTAATTAGTCATAAAGACTATTATCCTCCACACTAACTTTTTTTGCCTACACACATCAAAAGTTATCATACATATTTCGAAATTCATCCTACACGTTGAAACTTATCCTACACAACTCGTAATTTATCCTACACAACTCGTAATTTATCCTACATTTGAACTTATTTTATTTTATTTTTTTTTGAAAAAATATATATTTTGAAGATAAGTTACAAAAAAATTTAATGTAGTTAGCTATTAAAGAGGAAGACTACAAATTAATGACCTATGTAGATTTACCAATGTACCCTTATAGTAACATTAATTACTTATATTAAATGAAGTAAAATAAAACATTCTTATTGGTTGAAATTTCTTCTTTTTTCTTCTTACAAAAAATTTCTTCTCAATTGAACTCTCCACTATATATATATATATATATATATATATATATATATATATATATATATATATATATATATATATGAGGCCAGTTAACGTACAAAATCCCTTAACATGTATTGCGTACGCAATTCAGTATTAACATGCGAAATTGGGTTTATAACGTGCGACTTTCATTTCTATATATACTTGCGACTTTCATTCTATACATATATGTATATGTACATGCGATTTTATACATATATGTATATGTACATGTGAAATTGACTTTTATACATATATGTACGTGCGATTTCAATTATATAAACATGCGACTTCTCAAATATATATTCATGCGATTTCACATTTTCCTTAATATAATGTGCGATTTTGCCTCGCGTACGCAATGTACGTTAAGGCATATTGTACAATATACATTTTATATATATATATATATATATATAGGGCAATTATAGGAAGAAATCCTATATTAGTTAAGAAAACTGTTGGTGCTCAAAATGTCTGTTGACTACGTTTGCATTATGTCTTAGGTCAAGTTAAGTCAAAATAGGAGCTTGAAAGTCAAAATTATGTTTATGTAATAGGTTTTGCTCATTAGGTTATTTAGTGAGGTTTCGCTTATTAGTCAATAGGGGTTTCGCTCATAGGGTCTTAAACGGGGTTTCGCTTATCTGTCATGTCATATGAGCGAAACCACAGGAACTATATATAGCAGCCATGAGCGAAACCACAAGATAGAGTTGTGTACGTTGGAGCGGAACCTAGTCATTGCTTTGTAACGAAACTCTGTCAAAATCATTCCAGAAAGCATAAAAAGAGAAGGAATTGAAAGGAACAACTGTGTTACTTCATCTACATTGATTCCGCCTTTGTATTTGGAGATGAACTGCCTTATACTGACTGTTTAGGGTCGGAAACCGGTCCAACAAGTGGTATCAGAGCTCAGGACGAGGAGTTCATACTACTACAGCTTGATTCTACCGAATTCTCTTATTTCTACTCACTTTCTCTTATACTTTTTCGATTTGAACTAGTTCCTACGGTTGAAATGGTCTGAATTTTGAATATAACGTGTGAAACACAGTAATAACAAACCCTAGAAAGAATCAGATTAAAATACGGCTTAAAAATGGTAAAACTGGTTAAAAACTAGGTTTCGCTTATTCGGACATCGAAGGGTTTCGCTCGAAATAACCTGCAAGTTTCACTTATTCGGACTTGTGATTTCGCTCTTAGGACATATTTCGCTCATACGGACAATCACTAGTTTCGCTCATACGGACACACCTAGTTTCGCTCATTCGGACATAGTTATTTCGTTCATTTGACACTTTCGCTTATTTGTCAAGTCATATTTCGCTTATTTGTCAAATACTGATTTCGCTTATTTGACACCTTGCATATTTCGCTTTTGTGACACAGAGATTTCGCTTATCTGTCACTTTCAAGCTGATTTCGCTTATTTGTCATCATTGTTAAAAAATTCGAAAATTTTTCTAAGTGATTGCTGATTTTGCAGGTACACTCAAGATGGATGACATATTTTTGAATCCGTTCAGCGACTTGTATGCTTTTTCTGGAAATTCAGGAGATGATTCATCTACAAGCAAAAACAATGAGAATCCGTCGAATGTGAAGAAAAAGGAAGCTTGGGAATCGGAAAGTGCATTTGGAACTTTCAATAAACCTCCAAAGCTAATGGCTATCGAGGAATACAGTCGGTGGTCAAGAAAGTTTGAAGATTGGTTGATGGCATTCGCATTTCCTAGCTGGAGGAGTCTGAAAACCGGTTATCAAGATGGAAACAAAAATGGTGAAACTTTAACATCAGCTGAGCAAATTGAATCATTTGTGGCTGAGCAAAAATGTGTGGCATTGTTATTTCAGTCCGTCCGGGAGGACATAATCTCATTGATCGATTATTCAAATGCAAAAGATCTCTGGAAAAAGCTAGAAACTAAATGTCTAGGTAGTGCTGAAATTGTGAAAAGCAAAAAGAAACTTCTTAGGAAAGAATTTGATTTATTCGGATGTCTAAAGAATGAATCAGTGTCAAAGATGATCGAGAGGTTTGGACATTTGAAACTGGAGCTAGCTAGACATGAAATTACGTATTCTAACGATGAGCTAGTAGACAAGTTGTTTGATTCATTACCAGACGAGATGGATTGGAGATATTATGCACTGATGCTGAAGAACACTATCGAGCCTGCAAAGTTGACTGTGGATTTGTTGATTGAGAGACTTGAAAGTCACGAGCTGGAACTGAAGAAGACATACAAAGTCAATCACGCATCCTACCAGCAGAATTTGGATTTGTATTATCCAAAAAGCATGATGCCAAAAGCAGCTTCTCCCAAGACAGCGTTTTCTGCTAAGAATGTGTCCACAGCAAGCAAAGAAAGTCAAAGTGGTCAAAACTGTGGAAATAACAGTGGTTATCACAGTGGATCTTCATCATCTGCAAGTCATTCTGATGCAAAGAATCGTTTTCAATGTAACATCACAATAGACTTAAAGAATGCTCAGAATTTTTATGAGGAGTCTGCTAAACAACAGATAATTTTCTTAGCATCTGTGTTGGAGTCGTATGAAGGGTTAGTAGCAGGGAAGATAGGCAACACCAACCTAACAAAAGAGGACTATGATCAAATAGATCCTGAAGAAATGGAGCTAATCGACATTCGTTGGTGTATGGCCAGTGCTGTTCGTCGAGCACAGCGTTTCATGGAAATAACCGACAGGAAGACAATTGGTGGACCATCTACCAAGCTAGGTTTTGATAAGTCCAAGGTGACATGCTTTAAGTGTAAGCAGAAAGGTCACTTCAAGCGAGAATGCAGAAACACATATGCTGATGAGTCGGAGAACCCTTTCAGAGAAGACTATTACAAGAAGGCGATTTATCACCAGAATAAATCCGAACCGCCTAGATTGAAGTAGGTTGAAGACAACAAAGAGAAATCTAGAGCTCTTGCGGTGATTTATGATGATGAGGGGTATGATTGGAGTAAAGAGGTTCTACCGGAGGAAGATGCGGTTGGCTACGCATTCATGGCAAAAACTGAACCTATTCCATGTAAAGACAACAGAACTAAAGAGCAAAAGTATAAATACAGAAAAATGTTGGCTGAAAACAGAATAATAAGAATATCTGGCATCTATCTGGAAGCGAGGAGAGCAAGAAGATGGGATCCGGACAGGGAGTGTTATCTTGGCCCCTATGGAAATATTGCAGTTGATGACAAAACTCTTGATATGGAAGCAATAATCAAGGAGTTTAAAGATGAGGATGAGTATTGGCAGAATAAATGGTGGGGAACTGGAGAGGAGAAAGAGAAAGAAGAGAAAGAGAAGAAGGAGAAAGAAGAGATAGAGAAGGCAAAGAAATTTGACACTGGGGTTATTGACACGACGCAGGAGTTAACTGCTGAAAACCTCGGAAAAATGGCTGACAAAGTGCTGGCTGCTAAGGCACTTGAGGTAGACTCTAACTCCGTGTCTGAGTCAAAAAGCCAGGTCGGTTCAAACTTGTCAACAAATGCGTCAGGTAAGAAAATTGATGGAAATGCTGATTGCAAAAATTGCATCAAAGAGTGCAAATTTTGTAACACAGTCACGTATCTCAATGGTAAGAAAGTTGAAGATCTGACAGCAAAAGTCAGAAGCGTTGAGAATCAAATTCTTAATCGTGACAAAAGAGTTAAAGCTTCGACTGAACGGATAAAAGAATTAACTAACCAAATTGAAAATGATAAAATTGATCATGAAAGAGTTAAAAATGAAAATGAAAAGTTAATTCTTGAAAACCTTCAGATATCTGAAAAGTTTGAAAAACTCAAAAGCACAATGAAAGATAATGATGATCGAAATGGTAAAACTTATAAAGAAAACGTTCATCTAAAAGTAGTGCTGAGAGTAAAAGAAGAATCAATCAATAAACAACTGGATGAAATCGCTAAACTGAAACTTAAATTTCAAGAGGCTGAAATTGAAAACGAGCGAATCCAGTTGAAGCTTAACAGTTATAGCTCCGCAAGCTTTGTTTTGCAACACATTGTTCCCAAACCCATCGGGAAAAGCAAATCTGGCGAATATGTTTATTCTGATGGAACCGGGGTGGGTTTTCATAGAGTTCCACCGCCGATTTTGGATAATTACACGAAAAAGCAATCTGGGTTGGTTGAAATTGAAGAAGAAAGTGAAATTAAACTTCCTGATTGAATTGATGTCACGTTCACATCTTCCAATGATGATAGTGTCCAAAATGATATTGTAAAAGGTGTTGTTGAAAATGTGCTAAAAACGGATAGTGACACTACTGAGGAAGATGGGTGTTTTTTGGACAAATACATTCCGAAACAAAAGTCCAAGAACAACTTAAATGAAGAATCAAATCTTGTCATGTACAAGATGTTGAGTTCTGATAAGTTGTTTTCGGATTCCGAGTTTCCAATTGAGAATGTTAACGTGAACAAATTGACAAATGTTTTCAAGTTAGTCGAAGTTGAGTTGTTAGAAGTGAACAATCTGAGTCACACAAAAAGAAAAATGAGTTTGAGAAAGATAAAACTTACTACAAGAAACCTGTAGTTCCACCGCGTTTTTACAACAAGAACCGAAACAATTGGTCGGGTGGTTATCAGGGGGTAAGTCTTATCAGAAGAGAAATGTTCAAAACAAGAGGTTTGTTGAGAAGAAAAAGTTTGTGAACAGTTCGAGTTCACTTGCTGATGAAGAGAAAAAGATTTTTTTAAAATCGAATGAAGAGTTTTTTTAGAAGAGAGCTTCACAGGCTCAGTCTGAAGGTACAAGTCGAGGTGTTGATACTCGAACATGCTTCAGATGCAATCAAGTTGGTCACATTGCACGAAAATGTACCAATGTGAAGCCTAAGACTGAAACTGTGAAGACTCAAAAGAAGAAAGTTGACGAGAAGGGTAAAGCACCAATCGTTGTTGAGAAAAAGAGTGTGAAAAATGACAATATCAAAGTGAAAAACGAACCTGTAAAAAAGTCGGTAACTAAAAATGACAAATTTTACAAACGGGTTGCATTATCTTAACAAGTTTGGAAACCAAAAACTGAGAAAAAGGTTTCACCTTCTGAGGATTCAATTCCAGTTGATTATGATGAAAATTTTCCACCTCTGAAGGCTGAAAACTTTAAAATTCAAGTTGCGACCTGTCAAGGTTACACCCAAGGCTGATGAAGCCTGGGTGGACACCATGTTTGACTAAGCAGTTTGAATTGCCGGAGCTTCCTGGATCGCAAAGCATGAATTGGTATCTTTATTGAAGTTGGTTAAGTCAAAGTTTGTTATGTGCAGGATCTTCCAAAACTTGTATCCAGATGGATCATGGATAGTGGAGCTTCAAGACATATGACAGGGAAGACTGCGTTGCTGTATGATGCCAGAAACATAAATGGAGCATACGTAGGATTTGCTGGTAATCAAGGAGGAAGGATTATTGGTGAAGGAACGTTATCCAACGGGATTATGACGTTTGAGAGAGTTAACTACATTGCTGAGCTGGAGAACAATCTACTGAGTATCTCGTAGATCCGTGACAGGATGTATACCACTCACTTCATTGATAAAGAATGTTTGATCTTGAAACCAGGATTTGTTATCCCTGAGGAATGGATTATCATGCGGGCACCAAGAGTTAATGATCTATACGTGTTAGATATGAGCATAGTTACTACAACCACGGGTCAGGCTCATTGTTTCGTGTCCAGAGCAACTGAAAAAGAATCGAGATTGTGGCACCGGAAGATGGGGCATATACATCTTAGAAAAATGAATCATTTGGTGCACAATGATCTAGTTACAGGAGTTCATGTCAAAGGTTTTCATCTGGAAGGGGAGTGCATTAGTTGTGTTAAAGGCAAGCAGAAGAAAAAGTCACACCCTATAAAGCAAGTCAATTCAATCTCAAGACCCCTGGAGAGACTTCACATGGATTTGTTTGGTCCGGTGAATGTCAAGAGCATTACAGGAGATAAATATTGTCTTGTGGTTACTGATGATTATTCCAGATTTTCGTGGGTTTCTTTCTTAAAGTCGAAAGACGAAACGTTTGACAGTTTAATGGCGTTGTTCAAGAAGATTGAGAATTTGTACCAAGGGCGTATCAAAAGATTTCGAAGTGACAATGGTACTGAATTCAAGAACAGCAAAATGGAAGAATTTTGTGATGAAAGAGGTATATTGCATGAGTTTAGTGCTCCGTACACTCCGCAGCAGAATGGAGTCGCAGAACGCAAAAACCGGACACTAATCGAGACGGCCAGAACTATGCTCGCAGATTCAAAGTTACCAATTAATTTCTGGGCTGAAGCTGTTTCCGCCGCATGCTATACGCTCAACAGGGTTCTTACTGTTAAAAAGTTCAACAAAACATGCTTTGAGCTGATCAATAATCGCAAACCGAATCTAAAGTATCTAGAACCGTTCGGGTCACCCTGTACAGTTATAGAGCCTTATGGAAAGTTTGGTCCGAAGTGCATTGAGGGTATATTTGTTGGATATTCAAGTCCTACGCGACGTGTCTTCGTTCCAAGTGAGAAGCGGATTATTGAAGCTGCAAATGTTGAATGTCAAGGTTATACTATGCCGCCACAAAGTCCAGGAGATTCATGGCGATATCATTATGACAAGTTGCGGGAATCATTTGACATGATGGAAGAAGAAGAAGATTTCTTTGATGAATTGGATATTTTGCGCGAATACGAGTCACAGCAAAGGTTCCCAGCTGAGTATTCAAGACGACCACGGGAAACTTCACATGATGATGAAGCAGGTCCGAGTAATGCTGGTGAACACGATGATGTCCAACAGAATGAAGTTGCTCAAGATAATCAGTCGGATCAGAATGATAATCAAGAATCAGAGAACATGCCGATCTTTGATCATGGAGATTTAGATTCTGAGGGGGAGCAGATTCAGGATTCAAGTCAAATAAACCAAATTGGTGAACAAAGTGCAAATCAAAATGTGACTAATCTGGAAGGTGATGTGGATGTTCCAAGCGAAGTAATGCCGCGGACTCTTTCATATCATCCAGAGGAGTTGATCATAGGAGAATTGCATTCAGGCGTTCGCACGAGACGTCAGATAGACCAGGGCTTAACATGTTTTTACTCTACAGTAGCATCTTTACAAACTGAATTTTCATTAAGTTGTTTCATCTCGCAGATCGAACCGAGAACGTATAAAGAGGCGCTTACTGAAGACTCTTGGGTCTTTGCAATGCAAGAAGAGTTGAGTCAGTTTGAAAAGTTGGGGGTGTGGAAGCTAGTAGATTTACCGGATGGTCAAAGGAAAATCAATACGAAATGGGTATTTAAGTGTAAGAGAGACGACAGAGGAGTTGTTGTAAGGAACAAAGCTCGACTCATTGTTCAGGGCTTTAGTCAACAGGAGGGGATTGATTTTACAGAAGTCTATGCTCCTATGGCACGACTAGAGGCAATCAGAATTTTCCTTGCATTTGCGTCTTGGAAGAACTTCAATCAGTTGGATGTAAAATCGGCGTTTCTTTATGGGAAGGTCAAAGAGGAGGTTTATGTCGGTCAGCCGCCGGGCTTTACTGACCCAATCCACAAAAACAAGGTCTACTTATTGGACAAAGCGCTGTATGGTTTACACCAGGCCCCGAGAGCTTGGTACGAGACTTTGTCTCAACACCTACTAGCCAACAGTTTCATACGTGGAAAAGTGGATGCCACTCTCTTCACTAAAGAGGTCGACGGACATCTTCTGATAGTTCAGATTTATGTGGACGATATAATCTTTGGGTCGACAAATGAGAAATTATGCAAAGATTTCGAACAGGTGATGAAGCAAAAATTCGAAATGTCATCAATGGGGGAGATGAAATTCTTTCTGGGATTACAAGTTGAACAACTACCTGAGGGAATTTTCATTCACCAGACGAAGTACGTGCATGATATTCTAGAGAAATTTGGAATGTCAAGTTCTACTCCAGCTGCTACCCCACTTGCAACAAATCATGGGATTCACCCAGATCTCACCGGAGACAAGGCTGATGAAACGTTCTACCGTTCCATGATAGGTTCTTTGATGTATCTAACTGCTTCACGTCCTGATATCATGTACCCAACGTGCCTCGCAGCAAGATATCAATCTAACCCGAGAGCTTCGCACATGATTATTGCGAAAAGGATATTACGCTACTTGAAGGGAACTCCTACATTGGGGTTGTGGTATCCTAGAAAATGCGACTTTACGCTCGAAGGGTATTCCAATTCGGATTTCGGATGCTGCAAAGTCAATACAAAATCAACAACTGCAGGATGCCAGTTCTTTGGACCTAGATTGGTTACCTGGTAGTGTAAGAAACAAACGTCTGTGGCGCTATCTACACGTGAAGCGGAGTACGTTTCTGCTAGCAGTTGCTGCTCTCAGATCCTGTGGATACAGCAACAGATGCGCGACTACGGTTTGCAGTTTCTTAACACACCTCTTTTTGTTGATAATGAGGCCGCTATTAACATAACAAAGAATCCAGTACATCATGCTAAAACTAAACATATAGAAATTCGTCATCACTTTATTCGCGATTGCTTCGAGAAAAAGTTGATACGAATTGAGAAAATCCACACTGACGAACAGAAAGCTGATTTACATACCAAAGCTTTTGATAAAAATCGGTTTAAATATTTGTTAAACTGAATGGTATGAAGCTTCTTTCGGTGTCGGATGGTATAATTGGCGTTGATGAGAGTACTGTTGCGGATGAAGACGAGAAACAATTTGCATTGGTTTGTCGATTTTTTACCTATTTTGGTATTTAGGGGGAGTAGATAGTTGTAAATAGATATATTTTCAGAAAATACAAAAACAGTAAAAAATGCAAAAATCCAAAAACAATAGAAAACTGAAAAAGAGCATGTGTAAAAAGGGAAAATGATAGTACATCGCCTAGACAATTACAGTATGCTAAAGAATTGTAAAGACTAAATGAGTTAAACAGTCAACTATTGATGTGTCGATAGGTTTTCGCACATTTAGTAGATTTATTCGGGATATAAACCTAAAATTTCAAACTCGTGAAATTCGTGGGGAACACTACTTGGATATATAGGTAACCCCTGAAATCTCGTTTGAAAGGTCACATATTCTGAGATACTAGGTCTTTATACTCAGTGATATCTGGGGTATTATTCCGGGACTTCTGCTGAATGGAAGTTCTGACCTAGTCCCCGAATAATACTTTCTGCAAATGCTTGAAATACAGCATCGCCCTCAGCAAGCTAATGAAACAATAAAATTGATAGTCGCTGCTGTTGTAACTAAAAGATCCTCTAAAAGGGACACACCAGAAAGTCGAAGCTGTCATCTCTCTGCGTATACGGAAGTATCGACCTGAGCTCTCACGGCCCTCGCATTTAACCCCTGACAGATATCATTTGTGGTATACTCACCTGTAAGACTGAATATCTGGGATTCTGGATACGGGAATATATTCAAGAGGTGGGACACATGAATGAGCTAAGTTCATAAAACATCTAATTCGTATCCTGAATAGATTGAAATCTGTGTGAGAATTTAAGATGGATCAGTATATCGACAATCGAGGTGAATTGTTTAATTCTGAGTATGAAATGAAGCTTAGCGGTACTAGTAATTTGTCTAAAAAGCTGATATGATTCCCTGACACGCTCACCAAAAATAAGTCTGTAAATAGTTTACTTTGTTTACTTTCTGCAATTTAAGTTTCTTTATTCTATTTCTTAGTTTAGAACACTTTATTAAAATCCAAAAAGATTTTATTTCTGCTTTATTTTTGACAAACCAAAGTGGAGAGTTAATCATTGGATTCTCGAAGATTGAAGCAGATGCAGGAAAAGTTCTGAGTTGAAGAATGAGGAGAGCTTACTTTGTCAGAGATTGAGATGTTTTCAAAGTTAAAACAAGTTCATTAATTTGATACTTGTTATATTTTTAAAAAAAAAATGTTTGAAAATGTTTTTACAAAATCAGTCTGTATAGTCAAAATATCAACCAAGGTCATTAAATTGGACTTGGTAGATTAATTGAGTAATCAGGGTCATTAACTTGGACCTGAATACTTGAGTGGATTTCTAAAACTGATTAAATGTGTGTTTGTGTGAAAAGATAGTTTGTAATGATTTCATCATTCCCACGGAAGTTAATTGTCAAAGCTTGAACCAGATCAATACCTCAGATTCTAGCATATTGAGAGGGGGAGTCTGGATCAACGGTCAAAGGGAAGTCTGAAGATGAAGCCAGGACAAGATTGTGAACCTGTGAAGATAGAATGCTTATGATGTGAAGACAGAGAGTTGGAGAAAAGACCAAGACTGAAGACTCGGAGCTAAAGACTTCGTCAACATCCAAGGGGGAGTCTGTTGGTGCTCAAAATGTCTGTTGACTACATTTGCATTATGTCTTAGGTCAAGTTAAGTCAAAATAGGAGCTTGAAAGTCAAAATTATGTTTATGTAATAGGTTTCGCTCATTAGGTTATTTAGTGAGGTTTCGCTTATTAGTCAATAGGGGTTTCGCTCATAGGGTCTTAAAGGGGGTTTCGCTTATCTGTCATGTCATATGAGCGAAACCACAGGAACTATATATAGCAGCCATGAGCGAAACCACAAGATAGAGTTGTGTACGTTGGAGCGGAACCTAATCATTGCTTTGTAACGAAACTCTGTCAAAAACATTCCAGAAAGCATAAAAAGAGAAGGAATTGAAAGGAACAGCTGTGTTACTTCATCTACTTTGATTCTGCCTTTGTATTTGGAGATGAACTTCCTTATACTGACTGTTTAGGGTCGGAAACCGGTCCAACAAAAACTAAGAAACCCAAATAAATGGACATCATTTTGCCACGTGTTACACTTTTTTGCGGACGTGTTACGTGTAACAACCAGAGGTTGCCACGTGTTACGTGTAACAGCTTTTACTATTTTTAGAAAAAGCTGAAAGTCTACAAAAGCTGTTACACATAAGACGTGGCAGCCTCTGGTTGTTACACATAACACAGCGGTGTAACACGTGTCAAAATGAGGTCCATTCATTTGGGATTAGGAGAAAACGGTGGAAGTGTGAAAACATTGAGAACGGATCCTGGTCGAACACGTGGCAGGGGCGCTAAATGATATGCAGGGGCACGATTGTCATTGTCCACGTTTCCCTCAATAAATGGCGTTATAATTCTGTTTCAAACAAAATTCCAATAGATATGGCGTTTTGCTCTTTATGCTTGTTTCAGTGACGTTTTTCTTCAAAGTATTTTATTTTTTGAAATGTCGTTTATGTTTCAATGGCGTTCTTCTTATATTCAATATTTGGCATTTTAATTATTAATGTTAATTGTCGTTTGGGTTCTAATATAAGCTTATTGTTTATGATCAATGGCGTTTTACACCCGGTTACTATTTGTTAATTATTCAAATCATGGCCGGCGTTTTCATTAACATGTTTTAGGAAGACAGTAACATCATGTATTCTTATTTGTAACAACTCGCACGTCCGTGCGTTGTTACTACTCGTTATACTCGTTACGCCTAGCACCAGAGATTCGGATCATAATGTACCTATATCGCATACATCGCTATTTCGCAGTATTTTCGCATACTTTATCGCTATCACATCACATTGTACTTGCTGACAGCCACGAAGATGTCGAGTGAGGACCAATTCTACCCTCCTTGATAGCCGTGATGTGTCGCAGTGCAACTCATTACTCAAAACGCACATCGCATCACACACATTAACGTTCACGATGACATTGAGAGTGGACCTATTCTACCCTCCTCGATGACCGTGAAGCGTCGCAAAGTAACGCATATTCGAAACGAAACCCGGTTATTGTATCACAACTTTGAAATATGGATATGTATATACGACCCAACGTGACTAATTATAATAAATACATGAAAATGTGGATGAAAGTGTGTACCCAAATTATCGCAACGCTTAACGATCGAAACGGAACGCCGAAACTTAGCTCGCCGGAGGCGTTTGATCGAATGGCACTTCGATCGAATGGCCATCCGATCGGACAGCCATCCGATCGGACAGCCAACCGATCGGACAAGCCATCTGATCCGATTCATTACACTACCTTCTTTCCTCTCTTTTCCTGTAAATACCCCCACTCACACATCATTTTCCCTGATATGGAGCTCTCACTCGACCAGCACACTTTGGGGCTATTTTCCCTCGATTTCTCGCGATTCTTGTAAGTTTCTACCTCAAATCTTGTACTTCTATGATCTACACGCACTTCTTCATCATTTTCTCTTCTAAATCTTAACCTTTAACCGTGAAATCAATGGATTTGAGGTGTTCTAGGGTGATGCCGTCATGGAGTTCTTATGAACTTCAAGTGTTGGCCTCATTCCACCAAGAACCACTCAGATCTGAAGGATTTCCACAAGATTCAACAATGTTTTCGCATAGATCTACACAATCTCATGGTTAAAAGGATTGAAAGATGGTTTTCTAACTTTCTTTAAACTCTTTTACACTCAATGCACTCAAACCGATAGAATCGAAGCTTGTTCTGATCTTCTACTCCTTCTTGTTGATGTGTTGGTTCAAGATCTGTATTCTATCAACAAGACTACCGATTTCGGGTTAAACATGGAACATCGTCTCGAATAGTTACTAGTCGGATGCAGGTGATTCCTGTCTGATCAGGAGTACCAGGTATTGACGAATTTTCTGTTGCTTAGCATGATATCAAAACGTCCCGATAAAACAACAAACAATCAAGACAACCAAATGTAAGTCGAACAGGTTAACCAGGACGGAGCGCCGTCCGAACGGACTACAGTCCGAACGGACTACTGTCCGAACGGACTCCTATCCGAACGGACAGCCATCCGAATGACCGGTCAGCCGAACGAATTGTATATTGGTTCCACCTTAGTATTCAAACCAACTCTCAAGAGTTTTGGAACACCGAACGGATTGTCGTCCGATCGAACTACCACTCGATCGACTGACCATCCGACTATGTGATGTTTCGAAACTTCAACACTTAAGCAATTTTCAAAATGTTCAATGCACAAAGGATGCCAATCGATCGAACGACCATCCGATCGCGTGACAACCTGCTGCGAACCTGTTCTCACTGAAGCGCCCAACAAATCGGGTTGCTGTCCGATCGAACGACCGTTCGATCGACCGACCTGAAAGGTAGGGATACTTCAATGTTTTCAAAATACTACAATGAAAACTTCAAAAGTCAAGCCATCATACACAAACACATCTTTCCCAAAGAAAGAAACAATCCACTCAAACGGCCATCCGACCAGACGACCGTCCGAGCGAACTGCCACTCGCACGACTGGCTGTCCGATCGGATTACCATTCGATCGAACTGCTGTCCGACTCACTTGTACTTTGCGTCGTTTTACGCGTCGCTTATCGCTTACGATATCAATCTACAATCAGGCTAATCTCAGACGCGCTCCCTTCAATCCAACTAAGTTGTGTTTGCTGAGCACCGACTGTGAGTATACTCGAATCCCTTTTTATCGCATTTTGGGGTGTAACATACGTTCCTATTAAATCAAATTTATCAAAACGAATTATTCAAATCAAATTGTTTATCACTTGCGAATGACTGTTATGCATATTTATACGTGATGCCAGTTACATATGTGTTAGGACTTATACTCGCGAGGTCCCGCCTTAACTAGTATAGTACTATAGCACCTGACGGGGTCTAGTTAGGATGAATAGCAATCGCAATCGCAGCTCGAGTGACTTAGCTGGTAGTATATGTCTTTTCGCATATATGTTGAGGTATCTCGTTTATGTATTTGGTGATTCGCACATCTTTAAATATTTTTACGCTACTCCATCAAAACTTGTATACTCGCCAATACTTTTGTATTGACGTTGTTTTAACGTATGTTGCAGGTTTAGTAGCAGTCTACATCAAATCAAGCTAGGAAGTCTAGAAACTCACCTAAAATCTATGTTGTCGGATTTGTATTGTTCGAGAGGACAAGAAATCTGTGATACCTTATGTGATTGTATGGTTTATTAGTATGGATAATGAACACCTTAAATACTGTCGCAATATAGTTGTTATGGATTCTCTCGAGCAATCTGATTCGCCTAGTGCCGCGCCCTGATGATTCCGCCATCGGTTGGGGTGTGACATTATTGTTTATTATTCAACTAATAGTTTTTTCATTGTGGAGTATCCATCATTGCGTTTTCATGTATTTCTCAACTCCAGGCACACATATTAATGAAAACGGCATGATGAATACCCCATAACGAAATATGTTTTATTAAGAAACAAGTAGATGCAATAGTCTAAACCAAAATACATTAGTCAACATTAAAATTATAAAATGTAAGCAATTCATGGCATTTAAGCTAATCTACATATTCCTCCATCCTTTGTTTTTCATGGCGTTTTCGTTTTTCATGGCGTTTAATAACATAAATGATACATGTCGTTTAATAACACACACAAATGATATATGTTGTTCAATAAGACAATCACAAATGATCCATGGCATTTAATAACACAAATGATATATGTAAAATGGCGTTCTCATATAGTCAAACAATATTATACAAATGATACATGTATTGGCGTTTAGTAACAGACTATCAAAGTATATTACATGATATATGGAGTTTAACAAACAAACATCATAAAAAGTAACCATCTGTACCATGTTTTGTTGTTGTCTTCTTTCGTTGCTCGGTGGTTCTTTGACGTTTTGGAGCAGGTGACCCTTCCTCTTCCACACCCATAGAAACTGCACATTTATTGATAAGATTAAAAAGCAAAAAAAAAAATCATAAAACTAGCATAATGTAAATCGAAGTTCAGTCGCTCTGTTTTTTGCCTCCGGATGTTGTTTGATTTTTAGACGCCATAATATTTGTGGTTTCGCGTTTTTCGTTGGAATTGGGGAGGTTTCTCTGGGAAGCATATATGTTTTTGGGTCCCGTTTGATGGGTTTTGTAAATGCGCATTTACCTTTTTGCCCTTAATGAAGTGCGTCCATTTTCGAAAATTGATGTTATTTATGAAAACGCCACCGTGCTAATCTAATCCATAGATTGTTTTGATCGGACGGATCATAACGTTCTCACTGTTTTCACACTTTAGGGTGTTTTCTCTAAATCCTGCCCATATATATATATATATATATATATATATATATATATATATATATATATATATATATATATATATATATATATATATATATATATATATATATAGGGTCGGGATTTAGAGAAAACGATCAAAAGTGTGAGAACGGTGAGAACGCTTAACGATCGTCCGATCAAAAAAATCTACGGACTAGATTGGCGCGGTGCCGTTTTCGTAAACAACATCAATTTTTATTACGTGTACAGCCTTCATTAAGGGTAAAAGGGTCTTTTGACTACTCCACATAAAACGCCAAATCATAAAATAAAACGCCAAAAACAAAAATCACAGATTATTCTAAGTAAAACACCATTAAATATAAAACGCCATATTTCATATTAGCCATTCGCCTTAGAAACGCCAAAAAAAAACCCAAACATCAAATATCTTCAACCCCAAAAACATTTTTTTTTTGAAATTCAGTTTGGCTGTCAGTAAGATTTCGCTCAATGAAATAGACAAAATCCTAAAGTGAGGATATAGTCCATTTCATTTAGTAAAATCTCATTGACTTATCCTAAACTTCCATCAAATTTATAACGCCAAATGTAAGGACTGCCAAAAATATCCCTAAACGACCCGCAAGTGAAAACCCGGACTCCTGAAACCCTAACGTGCATGAAAAACCAAGAAAACATGAAGTTTGGTCCTCTCCCGGGCCGCGCAAACCATAAGCAGCCCTTACGCGGGCCGCGTCAACTTGAAGTTTGACCGGATAAGCATCCGGGCCACGTGTCGACCACCTAGCAAACCTACTCGTGACACTGTAACCCTAATCTACGAATAGATGGCCCTCGCGGGCCGCGTAAGTGTTAAGTATGGGTTTACGCGGGCCGCGTAAACCCGTATTTCAGCTATAAATTGCTTGGGTCATGAGCAGTTCACTGGTGTCGAAAACTTTTCTCAAAAATGAAGATACACTACTCAAAACCATAATTTCCATTAGGGAGGTGTTGCCACGATACCGGGTATTAACTTGATCGCTGCTACGATTTAATGTCCGATCGATTGGAACTATCCGATGGATGTTTAAGTGCAGCCCACATTAGGGCTATACTTTGTCATTCGTCGTGAATTCGATGGATGTTTAAGTATTGCACTTTTTCATTCGTTGTGAGGGTCTGTATCTCGTGAGTTATCATAAATGCTGTATTAGTTACTAACCTAGTTCGTGTGAATTGTTGTTTAAACTAGGTTATCAGGCTTATCAGTAGGCTAAACTCTGCTCGTATAAACTTGCAATGTGAGTCATTCTCTTTTTATCAATAATGTTTTAAAATACTCCAAATTATTTTAAAAAGTTATAATTACAGGGATTAAGTCGTGGTTATCTTGAATCACTGGCTAGTGGGGTATTGTGCACATTGCTAATTTCTCACGGTTAGGCTAATAAATCCTAACAGTGATAATCATCACTACTTGGGTGAAAGGACCCAATAGTGGTATGACCATCGTCACCAGGGTGTGACACGGCGCCAGATAAAAATAAGATAAAAGCCATTGTAATCGCTCTTATGTTGTTATTGATAGCTAGGTGTCGTTTTATTAACCTTGAGTGACTCACCAGTATTTCCCCGCTGACAAAAATATTTCTTAAACATGTTTCAGGCGACCTCTGTGAATCAAGGAAAAGTGCTACGGAGCACTAATCAAGCTTGAAGGGTGGCTCAGTTAAATAAATAAACATGTTTTGTAAACTAGGGAATTTCCTCGTGAAATTTCTCTATTGTAAATTATGGGGTTCGTCCCAAGTTATGAAATAAAATAATCGGGCATTTTCAAGTTTAAAGATCCTACTAAAATCTTCCGCTGCCAAATCAAATAATAAGCACCACGGATTTTTCTGCCCCGCAGCTCCTGGACCGGGTAAAACCGGGACGGGGGCCGTGACAGAAAAAGGTGGTATCAGAGCCACTGATTCAAGCCAATTAAGTATTCTTAAATATACTTGAATTTTTCTGATTGCCATTCTGTGGTTCTGTGAAATTTAGTTACAAGAATTTAACTTAGAATTTTGTGTGTTTCCTCATGTATGCTAACAGCATGAATGAACTACTAGAAACCCTTCAAAACTTTACTATCCATACCATAGATATGGATACTACCATGGGCTACCAGGCTGATGTTGCGGAACCAATGGTATTTCGGGCTCAACCCCAGGATAAACCAAAGGTGAAAAGGAGAAGAAGGTTTGTAGGCTGGAGGCGTGTGTGTAGGAAAAGACCAACGATACCAAAGGCAAAAGTTAAAAAGGTTGAGGATCCCAAGGATAAGGGAAAGGGGATAGAGATTGGGGAAAGTTCTAAGCAAGCCCAGGAAATGCCACCCTGGGAGGAGTTAGATAAAAAACTGGCACTTAGTGACCTCATCGGACCTGCCGATGAAGACTTTTTCTATTACCCAGTTGAATCACAACTCCCAGTAGATTTGGAGCCTGCTATCCCAGATCCCATTGTCAACCCCCAACCTCTACCAGCAGAACTGGAAGAATGGTGGACCACCGACTGGCAGTTTCAGAACCTTTTGAATAACCCTAACACCTTTTTCCCTCAGTTCGACCCGGAGCCTGCACCAAACCCACCAATGAGCAATGAGAACTTGGCTGAACTCCGCCACTATGGCGAGGAGTTGGTAGATGCAGGGAATAGAATCCGGGAAGTGGGAGAACAGATCTCCTGGAAGTACGACGAGAGGGAACGCCGTCTTTGAAGTGCCAGCTGACGAGGATACTATGTTGTGGTGTGGTGTGTTTGTTTAATAATAATAAAATAATAAATAGTATAATCTTGTAAAATAACTTAAAATAAAACTTTTGTAAGATAATCAATGTGTACAGATGCATACTACTAAAATATATAAAATCGGATAGTCGCAAAGTCGACAATTTTGACTATACGTGTTAATGTGATTATGTGTTATTTAATTATTTGTTAATTTACTGTATGGGTAAGCAAAGAATTTCGGACATCTATCGTCAACTAGATAATTCACCAAAAGATAAGGGAACCTCCTCTCAATCGAATTCCTCAAGATACTCAGCAGATAATAAGGAAGGAATATTTATTCGTAAGGCACAGTTTGAGGAACCACTTACCGCTAAGAAAAGACGTCGGATTATTAGAAAAAGTCAAGAAAAAGAAATGATAATTAATAAGGAAACTCAGGAAATAGGCAACAACCTACCATGGGAAGAAGAATTGGATGAAAAATGGGCGAATCTCTATATGTTATGTAACGTCCATAATTTTCTTTTTAAATTTATTAAATAACAACGTACTTTTCTAACGAAATTTGGGCATGACCCGTTTGAAAAACGAGCAGTCCCCTGTTTTACATAATCCAAAATCATTCGAAAGACACAACATACACGTCAAAACATACCATGTTTTTACTTGCAAAACCACTAAGTTTATGTACGTACTTACGACAAGTTTTCCAAAGGACAAACATAATAAAAACTAGGTTTAACTACTAGACGAAAACATAAGTGACAAAGTATTAAACATTGACTTTTACAAAATGCGGAATGCTTGACGGGCTTGAGGCGTGTTCGAACCGGGCGAAGCTTGATAGCTATACATGAGATTTACCTACATGACCACAACATCGAAAACTCATTAGAACAAAAATTACTTTCTTTAACTTAAGAATCTAACTTACGGACTTGAAACAAATGTGACATTCACAACTTGTGCTTTACTACATTCTTTCATTCTTGCACGGTAATGTGTTCCAACGGAACTTCATACCATTCCTTCTAGACTTACAATAACATCATTCGACCCGTTCAAGAGAAGGGTCTATACATACATCTTTCTCCATACTTGATTCGAATTAACACATTATTGATAAACACATATCTATAATGAAAACCGTACAAGAAGCGTACCTCGGTCTTGATCCCCTTGTTGCTTCACTTGACTCGAACTTTCTTCCTTAACGCCTACATATAACCATTCATTCTTTTAATTCATGTTTCATACTTATTTACACATACCAATAGATAAAACATCATACAATTTACTCATGCTTCATAAACATGTTCAATTCACATAACGTTTATGGCTTATATGACTAGCATTTTCATTGAGGCATTTTGTCAAACACTTGATGTGCACATTATCAACAAAGCACAAGGTACAAGTATTTATTGCATAACTCTACTTATTCACCTTCTAAACTAACAAGAATCAATCAAGTTCATAACTTTCTTTCATCCTACACCATCTTAACTAATTCTTCTATCTCTATGCAAGATCATGTATAAATTTTCATCTAATAGCTTACATGCAAAACATTGGGTTTATGATTTCTTCACAACAATTGGGTAATACACTTAAATCATTCAATCAATCAGAATTTTCGAACCATTATGAAACCCTAACTCTTACTTGTATATAATTTCCACATAATTTCATGATTGGGTTAAAACCCACTTTCTACAATTCATCCAAAACAGAAAATTCGACTTACCGCTTGTTGTACTAGCTTAGATAGTTAAGGTTTCGAGTTCATGCATGTGATTTGGCCTTGATTTCCCTTTCAATTTTGCTAATTTGCAGAATTTAGGGTTTCCCCCTTGCTTTCCCTTCTTGATCGATCTCCAGAGAACACACGTATGTGTGTTTTAGTTTTTTATTAATTCTTATTTACTAGTAATCATAAAACTTCCATCTTTTAACAAGTTTAGTCCCCCTATTTACTTAATTTGTTATTTGTCACATAACCTTCCCTCTATTCAAGTTACTAA
Source organism: Helianthus annuus (assembly GCF_002127325.2). Lineage (NCBI taxonomy): Eukaryota > Viridiplantae > Streptophyta > Magnoliopsida > Asterales > Asteraceae > Helianthus > Helianthus annuus. The sequence continues at coordinate 101,067,667 of NC_035441.2, read as the reverse complement.
CATATATACTTTACTAGGTTAAAGATAACATGACTAAACATTTTAAATAACATTCATAAATTGCATATTTTTGGGGTGTTACAAATCTACCCCCCATAAAAGAGGTTTCGTCCCCGAAACCTTATTACGTACCAAATAATGTCGGGTAGAGCTTCCTCATTACATCTTCTAACTCCCATGTAAGGTCCGATCCTTTCCGATGTTGCCGTTGTACCAAGACTTGCTTTATAATTTTGTTCCGAAGGTGGGTTACCTTGGAATCTTTGATAGCTATCGGTTTTTCAACATAATTCAATTTTTCGTCCAACTCAATATCATCAAGGGGCACGTATGCCGTTTCATCCGCTAAACACTTTCTCAATTGTGACACATGGAATGTGTCATGTTTTCCATCTAAAATTGGCGGTAATTCCAACCGATATGCTACCTTCCCAACCCGGGCTAAAATCTTGAAAGGTCCAATGTAGCGGGGACCTAGCTTTCCTCGGTTACGAAAACGGATTATACCTTTCCATGGGGAAACCTTTAATAACACATAATCACCTATTTGAAATTCGATGGGTCGCCTCCTTCGATCTGCATAGGCCTTTTGTCGACCTTGAGCCGCTTTTAAACGGGTTCGCACAAGATCGATCTTTTCGTTAGTTTTAGCCACTACCTCATTGGGTGCAATTTCTCTCTGCCCCACCTCTCCCCAACAAATTGGAGTTCTACACTTCCTTCCATACAACAATTCATACAGTGCCATTCGAATGCCGTTATGGTAGCTATTGTTGTACGAAAATTCCACCAACGGCAAGTGGTCATCCCAGCTTCCCCCGAAGTCTATCACACATGCTCGCAGCATGTCGATAAGTGTTTGAATGGTTCGCTCGGACTGACCATCCGTTTGGGGGTGGTAGGCGGTACTGAAATGTAATTTTGTACCCATACTTTCATGAAAACCTTGCCAATATCGAGATGTGAATCGGGTATCTCGATCCGACACAATAGATACAGGAACTCCGTGTCGTGATATTATCTCGTTAACATAGATCTCCGCCATCTTTTCAGAAGAGAAAGCTTCCCGAATGGGCAAGAAGTGCGCGCTCTTGGTGAGGCGGTCTACGATCACCCATATAGCATCGTGACCTTTCCTTGTCTTAGGAAGCTTGGTCACTAGGTCCATCGTCAATTCTTCCCATTTCCATACCGGAATCTCTAACGGTTGCAACCTCCCGTATGGTTTCTGATGTTCTGCCTTCACTTGCAAACACGTCAAACATTTTGCAACATACTTGAAGATATCACGTTTCATACCGGGCCACCAATAACTTTTCTTCAAGTCCAAATACATTTTTGTAGCTCCAGGATGAACCGAGAATCGGGATTTGTGAGCTTCTTCGAGTAATACACCCTTTGCTTCGCTAAACCGAGGTATCCAAATACGACCATACATGGTTTTAGTTCCATCGGATCTCTCTTCGAATTTATCCACAAACCCCTTTGTTCTTTCCTTTTTAGAATCCATTCCGCTTAGTGACTTGATTTGGGCTTCTTTAACCATTTTGAGAAATCGAGGTGTAATTACCATCTTCATGGACTTTACTTGAATTGGAGGCGGGTAATCCTTTCGGCTCAGGGCATCGGCCACTACATTAGCTTTACCCGGATGATAAAGGATCTCACAATCATAATCTTTAAGAAGTTCTAACCACCTTCGTTGCCTCATATTTAATTCCCTTTGCTCGAAAAAGTATTTAAGGCTTTTGTGGTCAGAATAAATAGCACTTTTCGTACTGTATAGATAGTGCCTCCATATCTTTAAAGCAAACACTACTGCAGCTAACTCCAAGTCATGGGTTGGATAATTACTTTCGTGTGACTTCAATTGCCTAGAAGCATAGGCAATGACTCTACCCCTTTGCATCAAAACACATCCCAACCCTTGGTGTGACGCATCCGTAAACACCACCAAGTCTTCCGTTCCATCAGGTAAGGTTAGTACCGGGGAACTCGACAGCTTTTCTTTCAAGGTTTGAAACGCCCTCTCTTGATCTGCACCCCATGAAAACTTCTCATCCTTCTTGGTTAACTTGGTCAATGGCAAGGCCAATTTAGAAAAGTCTTGGATAAACCTCCTATAATAGCCTGCTAAACCCAAAAAGCTTCTTACTTCACTTGGGTTCTTGGGAGGTACCCATTTCATAACGGCTTCCACCTTTGACGGGTCTACTAAGATACCATCCGCATTAATCACGTGACCGAGAAATTGTACCTCTCTAAGCCAAAAAGCACACTTGGAGAATTTCGCGTACAATTTCTCCTTGCGAAGTACTTCAAGAACTTCACGTAAATGGCATGCATGTTCAGCTTTACTTCGGGAATAAACCAGGATGTCATCGATAAAAACTATAACGATTTTGTCTAACATGGGCCGACAAACTCGATTCATAAGATCCATGAACGCGGCAGGCACGTTCGTTAATCCAAAGGACATTACTAAGAACTCGTAATGCCCGTATCGCGTTCTAAAAGCCGTTTTCGCCACATCCTCATCTCGCACTCTTAACTGATGGTACCCGGACCGCAAATCTATTTTTGAAAACCAACTTGCCCCTTGTAACTGATCGAAGAGATCATCGATTCGGGGCAATGGGTATCAGTTTTTCACCGTCAGCTTATTCAACTCTCAGTAATCGATGCACATGCGCATCGAACCATCTTTCTTTTTGACAAAAAGTACAGGCGCTCCCCATGGCGACACACTCGGGCGTATAAATCCCTTGTGGAGCAATTCTTGTATTTGTACCATTAACTCCCGCATTTTAGTTGGGGCCAATCTATAAGGAGCCTTGGCTACAGGTTTGGCATCGGGATACAATTCAATCTTAAAATCCACTTCACGTTCCGGCGGAAGCCCCGGCAAATCTTCCGGAAAAACATCGAGAAACTCGTTCACGACTTCAACCTCTTCTATCTTAGGGGTATTCTGCTTAGTATCCACCACGTAAGTTAGAAATGCCTTGCTTCCATTTCGTACGTACTTGTATGCTTGGACTATAGAACAAAGCTTCGAATTGATATTCCTTTCCCCTTGTATGCTTACTCGTTTTCCTCCCGATGTTAACACATGAATCACCTTCTTCTCACATTGAATTTCGGCCTGATGTTTAGCTAGCCAATCCATGCCAACTATAACCTTAAATTCCCCCAATATCATGGGAATAAGGTCAATGGCAAACTTCTCGTCTTCAATGATTATTTCACAATTTCTACAAACTTCGTGCAACAAATAACTCTTACTATCGGCTATCTCTACTTCTAATGGTACATGCATTCTTTCGATTCTAAAAGAGGGGTGTGACACTAGTTCACTTGATACAAACGATCTACTGGCACCAGTATCAAATAACACGTATGTAGGCATCGAGTTCAATGAGAATATACCTGATACAACATTCGGGTGGTCCTTCGCTTCTTCGGTTGTGATCTGAAACATCCTCCCCTTAGCTCTTGGGGCTTCCTCCTTTCTTGCTTCCTTATCGGTTTTCTGTTGAAGCTTGGGACACTCAGCCTTAATATGACCCGGTTGGAAACAGTTGTAACACGGTTCTGGAAGGATTAGGACACCTATAGTATGGGTGTCCCTCTTGACCACAATTGTAACAGCCCTTCTTCCCTTTCAAACACTCCCCCGTGTGTAACTTTCCGCACGTTTTGCATTTCGGAATACTACCCTTCGCCTTATCCTTCTTGCTTTGATCTTGAAATTTTGGTTTCTTTGAAGGGCTCGAGCTGGAAACATTCTCAGATACTCTCTTTTCGCCTCTTTCTGCCTGTCTTCTTATTTCAATCTCCCTATCTCGGGCCAAGTCAATGAGCTCATTCAAAGTTTCACATTTAGCGGGAATTATGAACTCCCGATATTCAGCCTTCAACATATCGTAATAACGGTTTATCTTCATTCTTTCCGTTCCTGCTATATCTTTACAGAACTTCAGCTTGTCAAGGAAAACGTTGGTGATTTCATCAATGGTTTCATCTTTCTGACGAAGATGTAAGAAATCTTCTTGGATCTTGTCAATGGCAGATTGCGGACAGTGGTACTTTAGAAAAGGTTCCTTGAACTCTTGCCATGTCAAGACTCGAACTTTTTCTTCCCCAATCTCTTTACTATAAACATCCCACCAATCTTTAGCTCGGAGTTGTAGCAAACCGGTGGCGAACATCACTTGATCCTCCTTTTCACAATGACTCCTTATGAACACCGCTTCCATACTTGCAATCCACCTTTGACATGCTATAGGATCAATTTCTCCTTTGAATGGTAACGGGTTGCACGCCATAAATTCTTTGTATGTGCATTTGCGAGTTCCTTTCCTTCCTTGCACTTCACTAATCATTCCCTTCAACTCGTCCATCTTACTCGTCATCATTGTTTCTACCACTTCCAGCACATGACTTTCTACTTCTTGGGCTAAATGAGGAATACTTGCTTGCATTGCCCTTCCAATCTCTTCCGAGATTATAGTTTTCAGCTGCTCTTGTTGCGTGGCTTCATCCTCATTCGTATCCGTCATCTACACATAAACATCATTCTTTATTTCAAGCATTCAATCATCCTTTCCATCATATAATCATTCTAATAGTACATAACTTCCTTTAAAAACCCTACATGCATACATAATATCATTCTTTAGACTCTTATTATAACATTCTATTACTCTCCGTATGATAGAGAACATCGAACAAAACATCACAATTGAAATGGGCTGAAAATGATATCCACCGTAAGTTACGGTGCCCACCGTAACTTACGGTGGCACCCTTTTCCTTACGGTGCGAAGCTACTGCTTTACGGTAGAGGATTTTTGTCCCAGTGTCTACCGTAAGCTACGGTAGCCACCGTAGCTTACGGTGACGCCCAGCATACTATGATAAATTTCTTATTTTGCAGCCATCTTTCCAACCCGTTTTAACCCGTACCAGTCCGTTTCATCCCAAACTTTTACACATCATCCCGTAATGATTTCCCTAACATTCCCTAACTAACTCATTCATAATGCAAATCAAACTTTAAAGGTACTTACTTGCTTCGCGCCGCGGATCGAACACATACTTCACATGAGCTTCCGGTTTGAGTTCAAGCATTTGATGCTTGAATCCCTCAAACCTAGGCTCTGATACCAACTTGTAACGTCCATAATTTTCATTTTAAATTTATTAAATAACAACGTACTTTTCTAACGAAATTTGGGCATGACCCGTTTAAAAACGAGCGGTCCCCTGTTTTACATAATCCAAAATCATTCGAAAGACACAACATACACGTCAAAACATACCATGTTTTTACTTGCAAAACCATTAAGTTTATGTACGTACTTACGACAAGTTTTCCAAAGGACAAACATAATAAAAACTAGGTTTAACTACTAGACGAAAACATAAGTGACAAAGTATTAAACATTGACTTTTACAAAATGTGGAACGCTTGACGGGCTTGAGGCGTGTTCGAACCGGGCGAAGCTTGATAGCTATACATGAGATTTACCTACATGACCACAACATCGAAAACTCATTAGAACAAAAATTACTTTCTTTAACTTAAGAATCTAACTTACGGACTTGAAACAAATGTGACATTCACAACTTGTGCTTTACTACATTCTTTCATTCTTGCACGGCAATGTGTTCCAACGGAACTTCATACCATTCCTTCTAGACTTACAATAACATCATTCGACGCGTTCAAGAGAAGGGTCTACACATACATCTTTCTCCATACTTGATTCGAATAAACACATTATTGATAAACACATATCTATAATGAAAACCAAAAATTTGTACAAGAAGCGTACCTCGGTCTTGATCCCCTTGTTGCTTCACTTGACTCGAACTTTCTTCCTTAACGCCTACATATAACAATTCATTCTTTTAATTCATGTTTCATACTTATTTACACATACTAATCGATAAAACATCATACAATTTACTCATGCTTCTTAAACATGTTCAATTCACATAACGTTTATGGCTTATATGACTAGCATTTTCATTGAGGCATTTTGTCAAACACTTGATGTGCACATTATCAACAAAGCACAAGGTACAAGTATTTATTGCATAACTCTACTTATTCACCTTCTAAACTAACAAGAATCAATCATGTTCATAACTTTCTTTCATCCTACACCATCTTAACTAATTCTTCTATCTCTATGCAAGATCATGTATAAATTTTCATCTAATAGCTTACATGCAAAACATTGTGTTTATGATTTCTTCACAACAATTGGGTAATACACTTAAATCATTCAATCAATCAGAAATCAAGCAGAATTTTCGAACCATTATGAAACCCTAACTCTTACTTGTATATAATTTCCACATAATTTCATGATTGGGTTAAAACCCACTTTCTACAATTCATTCAAAACAGAAAATTTGACTTACCGCTTGTTGTACTAGCTTAGATAGTTAAGGTTTCGAGTTCATGCATGTGATTTGGCCTTGATTTCCCTTTCAATTTTGCTAATTTGCAGAATTTAGGGTTTCCCCCTTGCTTTCCCTTCTTGGTCGATCTCCAGAGAACACACGTATGTGTGTTTTAGTTTTTTATTAATTCTTATTTACTAGTAATCATAAAACTTCCATCTTTTAACAAGTTTAGTCCCCCTATTTACTTAATTTGTTATTTGTCACATAACCTTCCCTCTATTCAAGTTACTAACATATATACTTTACTAGGTTAAAGGTAACATGACTAAACATTTTAAATAACATTCATAAATTGCATATTTTTGGGGTGTTACATGTTAGCCACTACAGCAGTAAACGCCAACTTTTAATTAAGTTAAACTGCCACACCCGGATCACTCAATAAAATTAGATCTCAACACCTTTACCCAGTACTAGCATCCATATCATCTATAAACCAGGAACTTTAGTAAAAGGGAATAGAATAAAAGCACGCTAGGCATAGTATTCCTAGTTAGACTAAAACAATGCACGACCCTAGTATATTTTGAATTTCAGTTGTAAGTTGTAATAGACATGTATATAAATTTATAAAAGTTGCCATGTTTTTATTTTATCTGGTTATACAGTTATACCAAAATGTTTACACTAAATATTAGCCTGTGATAATTACTAATTGATAAATATTCAGATGGAACACGTTATGAACGAACCAGTTAATGAAGTTAATCAATCTGAAAACAATAACGAGGATCATTTCTTAAATCGATAAGATATAGAAAACATTGTCACTCATGGAATAGCTAACGCTATTCCGGCCATCGTCGCTGCAGTTAAAGGTCCTGCTGAGCCTTCACAAGCTCACCCCAGTAAACGTACGCGCGATGATAATTTTAGTAATAGTGTTAACGGAGGAGGCAATAACGACAACTTAATTCAGGCCCCAATACTCAAAAGAATGAAAGTTGCAACACCTGGTTGCACTTACAATGAATTTCTTGCTTGTAAACCAGCTGAATTTGCAGGTACTGAAGGGGCAACCGCCGCATTGCATTGGTTAGAGAAAACTGAAGCAGTAATTAAGATAAGTAAATGCGTAGAGGAAGATAAAGTCATGTATGCTTCTCACCTTTTCAAGGAAGAGGCATTGGAGTGGTGGAATACGGTGTTGCAAGCCAAGGGAAGCGACTTGGCTTATGCTATGAATTAGGAAGAATTTAGACAAATGGTGGAAAGAAAATTTTGTCCCGAATATGAAAAGGAACAAATGGCAAATAAGTTCCTGAGCCACCAAATGGTGGATGTTGACTGTCGAGGTTATACTTCGAAATTTTTCGAGTATGCCAGAATTGTGCCAACTCTGGCTTCGCCAGAGCTAGTACTGATATCTCGCTATATTTGGGGTTTGATTAGCGAGATCCGTAATATCTTCAAAGCTGCCAGACCCCGCACAATTGATGATGTGGTAGAATTAGCCAATACCTTGACAGATGAACTGGTACGCACGAGAGAAGAGAATAGAAAGAAGGAATTGGCTCACAAATTTACCCAAGGCTTCCGAGGGGGTAATGCTAGTAACAACTTCAGGAAAAGAGGAACTGAGAAATCCTCCACTATTCCATTTTGAAGTACCTGCAAAAGAAAGCACTTTGGAAGATGCAAAGGGTATTGCAATTTCTGCAAAATTCCAGGGCATCAAGAAGAAGATTGCCGGAGGAAGAAATCAACAATCTGCTTCAACTGTGGAGAAGCTGGACATTTTAGACCAGATTGCCCTAAACTGGTCAAACCAGTTGACAATAAGGCTAAACCTGCAGAGGGAACTACCAAGAAAAATGCAAGAGCCTTTCAGTTGACTACACAAGAAGCGGACCTGATTCCGGATGTGATAACGGGTGCGTTTCTAGTTCACAACGTTTATGCGAAAGTATTATTTGACTCTGGTGCAAACCAAAGTTTTATAAATACTTCGTTCTGCCAAGCTCTTAAGTTACCTTTAACCAAACTTAGACAGATTTATACAGTAGAAACAACCAACGGTAACTCGGTTAGCATAGATAGGGTCTTGCAGGAAGGTAAAATAGAACTCTCAGGTCATAAATTTTCTGCAAAACTGTTACCCATGAACTTAGCAGGATTTGATATTGTGTTAGGAATGGATTGGTTAGTAGCCAACCATGCTCGAATCCTTTGTGATAAGAATTCCATAGAAATTCATACACCCACGGGAGAAATAATCGTGGTTGCAGGGGACAAGCCACGAAAGCCAATGAAATTCATTTCAGTCATGAAAGTGGCCAGTTATTCCAGAAAGCAGGGAATAGCATATATGGTTTCGGTAGTTGTTAATACCATAAGTAAAGAACTTAAGGACATTCCAGTAGTATCGGAATACTCGGATGTATTCCCAGAAGAATTACCTGGAATACCACCCGATAGGGAAGTAGAATTTAGAATTGAAAAAGCAGTTAGATGAATTACTAAGCAAAGAGTTTATACAACCTAGTTCATCCCCTTGGGGAGCACCAGTGTTGTTTATGAAAAAGAAAGATGGTACGATGCGAATTTGTATCGATTATAGGGAATTGAACAAAGTTACAATTAAGAATCGATACCCATTACCTAGGATTGATGATCTTTTTGATCAGCTTCAGGGAGCTAGATATTTCTCTAAGATAGATTTACGCTCCGGATACCACCAATTGAAGGTACAAGAAGAAGTCATACCTAAAACCGCTTTCAGAACTAGGTATGGTCATTACGAGTTTACAGTTATACCCTTTGGATTAACAAATGCTCATGCAGCATTTATGGATATGATGAATTGGATCTGTAAACCGTACTTGGATAAATTTGTAATTGTCTTCATTGACGATATACTTATTTATTCCAAAAGCCAGGACGAGTATTGTGAACATCTACATGCACTCTTAACTTTGTTAAGAAAGGAGAAGCTTTACGCCAAATTCTTGAAGTGTGAATTTTGGCTCCAGGAGGTGCAATTCTTAGGACACATGGTGAATCACAAAGGTATTCACGTAGATCCCTTCAAAATAGAAGCAATCACCAAATGGAAGATTCCGCAATCAGCTATGGAAGTTAGAAGTTTTCTAGGATTGGCCGGATACTATAGACGATTCATTAAGGATTTTTCTAAGATAGCTGTGCCATTAACTAAGCAAACCTGTAAAGCAGTAAAATTTGAATGGGGACCTAGGCAAGAAGAGGCTTTTAAGATTTTAAAGCAAAGGTTAACAAATGCCTCAATTCTTGCCTTACCAGAACGAACTAAAGATTTTGAAGTTTACTGTGGTGCTTCTAAATTAGGATTAGGATGTGTGCTAATGCAACGCAAGAAGGTAATTGCATATGCCTCAAGGCAATTGAAGAAGCACGAGGAAAACTATACGACTCATGACTTAGAATTAGGATCAATAATTTTTGCCCTTAAGATCTGGAGACACTATCTGTATGGCAGTAAGTTTACAGTCTATACGGATCACAAGAGTTTAAAGTATATATTTGGGCAAAAAGAGTTGAACATGAGGCAAAGGAGATGGATGGAAATTCTAAGTGACTACAACTGTGATATTCAATATCACGAAGGAAAAGCAAATGTAGTCGCAGATGCTCTCAGTCGTAAGTATCATGAAAAGCAAAAGCGAGTTCGTCCTCTTAGATTAAATCTTCAAGTAGATTTAATGGAACAATTGAGGAATGGTCAGGAAACAGCAATCAAGGATGATGCTGAAGGAATGAAAGGATGTACAAAAGAACTAGAGCAAGGCATCGATGGAATTTGGAGATTCCACAAGAAAAGGATTTGGGTACCTAAACAAGGAAACTTAAGAGATAAGATTTTAGAGGAAACCCATAAATCTAGGTATACCATGCACCCAGGAAACAATAAGATGTACCAAGATTTAAGAAATAATTTCTGGTGGATAGGAATGAAAAAGGACATAGCTAGATACGTATCTAAGTGTCTAACTTGTTCGCAAGTTAAGGCAGAACACCAGAAACCTTCAGGGTTACTCCAACAATTAGAAATGCCTGTTTGGAAATGGGAGCTAATAACCATGGATTTCGTTACTAAGTTGCCCAAAACCAGAAAAGGTAATGACACAATTTGGGTGATTGTGGATCGATTAACCAAATCAGCTCATTTTCTACCCATCAAGGAAACCTTTAGCATGGAAAGGTTAGCCAATTTGTACGTAGACGAAGTAGTATCCTTACATGGAGTTCCACTCTCCATTGTATCAGATAGGGATAGTCGTTTCACTTCACATTTCTGGACGAGTTTTCAAGAAGCAATGGGAACCCGATTGAAATTAAGTACTGCCTACCATCCCCAAACTGATGGAAAAAGTGAAAGGACAATCCAAACCTTGGAAGACATGCTCAGGGCATGTGTGATTGACTTTGGTGGTAACTGAGATAACCACCTACCCTTAATTGAATTCTCCTATAACAATAGTTATCATTCCAGCATCGAAGCTGCCCCGTTCGAAGCACTGTAGGGACGCAAGTGTAGAACTCCAGTTTGCTGGGCAGAAATAGGAGAAAGCCAATTATCAGGTCCTGAAATTGTACAAGAAACCACGGACAAGATAACTCAAATCAAAGAAAGACTAAAGACGGCTCGAGATCGCCAGTAAAGTTATGCAGACAACTGATGCAAGCCGTTGGAATTTCAAGTCGGAGACAAGGTGCTCTTGAAAGTTTCTCCTTGGAAAGGAGTAGTTCGGTTCAGTAAGAAAGGAAAGTTAAGTCCAAGGTACATAGGACCATTCCCAGTAATCCAACGCATAGGACTAGTTGCCTATCGTTTACAACTACCAGAAGAGCTAGCCGGGGTACATGACGTATTCCATGTATCCAATCTTAAGAAATGTTTATCTGACGAATCCCTGGTAGTACCTCTTCAAGATGTACATGTAAATGAAAAGCTGAAGTTTGTTGAGAAACCACTTCAAATAGAAGACAGAAAGATTAAGTTTCTCAAACACAAAAGACTGGTACTAGTCAAAATCAAGTGGGATTCTAAAAGAGGACCTGAATACACCTGGGAACTGGAATCGGAAATGAAGCGAAAGTACCCTCACTTATTTCAATGAAACTCGAGGACCAGATTTTAAATAAAGTGGGAGGATGTAAGGACTGCCAAAAATATCCCTAAACGACCCGTAAGTGAAAACCCGGACCCCTGAACCCCTAACGTGCATGAAAAACCAAGAAAACATAAAGTTTGGTCCTCTCGCGGGCCGCACAAACCATAAGCAGCCCTTACGCGGGCCGCGTCAACTTGAAGTTTGACCGGATAAGCATCCGGGCCACGTGTTGACCACCTGGCAAACCTACTCGTGACACTGTAGCCCTAATCTACGAATAGATGGCCCTCGCGGGCCGCGTAAGTGTTAAGTATGGGTTTACGCGGGCTGCGTACAACCCATATTTCAGCTATAAATTGCTTGGGTCATGAGCAGTTCACTGGTGCCGAAAACTTTTCTCAAAAACAAAGATACACTGCTCAAAACATAATTTCCATTAGGGAGGTGCTGCCACGATACCGGGTATTAACTTGATCGCTGCTATGATTCAATGTCCGATCGATTGGAACTATCCGATGGATGTTTAAGTGCTGCCCACATTAGGGCTATACTTTGTCATTCGTCGTGAATTCGATGGATGTTTAAGTATTGCACTTTGTCATCCGTTGTGAGAGTTTGTATCTCGTCAGTTATCGTAAATGCTGTACTAGTTACTAACCTAGTTCGTGTGCATTGTTGCTTAAACTAGGTTATCAGGCTTATCAGTAGGCTAAACTCTGCCCGTATAAACTTGCAATGTGAGTCATTCTCCTTTTATCAATAATGTTTTACAATACTCCAAATTATTTTCAAAAGTTATAATTACAGGGATTAAGTCATGGTTATCTTGAATCACTGGCTAGTGGGGTATTGTGCACATTACTAATTTCTCACGGTTAGGCTAATAAATCCTAACAGTGATAATCATCACTACTTGGGTGAAAGGACCCAATGGTGGTATGACCATCGTCACCAGGGTGTGACACGACGCCAGATAAAAATAAGATAAAAGCCAGTGTAATCGCTCTTATGCTGTAATTGATAGCTAGGTGTTGTTTTATTAACCTTGAGTGACTCACCAGTATTTCCCCGCTGACAAAAATATTGTTTAAACATGTTTCAGGCGACCTCATATGAAGCAAGGAAATGTGCTACGGAGCACTAATCAAGCTTGAAGGGTGGCTCAGTTAAATAAATAAACATGTTTTGTAAACCAGAGAATTTCCTCGTGAAATTTCTCTATTGTAAATTACGGGGTTCGTCCCAAGTTATGAAATAAAATAATCGGGCATTTTCAAGTTTAAAGATCCTACTAAAATCTTCCGCTGCCAAATCAAATAATAAACACCACGGGTTTTTCTGCCCCGCGGCTCCTGGACCGGGTAAAACCGGGACGGGGGCCGTGACACCAAAACATACAAAAACATTATTAAGGTTTGTTGTCAATAAAGTTTAGCTGTATGGGGTGGACAACATTGTCAGTTATCTTTCTTAATTGAGAATTAACAATGTTGTCCATCTCATACAGCAAAACATTATTGATTTTAGCATGATCAAAATTTGAGGTTTAAGGTGATCTTATTTCGTGGCGTTCTTTTTATCGGTAAAACGCCAAAAAAGTTAAAAAACCAAACATCGTTGATTGTAAAAATTCAAGATTGTTGGTTGAAGGATATAAACTCAATAACATTTTGCTGCATGAGATGAACAAATATTCAAGAAAAAGATGTGGATGTCAGACTATGTGCTTCCAAACAGCAACACAAAAAACTACTTGAAAAACAAAAAAAAAAAACAAAATGAATCATACGAAAGTCGAACCAGCCAGTTAACATGATTCAGAAAAGAGAAAGAAAGAGACTGGAGACAGAGAATATTTGGAAGATCAATTGTTTATGTTTTTTTTATTTTCCTTTTCAGTTAATTGTTATATAATAAAAAGGCCATATATAAAAAAACGCCAAAACAACCAAAATGCTTGTTTAAAACGATATCATCCAGTTAAACGCCACCAAAAAACTGCCAAACTATAATAAAGTTACTTTGAAAAATTATTATAAAAAATCAAAATAAAAAAAATAAAAATAAGAAAAAAAATAAAAAGCAAACTTGAAAATCTAACTAGAAACAGTAAATACAAAATCATTAAATACTGAAGAATCTAAAACGTCAAACTTGAAAGATGGGACGTGTTACAGACTTCAGAGATAAAAGCTTATAAAAAACGTTAATTACAAAACAGTAACTGAAAATACAAAATACTTTATTATAATAATGCACCGCCTAATTTAGGCGCCAAAAAGACATCCTATAAAATGATACATCTCAGCAACTTCCATTTGATCAAACCAAAAAAAACAAACGCCAAATACTACTAAATACCACCTACTGTAAAACGCTAACAAATAAACTGAATGAATTGTTATCAGAGGGAAGTACCTCAGAAAAGATTTTGCTGCATGAGATGGACAAAATTTCAGGAAAAAGATACTGATGCCAGTCATATGGCATTTTATATTTTTTTGTTCTTGAAGAAGGTTTGGATGAGGAGAAAAGGTCAATGACACTGAAGAGTGGGTTCACTATAAAAGATGAAGATCCAGATAAAGAAAAAGCGAAAAACCCACTCACACGCCATAGATCTATGTCCCCAAACATCCACACAAAAACACAGATCAACAGACGAGCAGGCAAAAAAAATCAAAGCCATGGGTTTGTTAAGTTTTACAAAAAACGCCATATATTTGATGACAGTTCTTGTACTATTAAAGAAGAGAGAGACCGATGACACTGAAGATTGGGAAAAAAGATCCGATTAGGATTTTTAATTTATTTCCTTCCCTTGTATTTTTTTTCCTGTGGTTGAAATATAATTTAACAATAGTAAAACGCCAAAATGTTTATAAAAAATAACAGATCAATAGGCCAACTTGTTTAAACGCATTGGAAAACGCCATTCAAATAGATTTCCTGCCCCCTGGGTTCCATTGGCATACGATGTGAATAACGCCATAAAGGCTATAAACGCCAAAATGTTGATACAATGGAACCATTAAAACGCCATTAATTATTAAATTTGGTTAACGCCAAAAATCTCAAAAACCAAAAATTAAAACAACATTGAGAAAAAGCGTAACAGGAAAAGCAGAAGATGAAAGGACAAAAAAGCACATCCGCCCCTTTCTAAGCGGCGTGACACGTGTTTGTCCAGGAAGCGTTCTCACCGTTATAACACTTTTGATCGTTTTCTCCCGATCTCGTTTCTATATATATATATATATATATATATATATATATATATATATATATATATATAATTTTTTAACATTTAGTTTTATAATTTAGTTTTTACCATTCAACTTGGGTGGGGTGAGGGTGAGAATAAGTTTATTTTGGTTGTGTTCATAAATAGTTCTCGTGCTTTTTACGCTAAATGGTATTAGAATAATTAAAAAATAAAATTACCTTATTGTATTGTGTATTGACTAGTTTCAAGTGCATTATTCATTATTCATTCATTTACAATAGAAAGGAAATAATTGAGTTAACCACACATGAGGTTCGAGAATGGACAACACACCCACCATTTTTGTCTGTTTCTTTTAAGATAATGTTTTATGTTCAACCACATGATTCTATCCAATGTATTTCTCCCACAAAATGGGTATTTCTTATTTAATTTTTGGATATATAATTAAACTAGTTGGTGCCGTGTCCGCGTTGCGAGGCGATGACCGAATAATGAGCGAGTGTTAGTCAGCTAATGGACACGAAAAACAATTAAATCGAGTCAACCAATTAAAACAAAACACTTTTATAGTTTTGATAAAAAAGAACTAAAACAATGACAATATTGTAATTTTTAACTGAGGGAAAATTGTATTATTTGACTGGGGTAAAATCGTAATTTGACAAAAGCTAAAGTAATGGCAGTACTGTAAATTTGAGCCTAGGGCAAAACTGTAAATTTTCACAGGGGCAAATTCGTAATTTTTAACTTGGGGTAACAACGTAATATAAATTTGAACTAAGAGCACAATCATAATTTTAAGCTTGAGGCAAAAGCACAATTTTATTTTGAACCGAGGGAAAAATCGTAATTTTGAGCTGGGGGTAAAAACATAATTTTATTTTGAACTGGGGAAAAAACGTAATTTTGAATCGAAGGCGAAATCACAATTTTTAAACGGGGAAAAATCACATTTTTGAATAGAGGGCAAAATCGTAATTTTTAAGTGGGGGCAAAAACAAAATTTTATTTTGAACTGGGGGCGAAAAGGTAATTATGAGCTGAGGGCAAAACCACAATTTTATTTTGAATGGAGGGAAAAATCGTAATTTTGAGCTGGGGACAAAAGCGTAATTTTATTTTGAGCTGGGGGTAAAACCGTAATTTTAGAGAGGGAGTAAAACGTGATTTTAGAATGGATATAAAATAATAAACTGGTTGGTCCATTGGGAGAGGGCCAGGCAACGTCGTAATTTTGAATTGAGGGCAAGATCGTAATTTTGAGATGGGGACAAAAAGCGTAATTTTATTTTGAGTTTGGGGCGAAAACGTAATTTTATTTTGAGCGGGGGAGAAAAACGTAATTTTAAAATGGATATAAAACAATAAACATGTTGGTCCAATGGAGAAGTGTCAGGCAGCTGGCTGGCACTATTCCTCCATTTGATTATTGTATACGTAGGAAATATGACTTTTTTTCTTTTTTTGGAAAATCACAATTATGCAAAGTGGGAGAGTTTATTAATTTTTTTATATTAAATTAATATAAGAAAGAAAATCCGAAGTTTATTTATGTATAATAAAACCGAGATAAGATATAACTCAAGTGAGAAGCTTTTAACTATACAAATTAAATCTTGATGGGTTTCTTTCAATATTTTGTATTGGTGTCAAAGATCACAAGAAATACATACTCATCAAATCCTTTTCTAATGTTAAGTTGTCGTCTATGCTATTGATGACGTGAGTAGCTTAAAGTTTAAGAAACTAGCTTAAGTGTAATATAGCTTGAAAGGTTAAAAGGGTTCGATTAGCAATCCAGCTGTAGTGAACAGCAAAAAGCACGACAGGGACACGTCCCATCACACTTTACGTGTGACATCCTCGCCTAGCCGCAAAAGGGAAACATGTGGGACGAGGCACTTTTTTATCCGCAAGTTAAAACCTTCAACCCTCCAAAACGGGCAACCCCCTATCTGCAGTACCGGATCACTCAGTCAAAGATTTCTTATTTAAGGAACACCTTTCTTATAAATGACTACTCCTGGTCACCTAACAACACATTCCGAAATCTCTGACTTCTCCCTCTAGAACTTGTGCATTGCATGTTCTATTCTTCACTTACACAAACACTATCACATTGCATGCATCACATCAGGGTTGAATCTCTTTCAATCCTAAGATCAAAGCAATTGATAAGGGAGTGATCCCACCCTACGTATTGCATACGTAGGGGACTCGTAACCTGCGTTAGGCAAAATAAGACTCTTGAAGCCTTTTGCCTAACCAACCTCCTCACTATACTCAGTCTCATATTTGTTGTAGTAACAAGTTGACTGTAACAACTGTCACTAAAATCAATAATTAGGACGATAATTAGTCAATAAAAAAACCCTAGTTGAGACACCCAAGTAATTCTACACTAACCCTAAAATTTTCAGAATAATCGGAATCAGGATCAGGGCCCCTAAAACTCAAGGGGGGCAAACCCCAGTTGAATATTTATCTAAATATTACGTTGCTATGTTCTGATTGGTCAAAATAATTGATTCATGCAAGCTAGTCCCGAGCCTAGGCAGCCTATAATTAGACTGCTTAGCTTACGGACCGCAAAGGAAATGGCTTACGGTCCATAAGCATGTCCCAAAAATTAGTATAAATAGCCGACCTTGGGACTTACCTTCTGCCTTTAGAACGACGTTTATACCTTCTGTGTACGTCGAGTTATACTCAAAACATGTCACACCCTGGCTTTGCGGAAGCGTGGTTAATTTGGTGTGACTTCTTAATACCATAGCTTAATCATAACAAAGCTATATGAATTAAAAAAAACATGCAAGATCATCCATTAAGTTTTGAAAATCAAATACAATTCCATTGTCTTAACGGGAAAACACCCTAACAACCATAACATTGTTCAACAACACAAACATGACATAAACAAAGTTTAAGGACTGTGACTTGTCCAGGAAAGAGTCACATTACCTAAACCCCGGATGACCTCGTACTAGTGCAGCGGGAAAACGTGCCATACCGTGCCAGATCCCTTAGTTCCCTGAAATACATGTAAGTTGAAAAATCAACAATAATGTTGAGCGAGTTCATGTGTAAGTGAGTAAATAAACCTTTGTATTTATCAAAATCCTGGTATGTAGCAAATAAGGAAAAAGAGATCACCAATGGTTTGCAAGGCCATTGATATGTGTGAAATGCAAGTAGGAAGGCTCAAACCTAGCAGATTTATGCGTCGGGTACAAAGTCATCCCGAGGTCCGTTATGCTGGGCCTGGGACTAGGCTCGCTACACCCAAATAGATCTATCGCTCCTGCCCCTCGGTCCTACCCTGAGGATTAATGACCTCAAGTTTCCGCCTACCCATTCACATGATCTAAATAGTAACCCTCACGCTAACCATACCATGTATAAAGTATTCATAATCAAAGTAACATGTATTTCACCCCCGCAGTTTAGAAAACTGAAAACAGTTAAGAGAAAAGGGGGACATGAACTCACAGTCGGTGCGTCTCTACCAAGTATACTCCAAGTCAAGCAGCTGTGCAACGACCTACATGTACTAACTCTATTAGACGGACGGCCGTGCCTTAGCTTTATGGTTTACGTTTTAGGAAATAGTTAGACAACTATTTAGTGTTTACGTTCTGTGAATACTTGGTAATTATTTTCCTTCCCAATGATGGGGGGATTTAATACATGTGTGTTCGTATATCTTGAAAATATATTATTAAGTCTCACTTAATATATATTTATTTCTAATTCCCAAAATATAAATATTTTTCTCAAAAATATTATATTTTTACTTCACAAAATTCTCCCAAAATAATACTTTGGCGAATATACGCGTTCATAAATATTTCCGTAAATTGCGTAGGTTACGTTTTAACGGTCGAGTGGTAATAGTAATTACCGGTGTAACTTATATATTTATTGTGAAAGCGTTCGTATTATTTTGGATTCGTTAACATTCGATAATATTATTTTTACTCTAAAAATAATATTTATGTATCTTCACAAAATAATCATAAACACGCATCAAGTGATTTATGAAAAATATATATATTAAATATATATTTACTAAGTTTTATTTTGTGAAATCCCACCTCCGATATTTTGTAAATAAAGTCGTGGCGAAACTTATATTTTGAAGACATGTCAAAAAGTATTTCTAACACTTATATTGAAAATAATTCTAAGTGTTAGGTTTTTGGAAAAATTTCGCCAGAGTTTCCTCTGTAACTGGAGGTGGCCACGCTTTCAAGCGTATCATTTTCTTTTACAAATCAATTCAACAACTTCTTTATTCGATCAAAACAATTTTCAACACCACAACTAGTTAATAATTATGTAAATCGCATAAATCACATGAACTTGTAGTTTTCTAAAATTATAGTGTAAATCTCATCACTTTAGCGGATCTTTATATAAATTAGTCCGGTTTCGTAAAAACCCCGTTTTTATAGAAATTCCGTCTTTACAACTTCTCGTCATCTTTTACAAAAATTGTTATTTTGTCGAAACTTTTGTGTTACACAAGTGCTTACACACTTGTGTGTTCTAAAAATCATATTTGTAAGTGTAAGATCCGTTTTTAGAAAACATGATTTCTTTGATACGTGGTTCTTTGAAAATACCGCTTGCAGATACGTAGATCTGCTAGTTTTAAATACTATTTCACAAGTAAAATGCTTTTACACAAGTTCATGATTCGCGTGTGGTAGAGTTTCACCCTTTAACCCTTGTTTCATTTAAAACAACCTTATGTCATGATCCATGATTCATGACCAACCCGGGTTAAATGATGATCCGAGCTACCGCAACATAGATCGGGTCCAAATAACCACACAAAATAAATACTACAACATTTACACATTACATGAGCTTTTAACCATCTTTTAAGTGCTTTTAGTAAACTTTAAAGCTTCATCTTGCAAGATTTCGAGTTTTAACCGTTACACATTATATTAACCACTTCAAATTAGTTCAAGTAATGGATTTAAGCATCATACCACTAGCTTGAGGCTAGGGAAGAATCTAAGCGCAAAATGAGAGGATAAAAGCTAGAGAATGGGGTCCTTTGCCTTCCGTTTGCTCCAAGCTTCCTAATACGGGATCCTTGATACTTGTATATACTTGGAATGTGAAGATGGAAACTCGAAAATGGATGGGTGTGCAAGGGGGATCTCGGCCGAAGCTTTAGAGAGCAAGAGAGAGAGAGAGTAATTTTTGTGTGTTGATTTGTGTTATGATCATATGTGTAATTACAAACTACTTATAGACAATTTAGAGATTATAATCCAATGGTTATTGTGTCCTCTTGATATGAGACAAACAAGAATTTAAAAATCAAAATGGTACAAGCCATGGTCACAAGGTGACCGAATCGGCCCAAGGGGGGGGGGGTGGTAAGCTAGTCCATTTGTAACTATTAGTTAGGTTAATAGCTAAGTTAAGTAGGTTAGTTAAGTAGTTAACTCGGTTAGTTGTGTGTTGTGCTTTATAGCGGGTGTTAGGGTGTTCAGGGACCCTAACTGGCTCAGAAAAAGATAAATAGTGTTTATGGCCATATTTTCATGTTCCGGGTAAAGTCCGGTTGTTCGGTTGGATAGTAATCCGTTAAAGCGCTTAACAAAGCTTTTAAGTGTCGTTAATACCATTTTTAGTGACACAACTTATTCCCGACACTTTGGAAAGTGTCTAGTAATGTTTTTCTCCTGTTTTGGCACTTTATTAGCTAGCTAGAAGCTGAATTGTTTATTAAAGTGCTAAGTTTTGTGCTCAGTGTACGTTTTAGGCACATCCAGTCACTATAACTTATTCCTAGAGACGCAATTCTACAACCCTTGTATCCCTACACTCACTATGGGTGTAGTAAAATATTTCTGGCTCATACAGGCCTTAGAGGCAGTGTCTTCCTGATGCTAGCTTTATCAGCATGTTCAATAGGTTATCCGTTCATAGTGCTACTGTGCTTTTGTGCATCATGTTTGTCACTAGAGTTCAGTATGTAAATAATGTAGTGACGGTATGTAAAGTATGATGCAGGAATATACAAGTATCAGAAATCAAGTAGCTGTTCATCAGTAATTTCAAGCAAGCACAGTAATTAAGCAGTAATTAGTCATTAATCAAGTCGTACGGATGCCTGGTTTAGTGAGGGTTGTCACATTCTCCCCCCGTTAGAAAAATTTCGTCCCGAAATTTTAAGTTCTGCTTCTAGTCGCAGGGTTCTTGGGAAATAAGTGGGGATATTTCTCTTTCATCCGGTCCTCACGTTCCCAGGTGTATCCAGGACCATGTCTGGCATTCCAACGAACCTTGACGAGCTTGACACTGCTCCGGCGGGTCTTGTTCACTTTCCAATGCGTAACCTCAACGGGTTCTTCAACGAAGTGGAGCGTGTCGTCAACATGAATTTCGTCGGTAGGAATGACAACGGTATCTTGCGTTGGACTCTTCCTCAAATTTGATACGTAGAACGTATCGTGAACACCATTCAGTTCGGCAGGTAAGTCCAGCTTGTATGCTACGGACCCAATTCTTTCCAGAATTCTGAACGGGCCAATATACCGCGGATTCAACTTCCCACGCTTCCCAAAGCGTGCCACACCCTTCCAGGGTGATACCTTCAACAAAACCATATCTCCTACCTCAAACTCCAGAGGTTTCCTTTTTCGATCCGCGTAGGCTTTCTGACGGTCACGAGCCGCACTGATGCGATCTCGGATCTGTGCAATCTTATCTGTGGTTTCCTGGACCACATCAGGACCAACCAACTGTCTATCACCTGCGTCAGACCAACAAAGCGGTGATCTGCACTTGCGACCATATAGAGCTTCGAATGGCGCGGCACCAATACTGGTGTGGTAGCTGTTGTTGTATGAAAATTCGACCAAAGGCAAATGCTTATCCCAGCTACCGCCCAAATCCATCACACATGCTCTCAGCATGTCTTCCAAGGTTTGTATCGTCCGTTCGCTTTGCCCATCGGTCTGCGGGTGAAACGCGGTGCTCATATTCAATTGCGAGCCAAAAGCTTCTTGGAAGGATTACCAAATCCTTGATACGAACCTTCCGTCTCTATCAGAGATGATGGAGAGAGGTACTCCATGGCATGTAACAATCTCTTTCATGTAAATTTCGGCCAACTTGCTCGTATTATCCTTCTCTCTGATAGGTAAAAAGTGCGCTGACTTTGTCAATCGATCCACTATTACCCAAATAGTGTCATGGCCTCTTGGCGTTCTTGGCAACTTCGTAATAAAATCCATGGATTTGTTCCCACTTCCACTTGGGAATTTCCGGTTGTTGCAGAAGTCCTAAAGGCTTCTGGTATTCCGCTTTAACCTTAGCGCATGTTAAACATTTGCTCACATAAACAGCCACGTCGCCTTTCATCCTAGGCCACCAATAATAATCCTTAAGATCCTGGTACATCTTATCCGCTCCAGGGTGGATAGAGTACCGCGACTTGTGAGCTTCATCGAAAATAACCTTCCTTAATCCTCCAAACAAAGGAACCCAAATCCTTTTCTCAAAACATAACGTTCCTTCCCTGTTTGGTACCAATAGCTTCTCCATCCCACGGAGATATTCTTCTTCAAGGTTTTCTTCCTTGAGAGCTTCTTTCTGCGCGTCACGAATGCGCAAGGAAAGATCGGTCTGAATAATCATCTCCAAAGCCATAACCCTTACGGGCTTGATCCTCTCCTTTCGACTTAGGGCATCGGCAACCACATTCGCCTTCCCTGGATGATACTTAATCTCGCAGTCGTAATCATTCAACAGCTCAACTCATCGTCTTTGTCTCATATTCAACTCCTTCTGGTTGAATATGTGCTGGAGGCTCTTGTGATCTGTAAATACTGTACACTTCGTACCATAAAGGTAGTGTCTCCAGATCTTTAAAGCAAAAACCACTTCGCCGAGTTCCAAATCGTGAGTGGTATAGTTCTTTTCATGTACTTTCAGCTGGCGTGACGCGTAAGCAATAACCTTTTGGCGTTGCATCAACACGCAACCCAATCCTTGGCGCGAAGCGTCGCAGTATACCACAAAATCATTCGTACTTTCCGGTAGTGCTAAGATTGGCGCGTTGCAGAGCTTATCCTTCAATATCTGGAACGCTTCTTCCTGTTTGATTCCCCAATCAAACTTCTTATCCTTTTGAGTGAGGAGCGTCAATGGTTGGGCGATCTTTGAAAAATTCTCAATAAACCTCCGATAATAGCCAGCCAAACCCAAGAATTGCCGAATCTCGGTTGGCGTCTTTGGCGTTTCCCAATTCTTGATCGCTTCGATCTTGGTGAGATCCACGTGGATTCCATCTCCATTTACCACGTGCCCAAGGAATTGCACTTCTCGTAGCCAAAACTCGCACTTAGAGAACTTGGCATACAACTGTTCCTTCTCTAGCAGCTCCAAAATGGCTCTTAAATGCTGTTCGTGCTCGACCTTCGTCCTTGAATAAATCAAGATATCATCGATGAACACTATCACGAAGTTATCCAAATACGGCTTGCAAACTCTATTCATCAAATCCATGAACACTGCAGGTGCGTTTGTTAATCCAAACGACATGACTAGAAACTCGTAGTGTCCATATCGAGTTCTGAAGGCTGTCTTCGGGATACTCTCCTCCTGTATCCTTAACTGATGGTATCCAGATCGAAGATCGATCTTTGAATAAAAGCTCAAACCTTGCAGTTGGTCAAACAGATCATCAATCCTTGGCAGGGGGTATCTATTCTTGATCGTCAGCTTATTCAACTCTATGTAGTCAATGCACATGCGAAAACTACCGTCCTTCTTTTTGACAAACAAGACCGGAGCTCCCCAAGGCGAGAAGCTTGGTCGGATAAATCCCTTGTCTAACAACTCCTGAAGTTGTGTCGACAGTTCTTGCATCTCAGACGGAGCAAGTCTATAGGGTGCCTTAGCCACAGGCGCGGCGCCTGGAACTAAATCGATGTGAAACTCTACTTGCCTCTGAGGCGGCAATCCAGACAAGTCCTCTGGGAAGACTTCTAGATATTCCCTCACGACAGGGATGTCTTCGATCTTCGGTCCTTCAGCTTTCTTATCTACAATGTGTGCCAGAAAGGCAGCACATCCCTTCTGTAAACATTTTCGCGCTTTGAGGCAGCTGATAATCCTTAACGGCGTATCACGCTTCTCTCCGTGAACCACAATGGTCTCACCATCTTCGGTTGGGATACGAACGACCTTTTCGTGACAAATTATTTCTGCCTTGTTGCCTGATAACCAATCCATTCCTACCACCACGTCGAAGCTTCCCAACTGGACTGGTAGTAGATCCAGAGCAAACTCACGCTCTCCCAATTCGATCACACAACCTCTGAAAACTTCATTGGCTTCTACCAACTTTCCATTAGCCAATTCGATTGAGTACGGAACATCTAATTTACTAGCGGCTAAACCAAGCATATTCTTAAACTCTAATGACACGAAGCTATAATCGGCGCCAGTATCAAATAAAACGGATGCATAACGTTGGTTTACAGGGAACGTACCAGTAACGACATTGGTGTCCTGGCGTGCTTCCCTTGCTTCAATATTAAACACTCTACCACGGGCTTGGTTTAACTCCGGGCAGTTCCTCTTGTAATGCCCAAGATCACCACAGTTGAAGCATCCGAATCTTTGCCCATTTCCACCAGCTTGGTTATTCCTCTGATTATGATTCACAGCGCCCGCTTGATTCGCATTGTTCACCCTATTCCCATCACCTCCATTGTTCCCTTGTGGGCGATTTCCATTTCCACCCCGGTTGGTGTTTCTGTTTCCAAAACCTCCCTGACCTCTTTGGCCCATAGTGGCCCAGCAAGAATCCTTCAAATGGCCAGTCCTTCCACAAGCTTCACAAATTTTCAAACCACAACGGCCAGAATGGTGGCGCTGGCTGGTATTACACTTGGGCTGGGCGCCCATGTATCCTTTTCCTTTCTTCCCACTACCAGCTGTAACCTGAGCTGGCGTGCTTGATTCCCCTTTCTTAACCATACCGCTAGTGCCTTGCTTGAAGTTCGAAAACTTCCGCTTGTTACCTCCTGATGACTCCACGTGAGTCTCTTTCTTCTTTGGCTCAGCTTCATCAAACTTGTTCAGACGAATAGCTTCCTCTGTGAGAGCCACGCTCAAATCAATCGCCTCGGTAATAGTCGCAGGCTTGGAGGAGGTCACCATGCTTATGATTTGAGGAGCTAATCCCCAAATAAAACGTTCAATCCTTTTAAACTTCGGAGTGACCATGTAGGGTACCACATGCGATAAGTCGTGGAACCTCTGAACGTATTCTGCGATCTTTGGACCTTCTATCTTTAAATGCCAGAACTCTATCTCCAATCTTTGGATTTCAGCGCGGGAACAGTACTTTTTGCGCATAAGTTCCTTCAGTTCGGTCCAGGTCAGTGCGTAGGCAGCAGCTTCTCCAAGTGTCTGTACTTGCAAATTCCACCAAGATAGGGCTCCATCCAAGAATAGCCCAGAGATATAGTCGACTTGCTGATCTAGTGCGCATTTGCTCATGCGAAGAACAGATTCAGTTTTCTCAGCCCAACGAACAAAGGCGACAGCACCTCCTGTGCCATCAAAGTTGTCTGGCTTGCAGTCCAGAAACTGCTTATAGGTGCACCCTGCACGTACAGTGTAACATGTGAACGGCATTAGCATCTTTGCTATAGATATCCAATTAGGTCATGGTATGTCCAAATGACTTAGTGTTACCATGAGGTGGGTTATTGTTGTTGCGAGTGTTGCCAGAGTTGCTTCCACTAATCCCTCCTTGAGAGGCGGCGTATTGTGCGATGGCAGCAGCAATGATCTGCTGGAGTTCTGCCTGATTGGTAGGCATCTGCGGTTCTTGACGTCTCGGCGGCATCTTCTAAAGATGTGTTTACGTCGGTCAGGCCATAATAAAACGCGCGTATATAATAATAGTAATAGTACATAACATCTCATGTTATCAGTAAATCATTCACATATCATCTCTTATCACAAATATCATTCACACAACATCCCATGTCATCAAAACATAAATAATCAATCAAGCACCAAGTATGATGAGAATACTGCGATTGCCATATATCGAGACCGTATCAGTACATCACAGTGTCATACAATCATCAATCAACTAGGGGCTACATCACCCCTGTCCAAAAACTATATCAAGTCAGTGTCAAATACATCAAATACATGTCAACAAAAGTCAGAATCATCATGTAGTCTCCAAAAATGCTGTGCAATCAAAAGCAATCGCGGTCCTCTCACCAATGTCTACCCAAACGGTACTGATGAGCTCTATACGGATGGCGGTGGAGGAGGGGGAAAGTGAGTGTAAAACAAACGACGCAACTGGAGCCAGTCCTCCTCCATGGCTCTCTGAGTACGAATGAAAGAAGCAACCTGCTGCTCTAAAGCGAGAAGTCGTGCAGCATAGTCTGGTGGTACCGGTCGAGAAGGCTGCAAAGGAGAGTGTGTCTGACCATGACACGGACATGGCGGTGGCTGAGCTCTCTCGAGCTCCTGAATGCGCTGCGTGTGTGACTCATGCTGAAAAACAAAAGACATCAAAACGTCCTCAATAGTGTGCCCCACAAGGAAGGGATGGTAGGGGTCAGTCGGTGGCATAACAGGTGGTGATGACCAAAGGAACGGCTCACTGGTGGGATCAAAAGGAGCCACACAAAATGGAGAAACAGGGGGTATAACAGCTGGAAACTGTGGCATGAAGGGAACAGACGTCGGCACATGCCCAAAGGGATGGGCCGAAGAACCCTCTCCAGGTCGCGCTGGAGGTGTAAACTGAGGAAATGAAAAGGAGAAATCAACGTGTCGAGCACCAGTGATGTGAGGGGGGATAGGTGGAACATCATCATCAGCAGGAATCCACCTGTGCTGTGCGTGCTCATCTGGTGGATCCATGTGGGCCGCGAACAGTGCATGCTCGGGCTCTAGTGGAACGGGATCAGGTGGGGGAGCAACAAAAGGGTGAACGGGTGCATCAGCAATAAGTGGGTGATCAACATGATCAGCAGCAATAACATGATCGCCCTCCAACAATGGAGCATCCATAGGGTGATCATCGATAAGTGGGTCAGCAGCCACAGGCTCAATAGGTATGCCAACATGTACAGGGTCATGCTCAGGCACAGGGTCTAGAGCGGCTGCCTGCTCGGGGGCGATGGCAGGCTCGGGATCATCAAAAGCCATCTCAAAGTCAAACTCGGGGTCGATAGGATCAACCGGGTCAGCTGGATCCTCCATGGGCTGATCCATGGGTATAAACTCTATATCCTGATCGGGGTCGAACCCTGGGGGAAAGATAGGATGTGACAACTCGAATTCTAGACCTACTTTGTGAACCGTATGTGAATATGTTATGCTTTTACGAGATTTAATTTATATGAATGTTACGTGTTACGTGTCTAAGATGTTATGTTTTGTGAACCGAACATTAGATTGAAGCTCACAACTTTTGCGGCCCACACTCTTTGACTCGAGACCATGGCCCAAGTGAGGGGCTTCGGCCCACCCTACTCTACGTATATGTACATACACACATCTTAGGGTTTTAGTTTTTACAACCTTTGCAACCACAAAGAACACACACCAAACTCTCTCCCCCTCTCTCTCTCTCTCGGAAATCGTCTTTCTCGGAACCGGAGATCACACCCTTGAAGTCTCGGCTCCGTCTTTGTTTACATCTCGGTTAGCATCAACCTCTTGATTACGTGTTTATATGTTCTGTTAGTAAACGGATTTACATGATTATTGTTTATAATCGGATATATGAAAGTTATGTTTTTATGTTTGCCATGCTAGATGATTCTATCATGTATGATGTTGGGAATTGGATGTAATCGGCTGTTTAGTATTGTTAAATCAGATTATGTTAACCGGCTGCATGCTTATGAATAAATCGGACATGTTATATATTGTTAAGATATTGTTTGTGCAATGAATTGATTAGAGACCATGTAAATTGGTATTGGGTAGTCTTGTTTGATCGAGATTATGCGGCATGATTGTTAAGAATTCTGTTCATAGATGATGATAATAGGAAACTGTTTGAATACGGTTGAATTTGGAATTAGAACTGATTTGATCTGTTTTTCCGAAACTGCTGATTATGTTTGCTGAAATCACGGTGTTAATTGATTAAGATTAAGGAAATCAGTTACATACTTGGTTGCGACACATGGTTGCGAGTCGAGACCATTGTTGCGGGTCTAGTTGCGACTCGTAACCATCACACTAGCACACAATCAACACAAGCCGAAACCATGGTTGCGAGTCCCGTTGCGACTCGTAACCGGACCATGATGAACCGAAATCACCATTGCGACTCGCAATCTCCTGTTGCGACTCGTAATCAGCTATTGTGACTCGTAATCCCGGTTGCGACTCGAGATCGCCGGTTGCGACTCGAGACTAGCTGCGCGTACACTGTTTTGGGCCTACACTGTCACGGGCCCAATCTTATGACTGTTATGCTATTGGACTGCTTATCTGATTTGGGCCGAACACTTGAATTCTGTTTAACTGATCGTTATTGGACTGCAATGAAATACGTGATTTTTGCCATGATTAAATGTGTATACATACGTGTAGTTTATACGTGCAATAGTTAAGTACGAACCTAACTTGCATAAGTAACCATGATAGGACGTGGTTGATCCCTTACTTGTATACTTGAGCATTTTATTGTCTGCCGAGCAAACCCAGGTGAGTTCACACTCCTACTAAGGCATGGGATTCCCGGGTCGTGGGAATGGGATAAAGGTTACAATTGACTAAGAACATACATATGCTTTTCCTAGACTATCACCTACCATGATCCTCGGATGTCAGGACGGTTCCGTAGGTTAGAATAACACCTACGTGGTCATATGCCAATCACTGCCTCGGATGTCAGGCACGCACGTAAAACCTACGTGTACGCATTACTTACTTCTATCCTCGGTACAAAGGATACGTACGTGAAACCCACGTACACCCCCGCGTCTCCTATCCTCGGTTGTGAAGGATACGTGCGTAAAACCTACGTACACCCCATACGCGCTACTGTTCTCGGAAGAAGAACAGGGATGATACGAGTAGTTGTTACGAATAGTCTAGTGGTCACATAACATGGGAAGCCCCCACCTATATAACTTACTATCGGCCCAGTAGAGCCACCCGTTACTTACTGTTACGCACTTACTTACTGTGAACTCGCTCAACTAGTTTGTTGATCATTCTGTTACATGCCTTGCAGATCGTTAGGTACTTGAAGCTTGCACAAGGAGGAGCCGGTCGTTGTGGACAAGGATCGTATTACTTTGATAGACACTTATGACATTTCAGTATTTTTAACTTGGGTTTACAACAATGCTTCCGCTACTTAAACAATGCTTGGTTTTGAAACATCGATCATGTCATGATGAACTATTTTAATGACTTTTATTATTATTAAATGCTATGTTTGATATGATTGATGGCTTGATCCTGGTCAGTCACGCTCCCAAGCGGTGGTACTCCGCAGTGTGGGACTTTGGGGGTGTGACAGATTGGTATCAGAGCCATTGGTTATAGAGAACTTGGTTTTAATATGGGAAAACGTTTTTATTAAAACCGGACTATAACCAGAACAGTGCTCTCAACGATCCACAACGACGCTTCGCTCCACGTGCAAGACTCGACATTTTAGGTAATAAGGTTTATGTTTATTGCCTACTTGCTAGAATTACTTAGAACTTTGCTCGTGGTATGCTTAGACTACAATGCTCACTATTTGCTATTGCTTAAGAACCCTTACGTGCTTACACTTTTCTGTCATCGCACTATTCGCGAACTTTTCTCACCTATTTCGCCTTTGACATGAAGATCAATGGCTGGAAGAATCAACATGACACAAGCCAAGTTAGAGGCTCTTGTTCAAGCCCAAGTTGCTGCGGCAGTTGCAGCAGCTCAAGCAGGTAGTATACCCTGCAGTATAGGCACACACTAGGATCTTTAGATCCTACATTAACTCTCGTATTTAACCTCGTCCTATTCATACACAATAGGTCAACACGCGCAGCAGCCTGTCTGCACATTCAAGAACTTTATGGACTGCCGTCCCGGCACGTTCAGCGGCACAGAAGGAGCGGTTGGACTCCTCCACTGGTTCGAGAAGCTAGAATCAGTTTTCGAAATGTGTGAATGCCCTGAGGCACGCAGAGTGAAATACGCCACCGGCACTTTAGAAGGAATCGCGCTAACCTGGTGGAACGCGCAGGTGCAAATTCTGGGGTTGGCAGCTGCTAACGCCACACCCTGGAACGATTTTAAGGAACTTATCAAGAGAGAGTATTGTACGCGTGAAGATATTCACAAGCTAGAAGACGAGCTGTATAATCTGAAAATGGTTGGGTCGGAGATTGAAGCGTATACCAAGCGGTCAAACGAGCTGGCCGTGCTGTGTCCAACTATGGTAGACCCTCCATACAAGCGTATCGAGATGTATCTCAAGGGGTTGGCACCAGAAATCCAGAGCCATGTTACCTCGGCTAACCTCGACAACATTCAGGAAATCCAGCGTCTCGCTTATCGCATCACCGATCAGGCAGTGGATCAGAATAAACTGCCTAAGCGTGTCAGCGCTACTGCTACAGTCACTCCTTCAGCTACTCCCGTTACCCTCAGTGACAACAAGAGGAAATGGGAGGGGGATTCAAGCAAAGCATCAGTTTCGGTTCAGTCCCAGAATCAGCAGCGAAAGACTGACAACTATCAAAGCCCTAACCAGCAGTCGTCAGGTAGCCACAGGCAGGGTGGATATCGCGGAAATCTTCCAAAGTGCAACAACTGCAACAGGCACCACAACGGTCAGTGTACCAAGGGTCGTTGTCAAAGATGCCTCAAGATGGGTCACGAGGCCAAAGACTGTAGAAGCCTTCGTCCTGCGAACCAAAATCAGCAGCAACCTCACGCTCAGCCTAACCAACAACAGGGCAACAAGGGATGCTACAATTGTGGTGCTGAAGGCCACATCAAGAGACACTGCCCACAGCTCAACAGGAACCAGAACAACAACAACAACAACCAGGGCAACGGCAACAACAACAACGGAGGAAATAACAACGGCAACGAAGCTCGGGGACGCGCTTTTGTGCTAGGTCGAGGTGACGCAGTGAACGATCCCAACGTTGTTATGGGTAAGTTTCTCCTCGACAATATTTATGTTACTGTCTTATTTGATTCGGGTGCGGATACAAGCTATATGTCTGTGAAAATGTGTCAACTGCTAAAACGTGCACCAACACTTTTACCCACCAAGCATGTAGTAGAGTTAGCTAACGGTAAAAGTCTAGAAGCCACGCACGTAGTTCAGGGTTGTAATCTTATCTTTGCTGGTCAAGCCTTCTCTATTGATCTCATTCCCATAGTTTTGGGAAGTTTCGACGTCGTGATTGGGATGGATTGGTTATCCCAACACCAGGCAGAAATCTTATGCAGTGAGAAGATCATTCGTATTCCACGTTCTGATCAAGAACCTCTCGAAGTCTAAGGCGACAAGAGTGGTGCTGTGGTCGGCATCATCTCATTCTTAAAGGCTCAGAAGTGCTTACGTAAAGGTCACACAGCCATTTTGGCTCTTGTTTCAGACGTATCGATGAAGGAAAAGAAATTGGAGGATATTCCAATTGTACGTGATTACCCTCAGGTGTTTCCTGAAGATTTACCTGGCTTACCGCCTCATCGTCAGGTTGAATTCCAGATCGAGCTCGCTCCAGGAGCAGCACCCATAGCTCGCGCACCATATCGTCTAGCCCCATCAGAATTGGAAGAATTGTCAAAGCAGCTACAAGAGCTCTTGGAAAAGGGCTTCATTCGTCCAAGCTCTTCGCCTTGGGGAGCTCCAGTGCTATTCGTGAAAAAGAAAGACGGTACGTTCAGGATGTGTATAGACTACAGGGAACTGAACAAGGTGACGGTGAAGAACCGTTATCCTCTTCCACGCATAGACGACTTATTCGACCAGTTGCAAGGGTCGTGTTACTATTCCAAGATAGACTTGAGGTCTGGGTACCATCAGCTGAGAGTCCGGGATGAGGACGTCTCCAAGACAGCCTTCAGAACTCGTTATGGACACTACGAGTTTCTCGTCATGCCATTTGGGTTAACGAACGCGCCTGCTGTATTTATGGATCTTATGAACAGGGTGTGCAAACCCTATCTTGACAAGTTTGTCATAGTATTCATCGACGACATTCTGATTTACTCCAAGAGTCAGGAGGAACATGAGCAGCATCTCCGTCTTATTTTGGAACTCCTTCGGAAGGAACAGTTGTACGCCAAGCTTTCTAAATGCGACTTCTGGCTTCGTGAAGTCCACTTCTTAGGCCATGTGGTGAACAGGGATGGGATCCATGTCGATCCATCCAAGGTAGACTCGATCAGGAACTGGCCTGCACCGCGTACGCCAACGGAAATACGCCAATTCTTGGGTTTGGCGGGTTACTACAGACGGTTTATCAAAGACTTTTCAAAGATCGCGCAACCACTTACACTACTGACACAGAAGGGTGTCACCTACCGTTGGGGCAACACGTAGGAAACTGCTTTTCAGTACCTAAAGGATAGGCTTTGCAGAGCACCTATTCTTTCATTGCCAGAGGGCATAGAAGACTTCGTAGTATATTGTGATGCATCCATCCAGGGTCTTGGATGTGTGTTGATGCAACGTGATAAAGTGATAGCCTACGCTTCTCGTCAACTAAAGGTTCATGAACGGAACTACACGACGCACGATCTAGAGCTAGGAGCTGTTGTTTTCGCGCTTAAAATATGGCGACACTACCTGTACGGTACCAGGTGCACGATTTACACCGATCACAGGAGTCTCGAGCATATTCTTAAGCAGAAGGATTTGAACATGCGTCAACGAAGATGGGTTGAGTTACTTAACGATTACGAATGCGCTATCAAGTACCATCCAGGCAAAGCCAATGTTGTGGCTGACGCCCTAAGTCGAAAGGACACCTTACCGAAGCGCGTGCGAGCGCTACAGCTTACGATTCAGTCTAGCCTTCCTGCACAGATACGAAATGCTCAGGTAGAAGCATTGAAGCCCGAAAACGTCAAGGCTGAAGCCTTACGCGGCTCACGACAACAAATGGAACAAAAGGAAGACGGCGCCTACTATGTAACGGGCCGGATTTGGGTCCCTCTCTATGGCGGTTTACGCGAACTTGTAATGGATGAAGCTCACAAGTCTCGCTATTCGGTACATCCAGGGTCGGATAAAATGTACCACGACATCAGCACTACTTATTGGTGGCCTAGCATGAAGGCCCACATCGCTACGTACGTTGGAAAATGTTTGACCTGTGCGAGAGTCAAGGTTGAATATCAGAAGCCAGCTGGTCTACTTCAACAGCCTAAGATACCTCAATGGAAATGGGAAGAAATTTCCATGGATTTTGTTACAGGCTTACCTAGATCTCAGCGTGGGAACGATACAATATGGGTCATAGTTGATCGACTCACCAAGTCTGCACACTTCCTGCCGATTAAGGAAACGGACAAGTTCTCCACTCTCGCAGACGTCTATCTTAAAGAAGTTGTTTCGAGGCACGGAGTGCCCACCTCTATTATTTCGGATCGCGATGCACGATTCACGTCAGAGTTATGGCAAGCAATGCATAAATCTTTCGGCTCACGATTAGACATGAGCACAGCATATCATCCTCAGACGGATGGGCAGTCTGAGCGAACGATCCAAACACTTGAAGACATGCTTAGGGCATGCGTTATCGATTTCGGCAACAGCTGGGAAAAGCACCTCCCTTTGGTGGAGTTCTCGTATAATAACAGTTATCACACCAGCATTCAAGCCGCTCCATTCGAGGCATTGTACGGACGTAAATGCCGGTCACCTCTCTGTTGGGCAGAGGTGGGGGATAGTCAAATTACGGGTCCAGAGATTGTAGTGGACGCCACAGAAAAGATAGCACAGATACGACAACGCATGGCGGCAGCACGCGACCGTCAGAAAGCTTACGCGGACAAGCGTAGAAAGCCTTTGGAATTTCAGGTCGGGGACCGGGTTTTACTAAAAGTTTCACCCTGGAAGGGTGTGGTACGTTTTGGCAAAAGGGGCAAACTGAATCCGCGGTACGTCGGACCATTCGAAATCTTAGAAAAGATTGGCAAGGTAGCCTACAAGTTGAACCTACCAGCTGAACTCGGAGCAATTCACAATGTCTTTCATGTATCGAACTTAAAGAAGTGCCTATCAGATGAAAACCTCATCATTCCTTTTAAGGAACTCACTATCGACGAGCGGTTGCAGTTCGTCGAGGAACCAGTTGAAATAACGGACCGGGATGTGAAGGTCCTCAAACACAAGAGAATCCCTCTTGTTCGAGTTCGTTGGAACTCCAAACGTGGCCCAGAGTACACCTGGGAACGCGAAGACAGGATGACAGAAAAGTACCCCCAGTTATTCGAAACCAATGCAACCACTACTGAGGCTGAAGCTACTACTTCGGAATTTCGGGACGAAATTCCAGATCAACGGGGGGAGGATGTGACACCCCAGGAAAACCAGTGAACGCTATAACTTACCTAGCTTCCTCAGTGAGTGCATACCAAATTTCGGGACGAAATTTCCAATTAGTTGGGGATAATGTGACAACTCGAATTCTAGACCTACTTTGTGAACCGTATGTGAATATGTTATGCTTTTACGAGATTTAATTTATATGAATGTTACGTGTTACGTGTCTAAGATGTTATGTTTTGTGAACCGAACATTAGATTGAAGCTCACAACTTTTGCGGCCCACACTCTTTGACTCGAGACCATGGCCCAAGTGAGGGGCTTCGGCCCACCCTACTCTACGTATATGTACATACACACATCTTAGGGTTTTAGTTTTTACAACCTATGCAACCACAAAGAACACACACCAAACTCTCTCCCTCTCTCTCTCTCTCTCGGAAATCGTCTTTCTCGGAACCGGAGATCACACCCTTGAAGTCTCGGCTCCGTCTTTGTTTACATCTCGGTTAGCATCAACCTCTTGATTACGCGTTTATATGTTCTGTTAGTAAACGGATTTACATGATTATTGTTTATAATCGGATATATGAAAGTTATGTTTTTATGTTTGCCATGCTAGATGATTCTATCATGTATGATGTTGGGAATTGGATGTAATCGGCTGTTTAGTATTGTTAAATCAGATTATGTTAACCGGCTGCATGCTTATGAATAAATCGGACATGTTATATATTGTTAAGATATTGTTTATGCAATGAATTGATTAGAGACCATGTAAATTGGTATTGGGTAGTCTTGTTTGATCGAGATTATGCGGCATGATTGTTAAGAATTCTGTTCATAGATGATGATAATAGGAAACTGTTTGAATACGGTTGAATTTGGAATTAGAACTGATTTGATCTGTTTTTCCGAAACTGCTGATTATGTTTGCTGAAATCACGGTGTTAATTGATTAAGATTAAGGAAATCAGTTACATACTTGGTTGCGACACATGGTTGCGAGTCGAGACCATAGTTGCGGGTCTAGTTGCGACTCGTAACCATCACACTAGCACACAATCAACACAAGCCGAAACCATGGTTGCGAGTCCCGTTGCGACTCGTAACCGGACCATGATGAACCGAAATCACCATTGCGACTCGCAATCTCCTGTTGCGACTCGTAATCAGCTATTGTGACTCGTAATCCCGGTTGCGACTCGAGATCGCCGGTTGCGACTCGAGACTAGCTGCGCGTACACTGTTTTGGGCCTACACTGTCACGGGCCCAATCTTATGACTGTTATGCTATTGGACTGCTTATCTGATTTGGGCCGAACACTTGAATTCTGTTTAACTGATCGTTATTGGACTGCAATGAAATACGTGATTTTTGCCATGATTAAATGTGTATACATACGTGTAGTTTATACGTGCAATAGTTAAGTACGAACCTAACTTGCATAAGTAACCATGATAGGACGTGGTTGATCCCTTACTTGTATACTTGAGCATTTTATTGTCTGCCGAGCAAACCCAGGTGAGTTCACACTCCTACTAAGGCATGGGATTCCCGGGTCGTGGGAATGGGATAAAGGTTACAATTGACTAAGAACATACATATGCTTTTCCTAGACTATCACCTACCATGATCCTCGGATGTCAGGACGGTTCCGTAGGTTAGAATAACACCTACGTGGTCATATGCCAATCACTGCCTCGGATGTCAGGCACGCACGTAAAACCTACGTGTACGCATTACTTACTTCTATCCTCGGTACAAAGGATACGTACGTGAAACCCACGTACACCCCCGCGTCTCCTATCCTCGGTTGTGAAGGATACGTGCGTAAAACCTACGTACACCCCATACGCGCTACTGTTCTCGGAAGAAGAACAGGGATGATACGAGTAGTTGTTACGAATAGTCTAGTGGTCACATAACATGGGAAGCCCCCACCTGTATAACTTACTATCGGCCCAGTAGAGCCACCCGTTACTTACTGTTACGCACTTACTTACTGTGAACTCGCTCAACTAGTTTGTTGATCATTCTGTTACATGCCTTGCAGATCGTTAGGTACTTGAAGCTTGCACAAGGAGGAGCCGGTCGTTGTGGACAAGGATCGTATTACTTTGATAGACACTTATGACATTTCAGTATTTTTAACTTGGGTTTACAACAATGCTTCCGCTACTTAAACAATGCTTGGTTTTGAAACATCGATCATGTCATGATGAACTATTTTAATGACTTTTATTATTATTAAATGCTATGTTTGATATGATTGATGGCTTGATCCTGGTCAGTCACGCTCCCAAGCGGTGGTACTCCGCAGTGTGGGACTTTGGGGGTGTGACATAGGATCAGAATCCTCCACATCATCATGGTCGAACACAAAACTAGGAATAGGAGCAACAGAGGATGCCTGGTCAGGATCTGAACCATGCGAAAAGTGTTGTGCGCTCAGAGTGTGGGAAGGTGCGGATGCCACAGACTCGAAGGAGTCTGGGACCAGAGAGTGTGCGGGTGACTCCTCTGCGGGAGCATCTGCGATCATCAGAAGATCGCCAGCAGGAAGAAAGGCCTCGCCCTGGATCTCATCCTCGATGGGCTCATCATCATACAGATCAATGTCGCCGTCAGCCTCGGCGTCAAGAAGTAAATCATACACAGGATAAACAGCTAGGGGTATGGGAGCAGGAATCTCCACTAACGGTAGGTACTCAACAAGAGGGCCATCGGCGAGCTCATCAGCCCCGTCAGGTAGCGCGAAGGGCTGGAAGTCGTCCTCATCAGTGCTAGAAACGTCCGACGTGTGCACCTCGTGCTCTGAAGATGCTAGGTCATCAGATACTATCGGTCTAGGTCCGGTGGTGTCTGAGTCACATACGCACAAACATGTCGCATGGCACGGACGACTCATGATGTCTGTAACATAAACACAAATATGCACAAACAATCAGTCATACAATAAGGCAAACACATTAGTCACCAAGTAAGAAATCACATAATTTTCCTAGTCCCACTAGCCTCCCAGTCTCTAAGACTGACACTCCTAGTCCTACTAGCCAAATTCCTCCCAGTCTCTAAGACTGCTCTATCATCCACCTCGACCTCTTAGATCGAGCCTCGGCCTCCAAGACCGAGCCTCAGCCTCCAAGACTGAGCCTATTCTCCCTAGTCTCACTAGTCCTCTACCTCGATCTCTTAGATCGAGCCTCGATCTCCAAGACCGAGCCTCAGCCTCCAAGACTGAGCCTATTCTCCCTAGTCTCACTAGCCCTCTACCTCGATCTCTTAGATCGAGCCTCGATCTCCAAGACCGAGCCTCAGCCTCCAAGACTGAGCCTACTCATCCTAGTCTCACTAGCCATCTACCTCGATCTCCTAGATCGAGCCTCGGCCTCCAAGACCGAGCCTCAGCCTCCAAGACTGAGCCTAAAAATAAATAAATAAAATGTGCTCAACATTTGTTTGTAAAAACGTTTTGGATCTGGACTTAAGTGGTATGCAGTAAAAATGTTTTCGTGAGAGCCCTAGTGATCATAGTCTAGACTCGAGAAGGAATCCTAGTTCGCTATGATCAGAGCTCTGATACCAAGCTGTCACACCCTGGCTTTGCGGAAGCGTGGTTAATTTGGTGTGACTTCTTAATACCATAGCTTAATCATAACAAAGCAATATGAATTAAAAAAAACATGCAAGATCATCCATTAAGTTTTGAAAATCAAATACAATACCACTGTCTTAACGGGAAAACACCCTAACAACCATAACATTGTTCAACAACACAAACATGACATAAACACAGTTTAAGGACTGTGACTTGTCCAGGAAAGAGTCACATTCCCTAAACCCCGGATGACCTCGTACTAGTGCAGCGGGAAAACGTGCCATACCGTGCCAGATCCCTTAGTTCCCTGAAATACATGTAAGTTGAAAAATCAACAATAATGTTGAGCGAGTTCATGTGTAAGTGAGTAAATAAACCTTTGTATTTATCAAAATCCTGGTATGTAGCAAATAAGGAAAAAGAGATCACCAATGGTTTGGAAGGCCATTGATATGTGTGAAATGCAAGTAGGAAGGCTCAAACCTAGAAGATTTATGTGTCGGGTACAAAGTCATCCCGAGGTCCGTTATGCTGGGCCCGGGACTGGGCTCGCTACACCCAAATAGATCTATCGCTCCTGCCCCTCGGTCCTACCCTGAGGATTAATGACCTCAAGTTTCCGCCTACCCATTCACATGATCTAAATAGTAACCCTCCTTACGCTAACCATACCATGTATAAAGTATTCATAATCAAAGTAACATGTATTTCACCCCCGCAGTTTAGAAAACTGAAAACAGTTAAGAGAAAAGGGGGACATGAACTCACTGTCGGTGCGTCTCTACCAAGTATACTCCAAGTCAAGCAGCTGTGCAACGACCTACATGTACTAACTCTATTAGACGAACGGCCGTGCCTTAGCTTTATGGTTTACGTTTTAGGAAATAGTTAGACAACTATTTCGTGTTTACGTTCCGTGCATACTTGGTAATTATTTTCCTTCCCAATGATGGGGGGATTTAATACATGTGTGTTCGTATATCTTGAAAATATATTATTAAGTCTCACTTAATATATATTTATTTCTAATTCCCAAAATATAAATATTTTTCTCAAAAATATTATATTTTTACTTCACAAAATTCCCCCAAAATAATACTTTGGCGAATATACACGTTCATAAATATTTCCGTAAATTGCGTAAGTTACGTTTTAACGGTCGAGTGGTAATAGTAATTACCGGTGTAACTTATATATTTATTGTGAAAGCGTTCGTATTATTTTGGATTCGTTAACATTCGATAATATTATTTTTACTCTAAAAATAATATTTATGTATCTTCACAAAATAATCATAAAC
This sequence comes from Helianthus annuus, assembly GCF_002127325.2. NCBI lineage: Eukaryota > Viridiplantae > Streptophyta > Magnoliopsida > Asterales > Asteraceae > Helianthus > Helianthus annuus. The sequence goes on along the minus strand of NC_035441.2, from coordinate 101,028,421 downwards.
ACGCATCAAGTGATTTATGAAAAATATATATATTAAATATATATTTACTAAGTTTTATTTTGTGAAATCCCACCTCCGATATTTTGTAAATAAAGTCGTGGCGAAACTTATATTTCGAAGACATGTCAAAAAGTATTTCTAACACTTATAGTGAAAATAATTCTAAGTGTTAGGTTTTTGGAAAAATTTCGCCAGAGTTTCCTCTGTAACTGGAGGTGGCCACGCTTTCAAGCGTATCATTTTCTTTTACAAATCAATTCAACAACTTCTTTATTCGATCAAAACAATTTTCAACACCACAACTAGTTAATAATTATGTAAATCGCATAAATCACATGAACTTGTAGTTTTCTAAAATTATAGTGTAAATCTCATCACTTTAGCGGATCTTTATATGAATTAGTCCGGTTTCGTAAAAACCCCGTTTTTATAGAAATTCCGTCTTTACAACTTCTCGTCATCTTTTACAAAAATTGTTATCGAAACTTTTGTGTTACACAAGTGCTTACACACTTGTGTGTTCTAAAAATCATATTTGTAAGTGTAAGATCCATTTTTAGAAAACATGATTTTTTGATACGTGGTTCTTTGAAAATACCGCTTGCAGATACGTAGATCTGCTAGTTTTAAATACTATTTCACAAGTAAAATGCTTTTACACAAGTTCATGATTCGCGTGTGGTAGAGTTTCACCCTTTAACCCTTGTTTCATTTAAAAAAACCTTATGTCATGATCCATGATTCATGACCAACCCGGGTTAAATGATGATCCGAGCTACCGCAACATAGATCGGGTCCAAATAACCACACAAAATAAATACTACAACATTTACACATTACATGAGCTTTTAACCATCTTTTAAGTGCTTTTAGTAAACTTTAAAGCTTCATCTTGCAAGATTTCGAGTTTTAACCGTTACACATTATATTAACCACTTCAACTTAGTTCGAGTAAGGGATTTAAGCATCATACCACTAGCTCGAGGCTAGGGAAGAATCTAAGCGCAAAATGAGAGGATAAAAGCTAGAGAATGGGGTCCTTCGCCTTCCGTTTGCTCCAAGCTTCCTAATACGGGATCCTTGATGCTTGTATATACTTGGAATGTGAAGATGGAAACTCGAAAATGGATGGGTGTGCAAGGGGGATCTCGGCCGAAGCTTTAGAGAGCAAGAGAGAGAGTAATTTTTGTGTGTTGATTTGTGTTATGATCATATGTGTAATTACAAGCTACTTATGGACAATTTAGAGATTATAATCCAATGGTTATTGTGTCCTCTTGATATGAGACAAACAAGAATTTAAAAATCAAAATGGTACAAGCCATGGTCACAAGGTGACCGAATCGGCCCGGGGGGGGGGGGGTAAGCTAGTCCATTTGTAACTATTAGTTAGGTTAATAGCTAAGTTAAGTAGGTTAGTTAAGTAGTTAACTCGGTTAGTTGTGTGTTGTGCTTTATAGCGGGTGTTAGGGTGTTCAGGGACCCTAACTGGCTCAGCAAAAGATAAATAGTGTTTATGTTCATATTTTCATGTTCCCGGTAAAGTCCGGTTGTTCGGTTGGATAGTAATCCGTTAAAGCGCTTAACAAAGCTTTTAAGTGTCGTTAATACCATTTTTAGTGACACAACTTATTCCCGACACTTTGGAAAGTGTCTAGTAATGTTTTTCTCCTGTTTTGGCACTTTATTAGCTAGCTAGAAGCTGAATTGTTTATTAAAGTGCTAAGTTTTTTGCTCAGTGTACGTTTTAGGCACATCCAGTCACTATAACTTATTCCTAGAGACGCAGTTCTACAACCCTTGTATCCCTACACTCACTATGGGTGTAGTAAAATATTTCTGGCTCATACAGGCCTTAGAGGCAGTGTCTGCCTGATGCTGGCTTTATCAGCATGTTCAATAGGTTATCCGTTCATAGTGCAACTGTGCTTTTGTGCATCATGTTTGTCACTAGAGTTCAGTATGTAAATAATGTAGTGACGGTATGTAAAGTATGATGCAGGAATATATAAGTATCAGAAATCAAGTAGCAGTTCATCAGTAATTTCAAGCAAGCACAGTAATTAAGCAGTAATTAGTCATTAATTAAGTCGTACGGATACCTGGTTTAGTGAGGGTTGTCACAAAACAGTCCCCAACACACACACGAATCACGAGGTGCCGCCGCAATCAGGGTAATAACTCGATCGCTATTACGATTCAACGTCCGATCGATTATAACTATCCAACGATTGTCTGAGTGCTGCTCAAATTGAGCTGATACTTTGTTATTCATTGTGATTTCGACTTGAATGTTTGAGTGTTGTTCGAATTCGGACTATGCTCTGTCATTCGTTGTGAATCCATTGAATTATTGAGTATTGCACTTATTAATTGTTGTGAGGGTTGAATCTCGTGAATTGACGTAACTGCTGAATTAGTTACTAACCCGTTTGTGTGTGTGCATTTTATTTAAATTAGGTTAATCACAGGCAAATCAGTAAGGCTTAAACTCTGCTCGTAAAATCTGCAATGTGAGTCATTCTCTTTTTATCAATTGTTTTACAAAACTCCAAGTTATTTTCAAAGTTATAATTACAGGGATTAAGTCTTTGTAATCACCAAATTACAGCCGGTATGTGGGGTTTTGTATACATTACTTGATAATCTTCAACATTGGGGCAGCCAATGGGTGATATGACCATAATCACAGACACCACTGGACAGGTGGGCCAGTGGGTCGAGTGATAAAGTACCGTGGGTAGTTGGTTTGATATCAGAAACATTGTAATCGCTCTTAATACTGTGAATTATAACTAATGGGTCGTTTTAGTAAAATGAATGATTCACTCAGTATTTCCCCGCTGACAAAACCTTTTTCAAACATGTTTCAGGTGATATGTTGTGAGCAAAGAAAGAGAAGTGCCGTGAAGCACTCCCAACTTAGAAAAGTGGCTCAGTGTAAATAAATAAAAGAAACATGTTTTGAAAAATAAAAGATTTCCCGGAGAAATCACATTATTGTAAATTTCAGGAGTTTATCCCTTAAGTTATAAAACGGGCAGTTTTAATTATTGAAAGATCCTGTTTTAAAAAGACTTCCGCTGTCACCTAAATTAAATACCGCAGGATTTCTGTCCCGCGGCTCCTGAACCAGGTAAAACCGGGTCGGGGGCCGTGACAGAAATAAGGTGGTATCAGAGCCACTGTTTTAAGCTTACTGATTAAGCTCACTGTTCTAATTGATTTAAGCCTATTGAAAAACAATTAGGAAAATTTTATTTGTCATTCTGTGAATATATGTGTATTAACTTATTAATTGTTGAAATTACAGTATGGGTAAACAAAAGATTTCTGCTATCTACCGCAAATTAGATAATACACCTAAAGAACAGGGAACCTCTTCCTCCAAATCTCCCACCGAGTTAGAGGAAGGAATCTTTGTCCGTAAGGCAAATTATGAAAACCCACTTACCCCGGAGAAAAGGAATTTGATTATTAGGAAGGGTCAAGAGAAAAAGAAACCCCAAACCAAGAGAGTGAGGTTTAACCCAGAGATTCAGGAAATTAGCAATAATCCACCAGGGGAAAATAACCTAGATGAAAAATGGGCAAATTTGTATATGCTCGCTACCGTAGCAGAAAATGCAAATCTTTAAAACTTTAAATCTAGAAATAAGTACTTCCCAGTAAATGAATAAATAAACCTGCGTGTGTTCTGTTTGCTGTTATGTTGTACAAATTAGTGTGCAATAAAAATGTTTATTTGTTAAGCTTTGTTCCAAAGTTTTAACTTAGCATTTTTGTGCATTTTGCATATATGCTACACAGCATGAGTGAGCTATCCGAGGCGTTTCAGAACCTCAACCTCTATCCTGTGCCAATTGAAGTCTCCCACAACTTCACTGGTTACATTGCTGACATAGAGGAACCTCTGGAATTCCAAGCTCCACCGCTGGAAAAAGCAAAACCTAAAAAGAGGAGAAGATATGTAGGGTGGCGAAAAGTGCGCAGAAGGAAACCTAGAAGACTCCCTAAAATAGAAAATCCTGTGAGTGTGAGCAAGGGAAAGGAAATAAAAACCGGAGAAAGTTCCAAACCAGTAGGGACAGAAATAGGGATAGACCTAAAGCAAAAGGGAATAGAGATCGGAGAAAGCTCTAAACAGCCTGAGGAGATCACATTCCAGGATAAAATAGACCGTCTACTTGCCAATTGTGATGTCATAGAGCCTGTCAACAATAATCTCTTCTCTTATCCTGCTACAGCCCAATTCCCAATAAACCTAGAACCCGTGATTCCAGACCCACTAGTACACACACGACCATTAGGCCAAATGGAAGAATGGTGGACCAATGACTGGCAATTCCAGAATATAGTCAATAGTCCCTATAGTTTTCTCCCACAGTTTGATCCAGAACCTATCCCTAATCCGCCAATGAGCTATTAAAATTTAGTTGAACTGCATCAGTTTGGTGAAGAACTGATAGGCACTGGGAATAGGATCAGGGAAATTGGGGAGCAGATTTCCTGGAAGTATGACGAAAGGGAACGTCACTACTGAACTGCCAGTAATCCAAGAATAGTGGGGAGGGTTTGGAGAAGTTTGTTTATATTATAACTAATATAGTAAAACTAACTCTGTAAAATGGGCAATAAAACAATGTAAGATAAAAGGTGTGTATTGAAGCAGATATAATATATAAAACAAAACAAAAGTCGAGGTATCGACAATTTTGGTTATATTTGTATGTTGTAATAATCTATGTGTTTATCTGTGCTGATTACCAATAATTAGATACTAATAATTCCTATCAATATAAATTAGCAGATGGAAAACACTAGTAATGAACCAGTTAATGAAGAGAATCAATCTGAGCAAAATCAGGAAAACCAATACATGACTAGACAAGATATTGAAAATATCATCACTCAAGGGATAGCCAATGCTATTCCAGAAATCATGGCTGCTGCTAGGAAACCTGTTGAATCACAACAAATCATTCCTAGTAAACGTACTCGGGAAGATAATTTTAGCCATAGTGTTAATGGAGGCGGCAATCATGATAATCATGATAACAATCCGCAACAGGCCCCACTCCCTAAGAAAATGAAAGCTGCAACGCCTGGTTGCACTTACAAGGAATTTCTTGCCTGTAAACCAGCAGAATTTGCAGGTAATGAAGGGGCAACTGCAACACTGCGTTGGTTAGAGAGAACCGAAGCAGTAATTGCAATAAGCAAATGTGCTGAAGAAGATCAAGTGATGTATGCGTCAAACTTGTTCAAAGAAGGGGCGCTAAAATGGTGGAACACAGTGCTACAAGCAAAAGGAAGAAGGGTGGGCTATGCGATGAATTGGGAAGAATTTAAGAGTCTTGTCGAAAGAAAATTCTGCCCCGAATACGAAAAGGAACAAATGGCAAACAAGTTCCTGAGTCATCGTATGATAGGCGTAGATTGTCGAGGATACACTTCGACATTCTTCGAATATGCGAGAGTGGTACCTAACCTGGCTTCGCCAGAACCGGTACTCATATCCCGTTATATTTGGGGATTAATCGGAGAAATCCGTAACATTGTTAAAGCTGCGAGACCACGCACTATTGACGATGCTGTAGAGTTAGCCAACACCTTAACCGGTGAACTGGTGCGCACAAGAGAAGAAGATCGAAAGAAGGAATTGGCTCAGAAGAATACCCAGGGATTCCGTACGGGTAATAATAACCGCTTTAAAAGAAGAGGAACAGGGCAATCCTCAACCCCGCCATTCTGTAGAAATTGCAAGAGAAAGCATTTTGGAAGATGCTATATAACCTGCAATTTTTGCAAATCAGTAGGACACAGTGAAGATAACTGCAAAAAGAAAGCCATAGTCTGCTATAACTGTGGAGAAACCGGACATTACAAAACAGAATGCCCTAAATTGGTTAAACCCGCAGATAATAAAGGCAAACAAGCTGAAGGGGCAACTAAGAAGAATGTTCGTGCATTCCAACTGACCACTCAAGAAGCCGAACTCATTCCAGACGTGATAGCAGGTACGTTCTTAGTGCATAACGTCTATGCAAAAGTATTATTTGACTCTGGTGCAAACCAAAGTTTCATTAATACTTCATTCTGCCAAGCTCTTAACTTACCCTTAACTACTCTTAGGCAGATTTTTACAGTCGAAACGGCAGATGGAAGTTCTGTCGACATAGACAAGGTATTGCAAGAAGGAAAGATAGAACTGTTAGGCCATAAGTTTTATGCAAACCTGTTACCTATGAATTTAGCCGGATTTGATGTAGTATTAGGAATGGATTGGTTAATCGCCAACCATGCTCGAATCCTGTGTGATAAGAATTCCGTAGAAATCCGTACCCCCACAGGAGAAGTGATCTTAATTACAGGAGATAGACCTCGGAAGCCATTAAAATTCATTTCAGTAATGAAATTGGCTAGTTATTTAAGGAAACAAGAAATGGTGTATATGATTTCTGTAATCATTAACACTAAAAGTAAGGAATCCAGGACATCCCTATAGTTTCAGAATACCCAGATGTCTTTCCAGAAGAATTACCTGGGTTACCACCAGATAGGGAAGTAGAGTTTAGAATTCATCTAATTCTAGGTACTACACCAATAGCTAAGGCACCTTATCGATTAGCACCTACTGAAATGCTAGAGTTGAAAAAGCAGTTAGATGAATTACTAAGCAAAGGATTTATACAACCTAGTTCATCCCCTTGGGGTGCACCAGTGTTGTTTGTGAAAAAGAAAGATGGGTCGATGAGAATGTGTATCGATTATAGGGAATTGAATAAGGTTACAATTAAGAATCGATACCCACTACCTAGGATTGATGATTTTTTGATCAATTACAAGGAGCTAGGTATTTCTCTTAGATAGATTTAAGATCCGGATACCATCAGTTGAAAGTACAAGAGGAGGACATACCTAAAACTGCTTTCAGAACTAGGTATGGTCATTATGAGTTTACAGTCATGCCCTTCGGATTAACAAATGCTCCAGCCGCATTCATGGACATGATGAATCGAATCTGTAAACCATACTTGGATAAATTTGTAATCGTGTTCATTGACGATATACTCATTTATTCCAAAAGTCAGGAAGAACATTGTGAGCACCTGCATGCACTCTTAACCTTTTTAAGAAAGGAAAAGCTTTATGCCAAATTCTCGAAGTGTGAATTCTGGCTGCAGGAAGTACAATTTTTAGGTTATATGGTGAATCACGAAGGAATTCACGTAGATCCTGCTAAAATAGAAGCAATCACCAAATGGAAGGTCCCACGAACGGCTATGGAAATTAGAAGTTTTCTAGGATTAGCTGGATACTATAGACGATTTATTAAAGACTTCTCTAAGATAGCTGTACCTTTGACTAAGCTAACCTGTAAAGCAGTTAAGTTTGAATGGGGAACTAGACAAGAAGAAGCTTTTAAGATTCTAAAGCACAAATTGACAAATGCTCCAATCTTAGCTTTACCCGAAGGAACAGAAGACTTTGAAGTATACTGTGATGCTTCAAAATTAGGATACGGGTGTGTATTGATGCAACACAAGAAGGTAATTGCGTATGCCTCTAGACAATTGAAAAAGCACGAGGAAAATTATACAACTCATGACCTAGAATTAGGAGCCATAATTTTTGCCCTTAAGATTTGGAGACATTATCTGTACGGAAGTAAGTTTACTATCTATACAGATCATTAAAGTTTAAGGTATATATTTGGGCAAAAAGAGTTAAACATGAGGCAAAGAAGGTGGATGGAAATCCTGAGTGATTACGACTGTGATATTCAATATCACGAAGGGAAAGCAAACGTAGTAGCAGATGCCTTAAGTCGTAAGATTCATGAAAAGCAAAAACGAGTCCGTGCTCTTAGGTTAAATCTACAATTAGATTTAATGGAACAATTAAAGAAAGTTCAAGGAACGGCAATCAAGGACGATGCCGAAGGAATGAAAGGTTACCTAAAGGAACTAGAACAAGGGAAGGATGGAATTTGGAGATTCCACAAGAAACGAATTTGGGTACCTAAGCAGGGAGAATTAAGAAATAAAATTCTAGAAGAAGCACATAAATCTAGGTATACTGTACATCTAGGAAACAATAAGATGTACCAAGATTTAAGAATTAATTTCTGGTGGATAGGAATGAAAAAGGACATAGCTGAATATGTAACCAAGTGTCTTACTTGTTCGCAAGCTAAGGCCGAACACCAGAAACCTTCAGGACTACTACAACAGTTAGAAATGCCTGTATGGAAATGGGAACTCATAACAATGGACTTTGTTACTAAGTTACCCAAAACCAGAAAAGGTAATGATGCTATTTGGGTAATTGTGGATCGATTAACCAAATCAGCTCATTTTCTACCAATGAAGGAAACCTTTAGCATGGAAAGGTTAGCCAAGTTGTATGTAGATGAAGTAGTATCCTTATATGGAGTCCCACTCTCCATTGTATCGGATAGAGATAGTCGTTTCACTTCCCGTTTCTGGACAAGTTTCCAGGAGGCAATGGGAACTCGACTCAATTTAAGTACTGCATATCATCCTCAAACGGACGGACAAAGTGAAAGGACGATACAAACAATGGAAGACATGCTCCGAGCATGTGTAATTGATTTTGGTGGTAATTGGGATAGCCATTTACCATTAATTGAATTCTCCTATAACAATAGTTATCATTCGAGCATCGAAGCTGCTCCATTCGAAGCACTGTATGGACGCAAGTGCAGAACTCCCGTTTGTTGGGCAGAAATAGGAGAAAGTCAATTATCAGGCCCAGAGATTGTGCAAGAAACCACTGACAAAATAACACAAATCAAGGAAAGACTGAAAACAGCTCGAGATCGTCAGAAGAGCTATGCAGACAATCGTCGCAAGCCGTTAGAATTTCAGGTAGGAGACAAAGTACTTTTGAAAGTTTCTCCTTGGAAAGGAGTAGTACGATTCGGTAAGAAAGGAAAACTAAGTCCAAGATATATTGGACCATTCCCAGTGATCCAACGAATAGGACCAGTATCTTATCGTTTACAACTACCAGAAGAATTAGCTGGAGTACATGATGTGTTTCATGTATCCAATCTCAAGAAATGTCTATCAGACGAATCCCTGGTAGTACCTCTTCAAGATATAGAGGTAAATGAAAAACTGAAATTCGTAGAGAAGCCCTTACAAATAGAAGACCGGAAGATTAAGTTTCTCAAACACAAGAGACTCGTACTAGTGAAAGTCAAATGGGAATCCAGGAGAGGACTAGAGTACACTTGGGAACTGGAATCAGAAATGAAGCGAAAGCACCCTCATCTATTTCAGTAAATCTCGAGGACGAGATTTTTCTTAAGGTGGGGAGGATGTAACAACTGTCACTAAAATCCCCTAGTTGAGACACCCAAGTAATTCTGCACTAACCCTGAAATTTTCAGAATAATCGGAATCAGGATCAGGGCCCCTAAAACTCAAGGGGGGCAAACCCCAGTTGAATATTTATCTAAATATTACGTTGCTATGTTCTGATTGGTCAAAATAATTGATTCATGCAAGCTAGTCCCGAGCCTAGGCAGCCTATAATTAGACTGCTTAGCTTACGGACCGCAAAGGAAATGGCTTACGGTCCGTAAGCATGTCCCAAAAATTAGTATAAATAGCCGACCTTGGGACTTACCTTCTGCCTTTAGAACGACGTTTATACCTTCTGTGTACGTCGAGTTATACTCAAAACAGTCCCCAACACACACACGGATCACGAGGTGCCGCCGCAATCAGGGTAATAACTCGATCGCTATTACGATTCAACGTCCGATCGATTATAACTATCCAACGATTGTCTGAGTGCTGCTCAAATTGAGCTGATACTTTGTTATTCATTGTGATTTCGACTTGAATGTTTGAGTGCTGTTCGAATTCGGACTATGCTCTGTCATTCGTTGTGAATCCATTGAATTATTGAGTATTGCACTTATTAATTGTTGTGAGGGTTTAATCTCGTGAATTGACGTAACTGCTGAATTAATTACTAACCCGTTTGTGTGTGTGCATTTTATTTAAATTAGGTTAATCACAGACAAATCAGTAAGGCTTAAACTCTGCTCGTAAAATCTGCAATGTGAGTCATTCTCTTTTTATCAATTGTTTTACAAAACTCCAAGTTATTTTCAAAGTTATAATTACAGGGATTAAGTCTTTGTAATCACCAAATTACAGCCGGTATGTGGGGTTTTGTATACATTATTTGATAATCTTCAACATTGGGGCAGCCAATGGGTGATATGACCATAATCACAGACACCACTGGACAGGTGGGCCAGTGGGTCGAGTGATAAAGTACCGTGGGTAGTTGGTTTGATATCAGAAACATTGTAATCGCTCTTAATACTGTGAATTATAACTAATGGGTCGTTTTAGTAAAATGAATGATTCACTCAGTATTTCCCTGCTGACAAAACCTTTTTCAAACATGTTTCAGGTGATATGTTGTGAGCAAAGAAAGAGAAGTGCCGTGAAGCACTCCCAGCTTAGAAAAGTGGCTCAGTGTAAATAAATAAAAGAAACATGTTTTGAAAAATAAAAGATTTCCCAGAGAAATCACATTATTGTAAATTTCAGGAGTTTATCCCTTAAGTTATAAAACGGGCAGTTTTAATTATTGAAAGATCATGTTTTAAAAAGACTTCCGTTGTCACCTAAATTAAATACCACAGGATTTCTGTCCCGCGGCTCCTGAACCGGGTAAAACCGGGTCGGGGGCCGTGACATTGACGCCCACCGTGGGGCTACGCCACTAAATCCATCGCTGAAGACCAGTAGTGTAGCTCCAATTCCAACAGAAATCATCATGTCTGAAGGGGAATCCCCAGGAGAGGCAAACCAAGTTCCATGTACCTCTACTCCCAGCACCAGCCTAACTCCAGTGGCTGTGCCCACCTTGTTTTCGACACCGAGGAGCACTCCAACAGGAGTCACATACCCCGAATTCCTTTCCTTTCAGACACCAACCTGATGTGCGTGAATTAAATATATTTTTTATTGAGTTTTTCTTCACACAAATTTAGTTTTAAAATGGTTTTTCACCTAGAAACTGACTACACACACAAAGGGCAAGTGTACCTGTCGGGTGGTAATATAGCTAATTGGTAAGAACCGGATATCAATCCGTGGATGCGATGTCTCGATACTAAACTTTTGCTACTTTAAAGCCTTTTCAAATGATTGGGTTGATTTTTCTAACTTCGCATGCAAATAAATAAACTACTAAAAATTCAAACAAAGAACAATATCTAAGAAAGGGTTGCCTAAACTAAGTTTCCACTAACAAACATATGAAAACAAGGTGGAAGGTTTTGTGATGATGCAACCTCTAAATTTGACTAAGTCCCCAATCAAGGCTTCCTAGATATATAATCTTTAGGAAAACTTAAAATGAATTAACATTCTAATCACCTAAAAATTATTCTTTTAAGCTCACTTGCTAAGTTGATGCTAATCTTTAATCATGAGTTATTTGTTTGTCAAAACTCCTAACTCTACAAATTAGGGAAAACTAATATGAGCAACACACTAATCACCCTAACTTGGCTTCAAGTAGTTGGCACTATCATCATGTTCTTGATGTGAACCACAAGCATGGTCATGCTAGCTAACAATTTTGGCCTAAATCATCAAACTAACATGAACACAAACTATAGAATCCATATAAACATACTTTTGATCTTTCCAAATCTAGATGTAAGAATTCATACACATGCTCAAATCATCATTCAATCACATTAGCAATCACCATTCCTAGTTTCATGATATGAATCATACTAACAAGTTAACAAGATTCAATAATCATAATCTCTACATGGGCTTTCCAACACAACATGTAAATACTTATGAGCAAACATTCAAGAACAAGAACTTTAAGCATGTACAAGAACTCCAAGAACAAGATTAAATGTCAACATGAAGATTAACAAGAACAATCATCACATCTACTTCCATGTTATCACATATTCATTAGCTTAAAAGAAAGTTTAGACAACTCAAATGTTTAGCCCATAAGGCTCCTGGCTACCAAATCAAGTGCAAAGAAACATAAATTGTTCATAATGTAGTAAGCTAACCAAGTTAAAGACAAGATTAAAATGGTGTTTGAGTAGATCTTCAAGTGATATAGTCCTCTTCAAGGCTTCCTCTTGGCTCCAACAAGCTTCCAAGACCAGATTCTTGAGAGAAAAAGTCACCAAAATGCTCCAACTCCCTTGCAAATGAGCTAAGAACTCGTATTTAAACTCTGGGCATTTGGCACTACCATGCCACCTTTTGGCACGGTCGTGCTTGGCAAGTGTCAGACCCACTTTCTCGAATGTTGACCAAGTATGCTACCATTTTGGGAAAAATCGCGCTCAAAAGTTCCCGAGGTCGCACAACCGTGCTCGGGCATGGTCTGGTCGTGGGAGCCGATAGTGCTCGGTAACAACTGGATCGATCTCGGAAACGAGCTGATCAGGAGCTTAAATTGACCTGGCACGGTCGTGCTCCCCTGGATTTTGATGGTGCTTGTGCTGGATGCTAGTGCTGGCTGAGAGTGCCGATGTCGGAAGGCCTGGCACGGTCGTGCCAGTATATAGCACGGTAGTGCCGTATCTGGCAGTTTGCTGGAATGCATCATTTTCGCTCCATTTTGCTCCAAAAGCCTCTGTTTCAACATCGGGCCTAAGACCGGACCTGTATTTTCACAAACAACTCAAATGAGTACCAAAATCAATGAAAATACAAAGAGTTTTCGCATAAACGGGGCGTATTTGACGTTTAAAAGATGTATAAATTCTTATACATCACAACCCTATCTCGTTTTAGGAGTCCCATCTCCTAATGTTGATGCAACAAGCACTCCTATACGTATCGACCTAACACCGGAGGGGGTTGCAAACAATTTCCTACAGTTAAGGTCTCTCCTTAACCAATACGTGAACAGGGAAAAAGTCAAAGGGTGAGAATCAGGCTGGATTACGATGAGCCAGAACCTTCATTGTCACCTGGGCCACCTGTTCTTCCTTTTACAAGCTCACGGCCTGCTGTGTCAAGAAACGAAGCTGGTCCTAGCCATCCTCCTCCAAATCCAAGTCCGTACACGTTTACAAGACCAGATCTAACATCCTTTCCTTTATTTTCTTCTCAGCCAGTGGCAACCGGTGCACCGTTGGGACACAAGTTAACCTTGGATCAGTTACTACAATCTCCTCTGGCAAGCCTTCCACCTCCCATGTCTACCACATGGGAGCAAGCCTTATCTGTTCTCCCCTTGGCACGGAGTGCTGTCATGAGTGCTCCTATGGGGATAAACTATGCAACTGCACCAGAAAGCCTTCAAGGCTTCAACCTCATGCCACAAATGATGGCCCAAATGATGGCAAGCTTCCCCTGTCAATATTTCATTAACCAAGTGCTAGCCACCTAAGGGAACGTTAACAACAACCCGGGCACAAGAGCAGAAGAAGATCTGGCCAAGCCATACAAGCCAAGCAATTTGTCCTGTTTTTCTCAACAAATTGCTGACTATGATTTCCAAACCAGAATCAAAATGTCATCTCATATAATAAACATATGATAGAATGGAAGATCCAGAAGATCACCTCCAAATCTTCACTGGGGCTGCGAGAATAGAGAAGTGGTCCAACGCTGAGTGTTGCCCTATCTTTATGCAAACGCTTGTAGGGTCTGCTTGAATCTGGTTCAATGACCTACCAGTCAGAAGCATTCGAACCTTCGATGACCTAAGCAATGGGTTCTTGGCTAATTTCTCACAACAAAGGAGGTATGTCAAGGATGCAACTGTGATCTTCCAAATCAAACAAAGGGATGATGAAAGCCTCCGGGATTTCATTGAGAGGTACAAAAAAGAAGGGTTGACATACGTGGGAGCCGACGAGAAGATGAGGGTTGCAGGCTTTATGAATGCAATAACCTCTAAGTATCTCACCAAGGACTTCAACAAGTGCCTGCCCAAAACCCTTGAACCCGGGGGGGGGGGGGGGGGGGAAGAAGCTGTTGATATTAAGGAGCAAAGAAAGAGGGGTACTAGCTAGAGGAGTAGCAGCCCCAGCAGAAAAAACGCTCCAGGAACTCAGACCCTCGAAGGTCTGAAGGCAGGAACCCTTCAAGCAAGGATAAGACTGTGAACTTCACAACCTTAACCAAAACTCCTTAGGAAATCCTTGCTACCGAAGAGGTCAAGCATAGCTTCCGACCACACAGACCCCTGCCCAAGAGCAAAAGAAATGAAAATTCTACTCAGTTTTGTGAGTTCCATGAAGAAAGAAGCCATCACACCAATGAGTGCTTCCAACTCAAGAAAAGAATTGAGTAAGCTGTCAAGTATAGAGAGCTTGCCCACCTTATTAAAGGGGTGAAAGACAAAATGGGTGATGGAAAAAACAAGCAAGTGAACATGGTGAACGTTGATGAAGAAACCTCTAACAAGCGACAACGGTTAGAAGCTTGGGAGCTTCAATGCTTGTGCTTCCCACCACCAAAAAGGGACTTCATTCGAACCCTTTGGTAGTAGAAGCCATTGTGGGAACCCAGAAAACGAGCAAAGCTTATATTGATACGGGAGCAGCAATGGAGATAATATTCGAGAAGTATTTCAACCAACTCAGCAACGAGGAGCGTTCAAGGCTTCAACCAGCTGAGTCATCCATTAAAGGTATCGCTGACATCCCTATCAAGCCTTTGGGCCAACTAACACTTGATGTTTACTTCAAAGAAGGTGAAATGGAGAGAACCAAACCACTCACCTTCATTGTGATCAATATGCCTTCTAGCTACGATGTTATCAAAGGAAGCCCTGGGCAAAGCGAGTTTAGTACGGCTGTTTTTGTTGGCCAAGGCATTGTCAAGTTCCCTACCAAAAGAGGAATTGCAACCCTTCAACCTACCCGGGAAGCCTTCCTGATTGAAGGAGAAAGCTCAAAGAAGAACGAAGATGAAGAACAAGGTTGGGTCATTAACCCTAAATATCCCCAACAAAGGATAAGGGTCAACACCGACCTCACCCAAGATACTCTCTCGTACCTCAAGATATTGCTAACAACATGGACATCTTCGCATGGTGTCCTGATGACATGACCGGCATCCCTCGTGACATTGCCTAACATGAGCTCAAGATCCCACCAAACATGAAACCTATCGTTCGGCAGAAAAGAAGTCTAGCCCTAGACTGAAGCCTAGTAGCATGCAAAGAGGTTGAAGGGTTGGTACAAACTGGCATACTCCGAGAGGTCAAGTATCACTCTTGGATAGCCAACCCTGTAATGGTCAAGAAGCCCGATGGGTCATGGAGAATGTGCATTGATTTCAAAGACTTGAATAAAGTATGTCCGAAGGATTGCTATCCTTTGCTCGAAATTGATCTAAAAGTATACTCGCTCACAGACTTCCCCTTCAAATGCTTCCTCGATGCTTATAAAGGTTATCACCAAATCTAAATGAAGAAGGAGGATGAGGAAAAGACGGCCTTCCATACTGACAAAGGTATTTTTTGTTATCAAATGATGCCTTTTGGCCTAAAAAATGCAGGGGCAACCTACCAACGGCTAGTGGACAAAGCGTTTGCCGAACAGATAGGTAAAAACATGGAAGCTTATGTAGATGGCTTGGTAATCAAGAGCAAGACTGAGGGCAAATTGCTTGATGATATTCAAGAAACCTTTCGGAACCTCAGGAAGATAAACATGAAGCTCAATCCTATGAAGTGTTCATTTGGTTTTGAAGAAAGCAAGTTCTTGGGGCACATTATAGGCAAGCAAAGCATAAAAGCCAACCCCAACAAGGTCAAAGCTATCATGGATACAAGATCCCACAAAGAAAGGAGGTTGAAAGTTGAATGGCAAACTGGCAGCCTTGAAGCGTTTTACCTCCAAACTGGCAGAGAAGTCCCTTCCCTTTTTCAAAACCCTCAAGGGTGCACAAACAAGAAGGACTTCAGGTGGACCGAGGAAGCAGAAGAAGCCTTCAACCAAATGAAACAACACCTGGCTTCATTATAGACATCGCCGCTCCTGAAACTGGGGAACTAATCTCTGTCTACCTATCAGTTGCTGAGGAAGCAATTAGTGCCGTCCTGACCATCGAAAGAAACAACGCTCAGGTACCTGTTTACTTTTTCAGTAAAACTTTAAAGTTGGCAGAGACCAAGTACCCCCCCCCCCATTGGAAAAACTTGCTCTTGCACTAGAAAAAACAGCAAGAAGGCTTATAAGGTACTTTCAAGCACATCCCATACTAGTGGTCACCGACTAACCAGTCAAAAATGTGCTTGAAAAACCTGAAACTTTCGGACGTCTAGCCAAATGGGCTATGGAACTAGGTGAACACAACATCACCTACGTTCCAAGAAAAGCTGTGAAAGCCCAAATCTTGGCTGACTTCATTTTGGAAATACGCAAGGAAACAATAACGGAAGTCAATACAACCTCTACTGAACCTTCTGACCCTAATACCTGGAAGCTTTTTACCGATGGAGCTTCCAGCATTGAAGGGGTCAGGAGCAGGGTTAGTCCTGATCAATCCTAATGAATTGGAATTCACGTATGCTCTTCGGCTTGAATTTCAGACTACAAACAACGAAGCCGAATACGAAGTATTGATTGCAGGACTCAAGCTTGCAAGAAAAATGGATGTCAAAAGGCTTCAAGTCTTCACAGACTCTCTGCTTGTTTCAAACCAAGTAAACGACAGCTACATAGCCAAAGAGCCAAACATGAAGAAGTATTATGAAAAAGCAAAAGAACTTATGAGTGCATTTGAGTCATGTACAATCAAACAAGTCCCACGATCACAAAACAAAAAAGCTGATGCACTGAGCAAGCTTGCCTCGCTGACCTTTGCTTATCTCACCAAAAAAGTATTGGTTGAAGTGTTGAAACATTCATCTATTCAAGAACTCAAGGTGCAAGATGTCATTACCGAAGAAGGCCCAAATTGGACGACCCCTCTGGTCAAATTCCACACAAATGGCGAGCTACCAAGTGATCAAGTAGAATGTCACACCCCGACCACGTGGGACAACCAAACGTGGCGGAAACGTCGGGGGGTGTTGTAACAGAATTAATTGTTTCACAACCATGGCATACAAAGTTATATTTTATTTATCAACAAGAGTGTTACATTGTTTCAAAAACAGTAAATAAAGAGTTCAGAACATAATTAATCTAGTTCTATCTTCATTTTAAATCCCTAAGGCACAGGTCCGCCCTTGTGTCATGATCATCGTCCTACGCAAAAGCTCCTGAAAACACATGTGAAAATAGGTACGTCAGCATAAAAATGCCTGTGAGATACATAGGTTTTGTGAAAATAGGATTCATGACTTGGGTTTAAAGAAAACGTTTAATAACAGTCAGTCATGAACATTGTAAGTTGTTTTGTCTTGTAAGTCATATGAAAAGCGATAAGATCAGATGATATGTATACGTAAAAGAGTAATACATGGTTAAATAAATAACCAAGTAAAATGAGTTGGGTAAAAGGAATTGTTTGTAAAGCAATGACTTGTGGAAGATATGTTATTTGTATAAAATGTTATTTGTCTAAATTAAAATGATTCAAATAACGCTACGATATGTAATACCATACAAACACTTATATATAGGAAGTACCAGCGGCGTATCCACCATGCTTGTATCATATTACACGTCTCGTTACTTAAATCATTTAAACAAACCACCAATGTATAAAATCCATGTTTAAACCAATTGTCAAAAAGTCCTCGTATAAACCAAGTCAAATGTTAAGAAGTCCAAATGTAGTTAAGTAATGTGTAACAAATGTTATGTATTGTAAGTAAAGTATTATCACATAATACAAATGTAGAAATGTACAAAACAAAGTATTTTGAATAAATCAAAAAGTTATGTTTTGCAAGGTAAATGCATGTTACATTGATACAAACATTTATGTGGTAAGTTAACGCATACATTCAAGCCTTGAGACAGTCGGATAACCCTAAGTCAAGGTTATCAAAAGAAATGTTTTCGGATTCAGTCATTCCTTACATCCAAACAAAGCCAGGATGTCAGGAATGGGATTTGTCAAGTCCTATGGTACCACTACTTACTACCGAGCGGCGTAGCTAATGTTAATGAACGTATATAAGTCCCGTTTGTGCAAACCAAATGTTATAGCAAATGTAGGCATGTTATATGAAAACAATGTACTAAGTATGCTTAGTTAACATACAAAGCAGAAATGTCATGTAAATCAATGTGCTAGCATGCTATCAGTCAACATACATAGCAGAAATGTAAAGTAAAACAATGTACTAAGTATGCTCACAATGGACATACATAGCATAGAATGTAATGAAATCATGTACTATAATGTACTAATGAACATAACAAGCATATGGTATGAAAGCATGAAAAGCATGAAAGTAGCAAGTAGGCACATGTGTTTCACCCCAAAATAGTTTGAAAACAGTAAAAGAGGGGTATATGTACTCACATATACACCTTGAAAGCATTTAAAAGATGGGGTTCAATGTACTCACTTGAGATTGCTTTGAAGTCCTTGTATAACAACCAAATAATGCTAGAGATTACGGATATCAAACGGCACCTAATATAGGTAACTATGTTAATATACCGGACCTAAATCGGAGGATTGGATAGGATGCGGGTTCGTAAACCAAACGAGTATGGAGACTCGTGTAATATGGTTTAACAAAGCCCACATACTAAAATGAAACTTAACCTAAGTGCTTACGTGTCACACCCCAACCTGATGGCGGAATCATCGGGGCGCGGCACTGAGCGAAACAGATTGTTCAGAAGTTTCCATAACAACTATTTATATAATCCAGTTAAAGATACATCCCATACCGTATCCCGAATAAACAAACATATTATTACAGATAATCATCCAAACAAGAAGTTCTGTTCCGACAACTCAGATTTATTATTACAGACAATTGTTTATTATTTCTAGACTCCCTAGCCTCGATTTCATCACCACGCACCTAAGCATCCTAGCAACTTAAGCACCTGTCACATACGTTAAAATAAAGTCAATACATGAAATGTAAAGGTGAGCATACAAGTTTGATAATAGCATATAGAGTTCGAATAGTTTACGCATAACCAGCACGTACACAGAGGAAAACGAAGCATGTTAATTATCGACATGGACCTATCGATACCAATGACTGCGGGTTGACCGTCCGAGACGGTTCGCAATACATGATTACCACCGTAATCCATGCAAGTAATTGTCCTTAACAACCCCCGTGTGAACAGGTGCTGAGTCCAAACTATAGTACTACGTCGTTAAGGCAGGTAGACAGCATTCCACGTGTAAACACAATCAACAAGAATTCATTAAGTCACGTAATACATGCATATTGGTTAGCGTTCAAATAGTTTGAGTAGTGTGATCGTTTGTGTTTTAATATAAGCAACGTATGTAACACCCAAAAGTGCTAAAAGCAAAAAGGGATCGAGTATACTCACAGTGATTGATTATGGATTGAAGGGAGCACTGAGAGTAGGGTTAGCCTGAATAGTTCGATAGCACAACAATGAGTAACGTGGAAATGCAAACAAGTGTGAATGGATCGAATAGGCTGGTCGATCGAACGGCAGGTTCGATCGAACGGTCTGTTCGATCGGCTGGCATATCCGATTGGACAGTCTTGTTCGATCGGCCGGTAGGCTCGATCGGCTGGGCCATTCGAGTGGATTGTTTCTTCCTCTGGTGTGTTTGTGTTTGAGGATTTGAGCTTTTAAAGTTTTCGTTGTAGTATATGAGAACACTGAAGTGTTCTTACTTTTCAAGTCGATCGATCGAACGGTTCGTTCGATCGGCTAGCTCACTCGATCGGCTAGGAACTTTAGAATTAGTCCTCAACTGAATGTCACTCGATCGGACAGCATGTTCGATCGGGTGGCATTCCCAACTACGAACGAGTTGTAAAATCGATCAAGTGTTGAAGGGTAGTATCTCATGATCCGAAGAGTAATGTTCACCAAACGCAGTTCGATCGAACATCTCTTCCTCAATACTATGCTTCATGAAATTTTAAAAGTGTGGGACCATGTGCTAGCCGATCGGCTGGCCCGGTCGATCGGCTGGTATGTCCGATCGGCTGGGCTGTTCGAACAGCCTAGCCGTTCGGCCAGCAAGTCTGACCTGGTCGGCCTTTCGTCTAACACTTGGCTGTTTGATTCTTTGTTATTCTTTCATGGTATCTTGACACCGAGTTGCACTATGATAACCTCCGTTCCTACTTGTTTCTTTGGCTCGGACAGGAATCACCCAAGTCCGGCCGGTGAAAGGTTCGGAACGTTGGTTTAGAGTTTAACCCATTGTCGGTGAACCTTGTATATAGAATCCGAATCTTAAACCTTTTAACTGTTAGAATGATTAGTTAGCCGGTTCAAGCTCCGTTTCTAATGGTTTGAAGGCATTAAGTGTAAAATAGTTGAAAGAAAGTTGGGATTCCTTCTTTCAATCCTTCACAACATGTGAATGTTTAGATCTTTGATGGATCTTAACTTATTTATGTGGAAATCGGTTAGATCTAAGCTATTCATGGTTGAATGAGGCCAACGTTTGATGTTCTTCAAGAACACCATGATGACATCACCCAAGAACACTTAGATCTTGGTGATTTCACAGTTAGAAATCGAGTTTTGAAAGATAGAAAGGTGTAGAATCAAGTAATAATCAAAACGTACAAGAATTAGAGTGAAAACTTACCGGAGTTGAGAGAAATTTGAGAAAAGGTGAAGAATAGGAGCTGGCCGGTCAGAACTTTCCAAAAGTGGAAATGAAGACAAGGACAACCCTATTTATAGGCTTCCAAAAGGGGAAAGTGGCAGCCGATCGGCCAGGAGCTCCGATCGAGTGGGCTGCTCGATCGGCTAGGAAGATGCTAGCCGATCGGCTGGCCTGTTCGATCCGGAAGCCTCCTGTTCGATCCGCGACACACTTTGAGTATTTCGTGACGATTTTCGATGTTTCGATTTCGATGAACGATGATACGAATACGATAGGGTTCCTAGTCAAATTACTTTCAGTAGTTGGGACTATATCTACATACAAGCATCTACATTTCACGCTTCGTTGTCGGTTTCGATTGAGTTCGATTGTCTTTTCGAGTTTCGATTCGAGTTTCGATTGATTTGCTTGAATACCACACCAAACATAAAGTAAACATGCACAAGTAACACATAAGGCACACACACACGTATAACAATACCACAATTCGCATAATTCGAGTCTCGAGTTCGATGATTGTTAGATCGGTTTGATTACTGATTAGTTAACTTTACCACAATTCGATTACTTTGGTTTTTGCTGATTACAACACTTACTCCACATAATACAACTAGAACATAAAGTAGACTATCTACAGTCAAAGGAAACCAAAGTAGACTTGGACTTTGACTTTGACTTTGACATTCGAAAACACGGGGTGTTACAGCCTCCCCTTGTTTAGGGAATTTCGTCCCGAAATTAGGCTCGAAGGCTACATAACGCCGTGATTTACCAATTTGATGCTTCAGATCTATTTATTTAAACAACTGCGGGTACTTGGCCTTCATGTCGCTTTCGAGTTCCCAAGTGAACTCCGCGCCTCGTTTGCCTTCCATCGGACCTTCACGATCGGGATGCGAGAGCGCCTGAGTTGCTTGGTTTGGCGATCCATGATTTCGACAGGCTTTTCCACGAAGTGTAATGTTCGTTGATCTGAAGATCATCGAGCGGTACGATTAGATCATGATCAGCAAGGCATTTTCGGAGGTTAAAGACGTGGAAAGTCGGGTGGACGTTACTGAGTTCCTCCGGTTATTCGAGTCTGTAGGCGACTTTTCTGATTCTTTCCAGAATCCTAAAAGGTCCAACATATCGAGGCGCGAGTTTCCCTTTCTTGCCGAATCGGACTACACCCTTCCAAGGCGATACCTTTAGGAGTACGTAGTCACCAACTTCAAACTCAAGGGGCTTGCGTCTTTTATCGGCGTAACTTTTCTGTCTGTTCCGAGCTTTCACCAAGTTGTCTCGAATTTGGTGGATTTTGTCAGTCGTTTCTTGTAGAATCTCGGGACCGGTTAGTTGCGAGTGACCGATCTCGTGCCACACAATAGGCGATCGACATCTTCTACCATACAAAGCCTCGAAAGGTGCCATTTGAATGCTGGCATGATAGCTATTATTGTACGAGAATTCCACCAATGGCAGGTGTTTGTTCCAACTACCACCAAAATCTATGACACACGCTCGGAGCATGTCTTCAAGAGTACGGATCGTTCTTTCAGTCTGTCCGTCGGTTTGAGGATGGAACGCAGTACTCAGATTAAGCGACGTACCAAGGGCCGCTTGAAACGTTTCCCACAATCGTGAAGTGAACCGCGCGTCACGGTCTGAAATGATGTCACGAGGCGTACCGTGATTACAAATAATCTCGTCGGTGTAGATTTGGGCTAGTCGTTCCACCTTGTAGTCTTCTCGTATCGGCAAAAAGTGGGCTGATTTCGTTAGACGATCGACTATGACCCAAATACTGTCGTGACCTGATGGCGTGGGCGGGAGTTTTGTTATGAAATCCATAGCTTTACTATCCCACTTCCATATAGGTATCGGCGGTTGTTCGAGTAAGCTAGAAGGTCTTTGATGTTCAGCCTTGACTCTTGCACAAGTTAAGCAGCTTCCAACATAGAGGGCGATATCCCGTTTCATGCCCGGCCACCAGTACTTATAGCGAAGGTCCTGGTACATCTTGTCAGCACCGGGATGAATGGAGTATCGGGATTTATGGGCTTCATTCATGATAATCTTTCGCAATTTGGTCCGCTTAGGGATCCAAATTCGATCCAGATAATAGAATATCCCATCTGATTTGCTTACCAACTGAGCTCCATCGTGATAGATTCTCTCCTTCTTCAATGTACGCTCGTTAAAGCAAGCATGTTGAGCTTCACGAATAAGGGTTTCGAGATTGTGCTGGGCTTGGATGTTTCGGATACTGAGCACGTAACTCTTTCTGCTGAGTGCGTCGGCAACCACATTTGCCTTGCCTGGGTGATAACGAATCTCACAGTCGTAATCGTTGAGAAGTTCTACCCATCGGCGTTGACGCATATTAATCTCTCTCTGATTAAAGATGTGTTGTAAACTCCTGTGATCAGTGTAGATTGTACACCTAGTGCCATACAGGTAGTGTCGCCAAATCTTCAATGCGAAGATAACCGCGCCTAGCTCGAGGTCATGGGTTGTATAGTTCTTCTCATGGATCTTGAGCTGACGAGATGCGTAGGCTATAACCTTGTCTCGCTGCATGAGAACACAGTCGAGACCAAGGTTAGAAGCATCACAGAAGACAATGAAGTTGTCGCCTCCGTCGGGCAGCGTAAGAATTGGAGCGTTGCACAGCATATGCTTGAGGGTTTGGAAGGCAGTCTCTTGCGCGTTTCCCCACACAAAAGGCTTATCCTTATGAGTAAGAGCGGTAAGTGGCACAGCGATCTTGGAGAATCCTTCAATGAATCGTCGATAATAGCCCGCTAATTCGAGAAAAGAACGAACTTCAGACGGGTTCTTAGGCGTAATCCAGCTTTTGACAGCTTCAATCTTCGCGGGATCGACATGGATACCTTGACTATTCACGATGTGACCCAGAAATTGGACTTCCTCCAACCAGAACTCGCACTTGGAGAATTTGGCGTAGAGTTGGTTCCCCTGGAGTAACTCGAGAACCAAACGTATATGCTGCGCGTGTTCGGCTTTCGTTTTGGAATAAATCAAGACATCGTCGATGAATACGATGACGAAACGGTCAAGGTATGGCTTACACACACGATTCATCAGATCCATAAAAATCGCAGGTGCATTGGTTAGACCAAAGGGCATAACAACAAATTCGTAATGGCCATAACGGTTCGGAAAGCGGTTTTAGGAATGCCTTCCTCTTGAATCCGTACCTGATGATATCCTGAACGCAGATCGATCTTAGAGAAACATGCTGCACCTTGTAGCTGATCAAACAAATCGTCAATTCGGGGTAAGGGGTATCGGTTCTTGATGGTTAGCTTATTCAATTCCCGATAGTCGATGCACATCCGGAACGATCCATCCTTCTTTTTGACAAAAAGGACTGGCGCGCCCCAAGGAGAGGTGCTTGGGCGAATAAAGCCTTTTTCGAGTAATTCCTAGAGTTGGTTCGAGAGTTCCCGCATTTCGGATGGTGCTAGTCGGTAAGGGGCTTTGGCAGCGGGGTTAGCTCCAGGAATGATGTAACGCTCCGCGTTTTCACAACTTTCCATATTTAAAAACCGTTGTCCATATTCCTATTTTTGGAAACTTTGGATCCTTGCATTAGCCGTTTCGTTATAATCGTCAAAAAAAATCTTTATTTTTAATCTAATTCGTGATAAGAAAATGGTTATTTATTCATGGTTTAATTAATTAAATTAATTGATTTTACAATTTAAAAAGTTTATTTTTATAATAAATCTAAGTTAGTCTCGTTAGCTTTTAAAGTTAGTAAAATAACAAACTAACCTAGTTAGTTTGATTTATAAAGTTTGTTTCCTTTTAAAAACAATATAACTTAGTTAAATTTAAGGGATTGTGAGTATTTTGTTAAATCTTGAACTCACAGGGACTATATTGGTTCTTTTTCTAAAACTAAAAGGCTGAACCCTAATCCCTCTCGTTTATATGTGCAGTCACACAAACAACCTAAACTTTTCACCTCCCTATCCCCATCTTCTTCATTACATCTTTGGAGAAACCCTAGTGAGCACACTAAGCAGCCAGCCACACATCACTACTGTCTTCAACTCCCATCTCTCGGTCCCTCCTTCTCGTCTGAATACCGACGGCTCCGGCAACCGGAGACACTTCAGGCGACCACAACACCCCTCCCCCCACCTCTGCTCAACTGAACGACCGGCCACCACCGTGGTGGTGGCGGCACACATCGACGACAGAGATGGAGAGCAGAAAACGGGAGAGAGAGAGAGAGAGGAACGAGAGAGAGGGACTCGATCAATGGAAGAGAGAAAGGAACGGCGGGCGGCGACGGCGGCCGACGACGACTCACGGCGGCGGCAATGGAAGTGTCGGCGGCGGTTCAAGGCCTTCGACAGTTCCGATTCGTCTCCGGCGGGTCTGGTTCAGGTTTGCGGATCGTGTTTTGGGCCAGCAGGATCAAGTCGGTTGCATTCCGGTAAGGTTTTGAGCTCTATTTCGCTTAAACTTCGATTTCATTCCAAATCATTTTCCGTTATGAATCTCATTTTTGGTTTGGTTTCCTCTTAGCTCTCGGCTGCACATCTCGGGTAAACAGTGGACTCGGGAAACCTTCGGATGATGCAGGACAGTTTTGTTCAGAATCTTGAGTTACTTCGATTTCAGTTTTGGATCCTATTCCGATTTGGGTTTAAGTCCGGTCAGTTTGGAGTCGGAGTTCAACCGTTGCTTCGATCCACCGTTGGTATACTTCCCCTTTTATCGATTATCGTTCTTTAATAGAATCTTTATACCGTAATTCTGTTACTGCTTATTTTGTTGTTTGATACTTGGTTTTCACGTTGTGATAAGTCATGCTTATAACTATTTTCTACAAATTGGGACTCTGAACGATTATTAAATAAGTAATAACTCAATGTATTCATTAAATAAGTAATAACTCATAAAAGCATGTTTTATTATTTTGTGAATTAAAAGAAACAGCCATTAACGATGATTTAAATTTTTGATTTTATATATATATATATATATATATATTGTATTGTTTATTGTAGCGATTTGAAAACATTTAATCGACACATGTGAGTTGTCGGGATCGTCAAAAAACAAAGGAAACACTGCCCATTTTTCGTAAAATTTCATGAAACGAAACGTGCAAATTTTATAGAAGTCCTTTTTTTTATAAAGAAAATATAAATTTTATTCTTTTGTCGAGAAACCGAACTTTATATAACTTGTAAACGTACATATAAATGTATCGGATTCAAATAATTTTAAATATAAATGTGTATCTATTTTGACCATACTTCTACAATATTTTCGATAAACTTAATTTAGAAATTTTTGCATAAACTATATAAACAAATACATATGTATAAATATATACATACTTATCCATCAACTCGTTATACTCTAAAATTCCACTTCAAATCTACCGTCATAATTCCGTTTACTCATGCACCATCGTTTGCCCATATAGGGTGACCGCGGTGTTCCATCATCCTTACCTCACACTCGTCGACACTTGGATAATCGGAAGACTTAGCAATTTTGTGAGTATACTCGATCCCTTTTTCCCCTTTACACTTTGGGATGCAACATGTATACCTATTCAAAACAACTTTTATGCTTAAACAAAACATACTCTATCTATGAATGAGACATGAAACTATTATGAATATTTGCTATGCTTGTATGCTCTATGAACGATTTGGAACGTTATATGCTCATTAACTTTGCTAGCCCACCTTAACAATTATAACGCTATAGGATTGACGCCCCGCCCGTTATTCTTGTGGGTATTGTTAAGTTAAACTTTACCATCCCGCTAAACTTTTGGGATTAGGCTTGTTATGCGTTGTATTCTTGGGTTTGATCATATAGTACGCCAAAAATTGCATTGCTAGTAAATTTATTCACTATGTAACATGTTGGATATGAGTTTTTATTCTATTATGCTATGTAAACAAACTTGTATACTCGCCTTTGCTTTTGCATTGAACTCTATTTTAATACATGTTGCAGGTTAATTGTTGAGGAGATATTCAAGATGAAACATGATTTAGGGTGGACTAGATACACATCTAGATTAATCCATCTTTTATTGTTATGTTTTGTTATGAAACAATGTTGTTATCTCTATTTGAATCTTGTATGACGTTTAGTATTGAAATGAAATTTGAATTTAATTAAATATTGTAACATAGTGTTATGAAGTCTCTTGCAATCTATACACACTTCGTCTCATCCCGATGTTTCCGCCATCGGTTGGGGTGTGACAGATTGGTATCAGAGCCATAACTACAGGGAATTAGGAAAAGTAGGAATACTTTAACCTAGTCTATAGTTTTAGAGCTTTATTTTTGTGTTTTGCTTGAAACTACATTGCATGCTACTTTATTTGTCTTTATTCATTCTCTTTTGATCTTTTAAGCATACATGCCACTTATTTGTTAACACTTGACATGCTACACTTGTCTTATTACGTGCTAATACTTGTTTCCTCATTCTACCCTTATGTGTCATTCTTAACATATTTTTATGTGTTAATAATTGTTTCATTATTCCATTCCTTATTTGCTATTCTTGACATGTTTATACTTGTTCGTCTAATCTTTAACAAACACTTTTCCTCTTACATTTTACTCGAGTAATCTAAATCCGACAACACTCATATTGTACCAAAGAGACAAGTTTACCAAAATAGGCGTGAAACCCACAATTTGGTAAACAACTCTCATCCCGCTTGATTTCATTTTTGTTGCACGAAATTACACCATTAAGTTAGGAGTGAAATCCACATCTTAATGGAAATTTCAAATTTCAAATTCAATTTCTAGTGGACCCTCGTTAACGTGTCGAAATTAAATTTTGACCCAACGAGTACCAACCACACTTAGGGTACGAACTCGTCAAGCTAGGGGCGAAACCCGCATCTAGTCGACTAGTCCCACTCCTTGATTTTTACAAATCCCGCCAAGTCTCGAATTTTCGATCGTATTGGAGCATGTAGTAACCGGAAGGGTGAATACCGTTAACCGACTTGTCGGCGAGAGTATACCACCTATTAGGCCAAAACATGCTTCTCAATTTCAAGAGATCTTTCGACCACTTTGGTTAGTCGACGTTCCGTTTGGAACCACCCAAGTTTTGATTCGAACTTACGCTTTAATATTCTCGATCTTTTATGATGAAACTCTCTCTTGTCAATTTTGAACCATTTTTTTTTGAGATTTCATTTTGCGCACACATTGTACTATTATTTTTCATACGATTATACACTATTAGCATGCATAATTTCACGTAATTTTATTTACACTTTTGTAACAACGAGTGGAGACATATCATCAAGATAGGAGTGATTTCCTTACCTTGACGGTTAACTCCGCTTCTTTTCTCGTCTTACAACGACCTCACCAACGGATTAGGGGTGATTCCCTTACCTAGGTGATCATTACCAAGACTTCCTTTTAATAAACTATATTACGTAAACATAGTCATGTTTATACCCAATCGTTCATCATTAATCAAATTCCTAATTATTTCAAAATGCATTGTTTATATAAACGAATTTCTTATCCTACAATCTAATTTCATATCACTCACGCACACAAAATTCTTAACTTTTACCATAAACGCTCACTCATCGATTTTCAAAATTTCACGAAGTGCTACTTATCAACCTGGTCGGTCTAATAAATCCATGGCCCACACAATTTCATATTCAACGTAATTATTGAAACACGCTCATCTCACTTCATTAAACTAGAGATTTTTATTTTCAATTGGGAGTCAAACCAACGTTTTCGCACACACCTATAAAATATTACAACTATAATTCAACATTTACTAAAACTTCTCTCAAAAGCAATAAAACATTTTATAAAAAATTAAAAAAAACGCTTTTCAACAATCACTAAGTTCATATACCAAATGCCTTTTCTATGGATCAACCTTTTCACAAGAATCTGTAAGCTTCAAAATTACTAATACAAAGTTACTTAAAACGATGCAAACTTATTAAACTCTAGAACTTTTCAAAACCTCACTCGATACATCAATTTATTTTCAAAACACGTGGGCAAAGAAACGTGATAAGGACTGACAAATTTTCAACTTATGTAAACTCCTTTAAAACTATAGTAGCATTTCCATTCGTTTACAAAGTACAACTAACATAATCAATAGATGCTCTATACTCCCTTTACATTCACAAATTAGAGTCTATATTTCGTGACAACTCAAACTATTTTAACTTCGTGTTTTGCTCAAACAACTATATATGTATATCATTTTATGTGTTTTAGTTTATACCGCACGACTATTTCACTTATACACTCATTTTTACCTTCATACTCAAAACTCCTTGGCTTTTTACATGTTTAAATTCATATATTACGATTCATATCATAAACAAAATCATTACATATTACACTCATATCCATATTCGTATTTATACATCTTATGTCTACACTTATATTTATATTTACACATTTATGTTTATTTTCATAATCATATCCATATTCATACGTCTTATATTATACTCATGTTCCCAAATTATACATTTACACTACACTTATATCCAAGTTTGGGTTCATATTAATACAATTATACTTACACTCACATTTGTACAATTACGTTTACACTAATATTCATATTCATGTTTATACTCACACATCCTACTTATACTCATGCTTATTCAACTATGCTTAAACTTATATTCACACCCGTGCATTTTATTCATGCAAATACAATTATGTTTACACTTATATTCATGGTTATAATCGCATTTATACAATTTATGTTAAACTCGTACTCATATATATACTCTCATTTATACGATTTATATTTAGGCTCACGTTCATTCATTTTTGTACTCACATTTATACCCGCTTTTTATACACGTTGTGCTTGTGCTCATACTCTTGTCATACGTTTTGGTGTTTATGCTCACATGCGTATTCACGTTTAAACTTATACTAAGCTCATGCTTTTATTCATACTCAAAATTTATACATTTGCACCTGTTCGCGAGTGAAACCCGAGGGATTCGCTTACGTAGGTTTTATACTATTTGAAACGCAAACATGCTTATATGCTACATTTCTATACGCACACATTCCTATTTTTTTCAAATTTATGTATACCCTGATTCGTACACAACTAGTACAAGCTATGCGGATCATGCGACGATCAATATAATCGCGGGTGCACACGAGATTATAGTGATAGACGCATGAGAATCATAGAGTGTACTATTGTCTATGGTAAGACACAGAACGTAACAGGACACGAATAACGAAACGGACGTGACATGGTCAAAACATGATGGATATGCCGCTGGTACTTCCTATACATAAGTGTTTTCATCATGCTACCAAACTTTCGTAAAACGTGTCGTGAGAAATTCGGTGTTTTGCAGACCTACTTAGACCTGATAAGTAAACTTTAACAACTCACAAACGCATTAAATCCGATTATCCACGATGAGACTTCATTCTTAGCACGCTACTTTCGTCTATCAGATACTTATACTATTCTCATACTCATAATCGTTATTAGATCAATCATTCACCCTTATAGCTCAATTATTCTCTGTTGTCTCAAACTCGAAAGCCTTAGTTTTAAACAATCCCCTTCTATTTGCCAAAACCCTTTTCAAGTCTTCCTTCTGAATAAATTTCGGGACGAAATTTCCTAAAGGAGGGAAGACTGTAACGCTCCGCGTTTTCACAACTTTCCATATTTAGAAACCGTTGTCCATATCCCTATTTTTGGAAACTTTGGATCCTTGCATTAGCCGTTTCGTTATAATCGTCAAAAAAAATCTTTATTTTTAATCTGATTCGTGATAAGAAAATGGTTATTTATTCAAGGTTTAATTAATTAAATTAATTGATTTTACAATTTAAAAAGTTTATTTTTATAATAAATCTAAGTTAGTCTCGTTAGCTTTTAAAGTTAGTAAAATAACAAACTAACCTAGTTAGTTTGATTTATAAAGTTTGTTTCCTTTTAAAAACAATATAACTTAGTTAAATTTAAGGGATTGTGAGTATTTTGTTAAATCTTGAACTCACAGGGACTATATTGGTTCTTTTTCTAAAACTAAAAAGTTGAACCCTAATCCCTCTCGTTTATATGTGCAGTCACACAAACAACCTAAACTTTTCACCTCCCTATCCCCATCTTCTTCATTACATCTTTGGAGAAACCCTAGTGAGCACACTAAGCAGCCAGCCACACATCACTACTGTCTTCAACTCCCATCTCTCGGTCCCTCCTTCTCGTCTGAATACCGACGGCTCCGGCAACCGGAGCCACTTCAGGCGACCACAACACCCCTCCCCCCACCTCTGCTCAACTGAACGACCGGCCACCACCGTGGTGGTGGCGGCACACATCGACGACAGAGATGGAGAGCAGAAAATGGGAGAGAGAGAGAGAGGAACGAGAGAGAGGGACTCGATCAATGGAAGAGAGAAAGGGACGGCGAGCGGCGACGGCGGCCGGCGACGACTCACGGCGGCGGCAATGGAAGTGACGGCGGCGGTTCAAGGCCTTCGACAGTTCCGGTTCGTCTCCGGCGGGTCTGGTTCATGTTTGCGGATCGTGTTTTGGGCCAGCAGGATCAAGTCGGTTGCATTCCGGTAAGGTTTTGAGCTCTATTTCGCTTAAACTTCGATTTCATTCCAAATCAGTTTCCGTTATGAATCTCATTTTTGGTTTGGTTTCGGCTTAGCTCTCGGCTGCACATCTCGGGTAAACAGTGGACTCGGGAAACCTTCGGATGATGCAGGACAGTTTTTTTCAGAATCTTGAGTTACTTCGATTTCAGTTTTGGATCCTATTCCGATTCGGGTTTAAGTCCGGTCAGTTTGGAGTCGGAGTTCAACCGTTGCTTCGATCCACCGTTGGTATACTTCCCCTTTTATCGATTATCGTTCTTTAATAGAATCTTTATACCGTAATTCTGTTAGTGCTTATTTTGTTGTTTGATACTTGGTTTACACGTCGTGATAAGTCATGCTTATAACTATTTTCTATAAATTGGGACTCTGAACGATTATTAAATAAGTAATAACTCAATGTATTCATTAAATAAGTAATAACTCATAAAAGCATGTTTTATTATTTTGTGAATTAAAAGAAACAGCCATTAACGATGATTTAAATTTTTGATTTTATATATATATATATATATATATATATATATTGTATTGTTTATTGTAGCGATTTGAAAACATTTAATCGACACATGTGAGTTGTCGGGATCGTCAAAAAACAGAGGAAACACTGCCCGTTTTTGTAAAATTTCATAAAACGAAACGTGCAAATTTTATAGAAGTCCTTTTTTTATAAAGAAAATATAAATTTTATTGTTTTGTCGCGAAACCGAACTTTATATAACTTGTAAACGTACATATAAATGTATCGGATTCAAATAATTTTAAATATAAATGTGTATCTATTTTGACCATACTTCTACAATATTTTCGATAAACTTAATTTAGAAATTTTTACATAAACTATATAAACAAATACATATGTATAAATATATACATACTTATCCATCGACTCGTTATACTCTAAAA
Organism: Helianthus annuus; assembly: GCF_002127325.2. NCBI lineage: Eukaryota > Viridiplantae > Streptophyta > Magnoliopsida > Asterales > Asteraceae > Helianthus > Helianthus annuus. Next base: position 100,996,095 of record NC_035441.2, on the reverse strand, counting down.
TTCCACTTCAAATCTACCGTCATAATTCCGTTTACTCATGCACCATCGTTTGCCCATATAGGGTGACTGCGGTGTTCCATCATCCTTACCTCACACTCGTCGACACTTGGATAATCGGAAGACTTAGCAATTTTGTGAGTATACTCGATCCCTTTTTCCCCTTTACACTTTGGGATGCAACATGTATACCTATTTTCAAAACAACTTTTATGCTTAAACAAAACATACTCTATCTATGAACGAGACATGAAACTATTGTGAATATTTGCTATGCTTGTATGCTCTATGAACGATTTGGAACGTTATATGCTCATTAACTTTGCTAGCCCACCTTAACAATTATAACGCTATAGGATTGACGCCCCGCCCGTTATTCTTGTGGGTATTGTTAAGTTAAACTTTACTATCCCGCTAAACTTTTGGGATTAGGCTTGTTATGCGTTGTATTCTTGGGTTTGATCATATAGTACGCCAAAAATTGCATTGCTAGTAAATTTATTCACTATGTAACATGTTGGATATGAGTTTTTATTCTATTATGCTATGTAAACAAACTTGTATACTCGCCTTTGCTTTTGCATTGAACTCTATTTTAATACATGTTGCAGGTTAATTGTTGAGGAGATATTCAAGATGAAACAAGATTTAGGGTGGACTAGATACATACCTAGATTAATCCATCTTTTATTGTTATGTTTTGTTATGAAACAATGTTGTTATCTCTATTTGAATCTTGTATGACGTTTAGTATTGAAATGAAATTTGAATTTAATTAAATATTGTCACATAGTGCTATGAAGTCTCTTGCAATCTATACACACTTCGTCTCATTCCGATGTTTCCGCCATCGGTTAGGGTGTGACAAATGAGGTCGATACGAAAGTCGATATCACGACTTGGTGGTAGTCCGGGAAGATCGTCAGGGAACACCTGAGGAAATTCACGAACCATTGGAACGTCTTTGACTTCAACTTTCTTTTTCTTTTCCTTCTCCGCTACTACAATGTTGGCCAAGAAGGCTCGGTATTCCTTGCAGAGATACTTGTTGGCTTGAATACAGGACATGAGCTTGAGACCTTTCGACGCTGTTTCACCATACACACACAATAGATCACCATTCGCGAGCGAGAATCGAATCATCTTTTCGAAGCACACAACTTCGGCATGGTTTTCACGAAGAAAGTCCATGCCTATTATGACGTCAAAACTTCCGAGTTGCATTGGAATAAGGTCAATTGGAAAGATGTGATTGTTGAGTTCGAGAGTACAATCACGGAGTACTGAATTAACGGCAATAGTTCTTCCTGTAGCAACTTCGACTTCAAATGACGAGGATAGATAGGAGCGCTTACGACTAAGGAGCTTCTCGAATTCAAATGACACAAAGCAGTTATCGGCTCCAGTATCAAACAAACATGATGCATAAATACCATTCACAAGGAACGTACCATTAACCACGTTGATATCCGCCTGAGCCTGGCGGGCATTGATGTTGAAGGTTCGGGCATGGGCTGCTTGCTGCTGTTGCTGAGGCTGTTGTTATGGCTGCTGTTGTTGTGGCTGCTGTTGTTGCTGCTGGGGCTCTTGCTTAACCACCCTGTTCGGGCATCTGTTGGCAAAGTGGTTAGGGTCACCACATGCAAAGCAGACTCGAGCATTAGTTCCTGGTGCTTGAGCTGCCTGTTGGCCTTGAGGGGCAGGGAGCAAAGCTTGGTTGACCGTGGCTTGAACTGGGGCATGACGGGGACCATAGCGACAGTTCGCAGTGAAATGACCGTACAGGTTGCAGTGAGCGCAAAAACGACAAGCTAGACCCACTGGATGATGATACGAACATGTCAGGCAGAGTGGGTGAGGGCCTGTGTATGCACGCTTCGCTGGCGGTGCATTGATCACTGGAGCTGAGCGCTGGTGCTGCTGCTGTTGAACTGGTACAGCTTGCAGAGGAGCAGCAGTGGTTGCTGTCACACCCCCAAAATCCACCCGCGGAGTACCACCGCTTGGAGGCGTGACATGACCAGGATCAAGCCACCAATCATATTGAACATGTAAATAAGTAGTAATAGTTAACCATCAATACGAAAGGTGTTTTCAAAACCAACATAATCAAGTGTAGCGGAAGCATAAATGTGAAAACCCAAACATAAGTATTAAGTGTGTAATGTCATAAATGTTTAGCAAGCATTCACGAATCTTTGTCCACAACGACCTGCTCCTCCTTGTGCAAGCTCCATATGTACCTAAGGTCCTGCAAGGCATGCAGCAGAGAGTCAACAACTAGTTGAGCGAGTTCACAGTGTACAGTTCAGTAATAGTATGAGTAGTATTATGTTCGTTCGTTTAGTCATGTATCATATTAGTTTCCATCGCGGGCCTCTTGGCATGTATGCGAAGATTTGGGGAAATACTCCCAAGTATTCTAGACTACGTATATTTGTATCGCGGCCACCCTGGCATTACTTGCGAAGTTTTAGTATGTATAGTTCGCGACCTTCCTAGGCATGTGTGCGAATGATTAGTCATAATATCGCGGCCAACCCCCGGCGTGTGTGCGAAAATCAGTTCAATTGGTATACTAGTCTAGCCGTATCTTATCATTACTCTTCCTCACCCGAGGACCATATCATTAGGTTCTATTAACTAACTATGTACAAAAAATCATCCAAATCCCATTCCCACCCAGGGAACCCCATGCCTTGGCTGTGTGAACTCACCTTGGTTTGCTCGGCAGATACACAGAAAGTCGGTTAAACTATATAGCGATCAACCACGTCCTAGCATGGTTATTATACAAGTCAGGTTCGTATTCAAGTATAACACGTATGTCCTACACGTATTGTACACAAGTATAAACATGGCATGCACAAGTATTCGTAGCAGTTCAACAGCAATCACGTAACAAATCCAAGTATCCGGCCCAATTAATTGGGCTCGTAACAGAGACAGTCCAATAGTGTCCAAGTGCTCACGGTCTCGAGTCGAGACTAACGATCTCGAGTCGAGACTAGGCGGTCTCTAGTTGTACTGGTTTTCGGGGTCTCGAGTCGCAACAAAGGAGATCTCGAGTTGTCATGGTCTGGTCGAGACTACACGGTCTCGAGTCGCAACCGAACCCGCAACCGTGGTCTCGGTTGTGCTGTTTGTGGTCTCGAGTCGAGACTGTGGGTTTCCGACTCGCAACCCTGGTCGAGTCCAGCAGATTGTAACAACTTTCCATAATTCTAGTTCATCAATTCCTTGATGTTAGCAAACAGATTAGTCAGTTTCACAATCAGATCAATCATTCACAATTTCATAACATCTTCAAACATGTTCATATACGTTCATATCATATCAAGAACAACCATTTACCAACATGCAGAACATATGATCGGATTCATGTGATTAACCAAGTTATAAACTATCATGCAACCTAATTCATAATCACACTCATAAGTCATGCTCATCACAGCCGATTAATAAGAATTCGGTCCATCATGCAGCCAATCCGATTTACAACAAGAACAATAACAAGGATAGTAAACTTCTATCCGGTTATCATGCATACAACATATCCAATTCACAAGTATATCATTCATACACACCGTATCATGGCAAACATAATATATAAATAATCACACGAACAAGGTGATACACTAACCAATTGAAGGAGAGAGAGCAAGAGTTGATCCGAACACCACAAGTTCCGATGGGGAATTGTTTGGCTGCCGTCAAGTTCGTGAAGGAGAGGAACCGAACTAGGGTTTTGTGTGTGAAGGTGTTTTGCAAGAATAATGAGAGGCATACTCCATCCTCTATTCGTATAAAGGGAGTGGTCCGGCCCATCATGGGCTGCCCCTTTGGTCCGAATCAAGAGATAAGGCCCGAAGTGGGCTTGTGCGGTCGTGTGTAATGCTGTGCGATCGGATCAGGTTGTGCGTATGGGCCATTAAATACACATATACATTACATTACACAAAACACATAACATTCAATCATACATTAAATCAAATAATATAGCTCACATAAGCACGTAACGTTACACAAAGTAGGTTCGAAATACGAGTTGTCACAGTTGCGGCAGCACAGCTCTTGTTGCTGGAGCTGTTGTTCTACTTCTTCCTTCTTGAGGACCTTGAGGATTGAGCAGATGAGTCGGTGGCTGCTGCGGTGGCTTGGTGCAGAGACTTGGTTGGCTTATCCCAAAAACCAGACTTTGCTCGCTTATCATTGATCTCAGCGGCGAGTAGGTAGGTTTCTTTGATAGTTGCTGGCTTGGCGGCGTGAACAAAGTCGGCTACACAATCGGGCAGAGCTCGGATATACTTCTTGATGGCTTGATCTGAGGTCTTGACTTGATCAGGACAGATGATGCTAAGCTGCTTGAAGCAGGCAGTGAGAGCAGCGTTGTCTCCATCCTTCTGCTTGATTCCCCAGAACTCGTCCCCCAGCTTTTGGCGTTCATGAGGAGGGCAGAATTCGTCGATCATGATTGCCTTCAACTCCTTCCATGTTAGCCCGTAAGCTGCATCATTTCCGCGCTTGTTTCGTTCGGCCGTCCACCAGTCTAGAGCATGGGACTGGAAGACGCCTGTAGCATTGAGGGTGCGGAGAGGTTTAGGACATCCGCTCTGGCGCAGAGTGACTTCGACCGAGTCGAACCAGTGAAACATGGCTGTAGGACCATCTTCGCCAATGAACTCTTTTGGTCCGCATGCTTTGAACTGCTTAAAGCTGAAAGCAGCCTTGCTTGATTCCATAGGGTTTTCAGCTCGAGATTCTTCCGACGTTTTGCTGGCATTTTCATACACCTCACTCACGGCTTTCGCCACTTGCTTGGAGATGATAGTAGCGAGGCGTCGGTCTCTCTTTTCTTGGCGAGTCAAATGGTGTCGGGATCCAGACGACGACATGGTCTGCATTAGACATCGTCACGAGACTCAACACAACGAAATCGAATCTCCCCTCACACGTCTAATACTGTCTAAAGCTTAGAATCACGTCGAATCACGTATCATGTAACTTATAAGCACATAATCAAAGATACACACAGTCAGAGAGCACAGAAGTACACAGAACACAGAATCACAGAAGCAGAGAAGCACATAAGCACATAGAACACAGAAGCACAGAAGCACATAAACACTAAAGCACGTAACCATTTAATCACAGAAGCAGTCAGACAACAGAAACCTATCCTTCAAAGCTCGCGTGTCGTTCGGTTAGCATGTCGAATAGCATCGTATTAGCCTAACTTAGTCGTATAGCATAACATAGTGTGATATCGTCTAGAGTTGCGACAACTGGATATCGAATTGAGATAGAACAATAAATGCGAGTCGTGTGTGTCAATTGAAATAATAGCAAAATCGAATAATATCCCAAAATTTAAACACGTAAACAGATAAAGCACACAGTAACACATAAAATCAACGAGTCATCCGAGTGCGCGACTGCGGTTCTCAGAATCGAAACATATAAAATCGAGTGATAGATTGTCTGCGGCTACTAGACATCGACTACCCAAGGCAACTCGACTATTCACAATAGACTTGTCATCATTTTCGAATCTAGAGGTCGTGTTTCTGCCTCGATTCTTGGGCATTCCACACGCGTTCCCTAGGTCATACTTGTGAGTTCAGGTCGTTGGAGTCCGTCGAGGCCTTGGTGAGAGAAATAAAGCCCAGAACAAACTGCCAAGGTTAGGGTTTCACCCCTTGGCTTAGCAATTTCTTCCTTGTTTTAAGAAAATTCAAGGAGAAATTTCGTCAAAATGGGGGTTTCACACCTGTTTTGGTATAATTCTCCTCGTTTGTTGGTGGAAAATAGTGAGATAAGCATGAATAAACGAATAAAATCAGCATAAGTCAGGCAGTTTGGTCAGGAGTTTGCGGCTTTCACACCTATTCCTAACCAAATCTCCCGACTTTATTTGAAAACTCGAGTGCAGTGTTAGTGAAGGATTGCAGAATAAGCACATAAACTGGGTCTGTTGGTTCCTAACTATAGTCTAGGTCTCTAAGACAGCGACTCGGACTAGGTCGTGTCTAACCTAAGTCCCTATAGTTATGGCTCTGATACCAATCTGTCACACCCCAACCTGATGGCGGAAACATCGAGGCGCGGCACTGAGCGAAACAGATTGTTCAGAAGTTTTCATAACAACTATTTATATAATCCCGTTAAAGATACATCCCATACCGTATCCCGAATAAACAAACATATTATTACAGATAATCATCCAAACAAGAAGTTTTGTTCCGACAACTCAGATTTATTATTACAGACAATTGTTTATTATTTCTAGACTCCCTAGCCTCGATTTCATCACCGCGCACCTAAGCATCCTAGCAACTTAAGCACCTGTCACATACGTTAAAATAAAGTCAATACATGAAATGTAAAGGTGAGCATACAAGTTTGATAATAGCATATAGAGTTCGAATAGTTTACGCATAACCAGCACGTACACAGAAGAAAACGAAGCATGTTAATTATCGACATGGACCTATCGATACCAATGACTGCGGGTTGACCATCCGAGACGGTTCGCAATACATGATTACCACCGTAATCCATGCAAGTAATTGTCCTTAACAACCCCCGTGTGAACGGGTGCTAAGTCCAAACTATAGTACTACGTCGTTAAGGCAGGTAGACAGCATTCCACGTGTAAACACAATCAACAAGCATTCATTAAGTCACGTAATACATGCATATTGGTTAGCGTTTAAATAGTTTGAGTAGTGTGATCGTTTGTGTTTTAATATAAGCAACGTATGTAACACCCAAAAGTGCTAAAAGCAAAAAGGGATCGAGTATACTCACAGTGATTGATTATGGATTGAAAGGAGCGCTGAGAGTAGGGTTAGCCTGAATAGTTCGATAGCACAACAATGAGTAACGTGGAAATGCAAACAAGTGTGAATGGATCGAATAGGCTGGTCGATCGAACGGCAGGTTCGATCGAACAGTCTGTTCGATCGACTGGCATATCCGATTGGACAGTCTTGTTCGATCGGCCAGTAGGCTCGATCGGCTGGGCCATTCGAGTGGATTGTTTCTTCCTCTGGTGTGTTTGTGTTTGAGGATTTGAGCTTTTGAAGTTTTCGTTGTAGTATATGAGAACACTGAAGTGTTCTTACCTTTCAAGTCGATCGATCGAACGGTTCGTTCGATCGGCTAGCTCACTCGATCGGCTAGGAACTTCAGAATTAGTCCTCAACTGAATGTCACTCGATCGGACAACATGTTCGATCGGGTGGCATTCCCAACTACGAACGAGTTGTAAAATCGATCAAGTGTTGAAGGGTAGTATCTCATGATCCAAAGAATAATGTTCACCAGACACAGTTCGATCGAACATCTCTTCCTCAATACTATGCTTCATGAAATTTTAAAAGTGTGGGACCATGTGCTAGCCGATCGGCTGGTATGTCCGATCGGCTGGGCTGTTCGAACAGCCTAGTCGTTCGGCCAGCAAGTCTGACCTGGTCGGCCTTTCGTCTAACACTTGGCTGTTTGATTCTTTGTCATTCTTTCATGGTATCTTGACAACGAGTTGCACTATGATAACCTCCGTTCCTACTTTTTTCTTTGGCTCGGACAGGAATCACCCAAGTCCGGCCGGTGAACGGTTCGGAACGTTGGTTTAGAGTTTAACCCATTGTCGGTGAACCTTGTATATAGAATCCGAATCTTAAACCTTTTAACTGTTAGAATGATTAGTTAGCCGATTCAAGCTCCGTTTCTAACGGGTTGAAGGTATTAAGTGTAAAAGAGTTGAAAGAAAGTTGGGATTCCTTCTTTCAATCCTTCACAACATGTGAATGTTTAGATCTTTGATGGATCTTAACTTTTTTATGTGGAAATCGGTTAGATCTAAGCTATTCATGGTTGAATGAGGCCAACGTTTGATGTTCTTCAAGAACACCATGATGACATCACCCAAGAACACTTAGATCTTGGTGATTTCACGGTTAGAAATCGAGTTTTGAAAGATAGAAAGGTGTAGAATCAAGTAATGATCAAAACGTACAAGAATTAGAGTGAAAACTTACCGGAGTTGAGAGAAATCTGAGAAAAGGTGAAGAATAGGAGCTGGCCGGTCAGAACTTTCCAAAAGTGGAAATGAAGACAAGGACAGCCCTATTTATAGGCTTCCAAAAGGGGAAAGTGGCAGCCGATCGGCCAGGAGCTCCGATCGAGTGGGCTGCTCGATCGGCTAGGAAGATGCTAGCCGATCGGCTGGCCTGTTCGATCCGGAAGCCTCCTGTTCGATCCGCGACACACTTTGAGTATTTCGTGACGATTTTCGATGTTTCAATTTCGATGAACGATGATACGAATACGATAGGGTTCCTAGTCAAATTACTTTCAGTAGTTGGGACTATATCTACATACAAGCATCTACATTTCATGCTTCGTTGTCGGTTTCGATTGAGTTCGATTGTCTTTTCGAGTTTCGATTCGAGTTTCGATTGATTTGCTTGAATACCACACCAAACATAAAGTAAACATGCACAAGTAACACATAAGGCACACACACACGTATAACAATACCACAATTCGCGTAATTCGAGTCTCGAGTTCGATGATTGTTAGATCGGTTTGATTACTGATTAGTTAACTTTATCGCATTGTTAATTCCTATCATTCACAGTCGTAGATCGGTTCGCGTTAAAAACATTCGATTACTTTGGTTTTTGCTGATTACAACACTTACTCCACATAATACAACTAGAACATAAAGTAGACTATCTACAGTCAAAGGAAACCAAAGTAGACTTGGACTTTGACTTTGACATTCGAAAACACGGGGTGTTACAGCCTCCCCTTGTTTAGGGAATTTCGTCTCGAAATTAGGCTCGAAGGCTACACAACGCCGTGATTTACCAATTTGATGCTTCAGATCTATTTATTTAAACAACTGCGGGTACTTGGCCTTCATGTCGCTTTCGAGTTCCCAAGTGAACTCCGCGCCTCGTTTGCCTTCCCATCGGACCTTCACGATCGGGATGCGAGAGCGCCTGAGTTGCTTGGTTTGGCGATCCATGATTTCGACAGGCTTTTCCACGAAGTGTAATGTTTCGTTGATCTGAAGATCGTCGAGCGGTACGATTAGATCATGATCAGCAAGGCATTTTTGGAGGTTAAAGACGTGGAAAGTCGGGTGGATGTTAGTGAGTTCCTCCGGTTATTCGAGTCTGTAGGCGACTTTTCCGATTCTTTCCAGAATCCTAAAAGGTCCAACATATCGAGGCGCGAGTTTCCCTTTCTTGCCGAATCGGACTACACCCTTCCAAGGCGATACCTTTAGGAGTACGTAGTCACCAACTTCAAACTCAAGGGGCTTGCGTCTTTTATCGGCGTAACTTTTCTGTCTGTTCCGAGCTTTCACCTAGTTGTCTCGAATTTGGTGGATTTTGTCAGTCGTTTCTTGTAGAATCTCGGGACCGGTTAGTTGCGAGTGACCGATCTCGTGCCACACAATAGGCGATCGACATCTTCTACCATACAAAGCCTCGAAAGGTGCCATTTGAATGCTGGCATGATAGCTATTATTGTACGAGAATTCCACCAATGGCAGGTGTTTGTTCCAACTACCACCAAAATCTATGACACACGCTCGGAGCATGTCTTCAAGAGTACGGATCGTTCTTTCAGTCTGTCCGTCGGTTTGAGGATGGAACGCGGTACTCAGATTAAGCGACGTACCAATGTCCGCTTGAAACGTTTTCCACAATCGCGAAGTGAACCGCGCGTCAGGTCTGAAATGATGTCACGAGGAGTACCGTGATTACAAATAATCTCGTCGGTGTAGATTTGGGCTAGTCGTTCCACCTTGTAGTCTTCTCGTATCGGCAAAAAGTGGGCTGATTTCGTTAGACGATCGACTATGACCCAAATACTGTCGTGACCTGATGGCGTGGGCGGGAGTTTTGTTATGAAATCCATAGCTTTACTCTCCCACTTCCATATAGGTATCGGCGGTTGTTCGAGTAAGCCAGAAGGTCTTTGATGTTCAGCCTTGACTCTTGCACAAGTTAAGCAGCTTCCAACATAGAGGGCGATATCCCGTTTCATGCCCGGCCACCAGTACTTATAGCGAAGGTCCTGGTACATCTTGTCAGCACCGGGATGAATGGAGTATCGGGATTTATGGGCTTCATTCATGATAATCTTTCGCAATTCGGTCCGCTTAGGGATCCAAATTCGATCCAGATAATAGAATATCCCATCTGATTTGCTTACCAACTGAGCTCCATCGTGATAGATTCTCTCCTTCTTCAATGTACGCTCGTTAAAGCAAGCATGTTGAGCTTCACGAATAAGGGTTTCGAGATTGTGCTGGGCTTGGATGTTTCGGATACTGAGCACGTAACTCTTTCTGCTGAGTACGTCGGCAACCACATTTGCCTTGCCTGGGTGATAACGAATCTCACAGTCGTAATCGTTGAGAAGTTCTACCCATCGGCGTTGACGCATATTAAGCTCTCTCTGATTAAAGATGTGTTGTAAACTTCTGTGATCAGTGTAGATTGTACACCTAGTGCCATACAGGTAGTGTCGCCAAATCTTCAATGCGAAGATAACCGCGCCTAGCTCGAGGTCATGGGTTGTATAGTTCTTCTCGTGGATCTTGAGCTGACGAGATGCGTAGGCTATAACCTTGTCTCGCTGCATGAGAACACAGCCGAGACCAAGGTTAGAAGCATCACAGTAGACAATGAAGTTGTCGCCTCCGTCGGGCAGCGTAAGAATTGGAGCGTTGCACAGCATATGCTTGAGGGTTTGGAAGGCAGTCTCTTGCGCGTTTCCCCACACAAAAGGCTTGTCCTTATGAGTAAGAACGGTAAGTGGCACAGCGATCTTGGAGAATCCTTCAATGAATCGTCGATAATAGCCCGCTAGTCCGAGAAAAGAACGAACTTCAGACAGGTTCTTAGGCGTAATCCAGCTTTTGACACCTTCAATCTTCGCGGGATCGACATGGATACCTTGACTATTCACGATGTGACCCAGAAATTGGACTCCCTCCAACCAGAACTCGCACTTGGAGAATTTGGTGTAGAGTTGGTTCCCCTGGAGTAACTCGAGAACCAAACGTAGATGATGCGCGTGTTCGGCTTTCGTTTTGGAATAAATCAATACATCGTCGATGAATACGATGACGAAACGGTCAAGGTATGGCTTACACACACGATTCATCAGATCCATAAAAACCGCGGGTGCATTGGTTAGACCAAAGGGCATAACAACAAATTCGTAATGGCCATAACGGGTTCGGAAAGCGGTTTTAGGAATGTCTTCCTCTTGAATCCGTAGCTGATGATATCCTGAACGCAGATCGATCTTAGAGAAACATGCTGCACCTTGTAGCTGATCAAACAAATCGTCAATTCGGGGTAAGGGGTATCGGTTCTTGATGGTTAGCTTATTCAATTCCCGATAGTCGATGCACATCCGGAACGATCCATCCTTCTTTTTGACAAAAAGGACTGGCGCGCCCCAAGGAGAGGTGCTTGGGCGAATAAAGCCTTTTTCGAGTAATTCCTGGAGTTGGTTCGAGAGTTCCCGCATTTCGGATGGTGCTAGTCGGTAAGGGGCTTTGGCAACGGGGTTAGCTCCAGGAATGAGGTCGATACGAAAGTCGATATCACGACTTGGTGGTAGTCCGGGAAGATCGTCAGGGAACACCTGAGGAAATTCACGAACCACTGGAACGTCTTTGACTTCAACTTTCTTTTTCTTTTCCTTCTCCGCTACTACAATGTTGGCCAAGAAGGCTCGGTATTCCTTGCGGAGATACTTGTTGGCTTGAATACAGGACATGAGCTTGAGACCTTTCGACGCTGTTTCACCGTACACACACAATAGATCACCATTCGCGAGCGAGAATCGAATCATCTTTTCGAAGCACACAACTTCGGCATGGTTTTCACGAAGAAAGTCCATTCCTATTATGGCGTCAAAACTTCCGAGTTGCATTGGAATACGGTCAATTGGAAAGATGTGATTGTTGAGTTCGAGAGTACAATCACGGAGTACTGAATTAACGGCAATAGTTCTTCCTGTAGCAACTTCGACTTCGAATGACGAGGATAGATAGGAGCGCTTACGACTAAGGAGCTTCTCGAATTCAAATGACACAAAGCAGTTATCGGCTCCAGTATCGAACAAACATGATGCATAAATACCATTCACAAGGAACGTACCACTAACCACGTTGTTATCCGCCTGAGCCTGGCGGGCATTGATGTTGAAGGTTCGGGCATGGGCTGCTTGCTGCTGTTGCTGAGGCTGCTGTTGTGGCTGCTGCTGGGGCTCTTGCTTAACCACCCTTGCATCTTGCATCTGTTGGCAAAGTGGTTAGGGTCACCACATGCAAAGCAGACTCGAGCATTAGCTCCTGGTGCTTGAGCTGCCTGTTGGCCTTGAGGGGCAGGGAGCAGAGCTTGGTTGACCATGGCTTGAACTGGGGCTTGACGGGGACCATAGTGACAGTTCGCAGTGAAATGACCGTACAGGTTGCAGTGAGCGCAAAAACGACAAGCTAGACCCACTGGATGATGATACGAACATGTCGGGCAGAGTGGGTGAGGGCCTGTGTATGCACGCTTCGCTGGCGGTGCATTGATCACTGGAGCTGAGCGCTGGTGCTGCTGCTGTTGAACTGGTACAGCTTGCAGAGGAGCAGCAGTGGTTGCGGCAGCACAGCTCTTGTTGCTGGAGCTGTTGTTCTTCTTCTTCCTTCTTGAGGACCTTGGGGATTGAGCAGATGAGTCGGTGGGTGCTGCGGTGGCTTGGTGCAGAGACTTGGTTGGCTTATCCCAAAAACCAGACTTTACTCGCTTATCATTGATCTCAGCGGCGAGTAGGTAGGTTTCTTCGATAATTGCTGGCTTGGCGGCGTGAACAAAGTCGGCTACACAATCGGGCAGAGCTCGGATATACTTCTTGATGGCTTGATCTGAGGTCTTGACTTGATCAGGACAGATGATGCTAAGCTGCTTGAAGCGGGCAGTGAGAGCAGCGTTGTCTCCATCCTTCTGCTTGATTCCCCAGAACTCGTCCTCCAGCTTTTGGCGTTCATGAGGAGGGCAGAATTCGTCGATCATGATTGCCTTCAACTCCTTCCATGTTAGCCCGTAAGCTGCATCATTTCCGCGCTTGTTTCGTTCGGCCGTCCACCAGTCTAGAGCATGGGACTGGAAGACGCCTGTAGCATTGAGGGTGCGGAGATGTTTAGGACATCCGCTCTGGCGCAGAGTGACTTCGACCGAGTCGAACCAGTGAAACATGGCTGTAGGACCATCTTCGCCAGTGAACTCTTTTGGTCCGCATGCTTTGAACTGCTTAAAGCTGAAAGCAGCCTTGCTTGATTCCTTAGGGTTTTCAGCTCGAGATTCTTCCGACGTTTTGCTGGCATTTTCATACACCTCACTCACGGCTTTCGCCACTTGCTTGGAGATGATAGCAGCGAGGCGTCGGTCTCTCTTTTCTTGGCGAGTCAAATGGTGTCGGGATCCAGACGACGACATGGTCTGCATTAGACATCGTCACGAGACTCAACACAACGAAATCGAATCTCCCCTCACACGTCTAATACTGTCTAAAGCTTAGAATCACGTCGAATCACGTATCACGTAACTTATAGGCACATAATCACAGATACACACAGTCAGAGAGCACAGAAGTACACAGAACACAGAATCACAGAAGCAAAGAAGCACATAAGCACATAGAACACAGAAGCACATAAACACCAAAGCACGTAACCATTTAATCACAGAAGCAGTCAGAAAACAGGAAACCTATCCTTCAAAGCTCGCGTGTCGTTCGATTAGCATGTCGAATAGCGTCGTATTAGCCTAACTTAGTCGTATAGCATAACATAGTGTGATATCGTCTAGAGTTGCGACAACTGGATATCGAATTGAGATAGAACAATAAATGCGAGTCGTGTGTGTCAATTGAAATAATAGCAAAATCGAATAATATCCCAAAATTTAAACACGTAAACAGATAAAGCACATAGTAACACATAAAATCAACGAGTCATCCGAGTGCGCGACTGCGGTTCTCAGAATCGAAACATATAAAATCGAGTGATAGATTGTCTGCGGCTACTAGACATCGACTACCCAAGGCAACTCGACTATTCACAATAGACTTGTCATCATTTTCGACTCTAGAGGTCGTGTTTCTACCTCGATTCTTAGGCATTCCACACGCGTTCCCTAGGTCATACTTGTGAGTTCAGGTCGTTGGAGTCCGTCGAGGCCTTGGTGAGAGAAATACAGTCCAGAACAAACTGCCAAGGTTAGGGTTTCACCCCTTGGCTTAGCAATTTCTTCCTTGTTTTAAGAAAATTCAAGGAGAAATTTCGTCAAAATGGGGGTTTCACACCTGTTTTGGTATAATTCTCCTCGTTTGTTGGTGGAAAATAGTGAGATAAGCATGAATAAACGAATAAAATCAGCATAAGTCAGGCAGTTTGGTCAGGAGTTTGCGGCTTTCACACCTATTCCTAACCAAATCTCCCGACTTTATTTGAAAACTCGAGTGCAGTGTTAGTGAAGGATTGCAGAATAAGCACATAAACTGGGTCTGTTGGTTCCTAACTATAGTCTAGGTCTCTAAGACAGCGACCCGGACTAGGTCATGTCTAACCTAAGTCCCTATAGTTATGGCTCTGATACCAATCTGTCACACCCCAACCTGATGGCGGAAACATCGGGGCGCGGCACTGAGCGAAACAGATTGTTCAGAAGTTTTCATAACAACTATTTATATAATCCAGTTAAAGATACGTCCCATACCGTATCCCGAATAAACAAACATATTATTACAGATAATCATCCAAACAAGAAGTTCTGTTCCGACAACTCAGATTTATTATTACAGACAATTGTTTATTATTTCTAGACTCCCTAGCCTCGATTTCATCACCACGCACCTAAGCATCCTAGCAACTTAAGCACCTGTCACATACGTTAAAATAAAGTCAATACATGAAATGTAAAGGTGAGCATACAAGTTTGATAATAGCATATAGAGTTCGAATAATTTACGCATAACCAGCACGTACACAGAAGAAAACGAAGCATGTTAATTATCGACATGGACCTATCGATACCAATGACTGCGGGTTGACCGTCCGAGACGGTTCGCAATACATGATTACCACCGTAATCCATGCAAGTAATTGTCCTTAACAACCCCCGTGTGAACAGGTGCTAAGTCCAAACTATAGTACTACGTCGTTAAGGCAGGTAGACAGCATTCCACGTGTAAACACAATCAACAAGCATTCATTAAGTCACGTAATACATGCATATTGGTTAGCGTTCAAATAGTTTGAGTAGTGTGATCGTTTGTGTTTTAATATAAACAACGTATGTAACACCCAAAAGTGCTAAAAGCAAAAAGGGATCGGGTATACTCACAGTGATTGATTATGGATTGAAGGGAGCGCTGAGAGTAGGGTTAGCCTGAATAGTTCGATAGCACAACAATGAGTAATGTGGATATGCAAACAAGTGTGAATGGATCGAATAGGCTGGTCGATCGAACGGCAGGTTCAATCGAACGGTCTGTTCGATCGGCTGGCATATCCGATTGGACAGTCTTGTTCGATCGGCCAGTAGGCTCGATCGGCTGGGCCATACGAGTGGATTGTTTCTTCCTCTGGTGTGTTTGTGTTTGAGGATTTGAGCTTTTGAAGTTTTCGTTGTAGTATATGAGAACACTGAAGTGTTCTTACCTTTCAAGTCTATCGATCGAACGGTTCGTTCGATCGGCTAGCTCACTCGATCGGCTAGGAACTTCAGAATTAGTCCTCAACTGAATGTCACTCGATCGGACAGCATGTTCGATCGGGTGGCATTCCCAACTACGAACGAGTTGTAAAATCGATCAAGTGTTGAAGGGTAGTATCTCATGATCCGAAGAGTAATGTTCACCAAACGCAGTTCGATCGAACATCTCTTCCTCAATACTATGCTTCTTGAAATTTTAAAAGTGTGGGACCATGTGCTAGCCGATCGGCTAGCCCGGTCGATCGGCTGGTATGTCCGATCGGCTGGGCTGTTCGAACAGCCTAGCCGTTCGGCCAGCAAGTCTGACCTGGTCGGCCTTTCGTCTAACACTTGGCTGTTTGATTCTTTGTCATTCTTTCATGGTATCTTGACAACGAGTTGCACTATGATAACCTCCGTTCCTACTTATTTCTTTGGCTCGGACAGGAATCACCCAAGTCCGGCCGGTGAACGGTTCAGAACGTTGGTTTAGAGTTTAACCCATTCTCGGTGAACCTTGTATATAGAATCCGAATCTTAAACCTTTTAACTGTTAGAATGATTAGTTAGCCGGTTCAAGCTCCGTTTCTAACGGTTTGAAGGCATTAAGTGTAAATGAGTTGAAAGAAAGTTGGGATTCCTTCTTTCAATCCTTCACAACATGTGAATGTTTAGATCTTTGATGGATCTTAACTTGTTTATGTGGAAATCGGTTAGATCTAAGCTATTCATGGTTGAATGAGGCCAAAGTTTGATGTTCTTCAAGAACACCATGATGACATCACCCAAGAACACTTAGATCTTGGTGATTTCACGGTTAGAAATCGAGTTTTGAAAGATAGAAAGGTGTAGAATCAAGTAATGATCAAAACGTACAAGAATTAGAGTGAAAACTTACCGGAGTTGAGAGAAATCTGAGAAAGGTGAAGAATATGAGTTGGCCGGTCAGAACTTTCCAAAAGTGGAAATGAAGACAAAGACAGCCCTATTTATAGGCTTCCAAAAGGGAAAGTGGCAGCCGATCGGCTAGGAGCTCCGATCGAGTGGGCTGCTCGATCGGCTAGGAAGATGCTAGCCGATCGGCTGGCCTGTTCGATCCGGAAGCCTCCTGTTCGATCCGCGACACACTTTGAGTATTTCGTGACGATTTTCGATGTTTCGATTTCGATGAACGATTATACGAATACGATAGGGTTCCTAGTCAAATTACTTTCAGTAGTTGGGACTATATCTACATACAAGCATCTACATTTCACGCTTCGTTGTTGGTTTCGATTGAGTTCGATTGTCTTTTCGAGTTTCGATTTGATTTTCGATTGATTTGCTTGAATACCACACCAAACATAAAGTAAACATGCACAAGTAACACATAAGGCACACACGCACGTATAACAATACCACAATTCGCGTAATTCGAGTCTCGAGTTCGATGATTGTTAGATCGGTTTGATTACTGATTAGTTAACTTTATCGCATTGTTACTTCCTATCATTCACAGTCGTAGATCGGTTCGCGTTAAAAACAATCGATTACTTTGGTTTTTGCTGATTACAACACTTACTCCACATAATACAAATAGAACATAAAGTAGACTATCTACAGTCAAAGGAAACCAAAGTTGACTTGGACTTTGACTTTGACTTTGACTTTGACATTCAAAAACATGGGGTGTTACATTACGACCCATTACGACCCGTTTAGGTAGCTTATGCTATCTTAACGTGCCGTTCGCGTAAAAGGCGGTTGGAACGCCTAACGTCGTGACCATAAGGTATAACCTTGGAAGGTTATTCCCTATACAACTATGGTCACCTAATGCGTTTGGTCGGATCCTAATGATCGACCAAAAGGGTCGGGTCCGAAAGTATAAGCGATTGTTTAGATCGCTTACCTTACGACCCTATATAAGCACTAAACTTAAATTGACGAGCTAAGCATGTTAGAACATGCTTAACTAAGTTTAGAAAAATAGGTTTGGTATCAAAACAAACGGTTTTGATAACTACGAGTAGTTTGGTTACAAAATACGCAAGAATGCGCATTTTGGCCGAAACTACGACTCGTCACTGAGCCTAGATAACGTGGTAATCAGTAGGTGTAGTCACTATGGACTATAACCATCGTGATCACGCTCACGTTATGAAGTTCAACCGAACTTTGTGTTGACCATAAACTGGTCAACGCAGAAAGTCAAACAAAGCTTGACTTTCGGACTCGAAAAGCGAATAAAAGAACGAAAGAACACTTACGAAGGGTCCCCGAAAGCTAATCTTGATCCAGGAGCTCAGGTATGAAGCAATGGCATCAACTTAGAGCTCTTTGATCAGATTTGTGGGTTTTTGCAAGAAGGGGGGGTATTTATAGGATATGCAAGACCGTTAGGATCGTTTCTTGAATATCGTGCCTCGATCTCACCCGTACACTTGTCGCAATGTTGTGGTGGCTTATTTTGCCCCCACCATAGGGATTTGACAAGTGGCGTTGCCCTTTGGGTGATCGAAAGGGTGTTGCAAGTTGCTTAAAAACATTGAATCTGGTCTGGGAGGCTGACGCGGGCCGCGTAAAAGATCACCCTCGGCTTACGCGGGCCGCCTGGGAGTTCTGATTCGCAACCAACTTTCAGAAATGACAGTTTAGGTCCCTGTTGTGGTTTAAGGCCATTTCCAACATGTTTAAGGCTTGTTAAGCCATCTTTAAGGCCCCAAAATGATGCTTAAACATTGTGGACATGAAACATGCTCAAAAATATGCCGGATATTGGTTCGTTTGGACGTACGATCGCGATGTTCGGTTAATTACGACGGAATGCGCACAAGCGTGAAAAACGATCTAAAATGTGCGACGAATGGATTTCTCTCATGCCAAACACTAAGGCATAATATTATGATGCTTACATAAATTTTGGATGTCCGAATGTATTCAGAACGTAAGTTATGCGCGAAAGTGCAAACTTATGCACTTTTTGACACTTTTAGTCCCTGAATGATCCAAAAGTTTATTTTAGCACACCGAACACCTCAAAGCCTACTATGTCAAGGATATTTATGGTGTGTTTAACTTATGGTCATGTTTCGGAATGTCTGTTACAGTTCAAATTGGCATACTTTCGCAGTTTGTCAAGTTTAGTCCCTGTAAGCGAATTAACTTGTTTTTGCCATACCGAAGCCTTCAAAACTTATTTCTAAGTTATGTAAAGGTTATTTAAGGTATGTTAAGCATATGTTGATGTTCCGTAGTATTTTTCGTATTAAACTGAGTACGTTTACGCACCAGTTTGCGTATAATTCTCCAGAAAGCGATGTAGAGTTTAAAATTGAATAAAAGTCAAAACATGAGAAATGTAAAACATAAACAAACAAACATTGGGATCAAATAACATTGTTTTATTGATAACTAAATTGTTCACAATGATTTCAAGCACAAATGTTACAGTCTCCCCTACTTGTGGAAATTTCGTCCCGAAATTTATTTAGAGGAAACTCGTGGAAAAAGATGCTGATATTTCGCCTTCATTTGATCTTCGCGTTCCCAAGTAAACTCGGGTCCACGTTTAGATTCCCAGCGAACCTTGATCAAAGGAATGTGCTTGCGTTTAAGCCACTTGACTTCACGTTCCATGATTTCCACCGGTTTCTCAACAAATTTCAGTGTTTTATCAACACGAATTTCGTCAAGCGGTATATGGAGGTTCTCGTCAGCTAAACACCTCTTGAGATTGGAGACGTGAAAGGTTGGATGAACATTTCCAAGTTTAGGAGGTAACTCAAGTCTGTAGGCTACCTTACTGATTCTTTCGACGATCTTGAATGGTCCAACGTATCTAGGTGAAAGTTTTCCTTTCTTTCCAAATCTGATCACACCTTTCCAAGGTGAGACCTTAAGTAATACACGATCACCGACTTGAAAATCCAAGGGCTTGCGTTTTAGGTCCGCGTAACTCTTTTGAGGGCTTCTAGCTGTCTGAAGGTTATCACGAACTTTCTTAACCTTATCAGTTGTCTCAAAAATGAGGGCAGGTCCAGTAAGCTGAGCCTCACCGATCTCATTCCAGCAGACTGGTGAACGACATTTTCTACCATAGAGAGCCTCAAAAGGAGCCATGTTGATGCTGGAGTGATAACTGTTGTTGTAGGAGAATTCAATCAACGGAAGATGTGAATCCCAACTACCACCAAAATCGATCACACAAGCTCTAAGCATATCCTCCAGAGTCTGGATTGTTCTTTCAGACTGACCATCCGTTTGCGGATGATAAGTTGTGCTCAGATTAAGTTGGGTCCCCATAGCAGATTGCATGGTTCTCCAAAAATGAGAAGTGAATCGAGCATCTCTGTCAGAAATGATGTTCAAAGGAACACCATGTCGAGCTACAATTTCATCCACATAAATTTTAGCAAGTTTGTCAGCCGAGAAATCCTCACGGATTGGCAAGAAATGCGTTGACTTGGTAAGACGATCAACGACTACCCAGATGGCATCATGACCTTTCTTTGTGCGCGGAAGTTTAGTAATGAGATCCATAGTAATGTTTTCCCATTTCCAAACTGGGATTTCTGGTTGCTCCAATAAACCAGAAGGACGCTGATGTTCAGCCTTAACCTTAAGACAAGTAAGGCATTTTGATACATATAAGGCAATGTCTTTCTTCATACCAGGTCACCAATAATGAATACGAAGATCCTTATACATCTTATCTGAGCCAGGATGAACAGAATAACGAGACTTATGGGCTTCATCCATAAGCAAGGTACGAAGATTATCTTGGCTTGGGACCCACAAACAGTCCATGAAGTAATACGATCCGTTGTCCTTTAGTTCCAGATCAGGTGTTATGTGATAGGGAAATTCCTTATCCATCAAACCTTGTGAAACACAAGATTGTTGAGCCTGAGAAATACGGGCTTGGATATCGGATTGAGCTTGAATATCAGATTGAACACGAACACAATGAAGCTTAGTACGTTCCTTGCGACTCAAAGCATCGTCTACGACGTTCACCGTACCAGGATGGTAGCAAATTTCGCAGTCATAGTCGTTTAGAAGCTCCACCCAACGTCGTTGCATGTTGAGTTCTTTCTGATTGAAGATATGCTAAAGACTTTTGTGGTCCGTGAAAACCACACATTTTGTACCGTTCAAATAGTGTCTCCAAATCTTAAGAGCGAAGACAACTGTACCCAACTCAAGATCATGAGTGGTGTAGTTCTTCTCATGTACCTTTAACTGCCTCGATGCATATGTTATGACTTTGTTTCTTTACATCAGGACGCAGCCAAGACCCAATTTAGATGCATCGCAATAAACGACGAAATCATCATTGCCCTCAGGTAAAGTTAGAACAGGCGCGTCGCAAAGTTTTTGTTTTAAAGTCAGAAACACTTCCTCTTGCTTGAATCCCCAATCAAAGGGTTTGTTCTTCTGAGTTAGAGCAGTTAGTGGAACTGCAATCTTTGAGAAGTTTTCAATGAAGCGGCGATAATAACCCGCTAGACCAAGAAAAGAACGAACTTCAGTAGGAGTAGTGGGCGTATCCCAATCCTTAATCGCACTGATCTTGGAGGGATCTACATGAATACCTTGTTCATTGACAATATGTCCTAAGAATTGAACTTCTTTAAGCCAAAATTCACACTTGGAGAATTTGGCGAAAAGTTGCTCTCTCTTTAGGAGTTCCAGAGTAAGACGAAGATGTTGCTCATGATCAGCTCGCGTCTTAGAATAAATCAAGATGTCATCAATGAAAACGATGATGAACTTATCCAAATAAGGCTTGCAGACCCTATTCATTAAGTCCATGAAAACAACAGGAGCATTAGTCAAACCGAATGGCATGACTGTGAACTCGTAATGCCCATAACGAGTGCGGAACGCTGTCTTGGGAATATTTTCTTCATGCACACGAAGTTGATGATATCCAGATCGCAGATCAATCTTTGAAAAATAAGAAGCGCCCTGCAATTGATCAAAGAGATCATCGACGCGAGGTAGGGGATATCGATTCTTGATGGTGAGCTTGTTAAGCTCACGATAATCGATACACATCCTAAAAGATCCATCCTTCTTCTTGATAAAAAGAACGGGAGTGCCCCAAGGTGAAAAGCTAGGACGGATAAAACCTTTGTCAGAGAGTTCCTGAAGCTGCTTAGACAATTCTTGCATCTCAGACGGTGCAAGACGATATGGAGCTCTGGCAATGGGATTTGCACCAGGTATGAGATCAATACGGAACTCGACTTGGCGTGCTGGGGGTAGACCAGGTAACTCTTCAGGAAAACTTCAGAATAATCCCGTACAACAGGACTATCTTGAATAGACTTACCTTTGCCCTTATCTGCTACAATATGTGCCAAAAATGCCACATAGTTCTTTCGCAGATACTTCGAGCTTTAAAACAAGACATGAGTTTGAGACCACCAGCAGGTTTCTCACCACGAACCTGTAGGATCTCACCTGACGAAAGCGGTATACAAACAATCTTCTCAAAACAAACTACCTTTGCGCGCTGCTTGGCTAACCAATCCATACCCACAATAACGTCGAAGCTTCCAAGTTGCATAGGCATGAGGTCAATAGGAAAAAGGTGGTTGTTAAGGTTCAACTAGCAATTGCGGAGAATAGAATCAAGAACAATGGGTTCACCCTTAGCCACTTCTACTGTCAATGGTTTACCTAGTTTTGTTCTAGACACGCGAAGCAATGGTTCAAAAGATAACGACACAAAACTCTTATCGGCACCCAAATCAAAAAGAATAGATGCTGGCTGATTATTAATAAAGAACGTACCGTTCACCACATTGTCATCTGCTTGTGCCTCTTGTGCGTTCATGTTGAAGACTCGACCTCGAGCCTGAGCCTGATTCTGATTCTAGTTGGCTAGTCTTGGGCACCGGTTTCTGTAGTGGGTCAGATCCCCACAATTGTAGCACGAACCAGGAGGAAAATGAGGTCGTGCAGCCTGACCTTGTTGCTGAGCAAGAGGCTGAGCAATTTGTTGGGCTTGGTTCTGAACTGCCTGATTCTGGTTAGCAGGAATGCGGCAGGTGGCAGCAAGATGACCATTTCTTCCACAATTGGTGCATTAACGACACTGAAGATGAGGTGGGTGATGGCCGTTACACCTGTTGCACAAAGGTGCATTGCCAAGATAAGGCTTCTTGGCTAGTGGTTGCGCAGGCTGCTTTGGTGCAACTTGAGCCTGTGCAGTAACGACATAGTTTTGGGAAGCCTTTCGCTTCCTTGACCCCCTTGAGGAACCAGAATCCTTTCCCTTCTTGTTTTGACCTTTCTTGTTATCTTCTTTGTCAGACGCCTGCTTCTTACCCTCGTCACCCTTTTTGTGCAGCTTTCCCTTTTGAATTTGCGACTCAGTCAGTGTCACTGCTAACTCGATCGCCTGACGGAGTGTGGTAGGGTTACTACCAGTAATGATGTCTTGTACCGAGTCAGGTAGGCTGTCGGTGTACCTTTCGATAGCCTTGTCGAGTGGGGCAACCATTGTTGGGCAAAGCAGACTCAACTCCTCAAACCTATCAGTATATGCCCGGTGCTCGCCACTGTATTGTTTTAAGTCATCAAACTCTTTCTCCAAAGCTCGTTGTTCATGGCGAGGACAGAACTCCCTCATCATAAGGGCCCTAAGTTCAGCCCATGTCTGTGCTAGAGCAACTTCTGCACCACGGTCTCTCATTACCCCGTTCCACCACGTAAGAGCCCTCTTCTGAAATACACTTGAAGAAAACTCGACCTTGCGATTGTCAGGACACTGCACGTGACGGAAAGTACTCTCAATGCTCTCGAACCATTGAAGAAGCCTAGTTGCTCCCTCAGAACCACTAAACTTGAGTGGTTTAGCCGAGTTAAAGTTCTTGAAATTGCATGGAGCATTGTTGTTGTTGTTGGCTCGGTTCCATTGAGCAAAGAGATTTGGGAATTGAGCAGCCATTTGCTGCGCAATAATTTCTGCCACTTCGGCAGTCGCTATCTGGTTTTCGCGTCGAGGAGGCATTCTAAAAGAGGAAAACATGAAAGGAAATGAGTGAGATGATTGGATGAAGAGAATGAGATGAAACAAAATCAACAAAAGCAAAGATGGTGGTTACGCATCGCAAAGCAAACAAGCGACTCACAGTGTCTAATCAAAGCAAATGGGTCAAAAATAATGTATCGCGAAGACATGTTCGCCTATAAGTGAACACTCACCCCAAGAGTTCCCAGGTAAGAGTGACTGGTCCGATTATGTGGATTTGTACGAACACTCTAGCCTTAGACAGAAAACCCGGGGTACACGCATTCACTCTTCCAGTTCGCACGTGTTCACACTATTAAAACCCAAAAACTTTGACGAGATTTTTGAAAATTCAAAGGGGTTCAAAACCTTATAACAGAGGGTTCAAAACCTAGTAATCAATCATCCTAGAACAGATGATTAATTTTCAAAGCGGAGTCAGAATCGATGTTCTCGTTATGGTTATCACCTAAGGATAGGTGAAGTGCATGTTTTAAAATCTAAACACAAGATAACTTGTGTTAGGGTCCTAGAGAGTTATAGTCTAGGTCAAAGCATTACTAATAACCTAATTCCCTATAACCATTGGCTCTGATACCAACTCTTCTGTCACACCCCGACCACGTGGGACAACCAAACGTGGCGGAAACGTCGGGGGGTGTTGTAACAGAATTAATTGTTTCACAACCATGGCATACAAAGTTATATTTTATTTATCAACAAGAGTGTTACATTGTCTCAAAAACAGTAAATAAAGAGTTCAGAACATAATTAATCTAGTTCTATCTTCATTTTAAATCCCTAAGGCACAGGTCCGCCCTAGTGTCATGATCATCGTCCTACGCAAAAGCTCCTGAAAACACATGTGAAAATAGGTACGTCAGCATAAAAATGCCTGTGAGATACATAGGTTTTGTGAAAATAGGATTCATGACTTGGGTTTAAAGAAAACGTTTAATAACAGTCAGTCATGAACCTTGTAAGTTGTTTTGTTTTGTAAGTCATAGGAAAAGCGATAAGATCAGATGATATGTATATGTAAAAGAGTAATACATGGTTAAATAAATAACCAAGTAAAATGAGTTGGGTAAAAGGAATTGTTTGTAAAGCAATGTCTTGTGGAAGATATGTTATTTGTATAAAATGTTATTTGTCTAAATTAAAATGATTCAAATAACGCTACGATATGTAATACCATACAAACACTTATATATAGGAAGTACCAGCGGCGTATCCACCATGCTTGTATAATATTACACGTCTCGTTACTTAAATCATTTAAACAAACCACCAATGTATAAAATCCATGTTTAAACCAATTGTCAAAAAGTCCTCGTATAAACCAAGTCAAATGTTAAGAAGTCCAAATGTAGTTAAGTAATGTGTAACAAATGTTATGTATTGTAAGTAAAGTATTATCACATAATACAAATGTAGAAATGTACAAAACAAAATATTTTGAATAAATCAAAAAGTTATGTTTTGCAAGGTAAATGCATGTTACATTGATACAAACATTTATGTGATAAGTTAACGCATACATTCAAGCCTTGAGACAGTCGGATAATGTCACACCCCCAAAATCCACACGCGGAGTATCACCGCTTGGGAGCGTGACATGACCAGGATCAAGCCACCAATCATATCAAACACAGCGTTTAATAATAAAAGTAGATAATGTAATTCATCACGACATGATTGATGTTCAAAACCAAACTTTGTTTAAGTAGCGGAAGCATGTAAGTAAACCCAACATAAGCGATAATGTATAAAATGTCATAAGTGTTTAATTAAGCATTCAAGATCCATGCCCACAACGACCTGCTCCTCCCTGTGCAAGCTCCATAAGTACCTAAGGTCCTGCAAGGCATGCAGCAGAGAGTCAACAACTAGTTGAGCGAGTTCACAGTTAACAGTTCAGTAATAGTATAGTGTGAGTAGTATTATGTTCGTTCGTTATGTCATGTATCGTATCAGTTTCCATCGCGGCCTCCCAGGCAGGTATGCGAAGATATTAGGGGATTTTTTCCCAAGTATTCTAGACTAGGTTTATTTGTATCGCGGCCTCCCAGGCAGGTGTGCGAAGATTAGTACATTTAGTTCGAGGCCTTCCTATGGCAGGTGTGCGAAGTCAGTCATAATATCGCGGCCAACCCTTGGCAGGTGTGCGAAGATCAGTTCAATAAGTGTTACTAGTCTAGCCGTATCTTGTCGTTAGGTTCTATCATCCGAGTATATACAATAAGTCATCCAATCCCATTCCCACCCGGGAACCCCATGCCTTGGCTGTGTGAACTCACCTTGGTTTGCTCGGCAGATACACAGAAAGTTCGAGTAAGCTATAGGGTGATCAACCACGTCCTAGCATGGTTATCATACAAGTCAGGTTCGTGTTCGAATATAGCACATAGGTTCTACACGTATTGTGGCAAATATAATCATGGCATACACAAGTATTCATAGCAGTCCAATAGCAGTCACGTAAACAAGTCCAAGTATCCGGCCCAAGTCAATTGGGCTCGTAACAGTGAAAGTCCAATAGTGAGCAAGTGTTCACGGTCTCGAGTCGAGACTAACGATCTCGAGTCGAGACTAAGCGGTCTCGAGTTGTACTGGTCAAGTCGAGACTACATGGTCTCGAGTCGCAACCGGACTCGTAAACGCTGGTCTCGAGTTGTGCTGTTTGTGTGCGAGTGTTGTGGTCTCGAGTAGAGACTAAGGGTTCTCGACTCGCAATCCGTGTCTAGATCAGAAATGTAACCAACTTCCTAATTTACAGCTCATTAATTCCGTAACAAATGCTAACAACTTTGGCAGTTTCATAATCAGATCAATTAACAGTTTCAAACGAATCAAAACAGCAAATCATAATCATTTATCATCCCTAATCATGATCTAAGCAAGAACAATCAACCAAATCATCATACAAAACATACAATCGGATCCTTAAATCAACCGATTCTAAACTAGCATGCACCCTAGTTTATGTGTACATCAATTCTGTAATCATGTTTATCCATCCATTCAAGTTATACAAACACTAACCAATTTAAACATACATGAGCCGATTTCAAGCACATTAACATTAACAATTTATAACATCACTAACCATAATCACCACATAAAGCATGCATATCACAACATCCATAATCATGAAATCGGTAAACACACACTAACCGGTTAGAGAAGGAATGATCCGAAACAAAACTTCGAGAGAGATGGGGTGTTCGGCTGCCTTGGTTCCGAGTCGAGAGAGAGAGATAGTCTAGTGTTTGTGTATGTGTTCTTGGTTGCGAATTGTGGGAAGTAAAACCCTAATGGTGTGCGTATGCGTGTATACGTATGAGAAGGAAGTGGGCCGAACCCTTATTTGGGCTGTCCCATGGTCTCGAGTCCAACAACATGGACCGAATGGGTTTGTGTCCGGTTGTGGGTCATGTGCGATCGGTTTCAAGTAACATTTACACATTCACATATCACGTAATCACATAATCATTCTATTAGTATAGTTCACATAAGCACGTATCGTTACACGAAAGTAGGTTCGAAATACGAGTTGTCACATTATCCCCAACTAAAAAGAAATTTCGTCCCGAAATTTGGTACGCACTCACTGAGGAAGCTAGGTAGGTTATATCGTTCACTGGTTTTCCTGGGGTGTCACATCCTCCCCCCGTTGATCTGGAATTTCATCCCGAAATTCCGCAGTAGTAGCTTCAGCCTCAGTAGTGGTTGTATTGGTTCCGAATAACTGGGGATACTTTTCTGTCATCTGGTCTTCGCGTTCCCAGGTGTACTCTGGGCCACGTTTGGAGTTCCAACGAACTCGGACAAGAGGGATTCTCTTGTGTTTGAGGACCTTAACATCCCGGTCCGTGATTTCAACTGGTTCCTCGACGAAGTGCAACTGTTCGTCGATAGTGAGCTCTTTAAAAGGAATTATGAGGGTCTCATCTGACAAGCACTTCTTCAGATTCGACACGTGAAAAAACGTTGTGAACTGCCCCGAGTTCCGCTGGTAGGTTTAGTCTGTAGGCTACTTTGCCTATTTTCTCTATAATCTCGAATGGTCCGACATACCGTGGATTGAGCTTGCCTCGTTTGCCAAAACGAACCACACCCTTCCAGGGTGAGACTTTAAGTAAAACCCGGTCCCCGACCTGAAATTCCAATGGCTTCCTGCGCTTATCCGCGTAGGCTTTCTGACGGTCGCGTGCTGTCGCCATGCGTTGCCTTATCTGTGCAATCTTTTCCGTGGTGTCCACTATAAGTTCTGGACCCGTGATCTGACTATCCCCCACCTCTGCCCAACATAGAGGTGACCGGCATTTACGCCCGTACAATGCCTCGAATGGAGCGGCTTGGATGCTGGTGTGGTAACTGTTGTTATACGAAAACTCCACCAAAGGGAGATGCTTTTCCCAGCCGTTGCCGAAATCGATAACACATGCCCGAAGCATGTCTTCCAGAGTTTGTATCGTGCGTTCAGACTGTCCATCCGTCTGAGGGTGATATGCTGTGCTCATGTCTAACTGTGAGCCAAAAGCTTTGTGCATTGCTTGCCATAGTTCTGAAGTGAACCGTGCATCGCGATCCGAAATAATAGAGATGGGCACCCCGTGCCTGGAGACTACTTCCTTCAAGTATATGTCTGCTAGTGTGGAAAATTTGTCTGTTTCTTTGATTGCCAGGAAATGAGCAGACTTGGTGAGTCGATCCACGATCACCCAAATAGTATCGTTACCACGCTGAGATCTAGGCAGGCCTGTAACAAAATCCATGGAAATTTCCTCCCATTTCCACTGTGGTATCTTTGGTTGCTGAAGTAAGCCTGCTGGTTTCTGATATTCTGCCTTGACTCTTGCACAGGTTAAGCATTTGCCGACATAAGTGGCAATGTGGGCCTTCATGCTAGGCCACCAATAAGTAGTTCTGATGTCGTGGTACATTTTATCTGAACCTGGATGTATCGAGTAGCGAGACTTGTGTGCTTCATCCATCACAAGTTCTCGTAAACCGCCGTATAGTGGGACCCAGATACGCCCCGTTACGTAGTAGGCGCCGTCTCTCTTCTGTTCTAATCGTTGCCTCGAGCCGCGTAGGGCTTCAGCCTTGACGTTTTCTGGTTTCAATGCTTCTACCTGAGCATCTCGTATCTGTGCAGGAAGACTAGACTGAATGGTGAGCTGTAAGGCTCGTACACGCCTAGGTGTAGTATCTTTCCGACTGAGGGCACCAGCCACAACATTGGCCTTGCCTGGATGATACTTAATAGCGCATTCGTAATCGTTCAGAAGTTCAACCCATCTTCGTTGACGCATGTTCAAATTCTTTTGCTTAAGGATATGCTCGAGACTCTTGTGATCGGTGTAAATAGTGCACTTGGTACCGTACAGGTAGTGTCGCCATATCTTAAGCGCAAAAACAACAGCTCCCAGCTCTAAATCGTGTGTCGTGTAGTTTTGTTCATGTACCTTGAGTTGGCGCGAAGCGTAAGCAATGACCTTGTCGCGCTGCATTAACACACATCCAAGACCCTGGATGGATGCATCACAGTAAACCACGAAGTCGTCTGTGCCCTCTGGCAATGAGAGAATAGGTGCACTGCAAAGTCTATCCTTTAGGTGCTGAAAAGCGGCTTCCTGAGTATTACCCCAGCGATAGGTGATACCCTTATGTGTCAGTAGTGTAAGCGGCTGAGCAATCTTTGAAAAGTCCTTGATAAACCGTCTGTAGTATCCCGCCAAACCCAAGAATTGGCGGATTTCAGTTGGTGTACGCGGTGCAGGCCAGTTCCTGACCGAATCTACCTTGGATGGATCGACATGAATCCCATCCTTGTTTACCACGTGGCCTAGAAAGTGGACTTCACGAAGCCAGAAGTCACATTTTGAAAACTTGGCGTACAACTGTTCCTTTCGAAGAAGTTCCAAAATCAATCGTAGGTGCTATTCGTGCTCCTCTTGACTCTTGAAGTAAATCAGAATGTCGTCGATGAAGACAATCACAAACTTGTCTAAGTACGGCTTGCACACCCTGTTCATCAAATCCATAAATACGGCAGGCGCATTCGTTAACCCAAATGGCATGACTAGAAACTCGTAGTGACTGTAGCGAGTTCTGAATGCGGTTTTGGAGACGTCCTCCTCTCGGACTCTCAGCTGATGGTAACCTGACCTCAAATCTATCTTGGAGTAGTAGCACGATCCTTGCAACTGGTCGAATAAGTCGTCTATGCGCGGAAGAGGATAACGGTTCTTCACCGTCACCTTGTTGAGTTCACGGTAGTCGATGCACATCCTGAAAGTACCGTCCTTCTCTTTCACGAATAACACTGGAGCTCCCCAAGGCGAAGAGCTTGGACGAATAAAACCCTTTTCCAAGAGCTCTTGTAACTGCTTTGACAGTTCTTCCAGTTCAGTTGGAGCTAAACGATACGGTGCTCGAGCTATAGGTGCTGCTCCTGGAGCGAGCTCGATTTGAAATTCGACCTGACGATGAGGCGGTAGACCTGGTAAATCTTCAGGAAACACCTGAGGAAAATCGCGTACTACTGGAATATCCTCCAACTTCTTTTCCTTCGCTGATGTATCAGTAACGAGTGCCAAAATAGCGGTGTGACCCTTCTGCAAACATTTCTGAGCCTTCAAGAAAGAGATGATGCCAACCACAGCACCACTCTTGTCGCCTTGAACTTCAAGAGGTTCTTGACCAGAACGTGGAATACGAATGATCTTCTCGCTGCATAAGATTTATGCCTGATGTTGGGATAACCAATCCATCCCAATAACGATATCAAAACTACCCAAGACTATGGGAATAAGGTTAATCGAGAAAGCTTGACCGGCTAAGACAATACTACAACCCTTGACTACTTGCGTGGCTTCTAGACTCTTACCATTAGCTAATTCTACTACATGTTTGGTGGGTAAGAGTGTTGGTGCACGTTTTAACAATTTATTGACTTTTAGCGATATATAGCTTGTATCCGCACCCGAATCAAATAAGACAGTAACATAAATATCGTCGAGAAGAAACTTACCCATAACCACATTGGGATCATTCATTGCGTCGCCCCGACCTAGCACAAAAGCACGACCCCGAGCTTCGTTGCCATTGTTGTTGTTGTTTCCCCCGTTGTTGTTGTTCCCGTTGCCCTGGCTATTGTTGTTGTTGCGATTCTGGTTCTGGTTCAATTGAGGGCAATCACGTTTGAAGTGGCCTTCAGCCCCACACTGGAAACATCCCCGGTTTCCACGCTGTGGCTGCTGCTGCTGGTTCTGTGGAGCTGGCGGTGGAAGTTGCTGGTTCTGATTTGCTGGCCGTGAGCTTCTACAATCCTTAGCCTCATGACCCATCTTGAGGCATCTTTGACAACGTTCCCTACGACATCTTCCACTGTGGTGTTTGTTGCACCTACTACACCATGGGTGAACTCCCCGATATCCACCCTGTCCCTGACTGCCTGATGATTGCTGATTCGGACTCTGGTAGTCATTTGTCTTGCGCTGCTGTGCTTGAGACTGAACAGAAGCTGATCCCTTGCTGGAATCCCCATCCCATTTTCGTTTGTTGTCGCTGGGTGTAGCAGAAGTAACAGCTGTAGTGGTAGCACTGACGCGTTTGGGCAGCTTGTTCTGTTCCACTGCCTGATCCGTAAGGCGATGAGCAAGACGCTGAATGTCTTGGATGTTGTCGAGGTTTGCCGATGTAACATGGCTCTGAATCTCTAAGGCTAGACCCTTGAGGTACAATTCGATACGCTTGATTGGAGGGTCCACCATGGTTGGACACAAGATGGCCAGTTCGTTCGACCGTTTCATGTAGGCTTCAATTTCTGACCCCGTCATTTTCAGGTGGTAAAACTCATCTTCCAACTTATGGATGTCATCCCGCGTGCAGTATTCTCGTTTGATGAGTTCCTTAAAATCGTTCCAAGGGGTGGCGTTAGCAGCTGCCAACCCTAGAATCTGAACTTGCGCGTTCCACCAGGTTAGCGCGATTCCTTCCAACGTACCAGTGGCGTACTTGACCCTGCGAGCCTCAGGGCATTCACACATCTCGAACACTGACTCGAGCTTCTCAAACCAATGGAGTAGTCCCACTGCTCCTTCCGTGCCACTGAACGTACTTGGACGACAGTCCATGAAGTTCTTAAAAGTGCAAACTGGTTGCGGTGCGTGTTGACCTATTGTGTACGAATAGGGCAAAGTTAAACACAAGAGTTGGTTTAGGAGTGTAGGATCTAAAGATCCTAGTGTGAGTTATGACTACAGGATATACCTCCTGCTTGTACGGCTGCAAATGCCGCAGCAACTTGTTCGTTAATGAGAGCCGTCAACTGGGCTTGAGTCATGTTAATTCGTCCAGACATGATCTTCATAGCAAAGACAACATCGGTAAGAGAGAGGTTCGCGTAAAGTGCGATGACAGAAGAGTGTAAGCACATAGGTATTCTCATGTAATAGGGTCATGTGCATCTAGGCATACTACGAGCAAAGTTCTACGAAATTCTAGCAAGCAGGTAATAAACATAAACCATATCACCTAGGATGTCGAGTCTTGCACGTGGAGCGAAGCGTCGTTGTGGATCATTGAGAGCACTGTTCTGGTTGTAGTCTGGTTTTAATAAAAACGTTTTCCCGTATTAAAACCAAGTTCTCTATAACCAATGGCTCTGATACCAATCTGTCACACCCCCAAAATCCACACGCGGAGTATCACCACTTGGGAGCGTGACATGACCAGGATCAAGCCACCAATCATATCAAACACAGCGTTTAATAATAAAAGTAGATAATGTAATTCATCACGACATGATTGATGTTCAAAACCAAACTTTGTTTAAGTAGCGGAAGCATGTAAGTAAACCCAACATAAGCGATAATGTATAAAATGTCATAAGTGTTTAATTAAGCATTCAAGATCCATGCCCACAATGACCTGCTCCTCCCTGTGCAAGCTCCATAAGTACCTAAGGTCCTTCAAGGCATGCAGCAGAGAGTCAACAACTAGTTGAGCGAGTTCACAGTTAACAGTTCAGTAATAGTATAGTGTGAGTAGCATTATGTTCGTTCGTTATGTCATGTATCGTATCAGTTTCTATCGCGGCCTCCCAGGCAGGTATGCGAAGATATTAGGGGATGTTTTTCCCAAGTATTCTAGACTAGGTTTATTTGTATCGCGGCCTCCCAGGCAGGTGTGCGAAGATTAGTACATTTAGTTCGCGGCCTTCCTATGGCAGGTGTGCGAAGTCAGTCATAATATCGCGGCTAACCCTTGGCAGGTGTGCGAAGATCAGTTCAATAAGTGTTACTAGTCTAGCCGTATCTTGTCGTTAGGTTCTATCATCCGAGTATATACAATAAGTCATCCAATCCCATTCCCACCCGGGAACCCCATGCCTTGGCTGTGTGAACTCACCTTGGTTTGCTCGGCAGATACACAGAAAGTTCGAGTAAGCTATAGGGTGATCAACCACGTCCTAGCATGGTTATCATACAAGTCAGGTTCGTGTTCGAATATAGCACATAGGTTCTACACGTATTGTGGCAAATATAATCATGGCATACACAAGTATTCATAGCAGTCCAATAGCAGTCACGTAAACAAGTCCAAGTATCCGGCCCAAGTCAATTGGGCTCGTAACAGTGAAAGTCCAATAGTGAGCAAGTGTTCACGGTCTCGAGTCGAGACTAACGATCTCGAGTCGAGACTAAGCGGTCTCGAGTTGTACTGGTCAAGTCGAGACTACACGGTCTCGAGTCGCAACCGGACTCGTAAACGCTGGTCTCGAGTTGTGCTGTTTGTGTGCGAGTGTTGTGGTCTCGAGTCGAGACTAAGGGTTCTCGACTCGCAATCCGTGTCTAGATCAGAAATGTAACCAACTTCCTAATTTACAGCTCATTAGTTCCGTAACAAATGCTAACAACTTTGGCAGTTTCATAATCAGATCAATCAACAGTTTCAAACGAATCAAAACAGCAAATCATAATCATTTATCATCCCTAATCATGATCTAAGCAAGAACAATCAACCAAATCATCATACAAAACATACAATCGGATCCTTAAATCAACCGATTCTAAACTAGCATGCACCCTAGTTTATGTGTACATCAATTCTGTAATCATGTTTATCCATCCATTCAAGTTATACAAACACTAACCAATTTAAACATACATGAGCCGATTTCAAGCACATTAACATTAACAATTTATAACATCATTAACCATAATCACCACATAAAGCATGCATATCACAACATCCATAATCATGAAATCGGTAAACACACACTAACCGGTTAGAGAAGGAATGATCCGAAACAAAACTTCGAGAGAGATGGGGTGTTCGGCTGCCTTGGTTCCGAGTCGAGAGAGAGAGATAGTCTAGTGTTTGTGTGTGTGTTCTTGGTTGCGAATTGTGGGAAGTAAAACCCTAATGGTGTGCGTATGCGTGTATACGTATGAGAAGGAAGTGGGCCGAACCCTTACTTGGGCTGTCCCATGGTCTCGAGTCCAACAACATGGACCGAATGGGTTTGTGTCCGGTTGTGGGTCATGTGCGATCGGTTTCAAGTAACATTTACACATTCACATATCACGTAATCACATAATCATTCTATTAGTATAGTTCACATAAGCACGTAACGTTACACGAAAGTAGGTTCGAAATATGAGTTGTCACAGATAACCCTAAGTCAAGGTTATCAAAAGAAATGTTTTCGGATTCAGTCATTCCTTACATCCAAACAAACCCGGGATGTCAGGAATGGGATTTGTCAAGTCCTATGGTACCACTACTTACTACCGAGCGGCGTAGCTAATGTTAATAAACGTATATAAGTCCCGTTTGTGCAAACCAAATGTTATAGCAAATGTAGGCATGTTATATGAAAACAATGTACTAAGTATGCTTAGTTAACATACAAAGCAGAAATGTCATGTAAATCAATGTGCTAGCATGCTATCAATCAACATACATAGCAGAAATGTAAAGTAAAACAATGTACTAAGTATGCTCACAATGGACATACATAGCATAGAATGTAATGAAATCATGTACTATAATGTACTAATGAACATAACAAGCATATGGTATGAAAGCATGAAAGTAGCAAGTAGGCACATGTGTTTCACCCCAAAAAAGTTTGAAAACAGTAAAAGAGGGGTATATGTACTCACATATACACCTTGAAAGCATTTAAAAGATGGGGTTCAATGTACTCACTTGAGATTGCTTTGAAGTCCTTGTATAACAACCAAATAATGCTAGAGATCACGGATATCAAACGGCACCTAATATAGGTAACTATGCTAATATACCGGACCTAAATCGGAGGATTGGATAGGATGCGGGTTCGTAAACCAAACGAGTATGGAGACTCGTGTAATATGGTTTAACAAAGCCCACATACTAAAATGAAACTTAACCTAAGTGCTTACGACCCATTACGACCCGTTTAGGTAGCTTATGCTATCTTAACGCGTCGTTTGCGTAAAACGCAGTTGGAACGCCTAACGTCGTGACCATAAGGTATAACCTCGGAAGGTTATTCCCTATACAACTATGGTCACCTAATGCGTTTGGTCGGATCCTAATGATCGACCAAAAGGGTCGGGTCCGAAAGTATAAGCGATTGTTTAGATCGCTTACCTTACGACCCTATATAAGCACTAAACTAAAAGTGACGAGCTAAGCATGTTAGAACATGCTTAACTAAGTTTAGAAAAATAGCTTTGGTATCAAAACAAACGGTTTTGATACCTATGAGTAGTTTGGTTACAAAATATGCAAGAATGCGCATTTTGGCCGAAACTACGACTCGTCACTGAGCCTAGATAACGTGGTAATCAGTAGGTGTAGTCACTATGGACTATAACCATCGTGATCACGCTCACGTTATGAAGTTCAAACGAACTTCGTGTTGACCATAAACTGGTCAACGCAGAAAGTCAAACAAAGCTTGACTTTTGGACTCGAAAAGCGAATAAAAGAACGAAAGAACACTTACGAAGGGTCCCCGAAAGCTAATCTTGATCCAGGAGCTCAGGTATGAAGCAATGGCATCAACTTAGAGCTCTTTGATCAGATTTGTGGGTTTTTGCAAGAAGGGGGGTATTTATAGGATATGCAAGACCGTTAGGATCGTTTCTTGAATATCGTGCCTCGATCTCACCCGTACACTTGTCGCAATGTTGTGGTGGCTTATTTTGCCCCCAATATAGGGATTTGACAAGTGGCGTTGCCCTTTGGGTGATCGAAAGGGTGTTGCAAGTTGATTAAAAACATTGAATCTGGTCTGGGAGGCTGACGCGGGCCGTGTAAAAGATCACCCTGGGCTTACGCGAGCCGCCTGGGAGTTCTGATCTGCAACCAACTTTCAGAAATGACAGTTTAGGTCCCTGTTGTGGTTTAAGGCCATTTCCGGCATGTTTAAGGCCTGTTAAGCCATCTTTAAGGCCCAAAAATGATGCTTAAACATTGTGGACATGAACATGCTCAAAAATATGCCGGATGTTGGTTCGTTTGGCCGTACGATCGCGATGTTCGGTTAATTACGACGGAATGCGCACAAGCGTGAAAAACGATCTAAAATGCGCGACGAATGGATTTCTCTCATGCCAAACACTAAGGCATAATATTATGATGCTTACATAAATTTTGGATGTCCGGATGTATTCAGAACGTAAGTTATGCGCGAAAGTGCAAACTTATTCACTTTTTGACACTTTTAGTCCCTGAATGATCCAAAAGTTTATTTTAGCACACCGAACACCTCAAAGCCTATTTCTAGGCTATGTAAAGGATATTTATGGTGTGTTTAACTTATGGTCATGTTCCGGAATGTCTGTTATAGTTCAAATTGGCATACTTTCGCAGTTTGTCAAGTTTAGTCCATGTAAGCGAATTAACTTGTTTTTGCCATACCGAAGCCTTCAAAACTTATTTCTAAGTTATGTAAAGGTTATTTAAGGTATGTTAAGCATATGTTGATGTTCTGAAGTATTTGTCGTATTAAACTGAGTACGTTTACGCACCAGTTTGTAGGGGTGGCAAAATGGGTGGGTTGGGTAGGTTTGGGTAATGGGTTAAGATGGGCATGGGTTAGGATGGGTTTGGGTTAGAATGGGTTTATTAAGAAATGGGTTAGGATGGGTTTAGGTCAAGATGGGTTTTTGTCAAGATGGACTTGGGCATTAAGCTAAAAATATAAATAAATAAAAAATCAAAAAAATATAAAAAAATATAAAAAATATAAAAATTCAAAAAAATCAAAAAAATTAAAAAAAATTAAAAAAAATCAAAAAAATTAAAAAAAGGTTCAGTGCTACATAAACACTTTGTTGGAATTTGAAAACGAAATATGTATCCTGTGAAACCACTGTGAAAAGTTGTTATACGACATGCATAAATTGTCTAATGGAACTTACACTTGGAGAACCATCAGCATTGTAATGTTATTACTAGAAGTGATACTGTTTGCTTAAAAGAACCTTAGATACTAATTATATGTTCAAATCTTAAATATAGTAATATACTGTAGCCACTTTGTGCATAAACAGACAACAGTACAATTTGGAGATGAAATGGTAATAGAAAACTAAATATTGTCAATGAAATTTGTGTTAGAAATATGACCATTGGTTAACACTGTACAGATTATTTATTCCAATCATGGTGTCATTCTGTTGTTACTAGACAACAATACATGCTGTTACTAGAAGTTCATATTCCCTCTTTCAAGACGAGTAATGACAGACCCCGTAACCAATGAAAACGGGCAAACATTCGAACGTGCAGCCATTCAAAACTGGTTCAACGAGTGTAAAGAAAGCAACAGGAAACTGGTTTGCCCTGTGACATTGAAAGAACTAAAAACAACTAATATGAAGACCAAATAAACTTATAAACAGTCAACTGCAAGTACCCAAATAAACAAGCTGCAAGTAGCCAAATAAACAGTCAACTAGACATCAACTATACCAAAAAAGAAAACTAGAGACAAAACCTAAATTGATCATCAAAAACCCAAAAAAGCAGCAAAAACATCTAAATTTGACTCACCCCCTTCAATATTTGAATACTAAAACCCTAAATTCTTAATCAAAACATTGAATTTCATCAAACCCATAAAACAATTTCAATAACTTACTCAAAGCAATATAGTAAAGCAACAAGATACCATGATCAGTAAAGATGTTGGAACCCGAAGGTTTATTCATGTAGGTTATTAATGTTTAGGGGTTGATCTTGTAATTATCTAGTTCTTTATGTTTTGGGTTAATTATTGTGGTTTGGGCTAGATATTGATGTCGCATGGACCTAAGGGTTTCGGCCCTATATGTTTAGTATATAAACAACCTTAATCACTTGATTAAGGGTTATTGATGTGGTTCAAGTTAGGGGCGACACAAGCATAGGAACCGAGTTCCTCTCGAATACTTGTATCTGTCTTTGGTAAACATTGAATGCAAGTTTCGGTTTGTTTATTGTTTATTGTTTATAGTTTGATATTTATATTTATTCTTGAATCAACTTGTGTTTGATTTCCGCGCTTACACAAGTCAAGATTGATATCATTGAGAGATCCTCACGGGTTTTACAATTGGTATCAGAGCCATTGAAGCCATTCAAGGGCTCGGTTTTGATATCATTCGGATTCAAGAATTTTCATATGCTACTGATCCAGTTTTGTTGAGTGTTTTGCAGAAATATTTACCATCTGTTCTTGACAGAATCATCGAAAAAACACTGATTTTGGTTTGTTGATTTCAGTCTTTGGTGTTTGCTGAATTTTTGGGAAATCGGTGGTCAACAGATTCAAAGATTACAACATCTTTGAATTTTGGAAATTGCTGAAAAGTCGGGATTGCGAGTAAACAGTTCTTATCACTTATTGTTTTGCAGGTTACGACTCGCAATCACTCAGTTGCGGCTCATCACGTTCCAGTTACGACTCGCAACCATTGCTGGTTTCGGTTCATCCTGCCTCAGTTACGACTCGCAACCAGAAGATTGGTCTCCACTCGCAATCAAAGACATTACGACTCGCAACCTTGGTTTCGGCTCATTCT
Source organism: Helianthus annuus (assembly GCF_002127325.2). Lineage (NCBI taxonomy): Eukaryota > Viridiplantae > Streptophyta > Magnoliopsida > Asterales > Asteraceae > Helianthus > Helianthus annuus. The sequence goes on along the minus strand of NC_035441.2, from coordinate 100,957,231 downwards.
GTTTTGTTACGACTCGCAACCTTTCCAGTTACGACTCGCAACCACAGCAAACTTGACTCGCAACCTTTGCCATTACGACTCGTAATCACTGAAGATTTGACTCGCAACCTCATCAGTTTCGACTCGCAACGACATTGTTTTACGGACTTTTGGACTGTTGACTTTGGACTTAATAAAATTAATTAATTAATTAACTGATTAATTAACCATGTCATCGAACAACAGTGAACTGTCTGCCCTAACTCAACAACAAGAACTGGACTCAAAGCTTGGAACCACAACACGTATTCCGAGGTTAACTGATGCTAATGACTTTCCCGAGTGGAAGTGGCGCTTTGAACAGCATCTGAAGGTTAAAGATTACAAGCTATGGCGCAGCATCTTGAGAGGACCTAGGGAGATTATGATGGAAAGCCCCACAGAACCAGATGTCAAAATAAAGAAGCCTCGAGATCAATACACTGAAGAAGATGTGCTCATCGTTGAAGAAGATGATCGAGCTCTTTCCTATTTAACCATGGGTTTGGGTCCTAATATTGCTATTGGTTTTCGCACCTGCAAATCTGCCAAAGAATTATGGGATTATCTAGTCGAAGTGTATGAAGGAAACGAAGATATGAAAGAGAGCCGAAGGAATTTGCTGCAACAAAACTTCAACAATTTCAACCATATTTATGGTGAAACGGTAGACAATCAGATTCAGAGGTTTGTCAAGCTGGTGACTCAAATGCAAATGGAAGAAATTCATACCACAAACGCATCCACCAACAGACAACTCCTTAATGCACTGCCAAAGAGTTGGGATCATCATGTAGCCATGATCAAGAAAACCAAAGATCTTGCAAGATGTACCCTGTCAGAGATGATCTCACATATCAAAGCTTGTGAATTGGATGATAAGCAGAGAGAGACTAACTATAAGAATAGCATGCTGGCTGCAGGTTTCTCAATTGCTCCCACCACATCTAGCGACAGTAACACAGCTCTTCTGTCACAAGGAGGTTTTCAGATGTTTCGTAATACTTCCTCCGTCTCTCAAACTTCAGGAAAGGTGCACGCATCTGGATCCTCAAATCAAATCGTCTCTCCAGCTTCTCCTGCTTCAGTTCAAAATGCTGGAAACGTCTCTACTGTTGCTCCTGCTTCCGCCCACTCTACAAACAATGAAATGATGGCTTTCTTCGCAACTCAGTCAAAGGAAAAGCTAGACATAGCAGCTTCAGTGATCAATTGTTTGAATGCTTTTATTGCAGGGAAGCTTGATCCACCAAAGTGGAGTCCTGATGATCTGTCACAGATTCATCCAGACGATGTTGAAGAAATGGACATTACCTGGCAGATGGCAATGGCGGCATTCAGAGCCCAAAAGTTTGTGAAGAGAACAGGTAAAAACAGGTGGGGTAATGCTTGGAATGGAGCTGCTAAAGTGCCCTTCAATCTTCGATGTTTCAACTGTCACGAGGAAGGACACTATGCTCGAAACTGCCCGAAGCCACTTGTGAACAGAGATCAAACTCCTGCAACTCCTGCTCAACCAGCTACTCCTAATCGAGAAAGGGCTCTTGTGACCACTACAAGTATAGCAGATGCTGCCGCTTCTGGAAGTCCACAGCCGCAAGGATTAGCACAAGCACTGGTGGTGCAGCCCAACGTCAACTTTGATTGGTCTTCGGAAATTGAGCGTCTGAACATATCAGCTCCAGAGAATCAAACTGCTACTTCTAACATTGCTTTCATAACCTCAAGCGAGCATGACCCTAAGCCAGAGGAAGAGACTGCAGCTGACAATTTTGCTTTCATGACTCAAATCCTGTCAGCACCTGTCAAAGGTCTCACCAAAGAAGAGGTAATTTCAGTTTTCTGCACTCCTGAATGTAGGGAACGAGTTGAGGCTTATAGAATTCACAACGCTGAGCTAATTGAAGATTATAATGAAATTAAACGGAAAAATTTCACTTTAACTAAAAATGAAAAACTTTTCAAAGAGAAAATCGAAGCTCAGCGTAAAGACATTGTTCAACTCAAGGACGATGTCAGTGTAGCTACAGCCCAACTCATGATAGTCAAAGAAAAATTGTGTGAGGTGACTAAAGAACTGGAGAATGTAAGAGATAAATACCAAATAAATCAATTAAACATTAAGAAATTCGATTCCTCCAGTAAATTAGTCAAAAATCTGTGTGATCAACAATTGGCTTACTCTAAAAAGAAAGGGTCGGGATTAGGTTATAATCAGACTCCTCCTCCATACAATAACAATTACACTTATTTACCAATGACTGAGGAGGAGATACTGAACGAAAGCAAAATGACTTATGGGTCACCTAGCAAATCGTCTGTTCATAACAGACATGTTGAGCCACAAAAGTCCTCACCTTTAAATTTTGTTCCTAAAGGCTCAATTGATCCTAACGCTTCATTGTCATGTGCAGATAATAGCTCTGAAGTAAAGTGTGATGATGTTCATGGGAGTGAACCAGTTGTTATTTCAAACGTTTCTGAACCTTATTTTGAACATTATTCTGAACCAACTGAGTCTGACATTGCTTTTACTAGTTCTTTGTTTGCGTCGTTTTCTGCGTATGTTTCGTCTTGTGAGCCTGTTGTTTTGGGCAAAACTGAAAATGTTTGTGTGGATGATTTGAACAATACGTGTGGTGATGATTGTTTTTCAGCTAATGCTTGTGATACTAACATATCAAATGTTTCAGCTTGTGATAATGTTACAGGTGAGGTCCCCCAGGATGCATTCAGTGAAACCACTGAAACGACTTCTCAAGAAAATCAAGTGTATCCTGATTCTTCTTCTGAATCTGTCTCAGTGGGTGTCCCTAATGTTGAATCTAGTGGGACCCCATTGGAAACTGTGTTAAACAATGAATCAGAATCTGTGTCACAAGATAAATGCTCTGAGGAAATGCATGTTGATGAAACTTCTTCAGGATCAGAAATGAAACCTGAATCAGTTTCACACGACAAATGCATTGAGGAAGAGCATATTGTTGAGACTTCTTCTTGCTTGGGAAGTGAACCTGAATCAGTTTCAGATGATAAATGTGTTGATAAAACGCATTTGGATGAAACTCATACATGTTCAAATTCGGAATCAAGATTAAGTGAAAATGAAAAGGATGTTGGTCAAAACGAGAAATCATCAGAAGAAAATCAGTTAAAAGAAAAACCACAAGTCAAACATAGTCAGAAAACTAAAACGTTGAATCACACGAAATCAAGCAAACGGAGTCCAAATGTCAAAAATATTCAAAATGTGAAACGTCAAACATGTTTTAACTGTGGCATTGCCGGTCACATTGCCAGAAATTGTGGTAAACTCCCAAGGACACCGAACAAGAAACCATCAGGGCGGAATCAGAAGGTCACGTCTAATCGATATCACTGTTCGGAGTCCATGAAGTCTGCAAGGACTAAGACGATGAAGAACAACAATCATCATAGGACTAGACCTTCTGATCAGGATTGGAATGCAGCCAAACGCCATAATCAATATCAGAATAGACAAACAAATTTTCAGCGTAATCGAAGTAATTCTTTTGGTAACGCATTTGAAAGTTTAAATTCTAACTGGTCGAGACAGTTTTGGAAACCTAAAGTCAATGGCATGCAATCCAATCCAATGAAATCATATCATCAAAAGGTCGCCAACAAAAATGTTTCAAAATTTCTGAATAAAGATAATTTTGTTTGGCAGAGGGTAACGTATTTCGATGCTCAAGGAACACCCAGATCCACTATGGGCTGGGTTCCTAAATCTAACTAATCCCGCTACTCGTGCAGGAACAGCTGTGGAGGACTACCGTGCGCCTGTGGTACATGGATAGTGGCTGTTCCAGGCACATGACAGGAGACTTATCCCAACTTGTAAATGTCAAAGAATTTAATGGCGGATATGTCTCATTTGCGGGAGGTGAATCTGGCAGAATCACTTTGAAAGGAACTGTTCAAAACGGTGTTCTCAGCTTTGAAAATGTCAATTATGTTCCAGAACTGAAACACAATCTGTTAAGTATTTCGCAGATTTGTGATCGAGGGAATTCAGTTCATTTTACGAAGAAGGGATGTCATGTTCTTAAGCCTGGGATTGTTATTCCAGAAGACTGGTTCTTGATGACAGCTGAAAGAAAGGGAAATGCTTACGTCATTGATATGAACAAGAAACCGTGTGAAGAGATCACTTGTTTATTTTCAAAGATTTCAGAGCATGATGGTCTACTGTGGCATCGTCGACTTGGGCACGTAAATATGAAAAATCTGAACCGTCTAGCTAAAGGTCAATTGGTGCGAGATCTTCCGATCAAGGATTTCATGTTGGTGGAGAAATGTGTTGCTTGTGCGAAAGGGAAAGCTCATCGAAAACCTCATAAGACTAAACCAGTACCCTCGACAAAAGCTATACTCGAACTACTTCACATGGATCTTTTTGGTCCAGTGAATGTGCTGAGTATTGGGAAGAAAGCTTACTGTCTGGTAATCGTCGATGATTACTCTCGCTACACTTGGGTGTACTTTCTCAGTCACAAAAATGAAACTGCTGTCTTGGTGAAACAATTCATTACTTTGGCTGAAAATCAAGCGAGTACTAAGGTGAAGGTTATTCGATCAGACAATGGGACAGAATTCAAGAATGTTACTTTGGATACTTTCTGCATGGATAAGGGAATCGATCGACAGTTCAGTGCGCCTCGCACTCCACAACAAAATGGAGTGGCTGAAAGGAGAAATCGCACTCTAATTGAGGCGGCACGTACTATGCTGGCAGATTCAAAGCTTCCTAGCTTCTTTTGGGCCGAGGCTGTTAGCACGGCTTGTTATATCCAGAATCATGCTTTAGTAAATAAACGTCACATGAAAACCCCTTATGAGATTCTGGAAGGACATAAACCTTCGGTTTCACACTTTCGTATTTTTGGTTGTCCATGTGTATTATTACTAATGGACTCAAATGGAAAGTTTGAAGTCAAAGGTGACGAATGTTACTTTGTTGGATATGCTAAAGGCTCTGCTTATAGGGTATACAACAAAGTAACTAAAAAGGTTGTTGAGTCGTGCAACATCGAATGGCTTGAAGAGAATGCTACGGACGCTAGAGTCGGTCCAGATTGGCTATATGATTATTCTGCTCTGTTTAAATCATTTAACATTTTGTCAAGTGATGTTTCAGTTGCAGGTGAGTCGATTCCCAAACAACCATTGTCATTTGAAGATACGGAAGACGAAGCACAGATGCAAGACAACGTGAGGCATCATACTGTTGATCCACCGGGAATGGTGTTTACGCAACATCCTACACCGACTCCGATGGTCAATCGATCCCCTGAGGGTGCATCAGCCAGTGACTCTGCATTGTTTCCTGATCCAATTCCTGAGGATTGTACTGTCACTTCTCCTGTAGTTCACACTACAACCGCACCTAATGAGGGGGAGTCAAGCAACACCACCACTGAAGAAGAGATTGTACCTGATTTGGCCATACCGACGAGCGTTCAACGCAATCACCCAATCGAGAATGTGACTGGTCCTGTAAATGCAGGAATTTTGACCAGGAGTCAATCAGGAACCATTAACACTTGCTTATATTCTTGTTATCTTTCTCAAATCGAACCTAAAACCATTGATATAGCTTTGCAGGAACCTGGCTGGGTAGATGCTATGCACGAAGAGCTGAACCAGTTTGAAAAACTTGGAGTATGGAAGCTTGTCAAGTTGCCAGCAGGAAAGCGTAAGCTTGGAACTAGATGGGTATTTCGAAACAAGCAGGATTCTGCGGGTGTCATCGTTCGAAACAAAGCAAGGCTGGTGGTTCAGGGATTTAGACAAATCGAAGGTCTGGTTATGATGAAGTATATGCTCCGGTTGCGCGACTTGAAGCCATCCGGATCTTTTTGGCTTACGCGTCATACATGGGATTCACTGTTTATCAGATGGATGTCAAGACCGCGTTTCTCTATGGAGATGTGAAGGAGGAAATTTTTGTCGAGCAACCGCCAGGGTTTGTGCATCCAGATCATCCTGAGTACGCCTACAAGTTAGACAACGCGTTGTACGGGTTACACCAGGCTCCTCGAGCTTGGTATGCCACACTAACAGAGCATCTGTTGGCTCATGGATATACGCGTGGCACCATAGACCAGACTCTGTTTATCAAGAGGGTAGGACGTGATCAAATTTTGGTTCAAATCTACGTTGATGATATCATTTTCGGATCTACAAGCGAGGATCTTTGCAAGGAGTTCGAGAGAGTTATGAAGAAAAAGTTTGAAATGAGTGCTCTGGGGGAGATGACACTGTTTTTGGGTCTACAAGTCAAGCAGAGTTCACAAGGAATTCTGATTCATCAAGGGAAGTATGTGGATGATGTGCTGGCAAAGTTTAAATTCACGGACGCAAAGCCTGCTGAAACACCTATGGCTGAGAGACCATTATTAACTGAAGATGAAGAAGGAGAGTCTGTAAATCAACGTCAATATAGGTCCATGATCGGGTCATTGATGTATCTCACAGCTAGCCGTCCGGACATCATGTTCGCTGTTTGCAATTGTGCACGCTATCAGGCTAATCCTAAAACTTCTCATCTTATTGCTGTTAAACGGATCTTTCGGTATCTTAAAGGCCGACCTCGGTTTGGCCTGTGGTATCCGAGAGATTCCAATTTTGACTTGTTTGCTTTCTCTGACAGCAATTTTGGAGGTACTGACAGTGACAGGAAATCCACTTCTGCGGGATGTCAATTTTTGGGTGATCGGCTCATTTCTTGGCAGTGCAAGAAACAACAAACAGTGGCGATATCCACAGCTGAAGCTGAGTATGTTGCTGCTTCTGCTTCTTGCTCTCAAGTGGTGTGGATGCAACATCAATTGCAGGATTATGGTTTGACTTATCTTAACACTACTATTTACTGCGATAATGATGCTGCAATACAAATTGTTCGAAATCCTGTTTTTCACTCCAAAACCAAGCACATTGATATTAAAGTTCATTTCATTCGAGACTGTTTTGACAGAGGTCTGATTACTCTTGAACAAATCGACACAGATGCAAATGCTGCCGATTTGTTCACCAAACCTGTCAACAGCTCGAAATTCAGAGTGCTTGTGGATTTTCTAAAAATGATCTGTTTTACTGATTGAGCATGTTTTGTTTTTCGTAGGTAAATTTGTTCATAAAGTTTTCTGTTCTTAGGTAGTTTTTATTTATGCACAAATTTAGGGGGAGAAAAATCGAAAAATACAAAAACATTAAAAAAAAATTGAAAAATACAAAAAGAGGTTCAAAAGGAAGTGTGGCTGGACTGGGAAATGAAATGAATTTTCACATTATGGTCGAGGGCTGACTCATGTAAGACCAGTATCGAAATAGTTTGACTCTAGTATGATGTGTTGGTAGGCTCTATCCTTAAGATTGGAAACAATAGCTGTTTCTGTTCAGAACTAAACTAGTACATGACCTCAGAAAAGAAAATCACTTGGAATTAGCTCATGTCTATTTGAATGTTTGTATGTTCTTCCCGATACACACAATTTTGATCTGATTCTGAAATCTTATCTGAAAAAGTCGTGTACCTCCTCTGCTGCATCCAGATACATGCTGACCTGGAGGTGCTAGGCAACGTCAGCTTCTGCTGCATCCAGATACATGCTGACCTAGCTGTACGTTGTCGATCTATAGATCAATTAACACCCGAAAGAGGCCCTCTAGTGCCCAAAAGAAACCCAATAAACCTATATCAAATTGAGAAAACTCATTTGATCTGTATATTATACCATCTCAACCTAAGATCTATTCTGTTCTCTTCTCAATCTATTCCCAGTTAAGATTTCAGAAATTTGGATTGGACTTGTGAAATATGTGGTAGGGAAACTGCTTGCATGATAGAGTGAGCTGTGCATAATTCCAGGATTTGATTAGTATTTGTTTGGGTGCTCATTATTAAAAATATCAAAACATGATAAAATGAGATACAGGTAGTTATATGGAAAAGATCTAGGGAGATGAGTTTAAGAGGACAAATATACTGGCAATCGTCTAGATCATCCTCTAGTAGATCAGTGTTGATAAGTGAAGTCAAGCCCGAAACCTTGTGATTTGATCCCTGAATATCTATGCAAATTTCCTGATTTTATTTTTGTAAATAATATTTTATTATTTAATTTTGTTTTAGGTTTTTATTTTGCAAACAGATGCTCAAAAGGTTTAATGGGTAATTTTTGTTAAATCAGATTTTTTAATTGGGTTTGTTTAAAAAATATCTTTTGAAAATCATTTTTGAACCCAAGTCCATAAGGCCCAAGCCCAAAAGACTTGGGCCCATGAGAAACAGTTGAAGTATAAAAGGGTGATTACGAGTCACATTCCTCATTCACTCGCAATCAGATCTCAATTCTCTCTCAATATTCCGGCATCTATCAACGGCTCCGACTGATTTCCGATTGCGACTCGCAATCTGATTTGATATTCATCAGGTACAATGACGTCATTGTTCAAGTTTTTGCAGGAATTATGAATTTTTGTTGAAGATTCCGGTGAATGTTTGAAGATTCCGATGAAGATTTGATGATTTTGATGATGTTTCCGATGATGTTTTGAAGTTTCCGATGAAGTGTTGACTCGCAATCAAGAACAATTAAGACTCGAAACCAGTGGTTACGAGTCGCAATCTCAAGATTGCGACTCATGGTTGCGACTCATCTTGGTTTGTTGCGACTCATGATTGCGACTCGCAATCTGCTGGTTGCGACTCAGTTTTGCTGGTTGCGACTCATGGTTTCGACTCGAGACCTTTGGGTTGCGACTCATGGTTTCGAGTGAACAGTGACAGTGTTTGTTTTTTTTTTAATTTTTATCACTGTTACATCTGAAATTGGAAACTTATATGATTTGTGTTGTGTGCAGAAAAATGGATTTAAAGTTTATCGCGTCTCATAATCAAGTAGCATATTTGGCACCTCCACCAGTGAAGCACAAGCAGCTGTTTACATCTTTGATAAAAGGCCTAAGTACATGCCGTATTGTTCATGCTCTTCGTGAAAATCCGGTCGTTTATGAAAGCCTTATTCAAGACTTTTGGAAGACAGCTAAAGTTGAAATCATTGAAGGAAAAGGAGCTATAGTTGCTGAGATTGACGGGACAAAGGTTGTAGTGACTGAGCAGATTATCAGAGATGTGTTGAAGTTTAATGATCAGGAAACAGATCCAATCATGCTTGCTGCTGGAACCATTGAAGCAATTTTGCCACGTTTGAGTTATGAAGGAAAGTTTCCTCCCTTGGTTAAGAAGTTTGTTCATCCGTACTGGCGTCTATTACTGCACATGTTTCTTTTGTGCATGACAGAAAATAGAGGGGGAATTGATCAGTTAAACACCACACAGACTGCTGCATTGATTTGTGTGATTACAAACGAGCCGTTCAACTATTCAAGATATGTTCTGGAAGCGATGAAGAGAAATGCTATTGGGCTTCGAAAGGATAAGTTTCTTATGTATCCAAGATTTGTACAGATGATCTTGAATGAATGTTATCCTGAATTGAAGAGATCTGGTAATACGTTGGAGTTAAAACCCATGGGTCCTTCATGCTTTGGTGCTCTCACTACGAAGAAAGGAACGGAGAAAAAGTTTGAGGGTTTGATCGAGTTGGAGAAATTTGGTCAGTTTGCAGAGACCGAAGATATTGGTGAGAATCCAGTGACTGTACCTGCACGTGCTATTGTTGCTGAAGAACATGATATTCCAAGGGGAGCTGAAGATGAGCCTGAGCCAGAGCGTATTACAATTAACTCTGACGATGAAGGTGTTGAGATAATGTGTAATTCTGATGATGATGACATAGAACTTCCTCCTGAAGTTAATGCTGATGCTGTGTCTACGGTTAATCCAGTGATTTCTGCTGAGAATTTGGCTATGCTGATAAAGTCAGTAACTGACAAGATGGGAAATCCTCCTTCCAATCTGTCAGTATCAACCGAAGAGCCTGTTGAAAGCCCAAGGGATTCTGATTCCATTCCGTTGAAAAGGAAAAGGAGGGATCCTAGACCTGGAATGTTTATTGAACAAGGAAAAGATCAATCCGTGAGCGTTGCTGATGATAGCGAAGGTTTGTATGATTTTGATTTTGAAAAGTACGTTGACAATGCTACCACCACCACTACAGAGAATATCTTTGAGTCTGGTGTTCATACTCAAAGAGATGATATAGCTACAATGGAAGTTGAAGTTCACAATGAAGCTGGTGCTGGACCTTCTGGTTTTGTTCATGAAGAACCGGGCAGTTCAAGTGGAAAAAGGCCTGTAGAACCACTTAGAATGCCATTTGATAGTGACTCTAGTGATGAAGATGAGTTTATAAGCATGAGGGAGATGAAGAAACGATTGATTGTGCTTGAGCAAGATTCGATTCATAAAGATGCAAAGATTATTCAGCTTGAAGACACAATTGTGAAGAAAGATCAACAAATTGAGCAACTCCAAGGAGACGTTAGCTTGTTGTTCAACATTGTTTATGATCTACGAGGAAAGCTTGAAAAGAAGTTTGGCCAGGAATTTTCTGATCCAACAGATGTTGAAAACAGAAAGAAAGCCTTTGAAAAGGATAATGCTGAAAAGAATGCTGCAATGGAGAAATACTTTGAAAGAGTTACTGATCCAGAAGCAGATAGAGCAAAGGCAGAAAGGTTGAAAAAGAAAAGGGAGTTGGTGATTTTGAAGAACAAGAATGTGAATCCAGACGATGAAGATGCTCATGCGACTCATCACTTAATGGATGTTGGTGAAACCCTTTATGATAAAGTTGGAAATCGTTCTGGTGTAGTCAGCTGGGGGTATGATCATGATCGCAAGAGATGGTGGATTCGAAGAAAAGTTGGACCAGTCGAATGGTATAAGCATTCAGGACAGTTTCAGTCGTTCACTAAGGTAGATTTGACAGACTTGTCTAATAAACCTTATGTGGATGATAAGCCTAATGGTCCTGGATATGCATTCTTTGAGAGATTGAAAAGGGAGGTTGCTAAAGGTTTTCCCTCGATGCGTACGGCAGATTCTATTGTTAGACCAGCAAAAGGTATTAGAGATCCTTATACAAACAAACGCATGAAGATTGTGCATTGGCCAGCTACTGATAAAGAGAAGACAATTCCGTTGGTGAGAAAGATTCCCAAAGGAGCACTGAAAACATTGCACTTTTGGGCATATGATGAACGTCTTGGACAAGCGATGATTGTTTGTGATGGAGATGCAAGTTACTGTTTGGTAGATCAGGTTGACTTGTTGAATCTTGCGGTTGAAGATCTGGAAGTGTTGGCAAGCAATCAAATCAGAGTTACAGAAAAATATGAAGAAATTGCTAAGGGTTGGACGTCTGCTGTAGCGTCTGTCATGCATATCCATAAGAAGGGTTTTGGTGGTTATAAAGACAGTGTGAGTGGTGGTAATCAAGGCAACTGAAGTAAGAAGAACCTTCATGCATAAACCTAGGGGGAGATTGTTGGAACCCGAAGGTTTATTCATGTAGGTTATTAATGTTTAGGGGTTGATCTTGTAATTATCTAGTTCTTTATGTTTTGGGTTAATTATTGTGGTTTGGGCTAGATATTGATGTCGCATGGACCTAAGGGTTTCGGCCCTATATGTTTAGTATATAAACAACCTTAATCACTTGATTAAGGGTTGTTGATGTGGTTCAAGTTAGGGGCGACACAAGCATAGGAACCGAGTTCCTCTCGAATACTTGTATCTGTCTTTGGTAAACATTGAATGCAAGTTTCGGTTTGTTTATTGTTTATTGTTTATAGTTTGATATTTATATTTATTCTTGAATCAACTTGTGTTTGATTTCCGCGCTTACACAAGTCAAGATTGATATCATTGAGAGATCCTCACGGGTTTTACAAAAGATTTTGTGAAGCAAGAAGCTAACTGAGAATAAATCAATATAACTGCAATAAAAAAGGTCAAACCTTTGAAAAGTGATTGGATGATCGTGAGTGGAAGCAGCAACGAAGGTAGACAGAAAAGAAAAAGGAGGGGTGCGAGCTACGAAGGTAGACGAAGATTTGATTAGTGGTGAAAACAGGATCTGATGATGAGGTTTGACACCGTTCCCATTGAAGTCTGATGCGTGTTTTAGGTGTAGAGAGCAAAAACCCATCTTGACCCATGTTAAAATTTAAATGGGTATTTTAAAACCCATTCTAACCCATTTTGACTAAATTCTCAGCCCATTCTAACTTATTTCCTTTTTTAAAAAGGCCCAAAATAACCCAAAATATCATGGTTGGGTTTTTGTTGCCACCTCTACCAGTTTGCGTATAATTCTCCAGAAAGCGATGTAGAGTTTAAAATTGAATAAAAGTCAAAACATGAGAAATGTAAAACATAAACAAACGAACATTGGGATCAAATAACATTGTTTTATTGATAACTGAACTGTTCACAATGATTTCAAGCACAAATGTTACATAGAAGCTGAAAGGGTTCGAATCAAATCAAGGCAATACGTGTTGCAAGAAGATGTCCTCTACAAAAAGGGATACCTTACACCGTTACTTCGATGTGTTGGCCCAGTGCAAAGCAAGTACTTGATCAAGGAAGTTCATGAGGGAATTTGTGGGGCACATTTCGGCCCAAGATCAGTGGTTTCAAAGTTGATGAACCTCGAATATTGGTCAAAAGGACATTGGCGTATGCATACTTTTCAAGGCTACACACTTGTCTAAAAGACGATGAGTCAATGAGTACTCTTGTCATGGTTATGAAAGAGGCCCCCATGATGGAGCTAGTAAAGACGATTTCAATATTGGATAATAGAGCGTTTACTCAAATAGGTATTCAGGGCACTTGTAAAATATCCATGGATGGCTCCAAAACACACTTTAGGTTGTCTTCACTAGAAAATAATTCATCTATGTAATTGTTGGTTTTTTCTTCACCATTTGTCCATTATATAAATTAAGATATCTAATTGTCTGTTAAAACCTTATTAAATATTTATGTTGGTTAAATCAAATTTTGAATTATTGTATTAAAAATATTACATCTCTATTAAAGATAAGAATGATAAATGGATCTTGATTTCCATTGGTCTACATTGGTAGGTCAATATTGTGTGCATGTTTTTATTTACATTTTGTTTAAAATTAGTATGCATTTGCCATGGAGCACAGATGTAAACCGCTAGTTATATAAAGAAAAATAAAATTTCAATTAAGATGTCTAGGTAAAAAATACAAACTAGTAGATCAAAATCATGATATGAAAGTTATAGTATATAAAACAAGATATTTTATACACATTCTTAAAATTTGATATTAGGTCTCAACTTTTGAAATATTATGAATATATGGTATCAACTATTAACCACCGTCACACCTTTGATCATTTTTACTAACAGATGATATAATTTTTACTAAGTTTTTTAACACCTCCACTTATGTAAAATGTAAGTTTTTACTATCCTTGTAATTTACCTTTTGTTATACCGAATTAAAGTTTGTAATTCTTTATTATTTCTTCATTAATAAATAAACTAGTATTGTACGAACTAATATATTATAGTATTTGGTTTTGTACCTAGTCATCTTAGTATTATTTTATTTATTATGAACTATAAATAAATAAATACGATAATTTGGTTGTTGAATTATAAATTGGATTTTTGTTAGGGGGTGTGGACTTGGAGGGTTCGGAAGGGCGTTGCATCGGAGTCAGGGGCAACAATGGCCGGCGCGTCTTAGTTCAAAGTATGTCAACGCTTTCTAAATTTCAACTCATGCTACTTAAATAAAAATAGAGGAAATGTTTTATAAATTAGTTATGAAATACATATTTAACTAAAGAAATGGTAAATACTATTAGGGGTGTAAACAAGCCTAGAGGCTCGAGAGCTACTCGTGATCGGCTCGGTTAAAAGCTCGAACGAGCCGAGCCTTAACGAGCCCGAGCCCGAGCTCGAGCCTGAAATAGAGCTCGTTTTATTATCGAGCCCGAGCTCGAGCCTGAAATACAAAGCTTGTTTAAGCTCACGAGCTTAAACGAGCCCCTACAAGATTTTAATTTTTCTATATATAATATATTAATAATGATGATAACATTGATGAGTCGAGCTCGAGCCGAGCTTTGGCTCGTTTAAACGATGTTGAAGTGAGCTCGAGCCAAGCTTTTAGCTCGTTTAAGGTTGTTCTCCAAATAGTTCAAGCCGAGTCGAGCCGAACTCGAGCTTTGGGTTTTACTCGCGAGCAAAGCTCGAGCTCAAAGAAGTAGGCTTGAACCGAGCCGAGCTCGAGCTCGAGCTCGAGCTTCATAAAAACCTAACGAGCCGAGCTCGAGCCTGGTCGAGCTCGGGCTCGGCCCGGCTCGTTTACACCCCTAAATACTATATCAAATCAGTGTGTTTTTTTACTTGGTATGTAAAATAAAACACTCGATTAAATTCTATATATTTAAATCTGAGTTGATTAAATTTATAGGAATTCTCACTTTTATGTTGTTCGCAACGTTATCATAAACATTACCACCTCCCACTGGTTCAAACAAATTATTTCACCGGTAACGTCTTAAGCAACATGTAAACATTAAATATCATAAACGCTCCCAACCATAAGCGTGGCCTATCGCTAAAATTCTAAAGTTATCGTCCCAGTCATTATCTGCACAACGTAATTGAAAATCTCTCTTATATAAAAGTCTAAGTCATCAAAAAAATCCTAACCTAACCTAAATCAAACACCAAATACATTTCAATTAGGGTTTAAAACACCCAAACACGCATAAACACAAATACACAATCAATCTAGTGTTGTTTGAACTTGATTTCTACATGTTGGTTCGACTTACTTGCGGTGATTGTCGGTTTCTTAGATTTTGTGTTTCATAGTTTTGGGTTTGATTGGAGATGGTGTTGAAGTTCTTGATACCCAGTTCACATGAAGGTTGATCGATGATTATGGATTTCTATGATGGTGGAAGAGACGATGATAATGATCAGTGGTAGTGGCGTGAATATCCAATCCAAGAAGAAAGATGGGGAAGGGGTGTTTGTATATGTGTAGACAAGTTGCATTATTCGTAAGGTACTTGAAATCAGGTCACTAATAGCTTAAATTGAGACGAACTTAAATGGACTTGAGCTTAAATTAAAGTTTATTTAATTAATGAGCTCGAGCCCAAGTTTTACATACCGAACTTAACTAGGATTCCAAGCCTAAACAAGCACACTATTTATATATATATATATATATACAATAACTTTTTATCTTTACAAATGTATATATAATTACATAATAATCATTATATATAAAATACAAATAACTAAATACTATATATATTTGTTATATACAATAAAACTTGTACTATACACACACTATGAGAAGATGATTATGATTATATACGTATATAAATTTAAAAAACTAGAATGTTTAGTAAATAGCAAGAAGACCAAACTCAAGATTGAAATATTATTATCGAATTAAAATGAGTTGAGCTTGAGCTCTCTTAAATTAAACATTAGCTAAGAATCGACTTGTTTACATGCATTGGCGAAGCTCCCCCCCCCCCCCCCCTCCCCCTAATTTTTCCGAAACCGGGGGGTGGGGACGTATATGCCTAAAAATTTTCTATACGAAAGTACTATTCATAACACTACGCATCAAAAAGTTCGAAGAGACAGGCGTCCTCTCGGGCTATGCCTAAATTGCGCCCCTGTTTACATGCCTAGATGTGTCTAGTTCTAGGTTTTTTGGTAACTTAAAACTTAAACATGTGTACATTTCTTGTACTCATGTTATTTATAAATCTATTAAAATTATATTATTAAAGTTGATTACACATTACCCATGGCATTATAGCCTAGTGGTATTGGGGGTGGGATAAGGCTTATGACCATTAGGTCATAGGTTCGATTCTCACAAAAGGGTTTTCCCAGATTTATTGGGTTTCCTCCTGAGTTGGTGTATAGGCATTATTGCCTAGTGGAGATGGATATGATCGGGTGGTTCTGCTGGTGGCACGATGATACTCCAGTGGTCCGTCAGTGATCCAAATTTGCCGTTCAAAAAAAAAAAAAGAAAAAAGAAAAAAGTTGATTACACATTTGGTTAGAATTTAAACATTATCACGACGTCAACCAATTAGGTTACTTGTAAAAGTTCACTACTTACAAGTATCATATATAATAAATACATTAGAGAGAGAGGAAGACAAAATAGAAAAGAGTTGCAAACAAGTACGGTCTAAGGTTACATCAACCTTGTATCACTTTTTTAAACGAAGATTCTCAGGACATCTTTTTCATTTTAAAATAGCTGCCGCCGACTAATTCACTTCATTCTTTTTTCTAATCAAGCTAATACCTTAACCCACCGACATTTTAAAACCAATTTTTAAGTACTTTTGTTGGGCTATGTTGAATCAAACATTTTAATACTGGTTTAATAGAGCATTACACATCTTGTATTCTGTATTTGTCGTCTGGTAACCAATTTTGATGATACTTGTAATATATAAACTCATGATAACCACTAAAATATATAAAGGTATTAAGAGTGCTATTATCACTATAATATATATATTAAGAGCGCTATTTTCTTGAATGCGTTATACCCTTATTATGTGTTCTATCGATGCATACATAAATAGAAAAAACATCAAAAACATTCCATTGATCATTCTCTATTGATCGGGCGTTTTCAAGCCCACGCCCAACCTAAAAAAACCATAAAAAACGCCCTTGGGGGCGGTGTTCACATGTGAATGGGGCTTTTTTTGCCCATTCACGTCCAAATCACATACCAGTACAGATGGTCTAAATATGCGAACTCTTTCTTTGTACATATACAACTTAGGAGATGCTTTAATATGAGTTTACGTGGCAATATACACTATGTTTATATCAAGTGACGGTAATTAAACTGGTAGAACTAAAATTGCAAAGTAACATTAAAAAAATCAAAATCAAAATCCAAATTTGAACCCTAATCCACCACTAAAACCCCCTTTTAATATTTCTTTATCCATGACCCTCCAAAGTCCAACCTTTTTGCCCAATTGTGATTCGCCCTAAGACTATCCACATTAAGGATGTTTGTAGATGATTCTTGGTCTATGTGAAGGGTATTTGTGAGAGAGATGGATTAGTGGGTGTTGTAGAGGATGACAAGGAGGGTGTTCATTCTTAAGGATTCTTGGGGAAGAATGGTGAAGAATGGGGGAATGGTGGGTTCTTTCTTTTTTTATTTAGTTTAAGTTTAATAAAATAATTATAATAAGGTTGTTTGTGGAAGGATATATATGTTATTGTTATGGGTAAAAAGTGTTTGTGGGAAGAATAAGTGAAAAGCTGATGTGCCATGCTGATTAGACTGTTTGTAGAAAGGATAGCTGAAGAGGTATGGTCTCAATTCCCTGCCTACATGGCAGGGACTACACCACTTTTGTGCACACAAGGCATCCACGTCAACGAAACACTCCAGAAGCTTCTAGAAACTTCTGGATGATTCACAGTTGGCACCAAAGATGCTCTATCCGACATAAAGGACAACACGTGTCACCACTAGCAGAATGCCACATAGGCCTGCGACAATTCAGGGAGCAGCACTGACAATACCGGTACGAGGTATCCAGCGCAGGCGAATGCAAGAACGCCACGTGTACCACTATACCTGCCATGACAGAGCAGACCAAGAGGATATTCCCCTTGGTCGGACAGCTGGCACGCGCTCACAGCTGGCACAGCTGCTCCTTCCTTCTTCACCCTCCGGCTATAAATAGGACCCTTCATCATTCAGGTTCAGGATCTTTACTCTCCTTACTCACTCTACACATACACTGTTTATTTCCTCTCATAACAGTACTTATTCTCACGCCGGAGCCTGGTTAAGAGGGAAAACCCCCTTCCCCCCTCTTAACGAGACTAACGGTGTTTACTGTTTTGCAGATCTCGAGCCATCAATACGAGCAGAAGAAGAGGTTGAACCCATTAGACGAAACAACCACACTGGTTGTCCTTGTGTTAACCAGTGTTTCAACATTGGCGCCATCCGCTTTTTTGCAAAACCACTCTCACCTCTTTTCTTTCCTAAAAAACACTCGTAAAAATGGCAGAACAAAATCACTCACACCCAGTCGACGGAGAAGTTTCTTCCTTTGAACTCGTTTCGGACACGGCACACGTCCAAAGGGGTCAAAGGAACGAGACCATCCAAGAGGGTCAGCTGAACAACGATTTTCCATCTATCTTTGGAAGTGCATCCAGGGCTGTTAGCCAAACCACAACTGGACCCACTTTCCAAACACCAGCAAGAATCATCACTCAAACCACAAACGGAGCTGCTCTCCAATCTCCAACGGGGATATTACACCAAACACCTCCGACGATGCAGACTCTAAGCCATGGAGCAGGCCCTTCTGCTCCATCGGAACAAGCACAACTCAACTACTCTGCACTTTTAGGGCTACCCGAGGGAAAAACTCTGGCTTCCTGGTATGCCGAACAAATGGCGTCCATAAACCTCGTTTATACACAGCTCAGCGCACAACAAGCCTTGTTCCAAGCACAGGCTAACCAATCAGCATTCGTAACTCCACAACCGAGGTCTCTGAGTACACACACGGCTCAGCAGACAAATGCGTGGAACTTACGTCCAGAAAGAGGACCAGTGCAAAATGTAAGAAGACCTAGCGTACACGACACGCGCGATACTTATGCTGAAACAGAGAGCAACTTCGTGCAAAACTCCAATCTACAACGAAGGCCAATCCAAACCCGTTTGGGCGCGCGCAACATGAATACGGAATGGGAGGAAGAAGAAGACGACCCAACTTACAAGGAAGAATCCACGGTGTTCAGCAGACTCCATCCGGAGCACGAAGCATACAAACCAACCAAGCGCGCGGGGTACAACCCCAAAGCAGAGCATGATTACACCTTGAGCTATCGTCCTGAGGACATGGCAGAAAATTCAAAATTCATCCGAGAAATCGCATGCGCGGCCATCGACAAAACGAAATTACCACACAACGTGGGTAAATACAACGGGTTGACGGACCCAGATGATCACCTCCAAGTATTTAAGGGCGCAGGGGCAACAGGCGGATGGAACCTACCAACATGGTGCCACCTGTTTGCTCAGACATTCGTTGGCGCAGCGCGCATTTGGTTCGACAACTTGCCAGCAGGCAAAATCAAATCATGGGTCGATTTTCGAGAGAAGTTCCTGGCACACTTCTCTCAGCAGAGAAGACAAGCCAGAGACCCTGGTGACTGTTTAAACATATGGAGAAAAGACTACGAGAGCGTAGAGGATTTCATCACAAGATACAACAAAGAATGCTTAGAGATCGGCGACATACCAGAAAAGATGATGCGCGCACACTTCATGAGGGCGGTCAAGTGCGACGATTTGGTTAAAAGAATCAAGGGGCGAGACAGGGGACCCAAAGATTGGGAAACCTTCATAGAAGCAGCCAAAACCATTGCGCAGACAGACAGGCAGTTGACCGGTGACGACCACCGTCAGCGCGCGCACAACCATAACGATCGACACAACAGAAGGGGCAGAAATCAACCCTGGAAGGCTTCGGGGCACAGAGAAAGAAGCCCCCCACGGGACGATGCACGCCATACGATCAACCAGATAGCCCATCGAAAGGAAGTGAAGCGAGAAAACAGAGAAAAGCAGTGGACTCCACTGACCAAAACACCTTCTGAAGTCCTAGCTACAGAAAATCATCAGTTCAAACCACCCCTACAGATGCGCAACAAAAGGGGTCAAGACCCAAATCTCTTCTGTGAATTCCACAAAGATACGGGCCACTTAACCGACGATTGCTTTAGCCTAAAGCAAGAAATCGAAAGAGCCCTTAGAGACGGAAAGCTCACTCACTTAGTCAAGGTCGGAAAGCGCGATTACCGCCAAATACAAAGAAGAGATGAAGGGCCAGACAATAAGAAGCTAAGAAAGCTAGAAACCCACATGATACAAGGAGGTCCACGAAGACCAAGGAAAAACTACAACAAGCGTGCGCAAGATGATTCATGGCGCGAAAGGCAAGTTATTTTTCCAGTTGTTAGAGGGGGTCCAAGAGAAAAGCGACCAATAATCATTCCGGGTGTGGTTGGCCACTACCAGACAGATTACATCTTCATTGATCCCGGGAGCACCGCGGATATCATATATGAACAGTGTTTCAATCAATTTGATCAAGAGGACAAGGCGCGCCTAGAGCCAGTCGATTATCCACTAACTGGTTTCTGCAACGAAGCCGTCTTTCCCCTAGGACAAATATCATTCCCGGTGTTGCTTTCAGACGAGAGAAATTCAAGAACTGAAGAAGTTACATTCATGGTATTGCCGGCGCACTCAAGACATGACATCCTCCTGGGAAGAGAATCCCAAGGAGATTTCAGTATGATCTGCTCTGCACCACATTCCGCTGTCGGATTCCCCACCGAAACAGGCATTGCGCTGATATATGCCAGTAAGGAAGTTTTAGCAACAGACGAAATCAGACCAGCCAAAGCAAGCAAGCCAGCACCGCGCATAGAGGCAGAAAAATGGGTATCGAACAGCGCATACCCAGAACAAACGGTCACCCTGGGGCCCGCCATGTCCGACCTGATGCGCGCGGCGCTTAAGAAATTACTGCACGAAAACATGGACGTGTTCGCCTGGACACCGGCTGATATGGTTGGTGTTCCACGGCACATAGCAGAACACCGTCTAAATGTCTCAGAAGACGCAAAGCCAGTGGTACACGCCAAACGCCACCTGGGCGACATCAAACACGATGCCATGAAAGAACAAGTGCTAGAGTTGCTAAACGCAGGAATCATCAGAGAAGTCAGGTACCAAACATGGGTAGCAAGCCCAGTAATGGTAAAGAAACCAAATGGCAGCTGGAGAATGTGCGTCGACTACAAAGATCTAAACAAGGCATGTCCCCGCGACTGCTACGCTTTACCAGACATAGACGAGAAAATCGATTCTTTGGCAACATTCCGGTGGAAATGTTTTCTGGATTGCTACAAAGGGTACCATCAAGTTCAAATGGCCGTTCAAGACGAAGATAAAACCGCATTTCGCACTCCAACAGGGTTGTATTGCTACACCAAGATGCCGTTCGGCTTAAAAAATGCAGGCGCAACATACCAAAGGCTGATGAACGAAACATTCAGTGACGCCATCGGTAAATACATAGAAGTGTACATGGATGATCTGGTAATCATGGGCAAAGAGGAGAGCGCGATGTTGGCAAATATCCAGAAGACATTCAACATGCTACGCAGCGTAAGTATCAAGCTGAACCCAGCAAAGTGCTCATTTGGAATGGAAGAAGGGAAGTTCTTGGGCTTCATAGTCACAAAAGATGGTTTCAAGGTAAATCCAGAAAAGGTCCAAGCCATAGAAAGGATGCCTTCACCAGCAAACATCAAGGACATGCAGAAACTAGCAGGACAATTAGCAGCACTCAATCGTTTTCTAGCCAACCACGCTGCAAAATCCTTCCCATTCATCAAAACCTTGCGCAACTGCATGAAGAAAAGCCAGTTCCAGTGGACTCCGGAAGCAGAAAGTGCGTTCCGCGAGATGAAAGATTGCCTCATAAAACTGCCGACACTAACCGCACCAAACAAGGGAGAGCCTCTGGTACTCTACCTATCAGCTTCCGACAGGGCAGTCGGAGCTGTACTACTCGTCGATCGTCAAGGCGTCCAGACACCAGTTTACTATGTGTCGCGAACCTTGACCGATCCAGAGACTCGGTATGCAATCATGGAGAAGCTAGTCCTTGCACTGATTCACGCTTCAAGACGGCTGCGCAGGTATTTTGCCAACCACGTCATCCACGTGCTAACAAACTATAACATTGGAAATATCCTTGCAAGGCCAGAAGTATCAGGGAGGTTACCCAAATGGGCAATAGAACTGGGAGGTCATAACGTGGTTTTCAGACCAAGACCATCAATCAAAGGCCAGGTCTTGGCAGATTTTATGACAGAAGTCCCAGATGACAAAGACAGAGAATGTAAAGCGATGGAGAAAGCCGAGAAAAAGCAAACAGAAGAGCCATGGCTGTTGTACACAGATGGTGCATCTAACGAAGATGGAGCAGGCGCAGGGCTAAGGCTAGTGAGCCCAGACAAACACGAGTTCACGTACGCCATACGCCTGGACTTCAAGAGCACAAACAACGAAGCTGAGTACGAAGCTTTCCTGGCTGGCCTGCGATTGGCGATCAAAATGGGAGTCCGACACATCGAAGCGCATGTGGACTCCATGTTAGTAGCAGGCCAAATCAACGGCCAATATGAAGCCAAGGGCGATATAATGGCACTCTATCTCAACCAAGCGAAAACATTGCTACAAACCTTCTATTCTTACAAGGTGCACCACATAAATCGAAGCGAAAACAAGCCGGCCGATGCTTTAAGCAAGCTGGCATCAACAAGTTTCCAACATCTAGCAAAAGATGTGCGCATAGAGGTCTTGAGCAATCCATCCGTTCCACTGAGAGAAGTAAGTGTCATCCAGACGAGAACAACGTCCTGGATGACGCCGATAATCATGTACTTGCAGTCAGGGATACTCCCAGAAAACAAAGCCGAGGCACGAAAGATCCAATACAAATCAGAACACTATCAAATGGCAGATGGGATACTGTACTGAAAATCGTATCTTGGCCCACTGCTACGATGTGTTGACGCCGACGACGCGAACTACCTGATCCGGGAAGTGCATGAAGGAATCTGTGGTATCCACACCGGGCCTCGAATGGTAGTGGCAAAAGTGATGAATGCCGGATACTACTGGCCCGGGATGCATCTCGATGCTGTGAAAGAATTGAGAAAGTGTAGTGGCTGTCAGAGGCACGCGCCAAAAACCATGCGCCCCAAGAATGAACTAGTGCCCGTAACAACCGCATGGCCTTTCCAACAATGGGGCATAGACATGGTAGGCCCTTTCCCAGAAGCTCCGGGGGCAGTCAAGTTCATAATAGTCGCGGTTGATTACTTCACCAAGTGGGTAGAAGCAAAAGCACTCGCATCAGCCACATCGGCAGTCGTCAAACGATTCATATGGGAACAAATCATATGCCGGTTCGGCTTACCCCTCAAAATCATCACCGACAACGGAACAAACTTTGCAGCAGATGATCTCGAACGATGGTTCAAAGAATTGAACATCGAACACACCTTCTCTTCGGTTGCACATCCGCAAGGGAACGGTCAAGTCGAGGCGGTCAACAAAAGCATTGTCGACGGCATAAAGGCAAGGCTCGGTGAAAAGCGACGAGGATGGGTCGACGAACTACCCAGCATACTATGGGCCCATAGAACAATGCCAAAAACAAGCAATGGTGAAACGCCTTTCAGCTTGGTCTATGGGTCCGAAGCAGTGATCCCAGCAGAAATCGGGCTACCATCTCCGAGAATGCTCTCCATGAACCTAATCAACAACGACGAAGAAAGGAGGATCGATCTGGACCTCCTAGAAGAACGGAGGGAGATGGCAGCAATCAACGAAGCCAAGTACAAGTCGAAGCTGGAAAAGTATTACAACTCCAGAGTCCGAATCTGCACCTTCAATCCGGGAGATTATGTTCTAAGAGACAACGAAGCATCCAACGCAGAAAAGCCCGGAAAACTGGCTCCCAAATGGGAAGGCCCATACATAGTCGATGCAGTACTCGGCAAAGGAGCCTACAAACTACGCACCATCAACGACAAAGAGGTTCCACGAACCTGGAATGCCCAGCAACTCCGAATGTGCTACATGTAACACAACCATGTAATCGAAAAGGGCGTACAGCCAACACATTTACTTTAATACAAGAAGTGTTTGGCTACTTTTATTTCATGCAAATTTCTTGTCACAACTGCATTTATTACTTCGGGCGTACACGAAAACATCAATGGCTCGACCATAGGAAACGTTGTAGACCTCCAAGGCTCGCCACAACCAAGTGAACAGTCGGGTCAGAAACACAACCAAAGCCTACAAAATGCCAAAACATAACTTCGTGCCCACAATAAACACGAAAATATCGATAGCAAGGTAACTAAACATTGTAATGCTCCCAAGGCTGATCACGGCTGAGCTCACACAATAACCTGCAACTCGATCACTTCGTATGTCACATGCAAGCGCACATACTTAAACGACAGAATAAAAAACGTTGTAGTAACACAACATCACCTGCCAGCGCCATCATTCATTCGTGACACCTGATCAAAGTAATTCAACATGCACATATTATGACGATAACAAAATTCGCATAACCATAGAAAAAAGCGATAAAATATTCACAAAAATCCCAGGTACACACACCCACAGGTAAACAAAATTTAAATTGTCTTAAACAACCAGCATTACAAGACCATTCATGGATGGCCATACACGGCACACAGGCCGGAACCCACCGTTCAAGTATGACTGGGGCCAGCACCCCCTGCCGCATCACTATCCTCTCCTAAAGCTTTCTTCAACAGTGCTACTCCGTCCACTTTACGAGCCAACTTCTCAGCAGCTCGAACAATAGCAAACTCAAGCGTGGAAAATTCCCCCCGCTTGGCAGTAAAAGCACCTTCACAATCTTCCTTGTACAGGTCAAAATGATAATCCTTCTCTTTGTTTATGACCGCTGTTTTACCTTCAGCATAACCAAACTTTCGGCCACTATTGTAAGCTGCCCTACCCAACTCAAACATATAAGTGGCAAGCTCAGGAGAATGCAGGATGCGATCGGCAAGCTGCATAAAAAGGAAGCTCGAATAAGAATAGAAGAAACAAATATAAAAACGCAAAAGCAAAAAGAAAAGAAAAAATAAGGCAAACAAAGAATCATTACCAAAGGCACACCACGAGAAAGCAACCACATGCTGTCAGATGAGGCCTCCTCAGCAAGAAGCTCGGAAGCTTGGCACTCAGCCGTCTTCTCACCAAGCAGGCGCTGAGCAGTTTCACACTCAGTAGTTTTCTCTTGAGCAAGAACCTCCAGCTTGTTAATCCGAGCAACATATTCTTTTTCTTTTTTCTCAGCAGCAAGGCGCGCCTGATTCGCCTCCTCAGCAAGTTTGGTCTTCTCACCCGACAAGCGAACAATCGCATCTCGCTGAGACTGCAGCTCAACATTTGTACGCTGACATGCAGCTTCCCAGTCTTTCTGCTTCTGAGCATTCAACTGTTTCTGCTCTTCAAGCTTTTGCTCAGCATCCGACACCCTCCACTGCAACCCTTTCTTCTCCGCGTTGAATTTTTCCCTCTCCTCAACAAACGATTTCTTTGACTGCTCAAACTCAAGGGTCTCTTCCCCCATCGACCGCCATTCACGAAGAATTTCTTGAGAAGTAGCAAAGAAATTAACCCCAGCACGAACATGATCGTCCAAAAGGTCAAAACGGTTGCGGTTCTTCTGAAACATTCTCTCGGCAGGAGGAAGAGACAGAGCAAAAAACTCATGGCAATTGTCAACATCACTCATCCTCGAGCCCTGAGTAAGTCCCCAGCGCGGGGCGTGAGGCAAGTCGTCACAAGCTGGGTTACCCCAGGAATCAGCAGGATTACGCTCAAAGTGCGGGCTGCGCACGACGCCGGAAGTATCCCCACCTCCACCAGGGGGACGCTTAGTGTAGATGGTTTGTTGCGGAGTGGTCTCACTAGACTCCACCTCCACTTCAATACCTTTGCCCCTATCAGCACCACCACCTCCAGCAGCATCACCTCCTCCGCCATCACCTCCTTCAACAACACCTTCAGTGAACCCTTCAACACCCCTCGTGCCAACATCATCATCATCACGGGGAGGAGTCAAACCAACCGTCCTCGACGGAGGAGAAGCAGGAGGAGTAATTTGAGAAATATCCACAAAACGCGATTTCTTGCCAGTCTTGACCACTGTCATAAGACAACAATTACAAAACAACTTGAAGAAAGGTATGACAAGCACACACAAAAAAAAGTAAATTACCAGAAGGAGGAGCAGATGCAGCAAACATCTCCTCCAAAAGGTTCCCACGACCCCCACTAAACACACCCAAATCAATCTCAGACTCCGAGGGTGCTGGGGGGCCTCCTTTTGAAGCTTCGCCTTCTTGGCAGCAAAAAGAGCAGCAGCTTGCTCATCAAGACGACGTTTGTGATCATCAAGAGCTTTTTTCTTCATGTGCTCAGATAAGGTAGCACCATCATCAGGATCTGATTCGCGAATAACCTCGCAACCCCTAGGCCAGAGAGGGTATCAGAAACCACAACATAATCTAGACAAGGAAGAGTAGAGGGGTGCTTACGAGAAGAGCCAGCAGCTTTATCCTCAGTTCTTCCCTCCTTCTTCCCAGACCTACCCGTCCTGGCTCTCTTCCTTGTCTCTAATTGGGCAGACGGATCAACAGCCGTTTCTTCATCATCATCACCATCAACACCAAGCACAGGTTCAGTAACCTCACCCCGCGCGGTACCTACACGCGCGCAACGAAAGGTTAGATCTTCAACGTTTTGATCAGAACTTTCACTCGAAAGAACAATGACTTCTTCGCGACCCGGCTCGACAGGGTCAGGCAAAACATCTTCACCTAGAACTTCGGTGACATATCTATTCAAGCTCTCATCTGTTGGATGCAAAAAACGACCCCGGATCTGGTCTAACCACGTTGGATTCCCATCCGCTTGAATAGCCTCAACCATGGTACCCGCTGTCTTCGGATCCAAGACGTTTATCAGGCTGTAACCAACTGCAAAGGAGCAACAAGATAAGGGAACACATCAAAATATACTAAACCTAAAGGAAATAAATCAAAAACAAACTCAAAGAAGAAACATACATTTACCCTGATGACTATACACAGGTTGACCCAGTGGATGTTTGGGCACCCACAATAAACTCATCCCGGCCCCAACTAAAGCCATCTCATCCAGCTGAGAAATGGCAGTCGCCTTAGAGGTTATCTTCTTATACCAGTCCTGAGCAGCATAGTCTTGCATAACATCCACCTTCGGAATCCCTTGACTCACATGCCTGTACGGCATCTCTGTTGGAATTACACCACGACGGATGTAAAAGAACTTCTGTTTCCAGTCATGAAGGCTCTTTAACGGCACAGAGCACACCGGAGCAACACCTGTTCTCGCTTGAAAAGAATAAAAACCGCTGGTGTATGTAACGCTGTAAAAAAAGTTAAACATTTCGAAAGTAGGCTCAATACGATAAGCCCTACAAACATATTCAAAATGGGTAATGCGTGGAAGCCCAATTGCATTTATCTGAGAGATATGAAGTCCATAACCCCTTAGCACAGCCGCAGTAAACTTCGTTATCGGTAACCGGAAACTACCCTCCCGGAAAAACGCTACATATAAGGTGATATAGCCTGGAGGAGCATCCAAAGCAGTAGATCCGGGAGGAGGGTACTGAGCCCCCCACTCAGGACGGAAGTTCATCCCCCTCACCAGATTCTGAAACTCCTCCTCCTTCCAACCAATAACAGCCTGGTCCGGACCAGGAGGGGCTTTACCTCTGTGTTTTCTTTTCTTTTGGGTGGGATTCTTCTCAGACATGGTAAGTATAAAGAAGTAGAAGATCTGAACTCAAGAAAATAGAGAAAAACGGAGAACAAGAGGAGAAGATAGGAAGAAAATCAGACTTGAGATTTGAAAATGTAAAGGAGAAGGGTTAACCGCCTCCTATTTATACCCATCGCATTTAATGCGATGGGTAGTGGAACGGCAAGGCACAGAAAAAGCACCCAATAGATGATTGCCACGTCAGAAGAGAGAGAAGACGTCGTCTCTTTTTTCGGGAAGCATGGGCGACAAGGTCGGCTGACGTGACAGAAAGTCACTGAAAAAGCAACTGTTCACCTCCGATAAGACAGGGATGTCAGACGGTCACACCAAACACTTCCCCATAACCACCAAACTTCCACCAGAAGGAAACATCAAAAGCCAAAAACCCATGCGCCATGCGTCCATTTGGCTCACTTTTTTCAAAGGGCCAAAACCCATGCGCCATGCGTCCATTTGGCTCACTTTTTTCAAAGGGCCAAAACCCATGCGCCATGCGTCCATTTGGCTCACTTTTTTCAAAGGGCCAAAACCCATGCGCCATGCGTCCATTTGGCTCACTTTTTTCAAAGGGCCAAAACCCATGCGCCATGCGTCCATTTGCCTCAATTTTTTCAAAGGGCCAAAACCCATGCGCCATGCGTCCATTTGGCTCACTTTTTTCAAAGGGCCAAAACCCATGCGCCATGCTCCATTTGGCTCACTTTTTTCAAAGGGCCAAAACCCATGCGCCATGCGTCCATTTGGCTCACTTTTTTCAAAAAGACAAAATACACATGCAACGCGCTCATTCCGGTT
Organism: Helianthus annuus; assembly: GCF_002127325.2. Classification (NCBI taxonomy): domain Eukaryota; kingdom Viridiplantae; phylum Streptophyta; class Magnoliopsida; order Asterales; family Asteraceae; genus Helianthus; species Helianthus annuus. Next base: position 100,928,869 of record NC_035441.2, on the reverse strand, counting down.
CATTTCACATGTACCAAACCCTACGCGATGCACAGAAACCACAACTCTCATAAGTCCAGAATCCCTCCTAGGCGATCAACTCAACTAGAAGGCACACTGGACTGGGGGGACTTGAAGAGGTATGGTCCCAATTCCCTGCCTACATGGCAGGGACTACACCACTTTTGTGCACACAAGGCATCCACGTCAACGAAACACTCCAGAAGCTTCTAGAAACTTCTGGATGATTCACAGTTGGCACCAAAGATGCTCTATCCGACATAAAGGACAACATGTGTCACCACTAGCAGAATGCCACATAGGCCTGCGACAATTCAGGGAGCAGCACTGACAATACCGGTACGAGGTATCCAGCGCAGGCGAATGCAAGAACGCCACGTGTACCACTATACCTGCCATGACAGAGCAGACCAAGAGGATATTCCCCTTGGTCGGACAGCTGGCACGCGCTCACAGCTGCACAGCTGCTCCTTCCTTCTTCACCCTCCGGCTATAAATAGGACCCTTCATCATTCAGGTTAAGGATCTTTACTCTTCTTACTCACTCTACACATACACTGTTTATTTCCTCTCAGAACAGTACTTATTCTCACGCCGGAGCCTGGTTAAGAGGGAAAACCCCCTTCCCCCTCTTAACGAGACTAACGGTGTTTACTGTTTTGCAGATCTCGAGCCATCAATACGAGCAGAAGAAGAGGTTGAACCCATTAGACGAAACAACCACACTGGTTGTCCTTGTGTTAACCAGTGTTTCAACAATAGCCTTTCACTGATGCGGATAGTCTAACCCTAACTATGTAAATGAGAACGATTTTTTAAAAAAAAATATTCACCCAAACACCCATAACTCTAAGGGTGGCAATCGTGTCGTGTTAATGGATTGACGGGTGGTGGGTTGAAATGTTCAACCCGAACCCGACCTATATTAATATTCAGGTCAAAGATTTCAACCCTAACATGACCCATATAAATTCGGGTTAACCCGAACCCGACCATTTAAGTCATATTTTTAAATGAGTGATATAAGTTGACGATTTATAAACGAGTTGCCCGGTTTGAAGCGGGTTATCGATAACATGTTTAATGATGAGTATGAGCGTGATAAATAAATAATATAATGTGTCAAAATTAACATTACTATAACTAACCATGTAAAATAGAAACCGAAAAACAAAAACAAAAATATAAAAGATTTTTTATCTAAATAGTTAAACGGGTTAATAGGCCAACCCGTTTTTATACGGGTCAATCCAAACACGACCCATTTTTAATATGGGTCGACCCGAACCCCACCCGTTTTTTGAACGGGTCATGTTAGTTGACCCAAACCTGTTTTTTCATATCGGGTTCGGATCAGGTTAACGGGTCGTATCAAAATGTCACCCCTGTATAACTCCATCAAAAATAGCATACAACTAGAAATCGTGTGGAAATCACGTGCCAGCAACTCATATACATTCTCCTTGAACGTATCTGTTTTACACATACAAACAAAACCCCCCAACAACAAATGCACAAATGCATGAACCCAACCGTCCAGACCCCCTATATAAACCTCCATCACCACCACCACCACACTCCACACTCACACAATCAAAACCATCACAATGCCTTCTCAACCCCTCATTCAAATCATCTCCAAATCCACCATCTTCCCCGCCGCTAAATCAACCACACCCGACCTCAAACTCTCCGTCTCCGACCTCCCCATGCTCTCCTGCCACTACATTCAAAAAGGAAACCTCTTCACCCGCCCTCCACTCAATTTTTTATTTAACCTTAAAACCGCTCTCTCACATCTTCTCACTCATTTTCCTCCACTAGCGGGCCGTCTGGTTACTTTTCCAGACGGCCACGTCTACATCTCATGTAATGACTCTGGAGTCGAATTTGTCCACGCTGATGCCCCACATCTGTCAATTAATGACGTCACTGGTTCCACTCGTGTTCCGGACTCTGTCAAAAGTTTTTTCACTTTTGACAGAACCGTGAGTTACGAGGGTCATTTCAAGCCAATCATGGGCGTTCAAGTGACCGAGCTAAACGATGGCGTTTTTATCGGTTTTTCCGTTAATCATGCGGTCGTTGACGGCACTTCGTTGTGGAATTTTATTAATGCGTTTGCTGAGCTTTGTAGAGGAGCGAATTGTGTATCGAAACGCCCGTGTTTTGTTCGTGATTCGGTATTGATTTCCTCGGCGCGTCTGAAAGTCCCCGCGGGTGGACCGAAAGTGACGTTTGACGAACACGCGCCGCTGAGTGAGAGGATTTTTAGTTTTAGTAGAGAAGCTGTTTTGAAATTGAAAGAGAGGGTGAATGTGAATCATCGGAAACGGGTGAGTTTTTACAGTGACGGTGAAATTAACGTCGTTAAGTTAATTGGGAAGCAAATGAATAACGAGAAGGTCACGGCGTTAATTGATGATTTGTTACGAAACGCTGTCGTTTTGAAAACGGATCCGGAACCGGAAATTTCCTCGTTTCAGTCGCTATGCGCGTTGCTATGGCGTGCGGTGACACGTGCGCGGAAGTTTCCGAGTTCGAAAACGACAACGTTTCGAATGGCAGTGAATTGCCGGCACCGGTTGAAACCCGAGCTCGAAACGTTTTACTTCGGGAACGCGATACAAAGCATTCCGACGCATGCAACCGCAGGTGATGTGTTGTCGAATGATTTGAAATGGTGCGCTGAGCAGTTGAACAAGAATGTGTTGTCGCACGACGACACGATGGTGTGTCGTTTCGTGAGGAATTGGGAGAGCGATCCGCGGTGTTTTCCGTTGGGGAACTTTGACGGGGCAATGCTGACGATGGGGAGTTCGCCGAGGTTTCCAATGTTTGATAATGATTTCGGGTGGGGAAAGCCGGTGGCGGTTAGAAGTGGGCGGGCGAATAAGTTTGATGGGAAGATTTCGGCGTTTCCGGGGAGGGAAGGTGGTGGTAGTGTGGATTTGGAGGTGGTGTTGTCGCCGGAGACGATGGCGGGTATTGAATCCGACCCGGAGTTCATGCAATATGTTTCGGGTAGTTGTTGACGATTGGTCAGTTTGTGAAGTTGAAGATGTTGGATAACACTTTGCATTTTAAAATGATGAGGTTTAGATATCGCGGTGGACAAAATTTATGTAGTTTAGTATTAGATTTGTAGTGTTTGTCGTTCTAAGAAAAGCTTGTGAAGTACAATTTTTATTGTTCTCTTATGTAATTTAGTAACTTCTAATGACGAAGTCTAATTTCCTAAACTTAATTTAGTTTTTTCTACCTATAATTCATGTTCGAGCTAATAAAGATCCACCATACCATATTCTAAAGTGTGAAGTGGCTTGAGATATTTGCCATTTGGTGACAAATTTCATTATGGTGTAGGGGACGTAGCTTTTAAGGGACGGGGGAGTATTTATTCTCGTCAAAGTTTTAGTTAAAAATGTAACATTTTCGGTTTTTCGTCTAAAGATTTTAAAATTATATAGTCCGCCTCCATCAATTATTTTGACTAAAAATCCCCTGCGTCTACTAAGTTTATTTTCCAAAATATTATACATTTTTTTCGTATTGGGTTAAAAAAAATATTATATAGTCCGCCTCCATCAATTATTTTGACTAAAAATCCCCTGCCCCTACTAAGTCAATTTTGTTACTACTTTATCTATAAATCAAAGTAGAATTGATAGTTCTTTTTTTATCTTAAAGGTCATAAAGGTACTTACCATTTATCTTAAAGGTTTGCGTCTAGGTACTTACGATTTATCTCGCATCTTTATAAATACTTGATTTTTATTTTTGTTAAACAATATTTAGTTTTTTAAGTTTTATGTGTAAGAACGGATCATTTGAATGAATGAAGATTATGTAGTTTTATTTGGAGTTATTAATGTATGACCCGACCCGAATTGAATATCTGACCCAAACATATAACCCGAAATATAACGCGATAGGGAAAAAAATTGGTTCCATGACTCCCCCCCCCCCCCTCCCCTGTCACGAACTTTTGATCAAGCTTAGCCACTGTTATGGTGTAATGTAATAGATCTACGGGTGTTCCTAGAGAAGATCTACACTAATAAAGCCCAAAAGAAGGTAGTTTAAGCAGTTTTTTACAGGATTATGGTGAAAGGCAAGAAATGCCTAAGTATTAGACAACAAAGAAGGGTGCTTATAGAGGATCATGGATGAGATTAAAGTCACGACTTTCTTGTGGATTAAGCATAGAGCGAATCTAATTTGGTTGGAGTGGTCCATGTGATGTAAATTCGATATAGTTGTGTAAATTGTAATCATGGTGTTATGGTGTCAAGGATCTATAGTCGCTTGCTAGTCCCTGTTTTATTTAATGTAAAGTTCTTTCGCCGTTCATAAAAAAAAGAAACAAAATATGTGTTTTGTCACTCATGTTATTGAAATTTTCATATTTGATCATGGTAACCTATTGTGTTAATACTGTTATTGACTTAGTTATATTTAATCATGCTAAATGTGTCTTGTTGTGTAACCCACTTATTAAACATGTATGTGTTAGCGTCTAAGAAAACGACATATTTAGTTAAAATGTCATGTTGGTTCAGTACAGTGGCGGATCCAGGGGTGTTTTGGGGGGTTCCCAGGAACCCCCTCGGTTTGGAAAAAAATAGAAAAAATTTGTGGAAACCTTGTATGATTTAGAAAAAAATACTAAGAATTAGTGAAAATCTACCAAAAGCAACCTGATGGAAAACATTCCTGGATCCGCCACTGGTTCAGTAGACGTGTAAACGTATTGTGTCAATACGTTTCATCAGCTCTCCTTATTCTAGACTTTTACTATCCCTCTCTCCAAAACTCCTAATATGTGTTGACTTCTCTATATTTGCACAGAAGTTGTGTACAGGTATGTTACTTATGTATGGTAATTTTGTTCTTGATTCATTTCATTTAAGTAAATATGATATTATTTTAGTTTAAATGTTGTTATTCAAGTATTTTGGTCACTGGTTATCGACTCAGTGGCGGCTATGATGGTGTGCGGGGAGGACCATCGAACGGGGCCGGTGATTTCGAGGGGCAATTGATTTAAAAAACAATTCCGGTATATGTTAATTTTTTTACACATACCAATTCAAATATAGGCCCATTTACAAATATTTTTTATGGTTTAGAATTTAATCCACTTGACGTTAGATTTATTGGGTCCAATAATAATTACATTTTCGTAATTACATTGTTTATTGTTAAGGTATAAGGGTGATGAAACAATGGTTAACCGGGCAGGGTTAACTCACTGGTCTCGTCAAGAAGGGTTAATCCCTTCCTCTCGAGGATTGCTGGCTGGATCACCGGTGGGTTGATCTCCTGCACAAGGAAACAAACCGTGACTCGTAACAAGGAGGATGGGGTGGGGGGTGCTCCTTGTTACCACTCTCCGGTGTGAGAATCAGTAGTTTGCTTGGGAAGCAAAGTAAGATAGTAGTAGTAGTGAGAGAGTTGTGAAGAGATACCTCAAACCTGGTTTGGGGTTGGTATTTATAGCCGAGGAGTGAAGGAGGAGGTGGATGGATAGACTGACGGCATGCTGCACCTTTGCAGGTGTGTCAGACATGTCGGCCGGGGAGACGACGCCATGTCAGTCTGTCGCTTACGTAGACCTGACAGGTGACTGCCATTGGTTCCACTTGCACTGTGGTGTCAGTCCCACTTGTTGAGCGTATAGGATGCGGTGCTAGCCGCATCGCTACCTGCGGTAACATCTGATGTTATCGCGTCTCTTGCTTGTGATCAAGAAATACGCGAGATGCGGTGCTGGCCGCATCGTCGCCTGTGGTGACTGTTGCTGTTATCCAGCTTCCTTGTATTGATAGAAGTGTTCACTGGACGCGGTGCGAGGCCGCATCGCTGTGAATACTTTTGTTTTCATACATCAGATGTGATGCTATGTCGCATCACTCTACCGTTCTCATGTTCCATGTAAGTCCTCCTTCATCACTAGATAGATTGGATTCAACCCTTGTGTCGACGCGTTCTCGCATTGGCACAAGTAGGTTGTTAACTGGTGGGGGTTTTGATAAGGGTAATGGTCACTCGCGGTCGATGCTGACGCGAGATCTGGGACCATACCCCTTCAAGTCCCCCCAGTCTAGTGTTGCTGCCACATACAAGTTGTATGTGGGAGGAGTACTGGACTATGGTGTTTAGAAGGTAGTTTGGAGTCTGGAGAAGATCCTAGACCATGTGGATGGTCTTTTCTGTTTGTAAATCAAGCTGGAGGTCTGGAAGGGTCATTTGACGCCTCTTCTGTACCGGTGAAAATGTTTCGTCTGATGCGAAATTCTCAGCCTTTGGCTGGTTGCCACCTGTTGGTGTGCCGAACCAACTGTAGGAATTAGTTGGAGGAAGTGTACAAACTTCGAACCAATCTTTGAGATGGTGGTTGAAGGTGTGCACAAATTTCGAACCAACCTTTGAAGTGGTGAAAGAAGAAGAGAGCATGCCGTTCCCATGATTGGATATCTAATGATGATTCCTTTCGTGGGGTGTTCATGTTCTTCCCATTAACTCTCAAGTAACCGCACGTCCTTTGCGGTTACCTCGTTGCTTGACATTGTTGGCCACGGTTGTGGGAACAACGTTGGGCACTTGCGTCATTGTTGGCCATGTTTGGTCGAACAATGTGATTCTGGATAACGGTCAAATAAACATGATCATAGGCATGGTAATGCCTATCATTGTTTATTCTATCCAACGTACAAGTAGGGTAACAAAGTCATAAGCAGACTTGTTACCGCTTGTTCGATCGCTTGTTGTTCGACAAGGGCTCATATGATCATTGGGGATCTCGTCCGCATCTCTTCCTTAGGCACCTTCCTTCCCGTTCCGATACCGAGGAGTTTTCCTTGGAGTAGTTTCGTTCCTCGATGTGGAGTTAGTTGTGGCTCTACCGTAGCAACCATTTCCGGAAGCTATGGTTATGTTCGCAGTGACTCATGAGTGTCTGCGGTTTTGCATTCCCATATTCGCTCGAAACGGGTGTGTTGCTCGTATGTGGCTCTTGAAGGTTCAGGAGTCAAGGTTGCTGATGTGCTCGCGCGTACATTCCCTTCCTTCTTCACGTTAAAGAAGGTGTTCATGTACCCTCGGTGGTTATGAACCGGACAGGAGGGATTTAAAGCTTGAAGAGAATGAAGGCAATGCGGTTTACCTGTTTCTGAGATGCGGTTCAGTCCAAAGAACAACGCTGGTTCTGAGTATCTGACACACCTAAACGGGCTCGTGTGTGTCTTTTCCGCATATTCCACGTGTGCTCGTGGGTAGTGCGGTAAGGTATTATACCCCCTTATAGTGTGGAGATATATATTTTTACCTATTTTTAGAGGTATGTAAAAAAAAACGATATGCGGTATGGGTTATGGTGCGGTATACCAGAGAAGCCGCATACCGCTTGTAATTGGATAAGGTAGTCGCTTTTTGTTACATACGTGGCTGAGCGCACGTGTAAGTTGGTGAGATTTTCTGGCATGTGCTGAAATGAAAGGACATTTGCACTGCCCGAGGCATTAAATGCACTGTAGCAAGGAGTGTAAACGTCTCCTATGTCAGGCGCGTGAGCGGCCACGCGCGCGTGATAACCGTTAGCGGAAACGGCGCTTGACACGTGGTGTCGCGCAATTCGTTCTTTTTGAACGTGATGATTCGTTTTCTCCCTCCTCATTAATTGCGATGGGCGCCAATGATGAAACAATGGTTAACCGGGCAGGGTTAACTCACTGGTCTCGTCAAGAAGGGTTAATCCCTTCCTCTCGAGGATCGCTGGCTGGATCACCGGTGGGTTGATCTCCTGCACAAGGAAACAAACCGTGACTCGTAACAAGGAGGATGGGGTGGGGGGTGCTCCTTGTTACCACTCTCCGGTGTGAGAATCAGTAGTTTGCTTGGGAAGCAAAGTAAGATAGTAGTAGTAGTGAGAGAGTTGTGAAGAGATACCTCAAACCTGGTTTGGGGTTGGTATTTATAGCCGAGGAGTGAAGGAGGAGGTGGATGGATAGACTGACGGCATGCTGCACCTTTGCAGGTGTGTCAGACATGTCGGCCGGGGAGACGACGCCACGTCAGTCTGTCGCTTACGTAGACCTGATAGGTGACTGCCATTGGTTCCACTTGCACTGTGGTGTCAGTCCCACTTGTTGAGCGTATAGGATGCGGTGCTAGCCGCATCGCTACCTGCGGTAACATCTGATGTTATCGCGTCTCTTGCTTGTGATCAAGAAATACGCGAGATGCGGTGCTGGCCGCATCGTCGCCTGTGGTGACTGTTGCTGTTATCCAGCTTCCTTGTATTGATAGAAGTGTTCACTGGACGCGGTGCGAGGCCGCATCGCTGTGAATACTTCTGTTTTCATACATCAGATGTGATGCTATGTCGCATCACTCTACCGTTCTCATGTTCCATGTAAGTCCTCCTTCATCACTAGATAGATTGGATTCAACCCTTGTGTCGACGCGTTCTCGCATTGGCACAAGTAGGTTGTTAACTGGTGGGGGTTTTGATAAGGGTAATGGTCACTCGCGGTCGATGCTGACGCGAGATCTGGGACCATACCCCTTCAAAGGGCACATTTTTTCGAGGTACATGAATTCTAAGAGACGCCACTGTATCGACTAGATATGTATTGTCTACTTCAAACAGAATTTGCTAAAGTCTTGGTACATATGGGCGAAGCTCTTAAAAGCGGTCGAAAAAATAAACGTTTATATCTTCATGGGAGTGGTTCTCATGCGTATGTTTATTCTAACGACATTTAAATTTAATAATGTTAATTGGACTTTAAAAAACGTTTATATCTTCATGCAAATGATACTAGTCATTTTTCAATAATTAATATACAAATAAAATGGATTGAGGACTATTATGTACACGGAAGTCTCATAAAACCAATGTTTTAAAATCCGGTTTTTTAATCATACCGGATTAGGCACAAAATGGTTTAACCGGTTGAACCGGATTGTGCCGGGCGGTTCAACCGGGTTGACTAGTTAATTGTATAATTTCATAAATTCCAACATTAACTCAAAAAATAATCCAAAATTAGATTAAAATAGAAATCTGGAACAAATGATGGGGGTGATGGAAGTCTGGAACAAGTCACGAATGATAGAGTGATGAAACAAGTTTTGAATTTTGATCGATGGAGATAAAATATTAAATGGAACAAGTCACGAATGATGGAGTGATGAAACAAGTTTTGAATTTTGATCGATGGAGATAAAATATTAAAAGTTGTTAGGTTAAAGCTAAGAGTAAACATGGAGATCGAATGATAAAAAGTAAAATCCCAACCAAAAAACAGACCTGAGACGGTACCGGTATAACGGTTCAAACCGGTATACCGGATTTTACCGGCGGTACAAAGTCTATGCCGTTTCTCCTACTTACCGGGGTGTTTCGTACCGAATTTACATCCGAAAACGATAATACCGGTATAACCGGCTGGTATTTATCGGTGTTTAAAACATTGCATAAAACTTACTCTTCAATAAAAATGTGCAGCTTGTAATAAATAGTTTAAAGATTTCCCAAGAATGATGTCCTAAGATATATTCAAGTTTAGTTGAAGTATGCACCATTGCTGATGTTGTGGTTAATGGTACCCGGTAGGGGGAGTAGAAAACTGATTAACCAAATTAACTGACAAAAGCGATATGAAATAATCAAAACATATACAAAACTGATCGTTCCGTTTTGTATTTTCTAAAAACGGAAAAAAAAAATGAACCGATTAACCAAAAGAAATATTAAATTTATGGATTATAAGTTTTATTTTTGAGTAAATTTCAAGTTTTGTCTTTTATGTTTGTCCCAAATTTCAGGCGGTGTTATTTACCAAAAAAATTGATGACTTTTATACTTAATGTTTGAAAATATTGCACGTTATGTCTTTTATGTCCTTTTGTACTTAATGTTTTTTGTTAATTAATGATTAATATACATTTTCAAACATTAAGGACAAAAGTCATCAATTGTAAAGGACAGCGTCGTCTGAAATTTGGGACAAAAATAAAGGACAAAACTTGTAATTTACTCTTTATTTTTTAATGGTGAGTACTAATATGAACTTAACAAATTTAGACAAAAAATTAAGCCTAAAGGCTAAATGTATATTAATCATTAATTAACAAAAACATTTAGGCTCAAAAATTTCAATCCCCAAATGACAAAAGCGATAAGATCGAAACCGAATCGTATCCAACATGAAAACCGAAAAAAAACAAAACCGAATAGCTTTAGAAAACCAACACCCCTCTGGTATCCTTTGACCCGCGATAAAAGCAATATTACGGTTCATACTAGATTGTAGCTTCCCTGTGTTCCTTCACCACGTTAGGAATGAGCATTTGGTACCAGGTATATTTGGTACTGGTACCGGTTTCTATTTTCCTCGTTTTTCTGTACCAGTACGATACCGGTATTTACGGGTAAAAATACCAGTAAATACTGGTACCGGTATATTCGTACCGGTACCAGTTTTTCCTATTTTTCGGTACCGGTACTTTCGGTACCAAACGGATACCATGCTCATCCCTACACCACATCAACAAACAAGAGTTTTAATAACTCGGTTACATCATCCTTTACTTTTTCTCATAGGAAACGTGCGTTAGTCATACACTTGGGGTTTATTATTATTGTTTGTTGTTGTTGTTGTTATTATTATTGAGGTTGTCTATAGGAGCGAAAAGATAAATTATGAGTAGATGAATGAATTATCAACCTTTCTATAAAAATGAATTATCAACCTTTTTTTATTCATAAAGTCACGTCACTTTCTTAAAACTGATATAAAAGTAGAATTAAGTGCACATAAATACTATATACTATGAACCCCAAGCTAATGTCCCCTTATTGTTTAAAATATTATAAGAACTCGAGAAAGTCCATTTGGCCACCACTTATGTCCACTTGAATGGTGGTGATGGGTGAGGCAATGCCCACTCCTGGTAGGTTAGCTCATGGCCATGGTGCAATGAACCTAATTTGAGCCACTTGTATACCTCATGTTCATTTCAACCCCAATCAATCACCATGCCTAATCATCAACTCTATCCAATCTCTTCATCTTACATATCTTAAATATATCAAAATTGGGTTTGAATTCGCAATCATTTGATTTTCAAACAATAGGTTGATTGAGTAGCGACACGAAATCAACATGTTGGATAACAAGATCGGATATAAAAAGACACATGTATGGGTTCGCTTGTGTTATGTTATGGCCGCGTTCAATGACAATCAGTCACTCTATAAAGGCTTCTTCCTATGATCCAACAAAAGATAATATAAGAAAAATAATTTTGAAAAATGATTGATAACCTTTTTAAGGGTGGAACTGTAGTACAGCCTAAACCGAATATATAACATTTGTTTTGGTTTTAGGTTTTCATAACTCATCAGGGTGAGTGGGGAAAGAGGGGTCACGCCGTGATATACATCGCAGGAGGGAAAAAAATTACCCCATAGCGTCGGCCGTAGTGGTGTGCGGCGGCGCTATGCCCTCTTTTACCGTGTGATGGCGCCCCACTACGGAGGGTCTTAAGGGGGATCGGGGCACCTGCGGTGACCCCTTGCGGGAAGCCCCTTGCCGATTAGGGGGTGCCGCCATCAAGGCGGTGAGGTAGGAGAGAGGGAGAAAGTCGGTGGGAATTCACCGAGGAGAGAGGGAGGAGTGGACCAATGAAAAATTTCTGTTTTTTTTTTTAAATAAAAACCAAGTCACCTAAGAGGGGAGTGCCGCCATCAATTTAGGGTGTTAGGGGAGTTTAAGAGGGGAGTTGACGTGGCACACAAGGATTGGTTATGCGTAAAAGAGGGGACTCCCCTCTTAGGGAAGTGCCCCTTACACCCTAATACATCCAATCAAGTTGTGTACTAATTGAAAAAAACCAACAAACATGTTAATTTAGGGAGGGTGCAATTGTGCAAGTAGTGTATGATTTGTAAAAAGTTATAACAAAACTTTTCTTACAATCTATTATTTAAAAAAAGGTTAATTTTAATGATGATTCGGTTTGATATTATAGTTACTCATGCATATAAAAATATACCAAACCATAATTGTTGTTTATAGAAAAAAACATAATCAAACTTCAGTTTTCTAATTAGTTTATTTATTCCAAAACGATTTTTTAATTACGCGTTTTTTCACCTTGAATTGAAATTTGGTCACGGATCCCTCCACATTGGTCTGTCTAGAAAGTGCCTCACGGACTGCAGCCTCTTTCGCTTTGCACAGGACCTGCGTTAGCTTCTCTCAGACGGTCCATGACGACAGACCATAGCCGTATACCTCTCCTAGCACCTTTCATGTTTGTGTCCATGGGCTCCAAAAACCCCATTCAAGATTGTCTTAATGTTACAGGTCATATCTTTTAAGTTTATTTTATATATTTATTGATTCATTTGTCTTGTGCAATCCCTAAACTGTTCTCAAATACTATTGAGAATTAATGATAATGTTGACATGTGAAATAAAAAGTAGGTTTTTGAAACACTTGGGCTTTGTGAATTAATTGATGGTGTTGACAAGTGAAAGCTGCCCTTTCAACCAGGAAAGCAAAGCATTGAAAATTGAAGGCAGTTGTTTACTTCTCAAATTAAATATCTATTCTTCTTTGGTTTAGTCTTAATGTAATTTCTTATTGGTTTTATAAGTATATTCATAAAGATAATAATAACCAGAGTCGTAGTTATCCGTGTGTTACGCATGGACGTGGTTGGAATTCGATACGTGTCATACATCATGATAGCCGATGAATAAATTTGTAAAATTAAACAAAATTATATCTAACTGTGTTATGTTATTTACATCGTAACTCGACTTTAGACATCAAAATAATAAGAAAACATAAAACCATATAAGGTAAACAATACAGGTAAAAAAGGAAAACGAAAAAGAAAGAGATAGAAACTCGACCGGTTTAGCGCACCGTTATAGTAAACAAAAAGAAAAGTAAAAATATGTTTAAAAGGGTATAAGCGTATTCGTTTAGAAAAAACTAAAATGGAAAAAAGCAAAAAAAAAAAGTAAGAGAAGCAAAAATTAAAATAAAATAAAAACAAGTGCATTTTAGCAAACCCCAAGATTTAAGTTAACCAATAAACACTATTCAACTTCTCTTGTTTTATATAAAAATAATTACTTGTAAAAATCATTATTAATGGGTTTTTTTTTTTAAATTCTATGTTTCTAATAAATTTATTCACGAATAAACTATGCAATGCTACATATAAATAACAAATATATTCCATCATTGAAATTATTAATTAAATTAGGTTTTTTTAAATTCTATGTTTCTAATAAATTTATTCACGAATAAACTATACAATGCTACGTATAAATAACAAATAAATTCCATCATTGAAATTATTAATTAAATTAATTTAAATCACAACCACATATATTGCACCAACACAAAATAGAATTGTTTAATAATATGCCTACAAAATGTCTAAACATAGGAATAATTTAAACACATTCCATATTTTAAATTCATTTTTTCATTACTTAAAACTTATTCACATCTTATTTGTGTAGAGTTTAGACTAACACCATACCATAAAAGTTGGAAGACTTTTTGGTTGGCCACATAATTACTACATTATTACAACCTTATCACATAATTACTACATTATTACAACCTTATCACATAATTACAATGAAAGTACGATGCAATAAAAGTTAAATTCAAAGTTTCAAATGGAGTTTGCTTTTCCTTTGAAAAAGCGAATTGATGTCGTTCACATTGGTAGGCTATCTAAAAAGTTTTCGGCTTGAAGCTCGCTCGGAAAAAGCTCGTTCGATATGGCTCGGTTTGAAAGTGAGCCGCAAGCTCGCTCGGATTTAGCTCGGAAAAAACTCGCTCGATATGGCTCGGTTTGAAAGTGAGCCGAGTCGGCTCAGCTCAGTTAGAAAGTGAGCCTAGCTCGGTACGGCTCGGCTCGTGACGAGCCAAATTGGCTCGGTTTGACTCGCTTGGTAGCTCGGCTCGGCTTAGCTCAGATTATTTTACTTATAATATATTTTATTTTTATATTCATATAATATATTACAAAAAAGTGATTATTACTTACATGTAATTAGGATTGTAGTTTGATATCTATAACATATTTAAAGGCCGATTGCCGTGCAAATGAACAAATATTGTATTTACTTGAAATATAAAACTTATTTTGCGTTGAAGTATTGAATAATATTTTAGAATACTGAATTTTGAGAGCTATGTATTATTTTTTATTTTTAAAATCGAGCCAAACCAAATCGAGCCGAGCCAGCTCGGTTTAAAACCAAGTCGAGCCCGAGCTTAGATTTTCAGCTCGGTTTCGAATCCGAGCCGAGCCGAGCCAGCTCCGTTTATAATCGAGCCGAGCCCGAGCTTGCCCTAGCTCGGCTTGGCTCGGCTCATGAACAACCCTACACATTGGTACCGATACGATATTTATGTTTATACTTTTTGGACATATCTTAATATACTATCTTTTAGTATCGTAAACTATATCGAGTGTGCGTAGCCAAACCGATGGCAATCAAACATCGACACTGCTACCGGTATTTCTTTCTAATCGATGTAAAGTACGTGTCGGTGTCATCTTTAGCATGTCATATCTCTTTCAATTGCTATACCGAGTGCCAGAATAGTAAAGGTACTATAACGAACCATACTGATAGCGACTGAAAGACCGCTGCTAGGCGCGGAGAATCCCACTAGTTATATTTTAATTCCCTTATCTTTAACTAACTTATGGATAATAGTCAGGGTCTGTTTGGTATGGTGTAATGGAATTGACGAGAGAATGCAATGGATCATTACCATTCCATGTCTTGTTTGGTTACCATGCGAGAATGGAATGAACTATTATTGTTCATTGTTTGGTTGGCAAGAAAAACAAAGGAATAAAATCAACGGTGAGTGGTGGTCGGTGGTAGTGATTGTGGGTGGTTATAGATGGCGGTGGTGGGTGGTGGCGGAGGCAGCGATGGGTGGTGGCGACGACGGCGAATAGCGGTGGAGGCAGCGACGGCGGGTGGCGGTGGCTGCCGTCGGTGATGGTTGTGGCGTCAACGGTGGTGGTGAAGGTGGTGGGTTATGGTGTTGTTATGGATTGGTGCAAGAGGGGATGGAATAAAAAAAAACATGAGAGGAGGATTGAATGATTTTGAGGGAATGGAATGCCTTATGGAATGGGTGATTCCATTCCATTGACCAACCAAACACCCTTTTGTTCATTCCCTCGTAATGATCCATTCCATTCCGCCTCGCATTCCTACATACATAACACTACCTTAGTATTTATATTTTATTCTCTTTGTTATCACTTTCTAGTCTGTGAATATACACCTCAAATCAATTATTATCTATATATTAAAAATACAACTTAATGAATAGTAAAATCACCTACGGATGCAAATGCTACCGGGTATCGGTACTGACTTTTGACATTATCGGTACCGGTTCGGTACCTGTATTTACCAATTTTTACCCTCAAATACAGGTAACGTATCATACCGGGTATATTCGGTACCGGTACCCAATTGTAGGGATTTTCGGTACCGATTTTCGGTAGCAGTTGGTATTGATCTCATCCCTAACATCACCTTTGAGCTTATGCCACGTACCAACGCATTAAAAATAGAACTTAATGAATAGTAACATCACTTACCTATATATTAAAAATAGAACTTAATGAATAGTAACATCACCTAGGAATGAGCAAATGGTATTGGTACCGAATTTACCAAAACGGGTACATTTTTGGTACTGAATCGTTACTGACTTTTGACATTTTTGGTACCGGTTTGGTACCTGTATATACTGGTCTTTACCCTCAAATACAGGTACCGTATCATACTGGGTATATTCGGTACCGGTACCCACTTTTGGGGATTTTCGGTAGCGGTTGGTACCGAGCTAATCCCTAACATCACCTTTAAGCTTGTCACGTACCGACACAAATAATTGCACCGTTTAGATTGCTTTTCATACACGTGGTAAGTAAAATAGAACTTATTAATAGTAACATATTTTGGGTACCGACTTTTGACATTTCCGGTACCGGTACCAAATTTACCAAACCAGATATATTTTGGGTACCGACTTTTGACATTTTCGGTACCAGTTCCGTACTGGTATTTACCGGATTTCACCCACAAATACAGGTACCATACCGGGTATATTCGGTGCCGGTACCCACTTTTGGGGATTTTCGATAGCGGTTGGTACCGAGCTCATCTCTAACATCACCTTTAAGCATGTCACGTACCAACGCAAGTAATTGTACCGTTTAGATTGCTTTTCATACACGTGGTAAGTAAATTGTATTTCGTTTGAATGAGGTTTTATATACACAACAACTTCTTTTGCTTTCTTTTTTGTCTTTTTCTTGTAATGAATGAATTGTAACATGTAAAATTAACTTGGATATTTAGATTATTAATGAGCAAATGGTAACAAATTCTGTAATCAAACCGGTATCGTATCGGTACCAAATTTACTATACCATATCATTTTCGGCACCAATTTGATACCCACCTTTTGGCGTTTTCAGAATCGTTACTTTCGGTTCGACACAGGTCTAGCACTATACCTGTATTTACTGATTTTTACCTTCAAATACCATACCGTATCGAACCGAGCATTTTTGGTGCTGGTACCTAATTTCGATGATTTTCAGGATCGGTACTTTCAGTGTCATTACTGGTACCGAGCTCATCCATATTTTAACGTGTTAGTACCGTAATAACTGAACTAAAAACAACTGAATTTCCAACATGTAGGACGTGTGGGTCCTACTATTATATATTAGGTTGTTTAAAATCGTTTTTTAAGGACAGAGTGACTATGGTTACTACGTTATTTTTATCTATGTTTTGATATTCGCTATCTGCTTGCCGTTGCCGGCACGCGTTTTGCAGACATTGAATCTCCGCCGCAACGTGCGGGCAGAAAATCAACTAGTAATAATAAAATCCAAACATGACTTGCTAAATATAGGTCTACCATTTTACAACATAAGACCGGTGGGTGGTGTTTTTGCCCTTTAATGCCGGGTGCTTCACCCCGGGTTGGCGTTGCCCGCTTGGCGTGGAGATTCTGCTTGGCGTTGGGCGGGGGGCTGGGTGACATGGCGGGCTATGGTTCGCTGGTTCAATATAGTTTTTTTTTTAATTTTCTTTGTAGTTTATTAAAAAATTCCACATGGCTGGCCACGCCCAGCTAAGCGACGCCCCACCACACCCCTAGTTTTTTAGTATTTGTTTGTGGATCTCATGTTCGCCACGTGTCAAGCAATACCCCCAACCCAAGCCCCTCCACACCCGATAGTCTAAAACCGCTTAGACCTAATCCTAACCAACATGTGAGGTTTAAGTCGTGTCAGGAACTATCACCCCTATAAGCAACGTATACATTATGAGAAATCAATCAACACGTGTTCAGGTTAGAATGTTTAATTCCTTCTAAAACGGGTTAGGTGATCTCTTTACTCTTGAATTTTATAAATGAACAAATGTATTATATCAAACTACAAAAACTGTTTCACTAAAGATTACTCTTTTAACTTTCATTGGTATAAAAAAAATTACAACAAAGTGGCAAACTTTATTTATTCCACAGCCCCAACCCAACAACTTCTGAATTCTTTCTGTACAAAGTGTACATAATAATCCTTACAAGTGTGACATACTCTCACATTCTCTTAATAGACTTTAAATTTCAAGAGTACACTTATATGGTCATATTGTTGCCAAAACTGAAAGTTGAACGGTTAACTTTGTTTGCACGGAATTGCTCTGATTAAGATTTGGTGGTACGCTGCCGCTATCGCTGCACCGGTGAATGGTCCGGCCCAGAATATCCACTGCTTAGACACAATCTTCATGTTAATATTGGATTCATTTTGATACAATTATGTTATTTACTTAGTGGACTTACATGTTCATCCCATGCTTGCTTCCTGTCGTAGATGATGGCTGTCCCGAGACTCCTCGCCGGATTAATCCCTGTTCCGGTCACCGGAATGGTCGCCAAATGCACCAAAAACACCGCGAACCCGATCGGCAACGGCGCCAATATCTGCCAAACCACATAAAACATCTCATTTGTTTGAACATTTTGGCGCATGATGCTCATATTACTCCGCGCACCATGGTTTTATTGTTTATTTTTTATTTTTTATTTAAAAAAAGCTGTTTTTCGCGCAGGTTATGAGCCACGTCAGCATAGTTCATTAGCGTGGCACACGACGGTTTTATTTTCTCTTTTGAATTTAAAAACTTTTTGGAGGATGCACACTCATGCGCTGACATGGCGCATGACCGGACCTTTTGGCCGCGTGCCATCTTATCATTGGGTAAACTTTTTGGTAAAAGAATATCTACAATTGCATTTTTGCCACCTTGGTTGGTCAAGATGGCTATTTATGTGATTTTTCCAACTATTTGGTTGTGATTAATGCTTAATGTTATACTTACGGGAACATGCGAGTCACGTGCACTAAGCTTGGCGTCGGTGGCAGAGAAGACGGTATAAACAAGAACGAATGTGCCGATTATCTCCGCCCCGAATCCATCGACCTTGCTGTAGCCATCGGAAACCACGTTGGCACCACCGCCGCGTAGCTCGAATTCCCTTTGTCCTTGAAACCACTTAACAACGCCGGCACCACAAATCGCGCCACCGCATTGCATCACCATGTAAAATATTGCCCGGGTCAAAGACAATTTTCTACCCAAAAACAACCCAAACGTCACCGCTGGGTTAATATGACCACCTGCGATGTACAACTTCTATTATTAATTAAAGGTTGTGCTAATCATACCCCTTACTGAATATATCTCTTGTTAAACCAGTTGTTATACGGGCCGTATAAAATGGTGAACATTATTTATACAAGTCCTATAAAAGGACTACGTTCATATGCTACGTCTTATACAGGCCGTATAGACAATTTAACTAAGAAAACTAAAAACCAGTCAAATCAATAAGGGGGTGCGGAAGATACCTGAGATTCCGGAGGTGCAATAGACAAGTGTGAAAATCATGCCACCGAAGGCCCACGCAATTCCTTGTACGCCAACGGATGAGCACTTGGTCTTAGACTTGGCGACTTCGATGACCGTCAAGATGGTGATGTATTCAAAAAGAAAAGTGGCGGTAAATTCTGCTATCGCGGCGCGGTAAAATGACCAGCAGGTGAGTTCGGCGGCCTCGAACAATGGGGCTGCCGGAGGTTCTTTGTAATCTTTATCATGGATTTGAACCGACGTACCGAGCTCGCGCCTGTCCCTGAACCTGTGAGTTCCTGAATGAACACGGTCTTCTTTTCTCTCCATTTTTGTTTCTTGTTATAAAAACTCATGGCATTTGTAATGGATGTTGATGGTTGTAAAGGTTAAAGCGAATTTGTGGGGATGTTTATGGGGGTCGTTAATTTCGCGATTAATAAGATTGTTTTAACATATCCAAGTATCTAACTTTTTTTAGGTACATTATGCAGATCATATTTTTAACTTTCATCATACTAATCTACGTATGATAATTAAAATATTTTTCCGAAGAATTACTTTTCAGATAAAAAAAAATATTACGCCTATTAGCCTCTAGTTTTTAAAAAATTTACTTTTGGTTTTCATTAGGTTTAAAAAATTGCAGGTAACATTTTGTCTGTAGAAAAATAATTTTAAGTTATTGTGAAAGGTTCAATTTTTCTGATAGAATTCCTATCTGGGTCAGTTGGCAACACGTTCCGGGTCCTGTGCTAATATGGAATCGGGTTGCAAACTGACCCAAATTGGACCTTTAAATCGACCAAAGGTTCGAGTAACCATTTACGAACTGAGACCTTCACAATCTGTAATCGATTGACCCATTGAGTTATCGCATTGCTTGAAGAAGTTCAACCTGACAATGTCAATCATCTTTGATCAATCAAACATGAGATCATGTTTGTTTTTAATAATCTTCAGACCGAAACTGTTAGCCAGGAGTGCACAATAAGAACTAAAGGTACCTAGGCATCAGGTGATAAATCAAACCAAACAAAATTAACAAAACATCAACCCAGCTTCTCAAAAGTAAATATCCATAGACAAAGTATTGTTCCAAAACAAAATAAGAACCAAACTTCTCAAAATGACACCAAGCAAAATGTCTGAAGGCGATAAAAAGATCTCATAAATCATCTAATCAAACAAACTGATACCAAAGTCTTCATCATCAGATTCCTCTTGCGGCTCTTCCTTCTTCGTTTCCGCAGGTGCAGCAGCGGCAGCTGGAGCAGCTTCAGTAACCGGTGCAGCCACAGCAAACTTACTTGGATCCTGCAATCAATCGTTCGTTCATATTTACATTTTACCCCAAAAACTGTATAAATCAATAATAAAAATAACGTAAATGTTTTATAACTTACAGCAAGGTACTCCTTCACTTTGTCGGCCAATGGGAAAGAGTACTCGGTCTCAACAGCAACAGCCAGCAGGTTCTTGTAACCGTTGATCAACATGTGAGGTGCGGCCGCAATGGTTGGGTAGTGGATAGCTAATGCCAAGGAAGTGACCATGGAGACACCCAAAGCAAACTTCTCAATCAGGTCATCTTCGGTCAAGTCAAGCACCTCAGGGCTGAAGACAGAACCGTTGTCGTACACAGTTTGAACGACTAGACCGTATGAGAATGGCCTGATGCCAAGTTTGGCAAGAAGAGCAGCCTCGGATGAACCCACTTTGTCACCCTTCTTGATGAGCTCCACAGGGGTGATAATTTCGACAGTACCCTTGTTAATCTTGGTGGGAATGTTAAGAACCTGTAATTTGGAATTTTGAAAGATTAGATTATATTGTGAAACCATATGTGATGGTGAATAAATTAATTATGAAATATGGTGCGGACCTGGAAGAAAGAGGTCTGAGATGGGTCAAGACCAGTGTTGCCAGGAGGGACCACAACATCGACTGGGGCAACCAAACCAACACGAGCTGGAGCTCCAACCTTGTACTTAGCAACTTCCTCACGGACTTCCTTCAAGTCACCCTTGGTGAAGATCAGACCAACATTTCCCTGTATGATCATTCAATAAACAGATTAGGAACAAAACATTTAATCATGTCATACATGAAAACACATACCACCGAATACAATTTAATTACTTATCATCAGTAACAAAGTACCCAAAAGTTGCAATCTTATTTGTTATAAACTTTAATCCAACAAGTTCATACACCAGTACAACAACAAATCATAATCGACTTACATATAAGTAACCTAGTAGCCCGAAAAACCATTAAAAAGTATTCATCATGTTCAGCAAAAACGAATTTAGGGACAAAAAGTTCATCATCCTCATACCGACTATCAACAACAATATCACTTAAATCTCATGGTTTAAAAAGGTGCGCCTAGGCGCTAGGCGACCTAAGGCGCAAACCAAAACGCCTTGTGTGACACAAGGCGCAGAGTGTACAAAAGGCGCAGGTGAGGCATGCTTTTTAGGCTAAAATCACAAAGTAGCCACATCAATTAATAATTGTAATTGTTATTATTATAAGTATATAAAAATCTTCATCGTGCTCATGAATAATCAGAACAAAAACAACAAAACAATTAACTTATAAACTAGCCAAGAGGCACAAAAACAGATTCAATATTATCAAATATACACAGCACTAGCATCAATAAACAACCGCATATTTATATTCAATAACATAAATCAATTTCAAAAAAGCATAAATCAAAACAACAACAATGTATCTAATTCGATTAGCAACCATACTCTCCATAAAACATAACAATAACAATAAATTAAACGCAACTTATATCTAACCAAGTCATACAACAAACAATATAATTATCAGTTACAATTTATTTACTTTAAACATACATTATAACAATGAAATTATCAACTTATATATAACTGAATCGAGCAAAATCTGATAATAATCATACAAATTCGTATCAAAATCAGATCTAATAACAAAAAAAAACTTACAACAAGCAGCGGAATCAAGTTCAAATAGGCCTGATTGCCAGTCTTCTCAGAGTGCATCCTAATAGACCTCTTCATCATAGTATTCTTCCCCATAAGAATAACCGAATCACCCCTCAACCCTTGACGAATGTTCTGGAGCTGGTTAGAGCCAACGTTATCGGCAGCCGCCACAAGGACCTGAGTGTAGTCATCGAGAAGCTGGCAGAGCTTCTGGTCGTAAGCGATCTTCTTATCAGCCTTTGATACTTTGCCCATTGTTTTTTGAGAAAACTAATAAACCCTAGATATAAACGGAAGAGATGGTGGTTTAGAAAACCGAGGGCCAAGACAGCGGTGGTGGTGCTGAAACAAGGCGGACAGCGGTGGCGGCCGTCTCTTTAACCTCTTCTATTCTATTCAAGAGTTTGGGTGGTGGAGAGAGAAGCTGTAAACCCTAACTAGCAGCGTGTGTGATGGATTGTTGGGGTGGGTGTGAATTAATATGGCTGAAACCCTAATTGACCTAATTGGGCTGTTTCTGTGGGCTTAGTAAGTAATGGGTTGATTTTAAACGGTTCAATACCAAATATGGTGGTGGTCCATTAGCAAATACAAAGCCTTTAAAACATCTAGATTGGAAAGGGAAAGGTCTTGAGTTCAAGTCACACTGACGACAACGAGAGGGGATTAAATAAATTAGTTGTTCATACCAAAAAAAAAAAAACAAATGACATCAACCCGAACACTACCCCGATATACAATAAAACCTTCTATAAATTAATATTCGATAAATTAATAAGCTCGATAAAATTAATAATTTGTCCAGTCCTAACTTGGGACCAGTATAAAATTGGACCCATCGATAAAATAATAAGATAATAACTTTTTTTAAATCTAAGTGTATATATATTGGTTTGAGCGAAACTATAAATTAATAATTACTAAAAGAGTTCAAATTCTAACCGTGTTTAATGCACTTAAACATTGTACATGGAAAAGAAATGTATATTGAAACTTGTTTTTGTAATTTTTTTTTTTTTTTTTGGTATCATGAACTAACTTTTTGTATTAAAAAGCAATTAACTTGACAAATTTAATTGATTTGTGAATGTACATTGAACTTAGAAATTTAAAGGTCATACGTAAAACCACTTTAAATTAATAAATTATTAATTTATGGATATAATAATATCTAGCTAAATTAATAAAATATCACGGTCCCATAATTATTAATTTATAGAGGTTTTACTGTACTAGGATTTCTCGCCACGCTTTGCACTTTGTAACGACGTAACAAACCAAATGGTTATAGGATATCTTCCGCAATTAATGCAAATTGCGGACAACCAGTTTTAGTTTTAAAATATCTTTCAACTCAGCAACTATAGCCCTTCAGGTTCTTTATTTACAAATACAACCTGTAAAAGAAGTAAGTTGGTCTACAACCTAATATTAGTTTATCATTTGTTGTTAGTCCCAAACCAAACCAAACCAACCCATTCACTTGTGTTAGTCAACCATTGTGAGAAGAATCATGCTCAAAGTTGAGAATGCACATACTGATATTGTGATTCATTGTTTAAGGGGATATAAACAATGCGCAGAAGTTGCTCGATGAATTCTTGTTTGTGCTAATGCTGGAATATCATTTTAGTAATGGCGATTTAAGAGTCCATCTACAAAGCAAATGCAGAGATCATGACTCCCTGTTGAGCTGGATCCTAAAGCCATTTTAGTGACATTTGAAGTTGATTCTAGTAGTTTGCAGCAGAAGATTAGAAGGAAACTCTTAAAGCTGACTCGAGCATGAATAACGAGAGAATACGGTTTACTGAAGGAGGTTGGTTTATACGAATTTAAAGGACTCGGACAGGATTGTTCAAGAGGAACCATACTGATATTACAAAAGGGATTTGTGTCCCCTTTAGGTCTCAAGTTCAAGTCTGGGTGATAAGGGTTTCTCATTGAGGGATTTAAATTGGGGATCTATTGTGCGAGGGGGCTCTTTAGCGCGGACCCGGTATGCTAGACTTCCCGACATTTGCGACTAGTTCACACCTTTCAAAAAAAATATGTACATTATGTCAATGGAGGAAAAATGGCAGATGTTGATTACTCAAAATTGGAAATTCATGAGTATTCAAAAGAGTATCTATGGGTCAATCAGAAGTGATGAGCTACAGTGTGAATGTGTGATCAACGAGAAGGGATGAGCTTCAGGTCTCATCATTTGCAGATTCAGTAACATACTCGTTCAAGGGATGGCAGTATCAAGAGCTGTTGAACTTGTCACAAGTAGTCCAACTCCATGGCCGGCCCTTAGGGTGGGCGGGGAGGACCTCCGGCCAGGGCCCGATACTTCAAAGGGCACGTTATTTAAAAAAACTAGATATGTAAATGTAAAAATAAATAAATTAATAGGGTATACTCATACAAACACCAACATTGGCCCACTTACAAAACTATTTTTATGGTTTAGATTAGTTATTAGCTCATTGCCATTAGGTTTAAACTTTTATTGAGCCCAATACCCGATTTCGTTAAGGCCTAGGGGCACGTTTTTTCGAGATCGAACAGGGTATATGAATTCTCAGGGCCAGCCCTGTCCAACTCCTTCAGGATTGAACCATAGATTAGAGCTCTATGGGCAGAAAATGTACATTAAGGCACGAATGGAAACCTGAGAAATTTGTGCAGGTATGTATGATGATACTGAGTTGCAAGCTTCTGCTTATAACATTTTGAAGCCGGAAAGGAAGGCATCCAACAAGAGAAGAAATGAAGAAGGGTTTCATAAGTGTCGAAACCAGCAGCTCTGAATATTATGTTTAATGATAAATACTTCAACTAGAAGAACAAAATGAAGGTCATGGGTTTTGCAAGCAGAAATGGAGCAGATTTGCATTAAGAAAACAAACCTGCAAATGCAATTACTAAATTTGCAATGGAAATAGCTAAAACTACACAAAGACGAAACTGGAACGTTTCTGATGCAACGGGAATCGACAGTGATCAAAGATCAATAAATGTGCAGCTGATTATATACAGAGATCTTTGAATGACCATTCACAAGACTCTGAGCCATTGCTGTCCATTTATAAAACCCGATTAAAAATGTAGCATCAGGATGAGATTTTCAACCAGGGGGTCGAAAACATATATACCCAAAAATTTCTATAAAATCGGGGGGTCGAAAACGTATATACCTAAAAATTTGTATACGAAAACTACATACTCCCCACTACTCAGCGAAAAGTTCGGGGGGTCGGCCGCCCCCTCCCACCCACTAGAAGTTGCGCCCCTAGCTATGGGGCGTCATCCCCATCCCCATCTCCATTGTCACCGACGACATGTCGGCCACACCGACCCCCTCTCCAACTCCATACCCTGTGCCTTATTTTGAACTATTTTTTTTCAGTCTCAAACATGTCAAGCCCAAATGTAAAACTGAACTGAAATTGCACTGAACCGAACCCATACACGAAACCAAAAACCGACAGTTTTGATTTATGTTTGGTTTGAGCCCTAAACCGACCCTGTGATCCATACAAACAGCTAAGACTTATATTAAGCTAACTTTTTTCACACGACGCTTTTACTTGTGCGAGCTCAAGTCGAAATTTATACAGTTAAAACTTGGTTCGGCTATAAAATTGTATAAACGGAGTTCGAGTAAACCATCTTCTAGTTATTAGTTTCATATCACAGTTATTAGTTATAAAGAACAATTTTATACTCACACAATAATGCAATGCGAATCATTTACATTTTACAACTAACAAACTCACTAGGAGTTGCTAAAATGCACCGTATATCTCTCTCTACGCACCCCCCTCTATAAACCCACACATGCACCAGCATGAACTAAAAACCAGCAACAACCATGTCCTCCACCCTCACTCTCCTCTTAATAACAATAATCTCCGCCATCACCACCGCCTCCGCCACCACAATCGGGGTCACATACATCCCCTCCTCCACTCAACCACCACCGGAGCAAGTCGCCGCCACTCTCAAATCTCTCAAAATCACCGCCGTCCGCCTCCCACTCCCCTCACCTTCCCTCATCCAAGCCTTCTTCTACACCAACATCTCCTTATTCCTCTCCATCCCTAACAACCTCCTCCACAACATCTCCACCAACCGCTCCGCCGCCTCACGGTGGCTCTACACCTACGTCGTCCCATTCTATCCCCGCGCTCTAATCACCGCCATCTCCGTCGGCAACAACGTAAATGCTTCCTCCGGTGATGACGTCATCGGTGCTGTACGGAACGTGCATCAATCGCTTACGGATCTCGGTATCCGGAAAATAACCGTCTCAACGACTTTTTCATTCGTTGACATCATGATGACGTCATTCCCGCCTTCTTCAGCTGAGTTTGAAGAGCCGGTGAATACTCAGTTGCTTACACCGTTGCTTCAGTTTCTAACGGAAACGAACTCGTCGTTTTTCGTGAATTTGTTTCCGTATTTTGTTTATAAATTGCGTGCTGAGATTCCGATCGGTTTTGCTCTGTTTGAAAACCAGCCGTACAGTTTTAGAGATGATGTGATTACTGGTGTTAGGTATAGGAATTTGTTTGATATGATGGTGGATGCGGTTATCGCGGCGTTGACGGTGTCTGGACATGCGGATATGCCGGTTGTGGTGACGGAGACAGGGTGGCCGAGTGGTGGATTGGTGAATGAAGGTGAAGGTGAAGGTGACGCTCATCCGGTTTATGCGGGAATGTATCTGAATGGTTTGGTTTCTCATCTGAGATCTGGTGGTGGTACGCCTTTGAGGAAGGAAGGTGTGGCTCAGGCTTATGTTTATGAGGTGTTTGATACAAACACAAGTTTTGTGAATCAGGCGGCTGGGAGACTGGGGACTGGGCTGCATTGGGGGTTTATGCACCCGAATATGTCGAAGAAGTTTAACATTGATTTCTCTGGCGGTATTTGTGTCATCGACAGCATGCTGGTTCGGATGATTTTCTCACTGGTGATTGGTATGCTGATGTTCTAGTAGTTTGTTAATATGATATAAGTTTTTAACGTTACGATTGGAATAGTGTAGAGATGGTTAGGGATACAGAAATGATAATCTCGGGTGGTAATTAGTGATTACCGATCTGTTTAGGTGGAACTGCTAAACGTATTTGCTATAATAGTTAAAAGTTTTTGGTTTCCGTAGTTAAGTTTTTGGACTACCATTTATAAATAGCTTAAAGACTGCAAACAACTAGTGCCAACACAAATCCATTAAAAATGTTATATATAAAGTAAGGTTTTAAAATAAGAATGATCAGAAGCAGGTCGTTGGCTAACATAACTAGATCTATCAGTTAGGAATTTGTGTGTTTCCAGGTGTGATATAGTTGAAATTGGGGGAGAATCGGCTGCTACAATGAGTCGGTGAGGATATTTTTGTTTCATCCAAAAGCCGCTTCGAACTGCTGGCCTTTGCATTTGAGAAGTGATTGAAAAAAATGCAGATTAGATGATAGTAAGCGGTATTAGTTATGGTACCCATAAAACAATTAGGCTTTTGAATATTATTGTTGAAGTAAGATGAGTATTTGAAGTATACGAGCTCGGATATTCTCTCTTTCAACTTTCATTGATGCATCCTTCATCTATCAATCTGAGAGTATTTTTTAACACATTATTAAGATGGTGAATCGAGTGTGTTTTACCTTATATTACCCACTAAGTATGGTTAAGCAGATGAAAAAAGTTAACAACTGCATATTAATTGCCAACTCTTCACAACCAGCAACCAATGCAGCTCCGGCTGCAAAAGAACTGTAGGCAGAAGCCCATGCATCTTCTGCTCCAAACCGCCACCACCACCTGATGAACCCTTTCGACTTCTAAGCATCATTAGGTGATTTTGGCATGCCTCACTCAGCTCACTTAGGGTGTAAGGGGTGCATGTCTAATCCCTTTAGCCAAAGTTTCCCCCCACCCAATTGAATTGTGCCATGTAATTTGCCTGTAACTTTTGCCTATTACCCAAAAAACACAAGGGTGCATGCCTAAATTGAGATTAGGCAAACCATTTAAAAAAAACAAAAACATGTGATTGGTATGGGTCCCACCACTTCTCCCTTTCCTTCTCTTTGCCGCTTGCGGCAGGTGCATGCCGAAATCACCCTCTTCATCATCAACACCGGTCGGCACAAGGGGGTTGCCGATGGGTTTGCCTAACCCACCCCGTACACCCTTATAGGGGATGATAAACTTTGACTTAGCCAGACTGTTTCTGCACAGATAACAATGATGAAACCAAATTCCAATGGTGGCAATTATTACCATATATAAATAAGCAACATTTTGTTGCTTTTGTTGTTGTACCATATGCATAGGGGTGTGTTTCAAAAAAAAAATTGATTTTTCATTTTTAATCCAAAGGTTTTTTTCTTTTTATTTTAATCCCTTTAGGTCTTTAACTTTTAACTCAAGTTTTTCATTATTTTCAATTTAATCACAACACTTTTTTATTTTTTAACTTTCATCCCCTATACTTTTCATCTTTTCAAGTTTTTCGTTTTACGTTTCGTTTAAAATTTCGCGAGTCAACACGCCGCAACTGTGTGTCTCTGTGATTCAACGTTTTTTGTCTGTTCACGTCTATTATTCTACGTTCGAAAAGTTCATTCCAATGCGAGGGACCCTAAATCAACTTAGTTTTTTCTTTCTACGTTTTACGTCTTGGTCTAATTTCTCACCACTAACACACCACAACGGGTGTGCGTGATTCAACGATTTTACGTATGTTTTTCATTCAGTTTTATTTTTTCTTTTATTTATTTATTTTATTTTACGAGCTCTTATGTTGGTTGTGTGGCATTGGGGATACTTAGCACGATTTTACAAACGTATTTAACCTATTAACTTTTTACTAAAAATAATTAGTTTCGAGTTCACCCCTATACCTCCTTCACTTAAAAAAACCTATTTTTACGTGCATATTTTATGTACATGTTGGTATGAATTTGAATTGCTCTACGTTTTGAAGTAAACTTTTTTCTGAAAACGAGTCAGATCAAATATAATACTTTTTGTATAAAAAAACATCTTTTATATGCATATTTTATGTACGTTTCGGTATAAATTCGAGTTGGCGTATGTTTCAACGTAAACTTTTTTGGGAAATGAGTGAGGTCAAGTATAATTTGTTTCAGTGCTTATTTTATGAATGTTTCGTTAATTTTGTTTCGAACCGAGTGGAGTCAAATTGTGGTTTCTTTTTTTCAAAAGTTCTAATTAATCTCTTTTGATTATACGTGTCAGCTTTTCCGTTATACCAGTTACGTTTTCTATGTATAAGTCGAATCCTATATAATACGTTATGACTGTACGGTATAAATTTGATTTAATTTATGTTTTGATCTAATCACAATGCTTATATAGGTTACATTGAGTTCGATCAGATATGTCGAAATGCACGTTTTCATATGGTTAACGCATCACATAACGTTTAGACTAATCCATTCGACGTTTGCAATGTACCCGCGCCGCAACGCGCGCGGGTGTTATTCCTAGTTGTGTTAAATTTAGTAGAAGGAATAAAGAAAAAGTTGCTAACACGTGATATAATCTATTATTATGTAATTATACTCTCATGAAATTACAATAACAAAGAGTATGACAGTTTAGCCCCATAAGCTATTCCCCATAATAAACTATTCCCCAATCAAGTAACAGAGTCATACCTCATAGAATAGATTTTAAAATACATAACTTCAACTAATTTATCTCTGACCCGATAGAAAGATTATTCACTGTGTATATCTGTATATCATTTAATACATATGATGGAAATCAAGTTAAGATAAATAGGAAAATGCCTTTTGTTTATTGCAGGCTGTGTTGTATTACAACACCAACCAAAGTGATGTTTTGGAGGCAGTAAGTTTTACTTACCTTTCTAAAACGCCAATGCTTTTATCCTATACCCAATTAGCATGTGCAAAATGTTTTCAGAGAACACTTATTTGGAAATACCAAATATAACCTTATTTAGGTTGTGCATTAATTACATAAATACATAATCAGTCATTTGATTTCAGGCTAATTCTATACACACCCCCCCCCCCTCTTCCTGATTATACCCCCCCCCCCCACCCTTGTGAGAGGAAAACTGTCGGTCCCACGCAGGCCCCACCTGTAAGTATGTGAGAGGAGGAAAACTGTCGGTCCCACGCAGGCCCCACTTGTCAGTTGCTGCATATGACCATCTTATCCCTTCTCAACTCATCTATATGGCTCTAAACTCAATGTCTTGAATAATATTCTCCTCATCAGAAAGGGTCAACATAGATGCATGTTGATGGTAGTAGCAGTTCGCAGTTCCCGTATTCGTACTTCAATTTAACATCTGTTGTGGAACAGCTTTTATTTTTGTCGTGTTGGCCGGAGTGTGGGTGTTTTGATCAACCTTTGGTCTAATAACGGGGGTTTGAGGACTTGCTAAATATATATACCAACCTTTATCTCGTGTGTGTGTGTGTGTGTGTCACTTTCACAGAAGCCTCAAATCCAGATTGGTCTTTTGGTAATTTGTAGACAACTGATATAAGTTGATATGAATATTCTCAGAATCACACTAAACGGCTTCTCCAAATCTGAAAAATCATTGAAAATCACCTTACATGTAAAATAATTAGAAATTTCTTAACTTGCTGAGATTTGCAAAAGAAGCTTGATCCGGGTAATGACAACATGGATTTCTCCTACCATGTGAGATCCTCTGGTAGCATAGTGAAAGTGCATAAAATATTTGTCATCATTGACAACCATTTACATAGCTTTAAAGACTTCAAAAAACTAGTATAGTGCAACTACATCACATTTTCATCATCGACTACCATTTACATAGCTTAAAGACTGCAAACAACCATGGCAAACGCAAATAAATCAAAAAAACTTCATTATTAACTAGAACTTTCAAAAAAAAAAAAAAGGAATAATCAGTAGCAGGTTGTTGGCTAAGATAAAGATATCAATTAGATGAACTCTCGGTTCTTGTCAAATTAGGCATTTGTGTGTTTCCAGCTGTGATGGAGTTGAAATAATCAGCTGCTACAGTGAGTGAGTGAGGGAGAAAGTGACGATAAATTTGGATCGTGTTTGTGTTTTATCCAAGCTGCTTCAAACTGCTGACCTTTGCATCTAAAAATGATTGATAAAAAAAGCAGATTAGATAAAGTCAGCAGTATTAGTTATGGTACATTGGTACCCGTAAATCAATCAGGATTTGAATATTACGGTTGAAGCAAGATGAGTATTTGAAGTATACGAGCTCGTATATTCTCTCTTTCAACTTTCATTGATGCATCCTTGTATAGAGTCACCAATTCATCTATCAACCTAAGAGAATTTTAGAACACGTTATTAAGATGGGCAGATGGCGAAACGAGTGTGTTTTTCCTTATATTTTACCCGCTAAGTATTGCTAAGCAGAGAAGATAAACATTACTTGTCATAATACGGTGAATATCTTATCCACGTGAACTTTATAACTGTTTTGATACTGTCGAGGACCTGCAAATTGGATAAATTAAATCTTTACACTTAACACATTTAGCAACAAAAACAGAAATTTTTTTAATATTTATATTATTTACATCTTCCTTTGTAATTTTGACATCACTAAGAAACAGGACTTTTAACTATTTAAAGCAATAAAAAAGAAAGCACCCTATACACTACGCTGTTTCAAAACAACTCGAAAATTAGACGGTTTATATGCTAGTTTAGCCCCTAAACTTTGGCGTCATCCTCCATGTGTTCTGGGCCATGTAACCTATTAATATAAACTAATCAAAGGGGTTACAGACTGGTGGACACATCATGCTGTAAATGGGTTATGAACGAGTTGGGGGCTGTGATAAATGGGTTAAAAGGATCGTAAACAAGTGGGTACGGTGATCTTCTAAAAAATATGTTGTTTATTCTAGTTTCTAACTTTTAACGGGATAATGTTCTTTTAGAGTTAATTCTTACCAGTAGAACACTTGCATCATCATCAGCATGCAACCACTTGAAAAACAGGGGAAGAAGGCGCCTGAAATGACCCAACAATACAATACCCATGCCACTGAAAAGCGGTTCAATGTGTTTAAGCCAAGCAATACGCCGCTCCTTAGATCTCGGCTGTCGCCATAGGTGGCTCAACATCTCATTTAGCACCTTCTCAAACCTACACAAATGCCACATCCAAACTGTATTCTTCATTTCAAAATTCATATCAACTTTTAAGTTGTAGATAAAGTAGCATACCATGGGCTACGAGGATTGTTCTGTTGCGTACAAGTCACAAGGAGCACCGACATCTCAACCACATGTTCCCATATCTCATCGCTGGAAGCAATGTTTTGGCAGCAAGCATCTAGGATCACATCTTCATACAAACTGAACTCACTACAGCTCACATGTTTCGCAAGATGTATAAACACACTCATTCCCTCCCCCTGAAATAATAATCAGACCCACCCGTCAATTACAGCCGTAGTTTAAAAGGACACACCTGAAGTGATCAGGAAGGTGCCTTAGGGCCTTGAGGCAGCGCCCAAAGTTGGTCAAAACTAAGTTCTGTAAGTGACTGATACGTAAAACAAGCAAAGGGATAGCTTATTAGGAACATAGTTGTCAATAGTGATCGTAGCGATCGCTATAGCGCGCTATGTAGCGTACAAGTATAGTGTCGCTATTAGGGTTGTAGCGATGGATAGCGAGAATAGCGCCACCTAATTTTATTTTTATTTTTTTTAATATAAATAACAATTAAATACAGCTATGAAATAACTAAATTTTAGGTTTTGTAAAATATACATGTAAAATAGCATATGTACATAATATACACATAATTTTTTTAAAATTTCTTTTCTAGTGTATCGCTATTTATAAAATAGCCGCCCGCTATTTATCTCTATTCGCTATGTAGCATATAGGTACCTTACCGCTATTTGTCGCTATTCGCCATTAACAACTATGATTAGGAATGCGTTGCATTCATGAAGCGCGCGCCTTACGCTTTTTAAAACCAAGATTACAACATAGTGTGTATGATATTGAAGAACCAGAAATCGGGTACTTACTTTGACTTGGGGTGACCAATGATCAAGTGCAGTGAGTGCACAGGGAATAATCAAGGAACACAGTTTTCCCAGCAGCTGAAGATCAATCTGTGTGACATAACATAAATTTAATATAATCTTAAACCCTACCCTAGTTCTTTTTATTTATTTAAATTAGGGCAAGAGACAAGACCTGTGTAACAAACCATTTAAACTGATAAGCAGCAACAACAGCATAAGCAACCGGAACCCGATCCGAAGCCTCATCACCGTCATCATCAATTGAACTCTCCGTAATACTCGATTTCAGCAAAGGCAAAACTATGGGCATCAACTCCACCAACAAATCCTTGTTTTGATAATCGGAATAAGCTTTTTGTAAGTCTTGAAAAGCAGACTCCGCAGAAGTGGAAAGAGAGACCGGAATCCAAGAGAGTTGATCGTATGTGGAGGTTTGGGAAGCAGCCAGAGCGGCACAGAGTAAGCTGAAGTTGGTGAACAGGGGTTGAAGATCGGGTTCGTTGGGTGGAGGAAGGAGAGATTGAAGGTGGGATTTGAGTGAAGGTGAACCGTCCGATGGGGTGGTGGATGATAGTGATTGTCGGATGGGTTCTGCTAACCTGCAATGCGACACAGCATAAGAGTTGATGATGGATATAGTATGTGTGTGTGTGTGTGTGTGACAGAGAGAGAGAGAGAGAGAGAGAGAGAGAGAGAGAGGGGGGAGAGCTTACTTACAGGATGAGTTTTTGATGAAAATCGGAGGTTGAATTGGCCATCTGCGGTGTAACTAGCGTTCCAGCGAAGAAAGAACACATCAAATCGATCAAAGAAGACGATACAAAGTGAGTCCTTCGTCCCTCATATTACCCGACATCTGCAGCAGGACTCATCGACGGTGGAAACGGGGTTATGGTTTTCGTGAACCTCCGATGAACAGGGAAATGGGGTGTTTGGCCTTATTTAGACCGTGGGTATGGTGGGACGTGGGTTGGGTGCATAGTACGACAGGTGGACTATGGGACACCCAATGGTGGGCGTGGGTTGGGAGTATGGTGTGACACGTGGACTATGGGACAACCAAGACCAAAAGCCAATTTCAAAGGGGTATGGTGGGGCGTGGGTTGGGGGGCGTGGAAAATAAAAGCCAATTTCAAAGGGTTAGTGCTCTTGGCCAATGAGGTTCCGCCATGTCATGTGGTAGCCCCGCCCCACGCCCGGCCTTAAACTCCCGCCCAAGGGGTCACGCCCAAACCCAAGCTCACCCGGGGTGGTGACTTAGGCGTTTCTCTCCAACCCACACCCCAACCCCGCCCCATACCCCATAGTCTTAACTAAAAAAAACTTTTTATTAGAACGGACTTTATAATTTTTTGAAAACGGACTTTTAAAAAAAAATATTTGGATTAGGTTATATAGTAAGAAAAGCTAATAAGTTAATAAATTGTTTTTTTAAGTGTTTAGTTTAGGTTACTCATGTAAAATGTCTAACGACCTTAAAAAAACTACAATGTTCTATGAAAACATATAAGTAGCTTCAAAAAGTCATAATGTTCTAACTTTTCAAAACTGACTTTTCATTTCTATACAATAAGTTATTTTAAAAAGTCCTTTTGAGTTTGTCAAAACTTTTTCTCCTTATTAACTTTTTATTTATAAATCAACTAGATTTTTACCCGGGATTGCTTCCCAGGCTCAGGAAACTTAGTTATATTAATTACTGTTTGTTACTAATACAACCTCATTACATCAACCATCTCATTCGATTCAACAACAATGTCTTCAAATCACCGGATTAGATCATGAACTATTATTAGAGGACAAAAAAAAGCACAATAGGACCATATGAATAATATCATTTCCACTTTTACTTCAATGCACTTACATGATAGGGTGATTTGGGATTTTGTAAAAATCTTTGTTTTTATACTTCTTTACAAAATAAGATGTTGACCAAATTTAAAACAGATGTTGACCAAAAGTCAATCAGAAGTTGACAAATATTCAAACAGATGTTGAGCTTAAACAGATGTTTGGTTTAAGGCCAAACATCTGTTTATGGCCAAACATCTGTTTAAGGTCAAACATCTGTTTAAGTCCAAATATCTGATATAGAAAGCGAAATATTTGTTAAAGGCAAAACATCTGTTTAAGGTCAAACATGTATTTACGGTCAAACAACTGTTTAAATCCAAACATGTGATATAAAAGGCCAAACATCTGTTAAAGGCTAAACATATGTTTAAGCCTTAACAGATGTTTAACTTACTAAGATCTACTGTCTTCTCACATTGTTTTCCTCTTCAAAACACTGTTCAACCTAACATGGGTTTCCATTAACTATTGACCAAAAGGCAAACAGATGTTCAAACCACTGTTTGTTATTGATTTTTTTTACAAAATTAGATAGAATTCAAGAAAATGAAACAATGACTTAAAGAACTATAATTTAACACAGAATCTATTTAGGCAAATGTAAAACATAAAGTGCTAATAAAAGTGTTTTATCATCTTAGCCATACATAGCAACAAATCATCAAGTTAATAATTTAAAAAAAAAACATACAACATCACCATAAAAAAATCATAGTTATAGTATCTGATATCAGAACAGACTTAAATGTGTTTGTTAAACTGATGTAACTTCATTTAATACAATCTTCTGTTGCGAAGACACGTATGTGAAGTGCAACATATCACCAAACCTCAAGTTATTGTCAGTCATAAACTTTCGCCAACCGTCCAACGCATAACGTGGGTTCAATTCATTTAACTCAGACTTAACATCATAAACCTCCACAACTCCAACCATGTTTTGAACTTTCAAAGGATGAAGATCAAGAGAAAGACCTGCTCGTCTGGCAACTTCAGCAGGAAGACGCTACATGTATTGTGTGGAAAAAAATAATAGTCAGACAAATAAACATAAATCATTAGTTTGTTATATAAAATGGTATACCAGCCTATAGTCTCCTTTGCGATCAAAATGAAATAACTCAGGGTCGAGAGGATGTCCAGAATGTTTTTTTGCAGTCTTTGCAATCTTATTTCTACGGTTAAGCTTTTTCTGAATGGTGGCGGCTCTCTTCCCCTTGATGAAAAAGTAAACATATACATGTGAATTAAAGGAATGTTGAATATATGCACAAAAAAAACAGTTTATATAACATATACTAATTAACTGGCAAGTACATCACGCTTCTTGCGCTCGAGGTTACGTTTACCAGAAGACAGCCACGTAAGCGTAGAGTTACTACCCAATATCGGCTGATTGTTACTGCTAATAATGCTAGAAGTAATGGAATATCGACGGTTGCTATCTAGAGGTGTACCTATGTCAATGCCGTTATATGAACATCCAATATTAAAACATTTATGTTAGTACCAGTAGGTAGAGGATCCTATAAAAAGTGCTCAAAGTGTGAGAAGTGTAAGAAGTGTATTATAACACTATATATAATACTATATAACACCATATAAACACCGTATAACAATATATAACACCATATAATACCATATAACACTATGTAAAACTATATATCATTATATAACAAATATAACACTATAGGTTGTCTGATAGCATGTCTATTATAGATGTATAGTGTTATATTTGTTATATAATGATATATAGTGTTACATAGTGTTATATGGTATTATATGGTGTTACATATTGTTATACGATGTTTATATGGTGTTATATAGTATTATATATAGTGTTATAATACACTTCTTACACTTCTCACACTTTGAGCACTTTTTACACTATCCTTACCCAGTACCAGTATGTGGTTTAGAAATGTATTTATCAAAACAGATAATAAAGAAACAAAATACAAACCTGGTGTAGTTGAAATTAAAGAACCAGTAGCATTTCTAACTGCTCGACACGCAATGGAGTACATATGTTGATCCGTAGTATCAGAACATTCGACCAAATTTGCATTGTCAGAAAAGATGTTACGAACATTCGTTGATGATGACGATGCATTCTTTGATTTCTTATTATCAAGTATTAATTTTCGAAGCTTACGCCTTTCATTCGGTGAAGTAACTAAATAACAGAGAAAGTATAATATGTACGGAACACAAGAATCGGTCCACTTAGAAACATTAAACGGAAAAAAGTATACTTATAATCAAATTCAAGAGCTATTACCATTTGTGATATCTGAAAGAGGAGATCTGTTAGAGATATCTGAAACAGGAGTTCTCATAAGACGACCTACAAAAAAAAAACCAAGTAGAATTATGATTTCCATCTGAAAGCTGATTTTGATTTGGGAAATGATGAGTTAAGAAGTTATAATTTCACTTACTATGTAAATTTCGTTGAGATGAATTAGCAGCTGAAGAAGATGAACGTGAATTCTTTGACATTGCATACATGAAAGAAGGAGATGCTTTCAAAAGAAGAAAGAGTAGAAGATCAGCAATATTAAAAAATAGAAGAAAACAGTGGTTTTTAAATTTTGAATTACAATATGTCATAGTTAGGGATTAACATAATCTCAATAAATTATAATATTTCATTTTATCATTTTGTAATTAAAGATCATTTCATGAAAAGCAAAGTAGAATTGTTTCAGATTATTGAATTAATTATTCCAAGCAATCTATTATATTGATAAAAAAACTTAACAACAAATTTTGTAATCTTTGTGGAATGTAAATCGGATGTTCATCTGTTAGGTTTATGGTTTATTTGTATATGATTTTTAAAATAAAATATTATTATCTTTATTTTATAAATAATTAAGTTAAACGGTATTTTTTTCAGTTATCCAAATAAACCAAACAAAACAAATAAAATAAAACGTGGATTGATAAACCGAACAAAAAAACAAATAAAATGGGTTTGAATTTACGCTTCATACTTGGTTAGGATTTTTCTGAACAACATACTTTGAATGACTTAGACAAAATATGAAGTATATAAAAAAGCTATTGAATGAGATTACTTAAATAAGTTAATGGGAGAAACAAGCACAAATTAAATATTTTTTTATAAACTGTAACATATGACGGATACTTATTAAATCTAAGTGGGTAGGGATAACAGTAAAAACCAATAAAGAACAACCACATCCACTGATAATCCTATATAAATTATGAGATAAGATAATAAGATTAAAATTGTTTAAAGATTACAAATGTTTGTAGATAAAAAAGTTGTTATTTGGGTTTATACAATATATATTATAAATTGTTGATCCTATTCATATATGTCACACCCTGGCTTTGCGGAAGCGTGGGTTTATTTGGTGTGACTTCTTAATACCATAGCAACAATCATAACCATGCTATATGATAAAAACATGAGATATTCACATGTTAATAGAGTTTAGAAAAATGTCATATTATACTTGTCTTAAAACATCAATCACAAAATAAGTTACAAACCTTGACTTGATTTTAATGAGTTCGTAAAAACTTAGCAAAAGACTTTAAGCAATACTAGGTTTAGAGATATGTAACCCGTCCAGGAAGAGGTTACACCTTCTAAACCCTGGATGACTTCTTTATTCAAACGCAGCTTGATAATATGTGCATACCGTGCCAGATCCATTAGTTCCCTGAAATACATGTAGTTTGAAAAGTCAACATAAAGTTGAGTGAGTTCATGTGTAAGTGAGTAGGTATAAACTTTTGAAAAATTATCTGTATGTATGAAAATCCCTGGTATGTAGCAATTAAGGAAAAAGAGATCACCATTGGGTTGCAAAGCCAATGATATGTGTGAAGTGCTGTAGGAAGACTCAAACCTAGCAGATTTTTGCATCGGGCTCAAAGTCACCACCTGGTTCATTCAGCGGACTCAGGGGTTGGGCTCGCTACACCCAGATAGATCTACCGCTAATGACCCTCGGTCCTACAATGAGGATTAATGGCCTCTAGTTTCAGCCTACCCACTCACATGATCTAAGTAGTAACCCTCCTTATGCTAACCATACCATGTAAAAAGTATTCGTAATCATAGTAACATGTGTTTCACCCCCGAAGTATAAAAACTGAAAACAGTTAAGAGAAAAAGGGGGAACATGAACTCACAGTATTGCGTCTTCGTACTCGTAACCCAATCTCCATGGCAATCACGACTACCTACAATGGTCTATTGTCTATTAGACAAACAGGTAGTGCCTTGTCTTAGTATTTGTGTTTTTGGGTTACGTTTCCGGTATTATTCCAAGTTATAACTGTTTTTAAGGTTTTGAAATAATAGTTAGACAACTATCTTAGAGTTATACTTCTCAAGTATTGTATATGCGCATTTCCTTCCCAAGGATGGGGGTAATTTATACTTGTATACTCGTATTCTTAACATAATATATGTACATGTATATCTTGCCAAGTAATGGCGTCGTATTTCGATGTTATTGTTCCAAATAAAAATATGTTAATATATTCCCAAAAATAACATATTTCTGTTTCTACAGTTTCCAAAATAATATTTTACCAAAATATACGTATACGTTATAATTCCGAAAAATATATTTTTAAGTCTCACTTGAAAATATATTTTAAATCACTTGTCTAAAATGTTCTGATTCCAAAATATACATATTTTTCCCAAAAATATTATATTTTATTTCATACAATTTCCCAAAATAATACTTTGTCAAAATACACTATTAAGAGTATTTTCCGAAAATACGCGCGTTACATTTTAGAGTTCACGTTGTAAAAACAATACCGATGTAACTTAAATATTTATTTGTGAGGGCGTTGGTATTATTTTGGAGTCGTATTTTCATGATATATCAAGTAATATTATTTTTACCTTAAAAATAATATATCTTTAGTTCACAAAATAATCACGTAAGCACACAAGCGTTTTATTAAGAAATATATATTCCCAATATATATATATATCTAACAAGTTTCCTTTACAAAAATTCACCTCCGACACTTGGTTATTTTGTAATAAAAACCATGACGAAATTTATATTTTGAAAACAAGTTGAAAATATACTCATAAACACTTGTCACCAAAAATATTTCTAAGTGTTATATTTTTAGAAAAAAATTCGCCAGAGTTTCCTCTGTAACTGGAGGTGGCCACGCTTTCAAGCGTATCATTTTCTTTTCAAAATTCAATCAATAATTTATCAACCATCAATACACAATATTTAAACATCAAACATGACAAAATAAGTCTAAATTGCAAACTCATGAACTTGTAAGTTGTGTAAAAATATGTATTAAATTCCTAACATATTTAGCGGATCTTGTCATCTTTAAAAATAAAATCAGTTTCTTGAAAACTTTATTTTTAAAGAATATGTAGTCTTACAACTTCTAGTCAAAATTTACGAAAATATTTCTTTGTTAAATCTTTTTGTTACACAAGTGTTTACACACTTGCTTTTTCCCTAAAATGCTTGTAGTTTGTGTAAGATCCGGATTTAAAGCAAGACTTGCCTCTTACACTTGGTTCTTCGAAAATACCACTTGTAGATCTTTAGATCTACTAGTTTAAAACCTTATTTTACAAGAAAAATCGCTTTTACACAAGTTCATGTTTTGTTAGTGGAAGAGTTCATCATCTTGTAACTTTCACACTTAACAAACTACTAGTTCATGTTCCATGAACATGATCTAGCATGGTTAGATGATGATCTATCCCACTACTAGCATCAAACAACATAAAATAATCACAACTAAACAAGTTTCATAAGATTTACACCACTAGTTACTCTTTAACCAACTTATTTATCATTCTTTCAAGACTTTATGTTTTGATCTTGTGTGTCCTTGGATTTTAACCGTTAAATTTCTTATTAACCACTTTAAACAAGAACAAGAAGATGTTGGGAAGCACTTACTACTAGCTCGTGGCTAGGGAAGAATCAAAGCGAAAACAAGCTGGATAAAAGCAACGCAGAGAGGTTCTTGAGATTCCGAAAGCACCGGGTCTCTTCGTATGTTCTCTTGCACACTTGTATGTAAGAAAATAGCTTGAACAAGATTTGAATGATGGGTGGATGATGGATGGTGGTCTCGGCCGTGGGCTTCCTAGAGAGGGAAAGAGAGGAACTTTTTTGTTAAGTGTTTAGTGAATGAAATGTTTATCTCTCAAGCTTTCTTACAATCCATCTTGTGCTTTTGTCCAACAAATAATATGTCTACTAGATATTAGACATCTTTGATTATAATAATCAAAAATTTGTGAAGTGTGTCCCCCTTGGGGAAACGATCGGTTGAGGGGGGGGGGTTTATAGTTGGATTTCAGTCGAATGGTTAGTAACTAGTTAAGGTTCAAGGGTGTAAATTAGAGTATTATGCGTGTTATGAATTATAAAGGGTGTTAGGGTATTCGGGGACCCTAACTAGCTCAGAAAAGTATAAACAATGTTATTGACAATATTTTTATGTTCCGGGTAAAGTCCGGTTGTTCGGTTGGATACTGATCCGTTAAAGTGCTAAATAAGCATTTAAAGTGTCTTTAATAGTGTTTTAGTGACACAATGAATTCCCGACACTTTGGAAAGTGTCTAGTATTATTTTTCCATGTTTTTGCACTTTACTAGTTAAATAAAATGCTGAATTTTGTAATAGAGTGCAGAATTTTGTAATTAGAGCATGTTTTAGGCACATCCGGTCACTATAACTATCACCTAGTGACGCAGTTTTACAATCCTCACCTCCCTACACTCCCTACCAGTGTAGTGATCTATTCCCGGCTCATACTGGCCTCAGAGACAGTGTCTGTCTAGTGCTGGCAATGTCAGCACGTTTATTGGGTTATCCGCTCACTGTGCTAACCGTGCTTTGTGCATCGAGATTGTCACTAATGTTTGTATATAATAAGTGGAGTGACAGTATGAAGGTGATGCATGTGTATGTATGTATCAGAAATCAAGAAGCAGTTTAATCATAATGGCAAGCAAGCACAGTAATTAAGCATTAATTAAATATTAATTAACTTGTACGGATACCTGGTTTGGTGAGGGTTGTCACATTCTCCCCCTCGTTAAAGAAATTTCATCCTCGAAATTTGTACTACCTTAACCCTTATGGTTACGTCACACGTATATGTGTATGGATAATATCGAGGTAGATAATCATTAAACCGAATCAAACCTTACTCACATTTGGTGAGCCCAAGAATATACAACAACCCGAATCCTAGGGTTAAAAGGTGTGTGCTTTTAGCATTTGTCATCAAAGGTACAAGTCGTATTTGACGTATAGTCTAGTGTGATC
The DNA here is from genome assembly GCF_002127325.2 of Helianthus annuus. Taxonomy (NCBI): domain Eukaryota; kingdom Viridiplantae; phylum Streptophyta; class Magnoliopsida; order Asterales; family Asteraceae; genus Helianthus; species Helianthus annuus. Next base: position 100,886,617 of record NC_035441.2, on the reverse strand, counting down.
CAGCTAGCAGGGGTTTCACAAAAAGAGAAGATGTTGGTGCAGTTGTCTGTCGACTACATCTTCGTTCGAGTCTTAGGGTAGGGCTAATTGTATTGTGAACGAGAAACGAGAAATCTTGTATTAGATAGGGTCGCTTATAGGGTATATAGTGTGGATCGCTTTTGTGTCACTATATATATGGGATCGCTCATATGTCATGAAGTTGGATCGCTTATATGACATAATGAGTGGATCGCTTATATGGACATGTCCATATAAGCGATCCAGAGGGTCTATATATATGGGTGTCATATGAGCGGTTCAAGTAGTCTGTGTGTTTTTCAAGGTGTAACGGCGAAGCCCTGCCCGTTTGTCTCCAAGAGCTTGTAATTTGACAGTTAATCAATACAGGAGACATTAAGTAGTGAAATCAAGCTTTACGAAGACTATTTCAATGAATTCCGCCTCTGAATTAGTCTAAGCACTCTTCTGAACGACTCGTCGGGTCAACAAACGATCCTACAAGTGGTATCAGAGCTCAGGAGGAAGAGTTCTTGCCGTTTAGCTCGATTTTCGCTCGAAATTCTCACTTCTACACCTTCTTTTCTTAGTTCGAGAAGTTTTAACGGTCGGAATCGTCTCAAAATCTCAGGGATTGTGCACGATAGCATAGAGTTAAATCCTTGAAAGTTTGGTGTCGAAATTTGAAGAAATAGTACGTCAAAATGATGTCCGAAAGCTGATCGCTTTTCTGGACCGCTCGTAATTTCACATTTGTGGACCGCTCATTCGGTTAATTGTGAATCGCTTATTCGGTCAAGTGACCTGGTCCGCTCCAAATTAACTCATTTGAACCGCTCGAACGGACAGTTCTTGAATCGCTCATCCGGATAAGTTGTGGATCGCTCGATCGAACAGTTTTGGACCGCTCATTCGAACGATCGATTAGAACCGCTCATACGGTCGATTTTGGATCGCTTATCTGAACATTATTTGGACCGCTTCAAGGACAGTTGTTAGTTCGCTTTTGTGGTTATTTGTCTGGACCGCTCATCTGATCAATAGTTGGTTCGCTTATTAGTCAACTAGCACGTGTTGGATTTGTGAAAAATGACGATGGTATTTGATGAACAAGAAAACATTAAGCTAGAGGATTTTAATAATTGGTATATGAGAAATATGGATACCGATTATAAAAATGTAAAATCGGACACTTGGGCTAAAAGTTTTGAATTATTCATATGCCAAAAGGAGGAAACGTTGAAAGAGATAGTAAATCGGTTTAAAATCTTAACGGACAATATGTGGCGTAGGGGTATTAAGTTGTCAAATGATGAATATCTATCAAAATTGACAACTGTTTTACCTGCTAAATGGGATGAGTTTATGGTTGAACTAAGACAGAAAGATTTCTTTCCAGAACTTTTTCCACATCAGTTCTTTAATGAAGTTAGAGCAGAGTGGTATAAGGAAGAAAAGAAACGGAGGGAATTTTTGGCTGAGATGGAAAAGAATTTACATAGATTGGAGTTGGATGTACTCATTGAAGTTGATAGAAGAGTTTGTGTATTTCTTGCAACAAAGAGTACTCTGAAATATGATATCAAAAGGAAATGTTATATTGATGATAATATGAATCCTTTTGATTTTGTTAAACTCTTTCGTGCAGGAATCGACAAGATGGAAACGAAGGATGCTCAAAAAGATGAAGAATCTGTAGAGCTTGAATCTTCAAGTTCTGCATCAGTATGCTTAAAATGTGACAGCTTCAAGACTGAAAATGACAAACTCTTGAAGGATGCGGAAAGTTTGACATCGGAAGTCAAGAAGTTAGAAGATGTGAAACAAGCTGATGATAAACAGATTCTTATGTTGAAGGAAAATTGTGAGAAACTGAAAATTGAAAATGACAAACTGTTAAGTAATTTGAACAGTTTGACATTTGAAAACGAGAAGTTGAAAGAAAATGTAAAGGTTTTTGAAAGCAAACAGAAATCATCAGAAAATGAAGATTTCTGGATAAAATTGGAGAACAAAAATCTGAAAGCTAATGAAGTGAAACTTCAAGAACAGATAAATGTTTTGGAAAATGAAAAATCTGTTCTTGAAAACTTGAAAAATGAAAATGAAAAATCAATCAAGTCTCATCTTGAAAGAATCTCTCAGTTTGAAAAAGAAGCTGAGAATTCCAGAAGCAAGATTGATGAACTTGAGAAAAAATTGATAGGTTTTGTGACTCAATCAGACAGTTTGAATTTTCCCTGTCCAAAACCAATCAATTCTGTTCCAATGAGTGATAAGGCCACAAACTTTGACAAAGTCAAAGTTAAAGATTGTGATGAAAAATCTGATGATAAAAAGGAAAAATTTCAGAAAACTGTTCTGCAATCAACTGAAAAGGGTGAATGCTCAAAGCAAAAACCTTTGAAGAAGAAAGCAGAACAGAAACAAAAAATTAACAATGAGAAAATTGTTCGAAAAGATATTAAAAGTTCATCAGATCGTTCATCCAATCAAAAGAAAAAAACACAAAAAGTAAAAAATGAAAACTCAAAAATTTTTGGTAATAAGTGGTGCAGGTCGGACCACAGTGCTTCAAAGCCAAATCCAGCAAGTTTGAGAAAAGAATATCACCAAGCCAAACAATGCTTTGATCTGAGCGTTTGGACTAAAAATGGTGATTGGTACGATAACAGAGTGTGTTACAGCTGCGGATATCACGGACACATTGCTGTTAACTGCCAGTATTGGAGTTATGAGACCAGGAGGTGCTTTAATTGCAACATCAAAGGTCACATTGCCAGAGATTGCCCAAGGAAATCGAATGAAAGATTGAGGGTTAATTCTCAGAAATCGGCAAAGATTCCAGTCAAAGTCAAGCCCCAGGAACAGAAGGTTCTGAAACCTAAAGTTCAAGAACAGTCAATTCAGGAAAAGAAAGTGAAACTTTCACAGGGGCAGAAAGACAGTCTGAGGAAAAAGAGGAAGAAGGCAAGAGAATATCTCGAGAAGATTTTGTCCTCGGGTTCATCCGTTGGGAAGAATAAAAGTTCTGATGAATCTACTCCCTCAGTTGCAAAGACAAGCAAAAAGAATTCATCAGATACAAATCTGGGGACAAAAGAGGAGAAGAAGAAGGAAAAGGTTGGCGATGAATCTGTTTCTTCGGAAACAAAGGAGCCACATGTCGGCGATGAATCTGACTCATTAAAGTCAGACAAGCCACATTCAGGCAATGATTCTGGTTCGTTAAAACCAGAGGAGCCAATGGTTGAGGTAAAAAAGGAGAATTCAGGTTTAACAATGGATGATGCAAATTTTCCACCATTGTTGAACAAGAATTCGAAATCACCCAAGGACCGTCAGGCTTGGGTGAATCTGTTTAAATGAAAAACCTGACTTGCCGGAGATCCCAAGATGGTATTGCGGATCATGAATCGGCATCTTTCTAAATCTGTTTGAAAAAGTTGCAGGACTTGCCGGAACTCCCAGGTTTGTAAGCAAGGAGTAGGAATCGGCACTTTGAAAATTCAACCAAATGATGGTAATTGGTTGAAAAACAGGTTTGAAAGTTTTTAGTTGTGGAATGGAGTTGATCTTACAAGTGGTTAAATCAAGGTCATTGAATTGGACTTGATTTATTTATCATTCAAGAATTTGGTAAAGAAAGTGATGATGTGAACCCCATTTTACAAAAGGTAAAAACAACTAAACATATTTTCCGGAAAAACCATTCTGATTAAAACAAACTTAAGTGTTTTGAGATCACAATGGGAAAATAGTTTGTTGTGAAGGGGAGTTCTGATTGTTTATGCCAAATGAATGGAGAATTGAAGTGATTCTCATCAAGTTGTCAAGTTTGTACAGTTTGTTTCAAATTTTCTCAGAAAATCAAAATTGAAACATATTTTGATTTTAGGGGGAGAAAAATTTTTAAAAAAATTAGAAAATTTGAAAAAGTCAAAAACATTGAAAAAGTCAAAAATGAGTTTTGTTGCGAAACAAGAGGAAATGATAGTAAATTAGTTGGACTATCACAGCACGCTAAAGAAATGTAATGTCAAATGTAATAAACGGTCTCACTGATGATGTGACGATAGGTTTTTATACATTTAGTAGATTTATTCGGGATATAAACCTAAAATTTCAAACTTGTGAAATTCGTGGGGAACACTACTTGGATATATAGGTAACCCCTGAAATCTCGTTTGAAAGATCTCGTATTCTGATATACTAGGTGTTTATATTCTATGATGTCTGGGGTATTATTCCGGGACTTCTGCTGAACGGTAGTTCTGACCTAGTCCTTGGCTAATACTTTCCGCAAAATGCTTGAAACATAGCATAAAGCCCTCAGTTGATTAGACAATAAAATTGATAATCATCTGTTGTAGCTAAAAAGATCCTCTAAAGGGGACACACTGCTAAGTCGAAGCTGATATCTCTCTGCTGAACGGAAGTTCTGACCTGAGATCCCTCAGTTCTCGCATTTTTCCCCTAATTTATATACAGATATCATTGTAGTGTCCATACCTGTAAGACTGAATATTGGGATTCTGGATACGGGAGTATATTCAAGAGGTGGGACACATGAATTGAACTAAGTTTATAAAACACTTAAATAGTATCCTGAATAGATTGAAAATTGTATGAAAATTTAAGAGGACAATTATATCGTCAATCTACGTGAATCGTTTAGAACTTAAAATGATTAGAAGCTTAACGATGCTTGTGATGTGTCTCAAAAACTGATATGATCCTCTTGCACAAACTCACAAAAATATGTTTGTTTTGCATTTAAATTTCTGTCTTTGCATTTACGTTTCATATTTTGAAAAATCCAAAAAGATTTTTGACAACTGATGTTGAAGAGCTGATTTTCAAAATCTCAAAGGCTAAACTTGATGAACAGACAGGTTGGTTAAGTGATTTGAAATGTTTAAAATGATTCATTAGGTTGAATCAGAAATTGAAATGTTTCAAATTTGTGAATCAGTGTTTAATTGTAAAAAGTATCAAATGATTAGATGATTCATTAAGTTGAATCACAATTATTCTGATTTGTGATAGAGTGTTTGAGTTTTACAGGTTTCTGATCCTGTTGTTACAGATAGCCAGGAGACATATCAGAACCAGAGAAGAGCTTAAACAGAGAAAGCCAGGAGTTGATTTCAATGGTGATAATGATTTCCAGACAGAGATCCCAGCATGATGATAGGGGGAGTCTGACGAAAGTTAGAACCAGAGAAAGATCCAGGCATATGATTCTAGGAAGGAATTTCTGAGGAAGATTTGATTCCAGGATGAGTTCCTGAAGAAGACCGAACAAGATTGAAGAGCTGGGAATGATTGAAGACTCTCACTAAAGATTCCGTCAACATTCAAGGGGGAGTCTGTTGGTGCAGTTGTCTGTCGACTACATCTTCGTTCGAGTCTTAGGGTAGGGCTGATTGTATTGTGAACGAGAAATGAGAAATCTTGTATTAGATAGGGTCGCTTATAGGGTATATAGTGTGGATCGCTTTTGTGTCACTATATATATGGGATCGCTCATATGTCATGAAGTTGGATCGCTTATATGACATAATGAGTGGATCGCTTATATGGACATGTCCATATAAGCGATCCAGAGTGTCTATATATATGGGTGTCATATGAGCGGTTCAAGTAGTCTGTGTGTGTGTTTTTCAAGGTGTAACGGCGAAGCCCTGCCCGTTTGTCTCCTAGAGCTTGTAATTTGACAGTTAATCAATACAGGAGACATTAAGTAGTGAAATCAAGCTTTACGAAGACTATTTCAATGAATTCCGCCTCTGAATTAGTCTAAGCACTCTTCTGAACGACTCGTCGGGTCAACAAACGATCCTACAGAAGATCTGACTAATAAGACTCTCAAACGGTCGATCGCAATATGCAAGCGAGTCTTCACGAAACATAGCATCCGCTATATGAATTCAAAATCAACAACTCAAATGAAATAGTAAAATGATCTGTCAACTCCCGAGTAGATGAATGGTAAAGTTTAGTGTGTTGAAAATTTTGAATTGCGAGAATACGCCGAGTGAAAAACAAGCGAATCTGGTGTATCCTTGCCTTAATTAGTAGTTGCATCAGAAATGTTTGAATGATGAGTCAAGCAAAAGTATATGTAGTCCTGCGTGAAACGGTTGACCATGATTAGCACAAGCTACAAGTTTGTAATGACACCACAAGGTGTCGCAATGACATAATTCCATAATAGCGGTGACTGAACAAGTTCACCGTGTTTGAGATCAGATGAAAGTGTACCGAAACAAGCCGGAAGATTTGATTTACACAATGTCATAAAGTTTTTGGTTGAATACGCAATCATCAAAGGGCCACTGTTTTGATCGAAGATGAAAAAGTATTAAGTACTGTATGGCATTTGATTGATAACGAAAGAATCATTAGGAGGTACTTTGTGCTTATGAAATGAATATATGTACCGTTGCCTCAACACACAATTGTGTTAAGACTGCTTTGATCGTGGATATCAAAATGGATGGTTAACAAATAGATAGGTAATTAAATTCGTGTATGAAATGAGTAACCCAATTAGCGCAAGCTTCAATTCTGTGAAAGTATCACTGCAAGGTATCGAAATCAGTCAACGATTTAGTGGAGTCATAGACCAACCGAATCTACTATGATTCGAAATGAAAAGATCTTTGCGAAAATATTCGAATATGATGCTCTCAATACATCATATGATGTCTGAAACTGAATATGCGAAGTGGATGAGTTCAAGCAGTTGAACTTAATCTCAGTGTAGCCCGGCAATAAATGTACATATCAACAAGGGAATCTTGGCATGATAGCAAACAAGTAATTTGAAAGAAAGCGGTTCCATGAAAGCGTGTTGACTTGATAACAAAAGAGTCAACAATAACAATCATGTAGGCCATCTGAATCACGAATCAGTATATAGACTTAGCAACGTAACATTTGAACTTTAGTGAAGCGTTTATTCGAAATGGAACCGCATGCATAGTAAAAGGTGCATGTATAACATATGGGTTTTCAAGAAATGAAGCAATGTGTCTCTACCAACAGGGAGAAGTGACCAAGTATACAAAGCAAACGTGTGTTCGCTCTCAGCAAAGGAAATCAACGTGATGCAACTACTTTGAGGGGAGTAGAAATGCAATTATCTACTCGTTAGAAGTAAAACTGAAGACTTCAACGGAAGAAAATTTAAGTACTTTCGGTTTTGTTAACTTCAATGACAAGTTTGTCAAGTTAATGATGTTTGATTGAGTTGACAGATAGGGTTCTTAAGTAAAACTCTTACGAGTTTGCTCCTGGGGTTCCCAAAGGTCCTAGATATAAGTTTTCTTGATCCTCCAGATTTCGTATCCCATGTGGATCCAGTTTGTACATTGTGTAGGAAACACCATTTTGTCTACTGATGTAGGGTAAAATACACATATTTGTCCCGTGTAAATTGTATAGTTTTGTATAATTTTTATTTGCTTTATTTAGTTTTTTAGTATTAGATTACATTATTTGGTGTTTTGGCAGGTCCTGGTGCAAATGGAGCGAAAACGAGTAATATTTAAATAACCAGCCAGTTGAGTGGAGTAAGACACCAGTGATCGAAGTAAAATTGTTCGCTATTTTATGTGAATGGGTTGAGGCTACAATCTGTATTTTATAAATTAAAAAGGATGCCATATTATTATTGGATTATTATTACAAGGCAATATATTCTGGAGCAAAGAATTAAAAGAGGATGTCAATGCACGATGAGCCAATGATCAACAATAATCAGAAGACATATATTATTTGGGTTGGATGGAATCTTGAACATCAGGAGGGCTACGGCTAGGAGGGGCCAGGCCCACTCATATTTCGTTATACACAGAAAGCGGCCCTATTAATATTTTGGGGGAAGAAGGCGGCAGCGAGGAGGGGTTTTAGGAGGCGGCAATTAGGAGAGGCACGAAATATTATAGACGAAGACAGAAGTCAGCCGCACATCGATTGGAGGGAGAGTGGACGGCAGCGACAAGAAGAGAAAGAAAAAAAAAGTTGGTTTGAGGGTTCAAGCCGCGGTCAAGATTCGAGATTCGGGTTTGGTTTGCAATTTATTATTTTTAGTTTTGTTAGACTTTGTGTTTTACAAAATTATAAACATGATTTGCTTATCGTTTGAGACTCGTTTCTTGTCCGTGAATATGATTCTTGGCTAGTTCTTTTTAACTGCCTAGGTTATGACAATAACATAATAAAGTTTGGATTTTTATTCGGTTTTTCGCGTGGTTGTGGATTTTTCTTGTACTGTAAAAGCTGTGGGAATTTAACTTGGTGCGTATGCGTGCTTGTGACTATTTTATTATTGTTTATTGTTTCGTTCGATTCTTGGTGACGGTCTTTATCATGGAATAGAGTCGGATTAGGGTTCTTGATTTAGGTGAGTGTCTATATCACGTAATAGGTCATTAATCCTTTAGGGTGAAAACGCGTAAGTAACCTTAGAAACAATATTCGGTAATTAATTAAAATCAAGTGTGCTGCTAGACTCGTCGCGGAAAGGCTCGAGGATATTAATAGGTCTCGGTGTAGTTATAAGGAATTAACAACCCATTGTCTATTAAGCCAAGATTAAACCCATAGTTGCTTTAGACGTTCGCGCGGCAAAGTAGAGCGTCTTACATAGGCACTTTCAAGAAACTAGAGGACGGAAAAGAAATCTAGAAAACCGGTGAGCTTAACATCCTAGGTAGTGCCACAAGAATCGTCTTGAGAGTGTTTGAGGGGCTTAGTGGTGTCTTAATAGGTTTAGCATTTAAAGATCCCGGTTCCACACCACAAAATTATCGAATAGAAATCCATTCTGAGTTTAGCTTGCGTCTAGCCTAGGTAGTTCCTTCGTCATCCTTGAGTTCAGTCTTCGTTCGAGTTCGTGTTTAGTTCGTCTAGATATTTAGCATTATTTTATTATTTTATTTTAGGATATTTAGAAAACCCCCCATCAATAAACAATTAGTTAAGTCTGTGTCAGTCTAAGTCTAGATAGAGTCGTTAGCGTAATCAGTAGAGTCTCTTGGGTTCGATACTCGGACTTCCTTAGGCTATACTACACCGATCGGTACACTTGCCGGTTGTGTGGTTTAGGGTTTAGAGAGTCTTAGTTTTATAAATTTAAAACTTAGAGAGTCTAGAATTAGGGTAATTTAGTTAGGTTTAATTAACCCACTTTTAGCACATCATCTACGTCTAGAACAAGTCATCGTCCCACAATTTCGCCCTGGTACACTTTCTTCCTGAATTTCACCGCTAACGACGCTCGATCGTTGACCAGTCGTGTGGTAGTAGTTAGGTCCTCATAGTCAGTTATGTAAGAGGTTCGTTAACCCTTAGCAAGAGTCACCGACTCTCGTGCGTTAGCTCGTTCGGCTCCAGGTAGTTGATGTTTATTTGAGAATCATCATCCTTCTTTTTTACGAGCAGAAATGGGGTTACCCAAAATGGAAATTTGGTCTGTTATCTTCCTTCTCTATCCACTACTAAAATTACACTGACAATCCTTGCGTTTCCAAAGGTGAAATCTGTTAGGGTGCGTTGGTTGCAGGCGCGACGCCTAGAATCAAACCGATGCAAAAATTCGACTTGTCGTTGAGGAGATTACTCTGGCAAGTCTTCGAGGAAGACTTCAGGATATTCTCCGATCACGGGGGTATCTTTAAGTTTTAGTTCTTCGGCTCCCTTGTCCCCGACGTGAGCCAGGAAACAACACATCCTTCCCACAACAACTTTCGTGCCTTAAGCAATTCGTGATATGTGGTGGCGTATCCTGCCTCGTGAGTCACGATCGTTCCTTCATTCTTCATCGAGGTGCGGATATCAACCTCCGCTCGACCGCTTGGCAACTAATACACCCCAATTACCTCGTCGAAGCTTCCCAGCTTAACTGGCAGTAGATCTATCGTAAATTTACACTCTCCGGTTTTTATCTTGTCGCCCCCAGTTACTGCGTTGGCTTCCACTAGCTTCCCCTAAGCTAGTTCTAATGGGTACTGGAATATCTACTTACTCGCTACTTAAACCAATTATACTCTCGAACTCTAGAGGTGCGAATCGTAAAATTTGCAACAGTATTTGGAAATACAAATGCATAACATTGAGTAATTCGCGACGTACTGATATCCATGCTTGAATCCCTGGCGTGTCTCCCTAGCTCTGGTGGGGAGCTTTCATCCTTGTGCCTGATTGTTTTTAGGGCAATATTTTCTGAAATGCTTTTTGCTTCCACAGTTAAAACAACCTTGAGCACGTTTCTGTTTATCACTTATTCTGCCTTGACAATTATCATTGTCGTTGTCCCCTTCGTCATTCTCACTATCGCCTTGGCCCCCATTACCACGTTTAGTATCTTGCCAACAAGTTTCTTTAGGATGCCCCCTCTTTCCACAGTTAGCACATTTTCCATATCTACACCGCCCGACATGATAGCGTAAACAATTGTCGCACTTAGGTAGGATACCCATGTAGTCTTTTCCCTTTTTGGCCTTCTTCTTGCTACTCCCTCGAGTAACCATCTTGAAATTTACGAGCTTTCTCTTGTTATCCCCGGATGCCTCTATAGCAGTCTCCTTTTTCTCCTCCGCAGTGGAAAATTCTCCTCGTCTAACTGCTTCTTCCGTGAGTGCCATGCTTATGTTGATAGCCTCGGTGATAGTTGAAGGTTTAGATGTTGTTACCAGGCTTAGAATCTGAGGTGCCAATCCCCTTATGAACTGTTCAATTCTCTTAAACTCTGGTCCCCCCCAGGAGTAAAGCAACTTGTGATAATTCGTTAAATCTCTGCACATACTCCTCTATCTTTGGTCCTTCCATTTTCAAGTTCCACAGTTCTGTTTCCAACTTCTGGACTTCTACCCTCGAGCAATATCTCTTACGCATCAGATCTTTCAGTTCGTCCCACATCATAGCATACGCAGCGGTCTCACCCATTGTCCGAACTTGATGGTTCCACCATGACTGAGCCTCATCCACCAATAGTCCAGCTATATACGTGACCTGATGTTCGGGGTCACATTTGCTCAATCGTAACACAGAATCCGTCTTTTCAACCCAACGCACGAAGGCTAAGGCACCCCCAGTGTCGTCGAACTCTCGGGGTTTGTGGTCCAAGAATTGCTTGTAGGTGCATCCTGCATTGTAAGCAACATTATTCGCGTAAGGCCTTAGCAAGGCATTCATGGAAATGTCCAAACGTTTTGTAATGTGTCTTAAAGGACTAGACATTACCGTTGGGGGGGGGGGGTTATTTCCTGAGGTACCTCCGTTGCAATCGGAGCGACGGGCCTCGTACCGTGCGATGGCCTGTAAGAGGCGCTCTTGCATTTCCGCCTCTGTTGTAGGTAGAGGGCGGTTGATATCGGTGTTCCCTTGAGTCGACATCTTCCTAGAAGGAAGTCGGTTAGGTCAGGTCTTGTGAAGGACGTGAGCACACAAGTCCCTATTCAACGAATAAGACCTCAATGGTGTATTACATATATGCATATACGCAGTCGTTGTAGCATTGAATCACATATCATCATAAGTATTGCACAGCTAGTAAATGTAGCAAGTACGCATGTAGCATTATAGTTATAACACAAATATGTAGATCAACAGCGTGCTTAGTGGGGACATAGCGACGGAGTTTTTCGTTTGTCATTAGTCATAAGTATTGTCGCGTATTTAAAGATGATCGGGCTTTCATTATCCTCCGGCCACAATCACTGTGTCTTGCAAAATGCATCACATCAGAAGGGATACAGGGTCACCCTACCCCTGTCCAACAAGTATGTTAGTGCATCAAAATTACGTAGTCCGAAGTAGTCCTCAGAAGTCTCCGCAATCCCGGCTTGTCATTAGTGTCTTTACCCAAGCATAATGCAATCCGCATAATCCAGAAACCAACTATACTGATGACTGAGGTAGAGGAGGAAGGAAAAGTAAACTGTTAACATGCGTGAGTCCCTCCTCGAGCTTGTATATACTTTGAAGTAATTATCTGCTCTGCCGCTCGATAGTAAAGAAATGAGCATCAGAATCCTGGGAACGGTGAAATAGCAAAGGTCAAGAGCATAAAGGAATCTTGATGTATGTGGCGGATCAAAGCTTGCTGGTGATAGACAGGGTGGAGGACGTGGTGTTTTACATAAATTTTTCAGACAATATGCTGTCTTGTGATGTAGACACGTAACTCATGTTTTCGGTTATGTAATGTTTTGTATTTGAAGTTGCCAATTATGGCGTCCGCTCAAGCTCCAACATTTTGCGACTCGTATCCTCAACTGTAGTTGATGTTACAGAAGCAACTCATCTCGTATGTGGCTTCCATAACGTGAGGGATGGTAAGGGTCTAAAATCAGTATAGCGTGTTATAAGATTCATCAAAGTGGCTCGTCCGGCATTGTAGAGGTGAATGTAGCAAATGATGTGGCCTGTGAGGTCGGGGAAAGTGCTGCTGTAGCAAAAAGGATCGTTATGCTGGTGCCGACCTAGAGTACTCTTCCAGGGTGCGGGTATGTCCTGAAAGAAGGTGATAGGCACGATGGCGCAATGGATGTCGGTCTTTATAGGGAAAAGGAGCAATGTCAGCGGTTGCGGGTGTAAAAACAAACTTCTCAACAAATGAGGAGATTGCCCGATGCAGGTAGATATAAGGGGTGCAATGTTTGGCAGACCAAAAAGAAACAGGATCGTGATCACGTAAAGGTGTAGGTTCAGCCGGCGCAACATCAAGCTGACCCAAAAGGTGTAGAAGCTAGCTCAAGAGCAGGCTCTGGGTCGTGCAACGGTGTGGTGTCTCGAGCAAATGATAGAGCGGCAGCCATGTCATCGTCGTCTTGTGTCAGTAGTAGAATGCTGTAATCCAGCTGTTTGTAAGGTTGCAGGTATCACGGACTCAAAGGAGTCTGAATGCATGCTAGAATCAGATGATGGCTTGTTAACAGTGGTCTTAAGAAGTGAAGTTAGTAACAGTGTTCTCGTCTAATTTTCTGTCGTTATGGGCGTCGGCAGGAGGACCATCGATAAGCATGCCAACGTAGTCATATATTGTTTGTCGAGTAGCCAACCCTCAGTAGAAATGTCCGCAGGAGGCGCATCATCGAGGATTGGAACCATGGTGTGTCCATCATCGGGATGACCAGTGATGGAGAGGTCATGGATTAAAACAAGAGTGACAGAAAGATTCTTGTCAGAGAAACCATCAGCAGAGATGAAATATCGCCAAAGTCTGGTAGCGCGGACTGTTAGAACAGAAGTCGTCCTCGTCATTAGCATATCAGGATCACTCTCAGTGTCTGACGTAATTGTCTCTGGCGCAGATGTAGTCTTATTATCTGTGGCGGTGGTCGTAGGGTTATCAATGTCTGATAACTCGTTCTCTAATTAGAGTGACATGTGTGCCGGTGCGTAGCATGTATATTCATAGTAATTACTAACAATTAGTGTATGCGAACAACTACCATATATGCTCGTACATCAACCTTAAATCAAATAAGCATGTAAGTCTCAATTAATGCAAGCAAGTAATCATCCTAGTCTTCCCCAGACTATCCTCCCAGCCTCTCAGACTGAACCTTCTAGTCTCTCAGACTATCCTCCCAGCCTCTCAGACTGATCCTCCTAGTCTCTCAGACTATCCTTCTAGCCTCTCAGACTAATCCTCCTAGTCTCTCAGACTATCCTCCCAGCCTCTCAGACTGAACTTTCTAGTCCCACTAGACTAACCTCCCAGCCTCTTAGATTGAACTTTCTAGTCCCACTAGACTAACCTCCCAGCCTCTTAGACTGAACTTTCTAGTCCCACTAGACTAACCTCCCAGCCTCTCAGACTGAACTTTCTAGTCTCTCAGACTACTCTCTCAGTCTCTCAGACTGAACTTCCCAGTCTCTCAGACTACTCCCTCAGTCTCTCAGACTGAACTTCCCAGTCTCTCAGACTACTCCCTCAGTCTCTCAGACTGAATTATAAATTTAAATTTGGAAATGTGTATTAGGGCCTTGTAAAAAGGTTTGTTCCCTGGATCTGGACGTACAGTGTATGCAATGTAAAAATGTTTGAAACGTTTTCATGAGAGCCCTGATGATCATAGTCTAGACTCGAGAAGGAATCCTAGTTCGCTATGATCGAGGCTCTGATACCAAGCTGTCACACCCTGGCTTTGCGGAAGCGTGGGTTTATTTGGTGTGACTTCTTAATACCATAGCAACAATCATAACCATGCTATATGATAAAAACATGAGATATTCACCTGTTAATAGAGTTTAGAAAAATGTCATATTATACTTGTCTTAAAACATCAATCACAAAATAAGTTACAAACCTTGACTTGATTTTAATGTGTTCGTAAAAACTTAGCAAAAGACTTTAAGCAATACTAGGTTTAGAGATATGTAACCCGTCCAGGAAGAGGTTTGTGACAAACCGAACTTTCAAATTATTTCCCTGACACGTTACTTGTTTCACACCAGTGTCTTCATAATTGTGTTTGCATTGTAAAAATTGTGCACGTTTGATATGTGATTGACATACGGTGTTACAGTGATATTTGGTACTGTGTTACTGTGTTATTATGTTACAATGGTAATGCATAGTTATGTTATAATGATTGGCGTATTGTTCATTGACTGATACAAGAAACTGTAAGTATAAACCATCGTGTAATGGCATAGCAAATATCACACCTGGTAACTTTCGTCACACACACACACAACGAAACATGGCGACTTTCGTCACTCATGGTGTTTCGTCGCCACAACAGGCCTCGGCCCAGAGTGGTTTCGGCCCAACTTCTTTATATTAAAACCCTTGTAATCGGTTACATGTAGATCACATAAAACCCTAATGCTCTCACTTTGACCTTTTTAATTTTCATCCGAATAATGATATTGTTGGATGATTAAAATAAGAAAAGATGATAAGCTTATAATCTCTCCTTCAATTCACGTGAATGGCTGCCAATATCCCCTCCCTATGCGTGATAATGATGTCCTCTCACCAAGTCCAATGTCCTTAAAAGTTGTCTGCCATAATTATATGAGAATTATGTGTGAGTTGAGTTTTGTTTACCAACCAGCCGCCAGTCCTTCAATCACGTGACAGTCTACGCATGTATGTATGTATTGATGCTGATGGTGATGATGAATGTTGTTGACTTTTGTTTTTTTTTGCCGGCCGTTGAAAGTGATCGACGGACTCAACTTCGGTCCCCCTCCTCGAGGCATCAACCTGTTAACCGAGATATTGGTCAGTGGATCTATAACTATATTAATCCTCAGATTATTTGGGTTAATGTGTGTGTAAAATAGTGTACGTAGGTGTTATCATAGGCGAGAGTCCTGATGTTGATATGATCATTGATCCGAAGAGAGTTGTGTGTATATAAACATGTACGTATTGATTGATTGATGATTTCCTTCATATGCTTGTTAAATGACTGATACTTCTTGTATGTTATAAGTAATCGGCTGAATTGTGCCTTGAGTTGGGGTATCCCATAATGGTTGATAAACTGGTCATGATAGTGTTAGTGATTTAATGGGGATTCAATAGGTGAATAGGGATTAATATGGGACATGTAAACTGTGTAGTTAGGATCGATATTTGTTCCGGATGTACATGTGCTTGCTAATTGACAACTTATCATTGCTTAACAACTAAGATTCGCATGATCTATTTGTTACTCAGATTTCATAATTTATACTCATGATCTGGAATTCCTGATTTGTTAATGGGCCGGCCACAAGGGTTGGAAAGGGGGCCAAGACTTTGATATTTATTTGGACTAAAACAACATGGGGATTACGTATAGTTGTTACTGGAATCGGGAAAGGGATAGCATGTGTAACATTGGGCTGAATTGAGCACTGCATAGTGGTGGGCTGGGTTTCGGTGGACAACCCACACCCACACATAAACCGTTATTTGATATCTTGTCACCGTGGACCTCATGTGTAAACAAGTGAGTAGTTGGGCTGCATGCTAGAATGAGGGCCGTGGTCACAGTTTTGTTTGGATTTAATGCCTTGGGCCAGGTAGGGTGTTGGTTAAACATAACATGTGAGTTGTATATTAACTGTTGGCAGAATGGGCCGCATGTAAAACAATTGGTAGGATTGGGCCGAATGGTCTTGTAAACTCACACTAGTAAACAAAAGGTGTCGTGAACCAAATCATGTGTGTTATTAAAAATGATTATATGAGCAGGATGTGAGTAGTTGCAGTATGTCGAGTAATGCTTGTGATTTAATGCGTGTAACGATTTAGATGACATGAATTGATAAATGTTTTCATGAGACATGGACAATGTTGATTTACTGGAACAACTTGCACAACTTGTTTAATGCTAGTGCACTGTTTGCGTGACATGTGAAAATATTGTATGACATAAGTGAAATTGAAATACTAAACTGAGTGTTTTGGTAAATCATGATAGGACGTATTTGGTCAACTGTTAAACAAGTAAATAATCTTACCGAGCAAATCAAAGGTGAGTTCACTACATTCGAGCATGCGTCCCAGTGGTTGGGGACAGTCAGTGGGTATTCCATGGGGGGAATGAGTCTTTGGGTAAAAACGAGTATATTGGTTAATGATCTCACCTATCATCATTTGTAAGTCCCTCATCGGGTATTAGTTAGTAGCGCTACTTAGGTTTGGCACCCTCACACCGCTCCTGTAGAGGACGGAGGTGAACTAATGACCCAGTCTGGCCCAGTACTAGATAGGAGTACGTGGGAAGGGCAGTCGTGTATATCAGGAGCCGTCATTGTTCGGAATTGAGATATTAACAATATTACTTGCATTGGTTATTGAACTGCTTTACATACAACCGGTAACAAACATTTTCTAAAACTGTGAACTCGCCAGCTTTGTCTGATACACTTGTTACATGCTCGCAGGTCGTTAGGTGATTGGAACAGGAGCTTGTTGGCTGGAGAGCAAGAGTGGTCATGGTCATGCTGAGGACTTATTTATCAAACATTTATTATTATGATCGTTTAGTATTTACTTTATGGAATCTTTACGCTTCCGCTGAACTTAGGGTTTTGGATAACATATGATTGAGATTTCAGTATTCTTAAACAATGGAACTTCATTTTAAACCTGTGATTCAATGTAATTGGTGGCTCGTTGCTAGTGGTCACACGCCTAACAGGGACACTCCCTAGGTGTTAATTGAGGGTGTGACAGTTTGGTATCAGAGCCACTGGTTATAGTGAACTTGGTTTTAAAACGTTTTCATAAAACCAGACTATAACCGAACAGTTTCGAAATTGACCATGACACTCAGCTCCAGACTCCAAGGTTCGTTTCTCATTTACTATTGCATAGTATATCTAGTGTTTGCTTATGAATAACATCACACGTGAATGCACACTTAGCATTACAGTATGAACTTCTATGTTACCAACCCATGTTACGTGTTTTAAGAGTGCGACTCTTCTTGAACTTTCATGATTGATGTTGTGGGGTCATCTGTCTTATTGCTCGAATTCGGGGAACCTTTTAGCGCGAGTTAAGGGGCACTGAGATAAGCATGCAAATTGCCTTATTATTATGGGTGCACACATAATAGTAATGTGGGGTGCATGTGAGTCCCAGTGAGGCTTAACGAGTGTGAGAGGGGTTTCGCTCTGTTAATTGATTTTATGTTAGAACTCAGCAGAGTATAGGAGTCATAGCAGTGATTGTCTCCTACTCGAACATGATCTTTTCACCCCTTCTGAATCCTTATGAATCTCGATGTTATCGAATATCACCTGATCACACATCTGAACGCCTAGCAACCTATGTAGAATGCTAGGTGCTTGCACGGACGTCCCTGGGTTGGATGTTACAATGTCGAAAGATTGGTCTGTACCTCCCTCGCTTCTCTTTGTTTGCTGGAACCTAACGTATTGACGTCTTAGATCCCGAAGTGCGATCACTTCAGCAACACTCTCGTAACAAACCGTGTATTACTCAAACAACTTGCCGCATCGGTGGACAAAAGGATGAGAGTAGTACTATACCGACTTTAGTATTTGGATAACCCTGGTTACCAACAACGAACACCATCAATTTGATGCCAATCGGATCTTTAACCCAGTCAGAGGCTCATGGGAGCTAACTCCCACAAATTTATCAGGACATGAACGATGACAATTGAGATGGTGCGGAAATGTGAAACGGCCAGCACAAGGAGTAGCGTTTTAGGACGTGGCACGGAAATGTGACAAGATGGACTTTGTCGGTGAAAGAGCGTAGGACCCCGTTTCAGGCAACGACGTCAGAGGTAACAGTCACGACGACATCAAGGTATTCGTAACTATGGTCTACAGTATGGAAATGAAGGTGCCCACGACATGGATTGACCGTTGTTAGAATCAAGATAACAACAACCAAGGGAACGACGACAATATCAACACTGGAAATGATACTCATGGAAGGGCACTTATAGATGGCGTCGGCAACGCCAGGCGTAGTGACAACAGGGTAGCTTGGATGGGTAGGTATTCGCTTCATCTTTGTTCTGTTTAACCATGATGCTTCTTAAAACTGAACTTGTTGTGGAATCGGCTGATGGGCAGTCAATTGGAACCTCCTATGCTCGATGAGATGCAAACTCAACTTTGGGGGACAGGTGTTCGACATCGACCTTCCTTCCACTACTCTTGATGGTAGCAATACAGTAGTTAGTGTGGATTGGTTATCCAGAGATCGCGCAGAAACACCATTGAGGAGAAAATTTTGTTTAGAGAAACGTTATTTGTTCTAAAGCATCAGACTGGTGCAAAGGTTAGCGCCATTTCAGCTATGAAGGCCAGAAGTTTCTACGGAGGGATTACTCCGCTATACTAGCAACCATTACTGATGTTAGGGCTAAGGAAACAGAGGATCAAGGATCCACCAATCATTCGTGATTCCTTTTGGTGTGCTACCCAAGGAACATTCGGGTTTACTCCCACAACTGTTAGGCGAAAACTCAGTCTGATCTCGCGCCAGAGGCAACCCTGACTACCCGCACTCTTACCGTCTTGCACCAGGACGGTTACAAGAGCTGTCTAATCAACTGCAGGAACTGTTGGACAAGAGCTTTATCGGACCTAGCTTTTCGCTTTGGGGAGCCCCGGTTATATCCGAGAAGATAAACCTTTTCGTATGTGTACTGATATTCAAGAACTCAATAAGGTGACAGTTGAGAACCGTTTGCCATGACCATATATTGACAACCTGACGACCAGTTGCGGGGGTCGAGCTTCCATTCAAGGTTTGAATAACAAACGAGCTATTGTCAGAAGGTAGTCTAAGGGGAGAATGTGCCTGCAACGGCATACCAAGCGCAGTGCGGCCATTTCGACGTTGAATTCCAAGGCTTTTGAGCTAACCATCACACCAGCAGCTGTATGGATCACATGAATCAACCATGCTTATTGACGACATGTTGAATCATCTCCAGGAGAAAGGAACATCATGGGCAGCTTTGTATCTTATTTGAGAGCTCCTGAAGGGGGAGCCACATCGCGCGAAGTCTTGATAAATGTAACTTCTGGATGCAAGGGATACGTTTTTGGTCATATAATCAACGAAGTGGGAATACACGTGGATCTCGCTAAGTCCTGTTGTGGTTAGAAACTGATCGACACCAGAGATCCCTCCGAGGATGCAGCAATTTCTTGGCTTCACTAGACGCTATCGCAGATTTATCACAGGATTATCGGAGATCGTGCAGCTTAAATCCCCTTAGCACAGCAAGATGCTGTGTTCGTGGAAGATAAAACAGGAGGACGTCCTTTCAGCTTTTGAGCCTTAACTCTGCAATGCCCTGAGCATCGTCTTTACCTGAGGGTACGGGTGATCTAGTGGTATACCATGATGGTTCGAATCAGAGTACCAGTTACACGCCGATGCAAAACGAGAAGGTGATGGTTTACATGGGGGCATAACCAGGGGAATTGCACGACTCACAACCTGCAATAGAAGCCGCGGTCTTTGGATTAAGTTGGAGGCATTACTTGGACGATACCGAATGCACCACTTAGACCGATCACAAGGGCCTCCCGTGTACCCTGGTTCCGAAAGAGCTATATCAGTTAATGGCGTCGCTGGATGGAGCTTTTGGATGGTTACGACTGTGAAACTTGAATGTGCACGAGCTTTGCAGCTCACTATCGACTCTAACCCACCTGATCAGACCGCTCTGTTCAAACTGGGGAAATTGAAGGAAGAGAATTTTCTTTTTTCTTCAAGATTGAACCCATACAGGGCACGGAAAAGCAACCTTTGGCAGGTCGGATGATATTCGCTACCCCATGGAACGAATGTGGATCTCATTATACGGAAACTTTAGGGAACTTGCGTTGAGCAAAGCACATCGACCTCAATGTTCTAGTCATTTGGGTTCCGATATGAGATATTAGAATCTATAAACCCTGTACTGGTGGTCGGGCATGAAGGCCCACCTGGCAATGTATGTGAATAATGTTTGACTTGTGGGAAAGTCAAGGTGGAGTATCAGCAACCGGAAGCATCGAAACAGAAACAATATCGCCTGGATTATCGCTGATCGCCGCATGAAACCAACACACCTTCATGCAGTCAAGGGAACTGACGAGTCTTCTCAGCTTGTGAATAATCCTCTAGAAGAGACGGCTTACAGGCACAAGGTGTCAAATCCTGTTACCTTTGATTTTGAGCTATACCCGGTTTAAGGCCAGCAATACGCACATCCTTGGCTCACATCTAGACATGTGCATTGCTTATCACTGTAGGGCAACCGAGCGGAGTAACGAACCATCCGGACACATGAAGACATGTTGCGAACATGTGCGTGATCGATTTTAGTAAACATTTGGGAAGGCCACTTATCCTTGGGAGAGCTCTACTGCAGCTGTTACCATATTAGTATGCATACAGCTCTGTTTGACGGTATGGACAGTAACGCTAGTCTCCTTGTTGGATTAAGGTGGGTGACAACCTAATCACAGATCTGGGACTTGTACTCGGAACTCTTCAAGATTGCTTGGATCAGAAATTGTTTGACGGCAACGCGTGGCCGCCAGGAAAGCTGGTATGCCTAGGAAACACTTGGAGTTCGCTGGAGGCGAACGTGTCATAATCGAAAGTCCCTTCCTAGGAGGGTGCGATACGCTATAGGCAACGTAGCAAGCTTAGTTTACTATGCATTAGGACATCCGAATCTTTCGAAAGAATCGGTAACATGACTCACAAACTTGAGTTAGCTAACAAAATGGAATAACGTTCATGATGATAGTTCTACCTCGAATAAGGCAGTGGTTGTCTGATGAAACACTTGTGATACCCTTACTAGAGCCTGAGGTTATCGGATCAGTTGTATTTATCAGGGAATCTATCGAAAACATGGGCCAAGAGGTCAAGGTTCGTTAGCATAAGTCATATGTCAATCGTGAGAGTTCGTTGAAACCCAAGACGTGGACTGAAGTTCACGTGGGAACGTAAGGATCTGTTAAAGCTTTATTATCCTCCATTGTTCGTGTGGTTGAACCAAATTTTGTTATCGTTGGCGAATTTCGAGACGAAATTCCTTTTCAGGTTGGGGATGATGTGGCACCTGGGAAAAAAATCCACAGTCATCCTGACCTAACATTGCGTTACTTTTGGTTTACCGTGTCACGTTAGCAGTACTTACCAAATTTCGAGACGAAATTTCTTTCAAGTTGGGGATGATGTGACAAACCGAACTTTCAAATTATTTCCCTGACACGTTACTTGTTTCACACCAGTGTCTTCATAATTGTGTTTGCATTGTAAAAATTGTGCACGTTTGATATGTGATTGACATACGGTGTTACAGTGATATTTGGTACTGTGTTACTGTGTTATTATGTTACAATGGTAATGCATAGTTATGTTATAATGATTGGCGTATTGTTCATTGACTGATACAAGAAACTGTAAGTATAAACCATCGTGTAATGGCATAGCAAATATCACACCTGGTAACTTTCGTCACACACACACACAACGAAACATGGCGACTTTCGTCACTCATGGTGTTTCGTCGCCACAACAGGCCTCGGCCCAGAGTGGTTTCGGCCCAACTTCTTTATATTAAAACCCTTGTAATCGGTTACATGTAGATCACATAAAACCCTAATGCTCTCACTTTGACCTTTTTAATTTTCATCCGAATAATGATATTGTTGGATGATTAAAATAAGAAAAGATGATAAGCTTATAATCTCTCCTTCAATTCACGTGAATGGCTGCCAATATCCCCTCCCTATGCGTGATAATGATGTCCTCTCACCAAGTCCAATGTCCTTAAAAGTTGTCTGCCATAATTATATGAGAATTATGTGTGAGTTGAGTTTTGTTTACCAACCAGCCGCCAGTCCTTCAATCACGTGACAGTCTACGCATGTATGTATGTATTGATGCTGATGGTGATGATGAATGTTGTTGACTTTTGTTTTTTTTGCCGGCCGTTGAAAGTGATCGACGGACTCAACTTCGGTCCCCCTCCTCGAGGCATCAACCTGTTAACCGAGATATTGGTCAGTGGATCTATAACTATATTAATCCTCAGATTATTTGGGTTAATGTGTGTGTAAAATAGTGTACGTAGGTGTTATCATAGGCGAGAGTCCTGATGTTAATATGATCATTGATCCGAAGAGAGTTGTGTGTATATAAACATGTACGTATTGATTGATTGATGATTTCCTTCATATGCTTGTTAAATGACTGATACTTCTTGTATGTTATAAGTAATCGGCTGAATTGTGCCTTGAGTTGGGGTATCCCATAATGGTTGATAAACTGGTCATGATAGTGTTAGTGATTTAATGGGGATTCAATAGGTGAATAGGGATTAATATGGGACATGTAAACTGTGTAGTTAGGATCGATATTTGTTCCGGATGTACATGTGCTTGCTAATTGACAACTTATCATTGCTTAACAACTAAGATTCGCATGATCTATTTGTTACTCAGATTTCATAATTTATACTCATGATCTGGAATTCCTGATTTGTTAATGGGCCGGCCACAAGGGTTGGAAAGGGGGCCAAGACTTTGATATTTATTTGGACTAAAACAACATGGGGATTACGTATAGTTGTTACTGGAATCGGGAAAGGGATAGCATGTGTAACATTGGGCTGAATTGAGCACTGCATAGTGGTGGGCTGGGTTTCGGTGGACAACCCACACCCACACATAAACCGTTATTTGATATCTTGTCACCGTGGACCTCATGTGTAAACAAGTGAGTAGTTGGGCTGCATGCTAGAATGAGGGCCGTGGTCACAGTTTTGTTTGGATTTAATGCCTTGGGCCAGGTAGGGTGTTGGTTAAACATAACATGTGAGTTGTATATTAACTGTTGGCAGAATGGGCCGCATGTAAAACAATTGGTAGGATTGGGCCGAATGGTCTTGTAAACTCACACTAGTAAACAAAAGGTGTCGTGAACCAAATCATGTGTGTTATTAAAAATGATTATATGAGCAGGATGTGAGTAGTTGCAGTATGTCGAGTAATGCTTGTGATTTAATGCGTGTAACGATTTAGATGACATGAATTGATAAATGTTTTCATGAGACATGGACAATGTTGATTTACTGGAACAACTTGCACAACTTGTTTAATGCTAGTGCACTGTTTGCGTGACATGTGAAAATATTGTATGACATAAGTGAAACTGAAATACTAAACTGAGTGTTTTGGTAAATCATGATAGGACGTATTTGGTCAACTGTTAAACAAGTAAATAATCTTACCGAGCAAATCAAAGGTGAGTTCACTACATTCGAGCATGCGTCCCAGTGGTTGGGGACAGTCAGTGGGTATTCCATGGGGGGAATGAGTCTTTGGGTAAAAACGAGTATATTGGTTAATGATCTCACCTATCATCATTTGTAAGTCCCTCATCGGGTATTAGTTAGTAGCGCTACTTAGGTTTGGCACCCTCACACCGCTCCTGTAGAGGACGGAGGTGAACTAATGACCCAGTCTGGCCCAGTACTAGATAGGAGTACGTGGGAAGGGCAGTCGTGTATATCAGGAGCCGTCATTGTTCGGAATTGAGATATTAACAATATTACTTGCATTGGTTATTGAACTGCTTTACATACAACCGGTAACAAACATTTTCTAAAACTGTGAACTCGCCAGCTTTGTCTGATACACTTGTTACATGCTCGCAGGTCGTTAGGTGATTGGAACAGGAGCTTGTTGGCTGGAGAGCAAGAGTGGTCATGGTCATGCTGAGGACTTATTTATCAAACATTTATTATTATGATCGTTTAGTATTTACTTTATGGAATCTTTACGCTTCCGCTGAACTTAGGGTTTTGGATAACATATGATTGAGATTTCAGTATTCTTAAACAATGGAACTTCATTTTAAACCTGTGATTCAATGTAATTGGTGGCTCGTTGCTAGTGGTCACACGCCTAACAGGGACACTCCCTAGGTGTTAATTGAGGGTGTGACAAGGTTACACCTTCTAAACCCTGGATGACTTCTTTATTCAAACGCAGCTTGATAATATGTGCATACCGTGCCAGATCCATTAGTTCCCTGAAATACGTGTAGTTTGAAAAGTCAACATAAAGTTGAGCGAGTTCATGTGTAAGTGAGTAGGTATAAACCTTTGAAAAATTATCTGTATGTATGAAAATCCCTGGTATGTAGCAATTAAGGAAAAAGAGATCACCATTGGGTTGCAAAGCCAATGATATGTGTGAAGTGCTGTAGGAAGACTCAAACCTAGCAGATTTTTGCGTCGGGCTCAAAGTCACCACCTGGTTCATTCAGCGGACTCAGGGGTTGGGCTCGCTACACCCAGATAGATCTACCGCTAATGACCCTCGGTCCTACAATGACGATTAATGGCCTCTAGTTGTAGGTCCCCTTGATGTTTTGGATCTTCACAGAATCGTCTATCTAACCTAGAGTGCGGAATCCTCTAGATCAGATTGTAGCAGAAAACGTGTAGAACGCAGAAACAGCAATTCAATCAAACCGGGTTTTATTGATTATCTATCAAGATTGATTACAATCAATCAAACCCTAAACACAAACCCTAATTTCGTCCAAGCAAGCTCTCACGAAATTATGTCTCTCTCAAACTCTGTTTTGGCTGATTGACTGATTAACCTAAACCCTAAAGCCTAACCTTGTTTATATAACACAAGGTTTACTATTTGGGCTAGGGTTTGCAACATGGGCAAGCCTAATTCGTTTCCCCTTGACCCAAATGGGTTTAGTTTAGCCCAAACTCTATAATCTCACTATTACAAAGCTAAACCCGCTAACCGTTTATCGTTAAACTAATTACAAGATATCCAAAGACCAAATCTAAGCTGTTGTCACAAACATGCACCAACAAACTCCCCCTTGACAATAGCTTCATAAAAACTTTGTCTTCTGTCTTCGGTCAAAACTTTGTCTTCGGTCTTCTTGCAATCTTCAAGTAGTCTTGCACTGTCTTTGGTCTTTGGATAGCTTCAGCTTCAATAGCTTCTGTCAGCAACAGACTCCCCCTAAGCTGATGCATCCAATCACCAAATCTTTAACACGTTAGCGTTTGAGTAAACTCCAGTTCAGCATTTGCACAACAATCTTCAAACTCTTCAATCTTGTCTGCAATATAGAAAGGAGGTTCTACCATGCAGCCAATCAGATTCTCATCTTCACACTTCACAGCAACTTCTCAACAACAAACTGCTTCAATCTGTATACTATAAAACAAACATCTCGAGAAACCATAAGAATTTTTCAACATAAGTGAAATAAATTATTATTTTTCAAGAGATTAGTTAAACTGTATAACAGATTAAGCTTTTTCAACTTATCACCAACACGCAAAACTTTTGTCCAACACATAAGAACCTGCCTGTTTTGAAAATTTTGAACTCACTTTCTAACACCGTCTCCCCCTATCAGTAACAATTCTTCCAAGAATAACAGTTTTCCGTACGTTAAGAATTTTAAACAGAAAAAGACACTATTTTTGGATTTTTATATTTTTCTGAAAGCAAGTAAATAACAAAAACAATAAACACTCTATTTTTGTGAGAATCACTGGTAAGAAGATCATATCAGCACAAGCAAACTGTTTCACACAATCATATAATTCTTTATTCAATTTTTCGTGAAAAACAGTTCAAGACGATTACCAGTATATTTGTCCACTTAAACAAAATGCATGAACATTTCAAGTACCATTACCATATGATACGTTAAGGTAATTTTATTTTATGAAATACTAGCATGTCCCACAACAGGATATACCCCCACGATCAAGGTATGCACAAAGATTCATCGTAGTAGGTGAGTATACTGAATTCATCCTTTAAGATATTCTGACTGTGTCTAGGTCTGCATGTAATATGTGTGATCATGTTTTGATTGCTTAACTATGAACACCCAAATAAATACTAATCAAATCCTGGAAATATAAACAGCACACTCTATCATGCAAGTATCTTCCCTACCACATATTTCACAAGTCCAATCCGGAGTTCTGAAATCTTAACTGGGAATAGGTTGAGAAGAGAACAGAATAGATCTTAGTAGAGATGGTGTAATATACAGATCAAATGAGATTTTCTCAGTTTGACATAGGTTTCTTGGGTTTCTTTTGGGCACTAGAGGGCCTCTTTCGGGTGTATTAGATCTATAGCGCGACAACGAACAGCTAGGTCAGCATGTATCTGGATGCAGCAGAAGCTGTCGTTGCCTAGCACCTCCAGGTCAGCATATATCTGGATGCAGCAGAGGAGGTACACGACTTTTTTCAGAGAAGATTTCAGAATCAGATCAAAATTGTGTGTATCGGGAAATATACAGACATTCAAATAGAAATGAGCTAATTCCAAGTGATTATCTTTCCTGGGGTCATGTACAATATTAGTTCTAACAGACAGACAACCAAGATATCCCTAGTTGAAACAACAGTATAAAGACCCAAAACTTCAGATTTTGGCAATCTATCAACGCAGGAATTAAGGTCATTAAACCATACACCACTGATGTGTTCCCCACTCATATTCAGTTCATTTAAGTTTATATCACATTGATAAGTTGATTATTTCATGCTTTTTGCCTACTGGTACATCGTATGATGAAGCTGCTATCACACTTAAGCAATTTAATTTCAAGTTCAGTGTGACAGTCTAACTTGCTGATGTACTATCATTTCTTCTTTTCACACAGTGATAACTCATTTTTGATTTTCTATTTTTTTTATGTTTTTGAATTTTCAATTTTTTTTAAGAAAAGCAGTAAACTATTTACCAAAATTCTTATGAAAAACCAGTTATTCAGGATTCCTCATCCCGTTGAGTTCGACTAAGTGTTCAAAGCGAGCCCTGTCAAATGCTTTAGTATAAAGATCTGCCAGGTTATCCTCTGTGTCGACTCAACACTTTGAACTACAAATTTAAATCATTTAATATATATAAATCATCAATCTCACATCCCCCGTCCTGTGCCTGAAGCAGCCACTATCAACATAAGTTGATAATCCTCCTTAGCAGCTCCTGCACACACCAACTAAGAAATTAGTTAGATTGGGGGACCCAAGCCTTAATGGTCTTGGGTCGTCCAAATTCACCAACAACTGGAACATCCATCCAATATCCATTACTCCTAACTGGAGTCTTGGATCTCAGACCTGTTGGAATTTGATTTTGATTTCCACTAGGCCTTTGGTCCTGAGGGTTCCTATATACATTTGGACAATTTGACCTTTGGAAATTTTGATTTTGAAACCTTACATTTTGATTCCAAGAAGCTTGATTGTTATAATTTCTAAAGCCATTGTTATAGAAAGTTCGACCACCATTATTCTGGTATCGATTTTGATATTGACCTTGACTTCTGAAATTATTTGTATTTCCATTAAAATTGTTCATTTTAGGTGAACTGCTTCTAGGTCTCTGATATCTGCCTGGTGGAGATCTAGGCTGAAATCTAGGTTGATTTCTTTGAAAATGTGAAACTTGTGGAGTTCCTGTTCCAGCCTTATCTACACCAACAGCAACATTTTGTGGTTGCTTAGGAGCAAATTTCTTTGGAGAATTTGAGCCTTTCTCCTCACTATTACCACTCCTCTTTGGTAATTTCCCTCTCTGTTTGTCACTCATTTGTGCTTCACTATTTTTGTTAGGACAGCAGCTAGCTACATGTCCCTTTATGTGACACCGGAAGCACGATCTCCTTTTCAAAGACTTCTTAGCAGGAGTCTCTGAGGTAGATCCCTTATCAGATGGTGATGATGCCTTGGAAGAATTTTGTTCAGTTTGCTTTGATTCAGATTTTTCTTTGTTTTTATTTTTAGCAAACTCTACATTTGATTCTTTTTCAATAACAGCGGTTTCATTTTTCATATCACTACCTTGAACAAAATTAATTTTTTTAACAAAAGTTTGATTTTTGCTCTTAGGAGGTGAATATTTCTTTTTCAAAGATTCCCTGTTATTGTTCTTCCTGGCATCACCACTCTCAGACCCTTCACCTTGACTTGATGTCGATCCGAAACTACTTGGTGCAGTTGACATATAGGCTGCTAGCTCATTTTCATCCGGGAGGAAAGAATAGTCATGACTAAGAGGAGGTGGGACTTCATTATATCCCACACTAGTCTTGTCATTACTCTTCTTTAACCCACCCATCATGTGTTTCATAACAAAAGACGAATCTCTGAATTGACTTAATTTCTGTTCAAGTTCAATGATTTTGAGTTGTGCATCTGACAACTCTTTGCATTTTTCAGAAATCTCTTTTGTTTTCTCAGCCATCATTTCGTGAGCTAAGTCTATTACTTGAAGTTTTTCGTTTAATTTGCATGTTAAGGCTTCGATTTCACTTTCATAACCTTTTATCTTCTTCAAGTATAGAGATTCATTTCTTTTAGCAAAAAAGTTTGACTCTTTTATACTAGACATCTCACTCACCAGACTTTGATTTTGAGTTGACAACTTGCCAACCTCACCCTGTAGTTCACGACACCTCAAACACACAGAATTAGATTGTACCTCTTTCTCATGAACTTCTGTGGTTTCATCAGCAACAACCTTTTCAGCTTCACTCTCCTTCTCTACTTCAGCATCCACTTTTGCTTCAGCATTCTCCACTTGAGATTCAGTATCACTCACAGTAGTTTCAGCCTCATCAACTGGCACTATCTCTGCCATGAATGCCTGAGTGGCGCATTCATTTCCCTGATATCGCTTTTGTAATGCATCCCACATATCCTTTGAATTTGTGTACTTTGTGAAGGTATGCTTGATGCTATCAGGTAAGGATGATTTTATTGCAGCTAAAGCTCTCTTTTCAGCTTCATACACTTTCTTATCAGCCTCATTCATGTTCACGTAGTCTGTTCTACGTCGTCTGCCCTCAAAATCATGTACTGGGTTTATGTACCCATCTTCAATACATATCCACATGCGTGCATCTTGAGATTTAATGAAGGATTTGAAGTTGTTCTTCCATGTAAGATAGTTCTCCACCTTCATCATCTTAGGTGGTTTGTTGGTAGTACCAACCTCATGCTCCATCTTCAACAACTCGTTCAAAGTAGACATGTTTGACATTTTAACGTTAACAGACTGAGAAAACCGTACAAAATTTGTCCGAAAACAGTGGTTACCAAATTACACCGTTAGAATCGTCTCGAAAAGACGAATCCAATGATATATAATGTCAAAAACCGAAATCGGGATTTTCCAACGAGCTACGGATCAAATTCTATTTGCGAAACACTGAAAATCTTCCGACGCTTGCCAACTGAAATTCCACCACTTAAATTCTCTCCTAAATTCGCTGGTTTTGGTTAAATTCGCTGGTTCAATGTTTAATTTCGCTAGTTTTAATGTGCAGGTCAAATTCGCTGACAAGTCAAGTTCGCTGGTGTAGTTCGCTGTGTCAGGTCAGTTCGCTCAATTTCGCTTCAAATTTCGCCAAATTCGCTGGTCAATTTCGCTTGTACGACGACCAGTAAATTCACCGAGAATCGTAATAACTTCGCTGTGGAAAGTTATACGATCACCAAAGTCGCCTTTGGATTTAAGTTCGCCGGTAAGTTTGCTGGTTTAAGTTCGCAGATCAGTCAAAATCGCCAGAAACAGCTAAATTCGCCCAGTAGCTATGGAAAGTCAATCTGTTCGAATTTTTGATGATTTTCTGATTTTCCTAACAACTTTCTGCAAAATCAAACCAAGCAAATTATCAGTGATTTTCGAAAATCAACAAGAAACAGAACGAAGAACGCGAAGAACACGAAGAACAATCTTCGAATCTTCAAGTGTTTCCAGCCAAAATCCTTCAAACAATCAACCAAAAACAGTCCTGCAAACCTTAAAACCTGCAAAACAGCAATCAAACAAACCAGAATATCAAAACAGCCAACAAAAATCAAAAATCAGAATCAAAACACACCAAAATTTCGAAAATTTTAAAAACCCTAATTATCAGGTTTCACAAATTTCGAAATTTTACTCCCTGTTTCTGCAGCAAACAATTCTGAACCGAGCAATCAAGAGCCTAATGCTCTGATACCAATTGTAGGTCCCCTTGATGTTATGGATCTTCACAGAATCGTCTATCTAACCTAGAGTGCGGAATCCTCTAGATCAGATTGTAGCAGAAAACGTGTAGAACGCAGAAACAGCAATTCAATCAAACCGGGTTTTATTGATTATCTATCAAGATTGATTACAATCAATCAAACCCTAAACACAAACCCTAATTTCGTCCAAGCAAGCTCTCACGAAATTATGTCTCTCTCAAACTCTGTTTTGGCTGATTGACTGATTAACCTAAACCCTAAAGCCTAACCTTGTTTATATAACACAAGGTTTACTATTTGGGCTAGGGTTTGCAACATGGGCAAGCCTAATTCGTTTCCCCTTGACCCAAATGGGTTTAGTTTAGCCCAAACTCTATAATCTCACTATTACAAAGCTAAACCCGCTAACCGTTTATCGTTAAACTAATTACAAGATATCCAAAGACCAAATCTAAGCTGTTGTCACAAACATGCACCAACACTAGTTTCAGCCTACCCACTCACATGATCTAAGTAGTAACTCTCCTTATGCTAACCATACCATGTAAAAAGTATTCGTAATCATAGTAACTTGTATTTCACCCCCGAAGTATAAAAACTGAAAACAGTTAAGAGAAAAAGGGGGGAACATGAACTCACAGTATTGCGTCTTCGTACTCGTAACCCAATCTCCACGGCAATCACGACTACCTACAATGGTCTATTGTCTATTAGACGAACGGGTAGTGCCTTGTCTTAGTATTTGTGTTTTTGGGTTACGTTTCCGGTATTATTCCAAGTTATAACTGTTTTTAAGGTTTTGAAATAATAGTTAGACAACTATCTTAGAGTTATACTTCTCAAGTATTGTATATGCGCATTTCCTTCCCAAAGATGGGGATAATTTATACTTGTATACTCGTCTTCTTAACATAATATATGTACCTGTATATCCTGCCAAGTAATGGCGTCGTATTTCGATGTTATTGTTCCAAATAAAAATATGTTAATATATTCCCAAAAATAACATATTTCTGTTTCTACAGTTTCCAAAATAATATTTTACCAAAATATACGTATACGTTATAATTCCGAAAAATATATTTTTAATTCTCACTTGAAAATATATTTTAAATCACTTGTCTAAAATGTTCTGATTCCAAAATATACATATTTTTCCCAAAAATATTATATTTTACTTCATACAATTTCCCAAAATAATACTTTGTCAAAATACACCATTAAGAGTATTTTCCGAAAATACGCGCGTTACATTTTAGAGTTCGCGTTGTAAAAACAATACCGATGTAACTTAAATATTTATTTGTGAGGGCGTTGGTATTATTTTGGAGTCGTATTTTCATGATATATCAAGTAATATTATTTTTACCCTAAAAATAATATATCTTTAGTTCACAAAATAATCACGTAAGCACACAAGCGTTTTATTAAGAAATATATATTCCCAATATATATATCTAACAAGTTTCCTTTACAAAAATTCACCTCCGACACTTGGTTATTTTGTAATAAAAACCATGGCGAAATTTATATTTTGAAAACAAGTTGAAAATATACTCATAAACACTTGTCACCAAAAATATTTCTAAGTGTTATATTTTTAGAAAAAATTCGCCAGAGTTTCCTCTGTAACTGGAGGTGGCCACGCTTTCAAGCGTATCATTTTCTTTTCAAAATTCAACCAACAATTTATCAACCATCAATACACAATATTTAAACATCAAACATGACAAAATAAGTCTAAATTGCAAACTCATGAACTTGTAAGTTGTGTAAAAATATGTATTAAATTCCTAACATATTTAGCGGATCTTGTCATCTTTAAAAATAAAATCAGTTTCTTGAAAACTTTATTTTTAAAGAATATGTAGTCTTACAACTTCTAGTCAAAATTTACGAAAATATTTCTTTGTTAAATCTTCTTGCTACACAAGTGTTTACACACTTTCTTTTTCCCTAAAATGCTTATAGTTTGTGTAAGATCCGGATTTAAAGCAAGACTTGCCTCTTACACTTGGTTCTTCGAAAATACCACTTGTAGATCTTTAGATCTACTAGTTTAAAACCTTATTTTACAAGAAAAAATCGCTTTTACACAAGTTCATGTTTTGTTAGTGGAAGAGTTCATCATCTTGTAACTTTCACACTTAACAAACTACTAGTTCATGTTCCATGAACATGATCTAGCATGGTTAGATGATGATCTATCCCACTACTAGCATCAAACAACATAAAATAATCACAACTAAACAAGTTTCATAAGATTTACACCACTAGTTACTCTTTAACCAACTTATTTATCATTCTTTCAAGACTTTATGTTTTGATCTTGTGTGTCCTTGGATTTTAACCGTTAAATTTCTTATTAACCACTTTAAACAAGAACAAGAAGATGTTGGGAAGCACTTACTACTAGCTCGTGGCTAGGGAAGAATCAAAGCGAAAATAAGGTGGATAAAAGCAACGTAGAGAGGTTCTTGAGATTCCGAAAGCACCGGGTCTCCTCGTATGTTCTCTTGCACACTTGTATGTAAGAAAATAGCTTGAACAAGATTTGAATGATGGGTGGATGATGGATGGTGGTCTCGGCCGTGGGCTTCCAAGAGAGGGATAGAGAGCATTTTTTTTGTTAAGTGTTTAGTGAATGAAATGTTTATCTCTCAAGCTTTCTTATAATCCATCTTGTGCTTTTGTCCATCAAATAATATGTCTACTAGATATTAGACATCTTTGATTATAATAATCAAAAATTTGTGAAGTGTGTCCCCCTTGGGGAAACGATCGGTTGAGGGGGGGGGGTTTATAGTTGGATTTCAATCGAATGGTTAGTAACTAGTTAAGTTCCAAGGGTGTAAATTAGAGTATTATGTGTGTTATGAATTATAAAGGGAGTTAGGGTATTCGGGGACCCTAACTAGCTCAGAAAAGTATAAACAATGTTATTGACAATATTTTTATGTTCCGGGTAAAGTCCGGTTGTTCGGTTGGATACTGATCCGTTAAAGTGCTAAATAAGCATTTAAAGTGTCTTTAATAGTGTTTTAGTGACAAAATGAATTCCCGACACTTTGGAAAGTGTCTAGTATTATTTTTCCATGTTTTTGCACTTTACTAGTTAAATAAAATGCTGAATTTTGTAATAGAGTGCAGAATTTTGTAATTAGAGCATGTTTTAGGCACATCCGGTCACTATAACTATCACCTAGTGACGCAGTTTTACAATCCTCACCTCCCTACACTCCCTACTAGTGTAGTGATCTATTCCCGGCTCATACTGGCCTCAGAGACAGTGTCTGTCTAGTGCTGGCAATGTCAGCACGTTTATTGGGTTATCCGCTCACTGTGCTAACCGTGCTTTGTGCATCGAGTTTGTCACTAATGTTTGTATATAATAAGTGGAGTGACAGTATGAAGGTGATGCATGTGTATGTATGTATCAGAAATCAAGAAGCAGTTTAATCATAATGGCAAGCAAGCACAGTAATTAAGCATTAATTAAATATTAATTAACTTGTACGGATACCTGGTTTGGTGAGGGTTGTCACAATAAACATAAGTATTAAACATAAATATTGACTATTGAACATCTCAATATTTATTTAACATTATAAATTATAATATGCAAAGAAAGGTAACAATCATTATAATATTAGAACATAACAGTATAATAAGCAGATAAGTTTTCAGGAATTCAAAACCACACAATCAGTCCAAAACATAACCCACCAAACATCCAAAAGCAACAAAACGAAAATCATAAGTTCAACATGGCAACAGCGTATGAAATCAACACGTCAATGTATTTGAAAATACAGAAATAACTATTTCTCAATCTTTGGAATCAAAAGCGTCGAAACACCAGCATCTTCATCCTGGGACAGTTCATCACTGATGCAACGCTTTGTCGAGAAGCAACCTAATGCGTCATCCACATCGAACACTTCACAAATATTACGTTTTGTTTCATCAGAAGAGGGATTCTTAGTGCCTACAAGTGCTTGGGATGCAGTGTAACATTGTCACCACAGCATGACATCTCATCCTGATATAAAAAGACAATAAGTACTAACGTTTCAAAAAAATTAGTACAAATAACAAAATTCTCATATTACCTTCATAAGGTCAACAGGAGTAGACAAACTGCAGGAATTTGGAACCTCCAACGATTCGGACTGCTCATGCTTTAAGTACATAATACACAATAACATAAAATACACACAATGGTATAAATCTATTTCAAAACGATATGATATGAAATTAAAAGAATGACATAATGAAGATTTAAACCTGGTTAAGATTGAATTTGGCGCAGAGCGCGGCAAGGATCTCATCATCGTTAGTGGCCATTGAAATACCATAGTTTTCAACCTGATGCTCAATGTTATAGTCTTTAACACTTATGATGAACGCATACCTCTTTCCGATCAATGTGTCAAAGATCTCAGGATATGGGTTCGGTATCTCTCCAGAATTAACAACCTATGATTTTATAAAAATTAATATAAATTACAATGAACAGAATGATTCTATAATTGAGAGCATACAATTTTATAAAAATTAATTTTAAATTATATTTACTACATGATCAAATAACTGAATGCATGTATTTGTTACCTGATCTTGGATTGAAAGTAACTCTTTGGCAGTTTTCTTAAGAATCTTGTAAGCTTCAAAATCAAACAGTGTCAATGACACAGTACCGGAAGAATCTTGAACCCTAATAGGTATCTTGAACCTCTCAAAGTTCAAAACAAATTTCAAACATTAGTATTACTAATAACAAAAGTGGTGCAGGTTTGACCACAGTGCTCAAAAGACAAATCCAGCATTGAAGAGGAGAAATGAGTATAACCAAGCCAAACAATGTTATGATCTGAAGGTTTGGACTGAAAGAAGTGAATGGTATGATAACAGAGTGTGCTACACCTGTGGTGTTAGAGGACACATTGCTGTTAATTGTCAGAATTGGAGGATTGAATCGAGAAGATGCTATAATTGCAATATCAGAGGACATATTGCCAGAGATTGCCCAAGGAGTTCGATGAGAAGATCGAGGGTTGAATCTCAGAAAATGGTGAAGAAACCAGTCAATGTCAAGCCCAAAGAACAGAAGGTTCAAGAACCTAAAGTTCAGGAAACTAAAGTAAAACTTTCACAGGGGCAAAAAGACAGACTGAGGAAAAAGAGGAAGAAAGCACAAGAGTATTTGGAAAGAATTTTGTCCTCGGGTTCACTAGTTGGTTCAAATAAAAGTTCTGATGAAACGATTCACTCGATTGCAAAGTCAAGCAAGACGGTTTCATCAGATACAAATTTGAGGACAAAAGAGAAAAAGGAGAAAAAGAAAAGTGTCGGCGATGAATCTGACAGGTCAAAGTCAGACAAGCCACACTCGGGCAATGAATCTGATTCCACAAAATCAGAAGAGCCACAACTTGAGGTAAAAAAGAAAGAAACAATTCTTTTAATGAATGATAAGGATTTTCCACCATTACAAGCCGTGAACCAAAAATCAAAAGGTGTTGATACTGGAAAAATGTTTAATAGTAATGTTAAACATATTTTTAGTAAGATGGCTGACGGTAAGGAAAAAGGAGTAACAGAATTTTATGAAGAAAAGAGAAAAGCTCAAAATACGCCTAAGACTGGCCAGGCTTGGGTGTCAAAATTGGTTGGTTAAAATTCTGACTTGCCGGAGCTTCCAGGTTAGTAAGTGTGAAGCAGGTATCGGCATCATTCTTGAGAAATTCACAGGATGGTAACTGTGATATTTCGTTTTACTAAGTGGTTAATCAAGGACATTAAGTTGTACTTGATTTTCTACCAGTGATTGTGGTATTTGACCTAACATTGTTAAATCTTTCAAAATGATTAAAAGAAAAAAAGGTGATGATATGAACCCCTAACCTACGAGTGGTTGGTAAGCAAACTATGTTTCCGGAAAAACCATTTTGATTAAAACAAACTTAAGTGTTTTGAGATCATAATGGGAAAATAGTTTGTTGAAAAAGGGAGTATTGATTGAATACGCCGAAACCCTCACGGCTGAACGAGCATGATTACTGTCACAGATTGAAGCACGGTTTTCTAACTGTCAAAATCAATGGGTTGTAAATCATGGGGGTACTATATGCTAGATTTTCTGCAAATCAGAGCACTTTAAGCAGAAAATGGATGGCGAGACAAAGCTATCTACATCGGTTATCAAATTTTTAATGATTTTGTATTTTAGGGGGAGAAAAATTGTTAGAAAATACAAAAACATTAGAAAATTTGAAAAAGCCAAAAACATGATAAAATTCAAAAATTTTGAGTTTTGCGTAAAAAGAGGAAATGATAGTACATCAGTAGACAGTTACAGTATGCTAAAGAATTGTAAAGGATTAAATAGCTTTAAACAGTCTCACTGATGATATGTCGATAGGTTTTTATACACTTAGTAAACTTTTTCGGGATATAAACCTAAATTCAAACACTTGCTTATTTTGTGGGGAACACTACTTGAATATATAGGTAACCCCTGAAATCTCGTTTGAAAGGTCCCATATTCTGAGATACTAGGTCTTTATACTCAGTGATATCTGGGGTATTATTCTGGGACTTCTGTTGTATGGAAGTACTGACCTAGTCCCCGAATAATACTTTCTGCAAAATGCTTGAAACATAGCATAAACCCTCAGCATGCAGATGAAACAATAAAATTGATAGTCGCTGCTGTTGTAACTAAAAGATCCTCTAAAGGGGACATACTGAAAAGTCGAAGCTGATATCTCTCTGCGCATACGGAAGTATCGACCTGAGATCCCTCAGTCCTCGCATACCTAATTTATGTACAGATATCATTGTAGTATAATCACCTGTAAGACTGAATATTGAGATTCTGGATACGGGAGTATATTCAAGAGGTGGGACACATGAATGAGTTTAAGTTCTTAAAACATCTAATTCGTATCCTGAATCAGTTGAAATTTGTATGAAAATTTAAGTGGATCAGTATATCGACAATCTAAGTGAATTGTTTAATTCTTAAAGTGAAATTAAGCTCAACGGTACTTGTGACTTGTCAAAAACTGATATGATCCTCTGACGCATACTCAAACAAAAATATTTTCTGTAAATATGTTTGTATATATTTCTTTACTGCTTTATATTTTCAGAAAATTCAAAAAGATTTTGATTTCTGTTTTATTTTCGGCAACCGATATCTGACATGCTGAGTTTCAAAATCTGAGAAAGCCGATTGTGTTACTGAAAATAAAATAAGTTCATTAATTTGAAACTTGATATTGAAAATCAAAAATTGAAAAATAGTTTGTGATATCTCCAAGGTCATTAGCTTGAACTTGGATGATAAACTGTGAGGGAGTTGGATTCTTTAACGCTGCCATATCTGTAAAGTTAGTTGATAGGGGGAGTGGATTAGAGAATTTGATTGATGGTTTTTTAAAAAAACATTGTTACTTATAAAGGTTTGAGTGTTGCAGATGTTATACCAGACTACGATCCCGAAAGCCGAGTCTAAGGGGGAGTCTGAAGACGAGCTCAACGCAAACGGAAGCGTGCAAAGAGCCAGGTATCGTTTCTGGAAGAGCTTGTAACTGGAAAGCTAGGTGTCGATCCCAAAAGCACGGAAGCTTGACGATTTCTTTCGTTACAAATCTTTCCTCCACACCTGACTTACAGTGGTTACAACCATTGTAATACCAAAGTTTATCAGTGCATATAGCTGTGATTGTGCCAATAACCAAAACCTTCTTTGTCTATCAATATCAAACAAAAATAATAACACTTAGAAAAGACTATAAAAAAACTCAGCATGTAGAGTACTTATAAGAAAATACACACTGTTGATATGGTTCCAAGGAAACCAATAAGCATGAAATCATGGTTATTAAGAAACTCATCTTCAACACTTGAGATAACGTTTGAACCAACATGCTCATTTAATGAAGATGAAGCAGAAATTTTCTCTACATACGTAAACAGATTCATGTGATCAAATTAAAACGTAAAAAGTAAATGTAAGTACAAAATAATACTGTTCAATGTTTATATGCATATTACTAACTATACCTCTTCCTAAAAGAGGATATCTCTTCAATGTCAGTGTCAATAAAAAGTCTGCTAAGCTCAAACCCGTTTGCAACTCCACGCTTGCGTGAATTTAAAAATAAAACCAAATGTAGATCAATATAAATAGTGTCAAATTTAAAACATATAAATAAATATAAAGATAAATTACTAAAAATAAAAAAAAAGTAAACTAATTAGGTTTAAATTGTACCTTTGTAAAGGTTGACCATACCAAAATGACAAAGGATAACAACATATTTCTCTTGTTTCTTATCATTCATGTAAGCAAACATGTCAATAGCAAAACCATCCCACAAAGTAACCGGACACTTTTGGCCTCTAAAATATTAACATAAAACATAATAACATCAAGCAACCTTGTAATGCTTTAAACGTCAAAATGCAACAACTTAATAAAAAGAACTCACTCAAGGTCTTCAAGTCTAAGATTAAGTCTCTTGCCCTTGCTCCCATCCTTCTTTGATATATCCTCTAGATTGAAACATATATCCACATAACCAATCCAATCTATAAACAAAAATATATTGTTAAAAGAAAACAACATTAAGAAGAGATAACAAAAAAAAACAATAAGACAAAACAATAGATATATATCATGTAGTGATTTACATACCAATAACTGTATTAACTTCAATTTTATTTTTAACAACATCCTTGAGGTTAACGAAATTAAAACGGTATTTCGGTCCAGACCAGTCAAGGCATTTCTTAACAGAAGTATAGAAATACAGTGATATTTTGTCATTTCTCTTGGTATACTTAGCAGAGGACTTATTAGTAGCAAGAGACGGTTTGGTGATAAGAAGACATTCATCCAACTGAAGGAAGTCTTTGAATTTTCCTAGCATCTTATGCAGACAGCTAGCTTGTATCATAGTTCCCTAAGAATATGAAACATCCGATTAAATAAAAAAGATTTTATATAACATTTGGATATTCATATGTCCAAAAAACTTATAAGACAAATATATACGGTACCATCTCATCCATGAAGATCATATCAAGACGATATATTTCATTTTTGTTATCATTCATCATCTTCTTCGAAATGCTAACAATCTTCACTCTAATCGAATAGTTGTTTGAGTATTTATTAAGATCGTTAAGCATGCTAACCTTTGCAACCTCCATTTGAAGACTGTACATAAAAAAACGAATAAGCAAAATATATCTATTGCTAAATGTAATATGATAATACAATAAGCATGGATGTTCTTAAAAAAAAAATATCAAGGTTGGAATTCAAGCTTACCAATTCTCCATTAAAAATTTTAATTGAATGCAGTGGCAAATGTAATTTCAAAGGTAAGTAGCGTGTATCCTTATATGTTGCTTTATTAAAGTAATTAAATAATATTAGAAATAATATGCAAAGTAGGAAAAAAAGAGAGAGAACGTCAATTTTAAATTACCATTTTGGAACAAATAGTCATCAAGAATTTTTTTTTTATTTTTTAATTCAACTTTAAATTTTATCATTAAAACAATGTTGGAGGAACTCTTATGTCATTGGAGTGTAATGATTAGGTAAAATGATAATTTGATTGTAATTCTAGTTTTCATTTGATAATTTCAATATATAACTAATTAACAACATCAATACTAAAAATGTGAGCAGTGACTGTTTTTTAGGGAAACAACTGATGGTCAATATCAGTGGATGTTAACAATTCAAAAGTGAGCAGTGGCTATTTTTTCTTATCAGTGGATACCCAATAGTTTTTGAAACACTGATGATTGGACAGTCAGTGGTCAACACGGAGATTGAAGAAACAGAGGTTGTATTTCAGTAGTGGATAACTTTTAACAATCAAATGTTTGAACCAATTTCAAGAATACTGTAGGATCGAATGCTGACCCGAACGAGTCGTTCAGAGGTTGTCTCTTGCAATTCAGATGCGGAATAATAAGAAAAGCAAGTAGATATAGCTTGTTCTTCTTCCTAACTTCTTGTTTTACTGATTTGAAACGATTTACAGCTCAAACTTCACACCGGCAGAGCTTCGGCGTGGAATACAAGGAATACCTCCTGAGGATCGCTCAAGGACCTCTATATATAGTGGTTTGGAACCGCTCATATGGACATGTACATATGAGCGATCCAGACTTGACCATATAAGCGATCCACATATGACATATAAGCGATCCAAACACCTAATAACCCTATGAGCGATCCTAGAGTATAAAACCTATACAAACTCTTGTTTTCTCGTATTTCGTGTCCTATGCTATACAATACAATGTAAGATCTGATCCTAGACCCGTAGACGGAATCAACAGATGTAGTGCACCAACAGACTCCCCCTCAGATGTTGATGGAGTCGGCAACACACCTTGACTTCAAAGTTGTGTCTTCACATCTTTAGTCTAGATCAGTCTCTGGGCTTCCTCTTTTTCAATCTTCAGACTCCCCCTCTTGACTTACTGGCATTCAGTTGTTCTTCAGCAACATCTTCAGGATCTTTGCCTGGCTTCAAATCACTCTAATTCTCTTGATCAGATCTCTTGATTCTTTAAGTTCATCAGCATCAACAATAGACGTGATCTTCAGAAACAGAATCTGACTCTAAACAGAAATCTTCAGAATTGATTTCTAAGATCGAAACTTGGCTACCTGCACAATCTCAACCTAAAAATAAATTTCTTTCACTAACATTTCAAATCACTATGCACTAATAATTTTCTCTCAACTATTTATGATGAACCACTTGAAGAAGGTTAGACTTAACAAATACAGTTAGATTTACACAAACACTCCCCCTCAAATTTTGCTCATCATGTTTAGCACTCGGAATTTTGAAAATCAGTTTTCCAACATCAGTTGTCGAAAATCTTTTTGATTTTTTTTAAAATTTAAGCTAAAACACACTAAAATGTTTTTGGATTTTCTGAGAAATATTTTCTGACACCACATGAAAATACAAACATATAGAAATGAAATATTTACAATCAATATTTTTGTGAGTTCGTGCAAGAGGATCATATCAGTTTATGAGACACATCACCAACACCGTTAAGCTTGATTTCATTTTAAGCTTTAAACAATTTACCTAGATTGTCAGTATGTTTGTCCTCTTAAATTCTCAACACAAATTTCAATCGATTCGAGATACGATATTAATGTTTTAGAGACTTAAACTTAATTGTGTATCACTCCACTTGAATATACTCCCGTATCCAGATCCCAAATATTCAGTCTTACAGGTGAGTATACCACAGCTGATATCTGTAAAGGGGTTAAATGTGAAACCGTGAGAGCTCAGGTCAGAACTTCCGTTCAGCAGAGAGATGACGGCTCGACTTTAGGTGGGTCCCCTTTAGAGGATCTTTTTGCATTTCAACAGCAGCGACTATCAATTTTATTGTTTCATCAGCATGCTGAGGGTGAAACTTATGTTTCAAAGCTTTAGCAGAAAGTATTATCCGGGGACTAGGTCAGTACTTCCATACAGCAGAAGTCCCGGGATAATACCCCAGATATCACTGAGTATAAAGACCTAGTATCTCAGAATACGGGACCTTTCAAACAAGATTTCGGGGGTTACCCATATATTCAAGAATAGTTACCCACGAATCAAGCAAGTTTGAATTTAGGTTTATATCTCGTTTCAATTTACTAAATGTGCGAAAATCTACTGACACGTCCGTAGTAAGATTGTTTAACACTTTTTAACTTTACATTTCTTTAGCATGCCGTGATCGTCCACTGATGTATTATCATTTCCTCTTTTTCGCAACAAAACTCATTTTCAAATTTTATCATGTTTTTGGCTTTTTCAAATTTTCAAATGTTTTTGGATTTTCTGAAATTTCCCTACTCCCCCTAAAATGCAAACACATTTTAAAGAAAATTTGAAAATTTCTAGACTCTTGTCCTACTAGAAACATAAAAAGGAACTGTATAGAAACTTGACAACTGACACTGAATCACATCAAATCGCCATTCACTAGACATAAACAATCTGAACTCCCCCTATCACAAACCATTTTCACATTTAGATTTCAAAACACTTAAGTTTATTTTAATCAAAATGATTTTTCCGGAAAATGAGTTTATGTTGATAACAACCACTTGTAGGTTTATCAATTTTAAGAACGGGGATGTGGTTCATCATCTTGTCTATCTTTTGCCATGAATAGTAAATCAAGTACAATTTAATGTCCCTGATTTACCATTTACATTTAATAACCTTCTGTACCTCTTGAAAATGTAATTGCTTCAAAGTATCCAAACATCTCAAAATTTAACCACAAATACCACTTGTGGGATAAAGATTACCACTTGTAGATACCCAAAAACTACCAATTGTAGGAATATTACGTCTACATTACCATTTTACCAATCAAAATGCCGATTCCTGCTTCGCAATTACCCACCTGGAAGCTCCGGCGTAGTCCTTTCACCTGCAAAACATTCAAACATTAATCACAAACATTCAAACTTCTCAAATACTAGAAAGATGCCGATTCCTGATCCACGATATAAACTTGGGATCTCCGGCATAGTCCTTCGACTATTCCGGGAAACAAACTTCCCTCCAAGTCTTCTCAGACTTGAGGGCTTTCAACTCTTCAGCTGTAGGGTTGTATGTCGCTTTTTTAGTTGCGTAAAAAAC
Source organism: Helianthus annuus (assembly GCF_002127325.2). Classification (NCBI taxonomy): domain Eukaryota; kingdom Viridiplantae; phylum Streptophyta; class Magnoliopsida; order Asterales; family Asteraceae; genus Helianthus; species Helianthus annuus. The sequence continues at coordinate 100,843,353 of NC_035441.2, read as the reverse complement.
TTTTACCCCCTTTGCTTTCCCACTCAACATTTTCCCAAATATCTTCTTAACATTTCCGTTGAATGTTTTCTCGACATCAAATTCTTTTTCATCATCATAAAATTGGTTTGAAATTTCAATTTTGCCAACTTTCTTTTTAACTTCCTCAAACTTTAGTGATGGAAAAACATCATCATTCACTGAAATTTTCTTCACAACTTGTGGCTCTTCTGGCTTTGTGGAACCAGATTCATCGCCGACTTTTTCTTCTACCTTTTTTGCAACCCACACTTGGTTGTCTTTTCCTTTCCTTTGGTAAAAATGTTTCTTTGAACATTCCCCAACCTCATTTTTCGAATTTTCAACAACTTTTTCTTTCAACTTCTGAGAAACTCCCTGTTTTGCTTTGATATCTTTTGAACAATTCGATGCAATGTGACCAGCTTCATTGCATTTAAAACAGGTTTGAGTATTTCTTGGATGAAATACTCCAGTTCCATTCGTTCTCCTCTCAGCAAGAAACTCTTGATTTGATTGTTTCCAAAATGGTTTCTGCTGTTCATCTTCCGAGCTTCCACCTGATACAAATTCAGTGTTTGAATTAGAATTTTTCTCATTTTTATGATTTTCTGGTGGAACAAAACCTAAACCTTTCTTTTTGTAGCTACGATTTTGGTTAAGTTTATTTGAAAAACCAGAACCAGAATTGTAACCTTTTTTCTTGTTTAGACGTTGTTGAACTCTAGAAGTATATTTTTTAGGTTTATCAAAACTTTTCAAAACTTTTAATTCAGGAATATTAACCTCTATTAGTTTAAAAGTTTTGTTGATTAATTATGTTTTGATACTCATTATCGGAAACTCTTTGTTGTAATATAATTTGTCAGAACCATTCAAAGTATACACAACTTCGAATGTTTCATCATTCAGATCTGCCTTTGATAACAAAAATTCTTTACTATAAGACCGTTTAACCGACGAATTTTGACTGTTGACTGACGACTTTGGCTTTTCAGACTCAGATTTCGACTCTGTCTCCTCATCAGTATCCAACACCTGATCGACCACTTTTTTGATTAATTCAGACTCATGATCAGTATCGGATGAGGTAAACGTCACATCAATGTTTTCTGGTAAGACATCAGTTGTGTCGGTTTTAAGCTTTATATTGACTGCTTTTGCAAGTTGCTCCTCATTTGGTTTCCTAGGTGAATACCCATTCCAAATTGGAGGTGGACACTTGTTATAGCTAACAGTTGTTTTCTTACCACAGTCTTTCTTTTCTTTCTTTCGGCTTCTCGTCTTGAAAAGCTTCCATACCTGCAACAGTTGGATAGACACGATCAATAAGATAATCAGAGGTAGAATAACTCAACAATAACCTCCTAATTCTCTCATTTTCAATCTTTTCAGTTTCCAACTCTTGCTTCCATTTGGCACTCTCTTCAATGTAAAAATTTATAGCTTTTTGCTTCGACATTAAAGTTGCATTCATCATTGTCAGCGCCTGTTCTCTTTCTGAGTTTGTTGTTTGGAGACCAGTTACTGTTTTGTTCAACACGTCGTACGATTCCTTCACATAATTGAGATTGAACAATAACTGCTCTTTCTTTTTCTCGTACTCAGCTATAATGTCATCTTTTGCTGCACATTCTTTGCATGCTTCCAAACACTTCTCACATGGCTTGACGACTTCAACAATTTTTTCAACTTCGACTGTTTTTACAACTTCAATCACTTTCTCTACTTCAATCACCTTTTCTACTTCTTTCTCTATCTTGATAACCTTCTCATCAACATTCTGAACATCACCTTCAGATTCAGATTGTTGTTCTTTTGCAGCTTGTTTTTCCTTCAATTTCTTCATTTTTTCTGCAAAATAAAAATGAAAATTTTCAGGAGACAAATGAGATTTTGCAATATTTATGTGTTTCTCTTTCTCATTATCACTGCTGCTGTTATCAGGTGATTTATCAAAGTGTACAGATTTATCAGAATCACCATCTGATATATCAGAATCAGACGGTGTTTTGTCAAAAACAACTTCTTTTTCTGGAACATTTTCATTTTGCTCAAGTTCATCTAAACTCTGTATGCTATCATCTGAGCTATCTGAAACATCTCCAGAGTGTTCTGAAAGTTTATCAGTACTGTCTGAACTTTCATCAGATGACACAGACTTTTCATCTTCACTTTTCACATTCTCTCCGATAGATCTCATCCAAGTAGCAAACAAATTTGGTTCTCGGACAATTTTGGCAATGAAGGCTTTGAACTCTCCCTTCTTATCCACAAACATATCCCAACTGAAACCTTCAGGTAGTTTCTCATCATCTTGATCGATAATGCGTGCTTCTGTGGCTTCAGATGATATGTAATCACTCCAGCTGAAATCTACCAAACATGCTCTCTTAGGATCTTCAATCTTTCTCCCATGAGCAGTCTGAGGTTCTTGGGATTGTCCAACTTGCTGATAGATAGCTTTGCGATAATAATCATCTTTCCCGGATGGATTCTGTGCTCCGCTAGCTTCTCTTCCTTTGCACTCCCGCTTGAAATGGCCTTTTTCCCTGCATCGAAAACAAGTAACTTTAGATTTATCAAAACCTAAAGTTGAAACATGAGCATCTAAAAAGTCATTTCTCCCGGTAATGGTTTTAAATTTCTCAGCCCGACGAAGAACACTTGCAAGACACCATTTGATATCCATAAGTTCCATTTCCTCAACGTCTATTTGATCGTAATCCTCTTTAGTGAGCATAGGATTTCCGATCCGACCAGCAACTAGACCTTCATAGGATAACAGAACTGAACCCAGAAGTGCCATATGATCTTTAGCAGTGTCTTCGGAGAAGCTTTGACCTTCTGGAAGGTTGAGAGCTATGTTGCATTGAATCACATATCCGTTTCCAGTTTTTGTACTCTGAGACTGAAAACTAGTGTTAGTCTCTTTTGGATTTACACTCGAAAACGATGAAAACCCGCTGCTACTCTTGTTAGAACCCTGATCAGCTTTCTCAGATGAGTCACCAGCACTGAAAGCGGTTTGAATTTTCGGATTTCTTTTAGACTCAGTCGCTGGAATACTACCACGATAATACATCTTCACATCCTGTTGACCACTCGGACTATTCATCCTCGCGATCTTTTGCTGTTCAAGATCTTGACTTTCTATTTTCTCAATGAACTGTGAGATCGTCAACCCATCATACACACCCGTATTCTTCAAGATCATCAAATACGTTCCCCACTCTTTCTGAGGTAACGCGTCAGCCAATTTATCCACCCATTCCTCACGACCTTTTTCAACTCCCAACATTGATAACGATCGCACCAAGTGACAGTATCTTTCGATTAATTTTTAGTATCCTCACCCGGCAAACCACTAAACAGATCGAACTCTTTCTTTAATAAAGCTTTCGTGCTTTTAATCATGTTTTCTCTTCCCTTAAACTTGACTTTTAATGCATCCCAAATCGACTTAGCAGTTTTATCGTGTTGCAACAAAATGAATATATCTTCTTTAATCGCCTGCTGTAACAAACTAATCATCATTTTCTCGGCTCTATACATTGCTCATTCTTGCTCAGTAAACTCGGATATCTCTTTAATAACTTGCAACTCTGTTCTAGGCAACGTGTACTTCTTCAATATGCACTCCCATGATCTAAGATGGTTTGCTTGAACCCAGTTTTCAAACCGATCTTTCCACCCATAGTACTCCTCAATGCTCATCAATCTAGGGGGCTTTTGAGTCGTTCCCGTCTCATTTTCTAAATTCATTGCTTGAGCGATTGCGGCTGGAGTAGTCGATGTTGCAAATGCGTTGTAAAACTCGGAATTCATATTGACTTAGCACGATTTTCAAGACAACTGACAGAAAAGCGATTCACCACTGAACAGATAAGCGAACCAAGGATAATCCAAATAAGCGATTCTGAATGAACATATAAGCGATCCAGAAAAAGCTTGAAGCGATCCAAAAAATGTTCTAAAAGCGATCCAGAAAGTAACTTTCGAGCGATCCAGAAATAGTTTTGGAGCGGTCCAGAACTGTAAATTTGAGCGGTCCAGATTCTGTCTTACGAGCGGTCCAAGAATGTACTACGAGCGATCCAGAAATTAATTTTGGAACGGTCCAGAGGTAAAATTCGAGCGAACCAATTAAAATTTGTACGTATGAACGGTTCAGAACATGATCTAAAAGCGATTCACAGTGACGTCACTACGAGCGGTCCACATTACGAACATGATTTGATCTGTTTTTAAGCTGAATTTCGGTCTGAAAATTCCAAGGGTTTGACTAAGCACTATTACGCACAATCTGTGAGAATTTGATCGAATTTCAACCGTGAAATCTCCCCGAATCAGAAAAAGAAGGTGTAGAAGTGAGAAGAAATGATGAAAAACGGCTACAATCTGCAAAAAACCTCCTCCCAAGCTCTGATACCACTTGTAGGATCGAATGCTGACCCGAACGAGTCGTTCAGAGGTTGTCTCTTGCAATTCAGATGCGGAATAATAAGAAAAGCAAGTAGATATAGCTTGTTCTTCTTCCTAACTTCTTGTTTTACTGATTTGAAACGATTTACAGCTCAAACTTCACACCGGCAGAGCTTCGGCGTGGAATACAAGGAATACCTCCTGAGGATCGCTCAAGGACCTCTATATATAGTGGTTTGGAACCGCTCATATGGACATGTACATATGAGCGATCCAGACTTGACCATATAAGCGATCCACATATGACATATAAGCGATCCAAACACCTAATAACCCTATGAGCGATCCTTGAGTATAAAACCTATACAAACTCTTGTTTTCTCGTATTTTGTGCCCTATGCTATACAATACAATGTAAGATCTGATCCTAGACCCTTAGACGGAATCAACAGATGTAGTGCACCAACAAATACTATACCCAAACAATCAATATGGGGAGCTTAATAATCATCACAGTGTATTTGATTTTTATTTATTAGTATAAATATGAAATAACATGTTACATTTAAACACTGTTACATATAAAACACTGTTACATATAAAACACTGAGGTGATGACATCTAACAACCTAACAGACTATAAAACACTGATGTGAAAAACACTGTTACATAAAAACACTGTTAACATAAACAAAGATAGAATAACTAATGTTGAAGCTGAACCACTGTTGTTGTTGGACGCTGTTGTTGGACATCATAAATTTCAGATGTAATTTCAAAGGTAAGTAGTGTATATCCTTATATGCTGCTTTATTAAAGTAATTAAATATTAGAAATGATATACAAAGTAGGAAATAAAAAGAGAGAGAACGACAATTTTAAATTACCATTTTGCATAATTTGAATTTCAAAATTACTGACATTATCAGTAATTACTGACTTGATTTGAAAGCAATTGATATGATGACTTTCTAAATTTTATTTTAACTTTAATTAAGAGATAATAACCGTCAATTTGAAATTCACATTTTGCTTAATTCAAATGTCCAAAGCTCAAGAAATTAGCATTAATTACTGATTTGATTTGGAACAAATAGCCATCAAGATTTTTTTTTTAATTTTTAATTTAACATTAAAATTTATAATGAGAATAATGTTGGAGGAACTCTTATGACATTGGAATGTAACGATTAGGTAAAATAGTAATTTGATTGTAATTCTAGTTTTGATTTGATAATTTCAATCTATCAATAATTAACAACATCAATAATAAAAATGTGAGCAGTGAGTGATTTTTAGGGAAACCGCTGATGGTCAATATCAGTGGATGTCAACAATAAAAAAGTGAGCAGTGGCTATTTTTTCCTATTAGTGGATACCCAACAGTTTTTGAAACACTGATGTTTGGTAAGTCAGTGGTCAACACGGATATTGAAGAAACAGAGGTTGTATTTCAGCAGTGGATAACTTTTAACAATCAAATGTTTGAACCAATTTCAAGAATACTATACCCAAACAATCAAGATGAGGAGCTTAATAATCATCCAAGTGTACTTGATTTTTATTTATTAGTACAAAGATGAAACAACTAAAGTGATGTGATAAATACTGTTACATATAAACACTGTTGTGATAAACACTGTTACATAAAAACACTGATGTCATAAAAATTGTTTCATATAAAACATTGAGGTGATGACATCTAACAACCTAACAGCATATAAAACACTGATGTGAAAAACACTGTTACATATAAAGACTGTTAACATAAACAAAGATAGAATAACTAATGTTGATGCTGAACCACTCTTGTTTTTGGACACTATTGTTGGACATCATAAATTTCAGATGTAATTTCAAAGGTAAGTAGTGTATATCCTTATATGTTGCTTTATTAAAGTAATTAAATATTAGAAATGATATGCAAAGTAGGAAAAAAAAAGAGAGAGCGACAATTTTAAATTACCATTTTGCATATTTTGAATTTCAAAATTACTGATATTATCAGTAATTACTGACTTGATTTGAAAGTAACTGTCATGATGACTTTTCTAAATTTTATTTTAACTTTAATTAAGAGATAATAACCGTCAATTTGGAATTCACATTTTGCTTAATTCAAATATTCAAAGCTCAAGAAATTAGCATTAATTACTGATTTGATTTGCAACAAATAGTCATCAACAATTTTTTTTTTTATTTTTTAATTTAACTTTAAATTTTATCATGATAACAATGTTGGAGGAACTCTTATGTCATTGGAATGTAACGATTAGGTAAAATGGTAATTCGATTGTAATTGAAGTTTTCATTTGATAATTTCAATCTATCAAAACACTGATGTTTGGTCAGTCAGTGGTCAACACGGAGATTGAACAAACAGAGGTTGTATTTCAGCAATGGATAACTTTTAACAATCAAATGTTTGAACCAATTTCAAGAATACTATAGCCAAACAATCAAGATGAGGAGCTTAATAATCATCCAAGTGTACTTGATTTTTATTAATTTATTAGTATAAAGATGAAACAACTGAAGTGATGTGATAAATATTGTTACATATAAAAACTGTTGTGATAAAAACTGCTACATATAAACACTGATGTCATAAAAAGTCTTACATATAAAACACTGAGATGATGACATCTAAGAACCTAACAGACTATAAAACACTGACGTGAAAAACACTGTTACATATAAAGACTGTTAACATAAACAAAGAAAGAATAACTAATGTTGATGCTGAACCACTGTTGTTGTTGGACAGTGTTTCACCTTTGGTTGATCAGGCCTTTGGTTCATCAGTGCTTGTCTTCAACAAGACTTTGTTGTTGATCAGTAGTTTGGTAATTGAACAGTGGATGATGCTCATCAGACTTTGTGTACAACCATCGTTATATCCAACAGTTGTTAGGCAGATCAGTGTTTTGCCTTATTAACTTGTTATAACCACTGCCATTGTAGGAAACTTAGCTGGGCAGTGCTTATTGGGGATCTGCAAGCGATTACAAATGAATTAATGCGTCAATAAACGGTAAATCAAACCGTTACAAGTACCAAAAAATAAATCACACAAATTGAAGTTACCTTGGAATTGTGTAATCACTTTGATGTCCATGACAAAAGCACCTTCATAAAAAACAATGTAAAACTGATTGTAAGATTAACAAACCTGGTATCACCTTTCAACAAACCTGGTATTACCTTTTGTGCTGGTATCAACTATCAACAAACCTGGTATCACCTTTCACATTTCCATCTCTTCAACAATCGTCCGGCAGAGGTTGTTTCTAATCAACAAACTCTATAAAATAATAACAATAAAAAAATAAGCATAAAATCTATATATTCTGCTTAGATTGCTAGAATAATAGTATAAAAGTTGAAATAAAAACAGAGGATCAAGAATAAACAACAAACAAAGGATCTGAATAAACAATAACAAAGGAAAGACAAAATCAAAAGCTACAAACAGAGTTATTCATAAATTTCAGATATATACAATAATAAAAAGATTATTAGAACATACCAGTGTCAACAATTAAGATGTAACACCCCGTGTTTCCGAATGTCAAAGTCAAAGTCAAAGTCCAAGTCAAGTTTGACTTCTTTGACTGTAATTAGTCTATTTTATGTTTTATTATTTGTATTATGTGGAGTAAGTGTTGTTTATCAAAGGAATCAAAGTAATCGAACGTTAATCGACGCGGAACGCTTTACGACTGTGAATAGTAGGAAGTAACAATGCGATAAAGTTAATCAATCAATAATCAAGCTAATCGAATCATCAATCGAACTCGAAACTCGAAGTATGCAAATTTGGTGTTATATTACGTGTGTGATCGGACGGACTGTCCGATCGAGCAGGCTGTCCGATCGGGATGCCTGGCCGATCGGCCAGCCCTTTCCTCTTTGGGAAGCCTATAAATAGGCCTGTCATTGTCATTCTTTCCACTTTTGGAAACCTCTGACCGACCAGCTCGTGTTCTTCACTATTTCTCATATTTCTCTCAATCTCGGTAAGATTTCGTCCTAAATCTTATACGTTTTTTATCTATGCACACTCCTACACCTTTCTATCTTTCAAATCTTGATTTCTAATCGTGAAATCATCAAGATCTAAGTATTCTAGGATGATGTCATCATGATGTTCTTCAAGAACTTCATGTTTCGGCCTCAATCCACCAAGAATCACTTGAATCTAGTCGATTTCCACATAAACAAACTAAGATCTATCACAAATCTGAACATTTACATGGTGTGAAGGATTGAAAGAACGATTTCCAACTTTCTTTCAACTCTTTTACACTCAATGTCTTCAAACCGTTAGAAACGGAGCTTGAACCAACTCACTAAACATTCTAATGGTTGGGTGGTTCAAGATTCAGATTCTATCTACGAGGTTCACCGACTTCGGGTTAAACGTTAAACTACCGTTCCAAAACGTTCACCGGCCGGACTTGGGTGATTCCTGTCCGAGCGGGGTAAACAAGTAAGAACGAGGGTGCCATGGTTCAGCTCGTTGTCAAAGTACCTCGATATAACGTCAAACAATCAGAACAGCCAAGTGTTAGACGAACAGGCCGACCAGGTCAGGATGCTGACCGATCGAACAGGCTGTTCGAACGAACAGCCCAACCGATCGGACATGTCAGCCGATCGACCAGGCCAGCCGATCGGCTAGCACATGGTCCCACACTTTGACAATTTCATGAAGTCTAGTATTGAACGAACTGATGTTCGATCGAACTACGGTTTGGGTTGAATTACTCTTCGGATCATGAGATACTATGCTTCAACACTTAATCGATTTTCCAACTCATTCGACGTATTGGAGTGCCACCCGATCGAACATGTTGTCCGATCAGGTGACATCCCGCTGAGGACTTACTACTGAAGTGTCTAACCGATCGGTTAAGCCGGCCGATCGAACAGGTTGTTCGATCGATTGACCTGAAAGGTAAGAACACTTCAATGTTCTCAAATACTACAACGAAAACTTCAAAAGAACAAGCCATCATACACACTCGAACAGTCCAACCGATCGAGCTTACCGGCCGATCGAACAGGCTGTCTGAACGGATTGTCCAACCGAACGAACAACCCGTTTGATCGAACCTACAGTTCGATCGACCAGGCTGTTCGACCCATCAGCACTTGTCTCGGACAGTCAACCCGCAGTCATTGGTATCGATAGATCCATGTCGATAATTAACATGCTTCGTTTCCTCTGTGTACGTGATGTTATGCGTAAACTATTTCGAACTCTATATGCTATTATCAAACTTGTATGCTCACCTTTACATTTTATGTATTGACTTTATTTTAACGTATGTGACAGGCAATTAGGATGCTTATCTGCTAGGAAGGCGAGCTTAAAATAAGCATCTAGAGTATAGTTGTCTATAGATCTTGCAGATCGAGTCTCTAGAAGCATTTAGACAAATTTTATATTTAAATCTGAGTTGTCGGAACAGAATATTTGACTTGATGTTATCTGTAATAATTTGTTTGCTATTTGAGGTACGGTATGGGACGTATTATATAAATTGAATAGTGATAATAATTGTTATGGAAACTTCTGGACAATCTGTTTCGCTCAGTGACATGCCCTGATGATTCCGCCATCGGTTGGGGTGTGACAGATTGGTATCAGAGCCATAACTATAGGGAATTAGGCTAGACACGACCTAGTCCGGGTCCCTGTCTTAGAGACCTAGACTATAGTTAGGAACCAACAGACCAAGCTTATGTGCTATACCCAGCTATTTCTCACTATCACTGCACTCGAATTTTCAAGTAGGATCAAGCGATTTAGTCAGGATTAGGTGTGAAAACCGCAAACTCTCGACTAAATTGCTCGATCGATGCCGATATTATCAATTTATCAATGATTTCCTCATGATTTTCAATAACAAACGAGGAGAATTATACCAAATCAGGAGTGAAAACCATATTTTGATGAATAATCTCCTCAAATTTTACTAAAACAAGGAAGAAGTTGCTAAGCTAGGGGTGAAACCCTAACCTTGACAACCTGTTCTGATTTTTATTTCATCTCACCAAAGCCTCGACGGACTCCAACGACCTGAACTCACAAGTATGACCTAGGGAATACGTGTTGAATGCCCAAGAATCGAGGCAGCAACGTGAGCCCGAAAGTCGAAAAGTGACGACAAGTCTACTGCGAATATTCGGATCGCTTTGGGTAATCGATGTCTAGTAGCCGCAGAAAATCTATTCCTCGATTTTATGTGTTTCAGTACTGAATTCGCAACTGCCAACTCTGATAACTCGTTGATTTTATGTGCTTTAACTATACTTGTCTCTTACGTGTTTTAATTTTGAGAATTTCTCGATTTTTGCTATCACTTCGATCGACACACACGACTCGCATTGCTATTCTATCTCAATACGCTATCAAGTCGTTGCAATTTTAGACAATATTATGCTATGATTATGCTATACTACTCGACACGCTATACGACTATGCGATACTACTCGATATACTATACGAACGACACGCGAACTTGGAAGGATAGGTTTCTGTATTCTGACTGCATCTGTGATTAAATGGATAGGTGTTATGTGTTTATGTGCTTCTGTGATTCTGTGCTCTATGTGCTTCTGTGATTACGTGAATCTGTGTTTTGTGCCTATGTGTTTATATGATTCATGCCTTATCGTGTTCCTGAGCTTTAGTAAGTAGTGGACGTGTGAGGTGGGATTCGATTTGTTGTGTCTGAGACCCACGACAATGTCTGTTGCATACCATGTCGTCATCTGGACACCGAACCCCTCTTACCCGCCAAGAAAAGAGAGACAAGCGTCTCGCTACGATCATCTCCAAGCTAGTGGCAAAAGCTGTGAGCGAGGTGTACGAAAACGTCAGCAAATCATCTGAGGAGTCACGAACCGATGTTCCTAAAGATGCTAACAAGACCGTCTTCAGCTTCAAACAGTTTAAGGCATGCGGACCAAAAGAGTTTACCAGAGAAGATGGCCCTACCGCCATGTTTCAGTGGTTTGATTCGGTTGAAGTCACTCTGCGCCAAAGCGGCTGTCCTGAAAATCTCCGTACCCTAAATGCAACCGGTGTCTTCCAATCCCGAGCTCTAGACTGGTGGACGGCCGAACGAAACAAACGCGGGAATGATGCAGCTTATGAGCTGACTTGGGAAGAGCTGAAGGCCATCATGATGGACGAATTCTGCCCTCCCCATGAACGCCAAAGGCTGGAGGACGAGTTTTGGAACATCAAGCAGAAGGACGGAGACAACGCTGCTCTAACTGCTCGCTTCAAGCAGCTTAGCATTATCTGTCCCGATCAAGTTAAGACGCCAGACATGGCCATCAAGAAGTATATTCGAGCTCTACCTGATTGTGTTGCCGACTTTGTTCACGCCGCCAAGACATCATCAATTGTGGAGACCTACTTGCTTGCCGCCGAGATCAATGACAAGCGGGTAAAGTCTGGTTTCTGGGATAAGCCATCCAAGTCTTTGCATCAAGTTACTACTGCACCGACTGTCGACTCCACTGCTCAACCCTCCAAGTCATCACACTGAAAGAAGAAGCACAACAACAGCAGCTCCAGCAACAAGAACTGTGCCGTCACAACAGCTGCTGCCCCTCTGCAAGCCGTACCGGCTCAGCAGCAGTCGCATCACCGACCAGCTCCAGTGACCAATGCACCGCCAGCAAAGCGTGCTTACACAGGTCCCCACCCGCTCTGCCCGACATGCTCATATCATCATCCGGTGGGAATCGCCTTTCGTTTCTGCGCCCACTGCAACCTCTACGGTCATTTCACTGTGAACTGTCGCTACGGTCCCCGAAACACCGCAGCCCCTGCCGACGCTCATCAAGCTCTACTCCCAGCCCCTCAAGGCCAACCCGCAGCTCAAGCACCTGCGGTCAATGCTCGAGTCTGCTTTGCATGTGGTGATCCTAACCACTTTGCAAACATGTGCCCGAACAGGGTGGTGAAACAAGAGCCCCAACAGCAGCAGCAGCAGCCTCAGCAGCAGCAGCAAGCAGCCCGTGCTAGAACCTTCAACATCAATGCCCTTCAAGCCCAGGCTGACAACAACGTGGTTAATGGTAGGTTCCTTGTGAATGTTATTTATGCATCGTGATTGTTTGATACTGGAGCCGATAACTGCTTTGTGTCGTTTGAATTCGAGAAGCTCCTTAGTCGTAAGCGCTCTTATCTCCCCTCGTCATTCGAAGTCAAAGTCGCTACTGGAAGAACTGTCGTCGTTAACTCTGTTCTCCGTGATTGTACCCAAGAGCTCAACAATCACATCTTCCCTATCGACCTCATTCCCATGCAACTCAGAAGCTTTGATATCATAGTAGGCATGGACTTTCTTCGCGAAAACCATGCTGAAGTTGTGTGCTTTGATAAAATGATTCGATTCTCGCTCGCGAATGGTGATCTACTATGTGTATACAGTGAAACAGCTTCGAAAGGTCTCAAACTCATTTCATGCATCCAAGCTAACAAGTATCTCTACAAGGAATACAGAGCTTTCTTTGCCAACATTGTAGTAGCGGAGAAGGAAAAGAAAAGGAAGGCCGAAGTCAAAGACGTTCCAGTGGTCCGAGAATTTCCTTAGGTATTCCCTGGTGATCTTCCTGGACTACCGCCAAGTCGTGATATCGACTTTCGTATCGACCTTATTCCTGGAGCTAACCCCGTTGCCAAAGCCCCTTATCGACTCGCTCCATCCGGAATGCGGGAACTTTCGAACCAACTCCAGGAGTTACTTGAAAAAGGCTTTATTCGCCCGAGCACCTCACCTTGGGGCGCACCAGTCCTTTTCATTAAAAAGAAGGATGGGTCGTTCAGGATGTGCATCGATTATCGGGAGTTGAATAAGTTAACCATCAAGAACCGTTACCCTCTACCTCGAATCGATGACTTATTTGATCAGTTGCAAGGTGCCAACTGTTTCTCGAAGATCGATCTACGTTCAGATTATCATCAATTGCGCATTCAAGAGGAAGACATCCCCAAAACCGCTTTTCGTACTCGATACGGCCACTATGAATTCGTTGTTATGCCTTTCGGTTTAACTAACACACCCGCGGTTTTCATGGATCTGATGAATCGCGTGTGTAAGCCATTTCTAGACCGTTTCGTCATCGTGTTCATCGACGATGTCTTGATCTATTCCAAATCAAAAGCCGAACACGCGCAACATCTACGTTTGGTTCTCGAGTTACTCCAGGGGAATCAACTCTACGCCAAGTTCTCCAAGTGTGAATTCTGGCTAGAGGAGGTCCAATTTCTGGGTCACATCGTTAATAGTCAAGGTATTCACGTTGATCCCGCGAAGATTGAAGCAGTTAAGAGCTGGATTACGCCTAAGAACCCGTCCAAAGTTCGTTCTTTTCTCGGATTAGCGGGCTATTATCGACGATTTATCGAAGGATTCTCTAAGATCGTTGTGCTGCTTACTGCCCTTACTCATAAAGACAAGCCTTTTGTTTGGGGAACTGAACAAGAGTCTGCTTTCCAAGCCCTCAAGCATATGCTTTGCAATGCTCCTATTCTCACGTTGCCCGACGGAAACAACGATTTTATTGTCTATTGTGATGCTTCCAACCTTGGTATTGGCTATGTTCTCATGCAACGGGACAAGGTTATAGCTTACGCATCTCGTCAGCTCAAAATCCACGAGAAGAACTATACAACCCATGATCTCGAGCTAGGCGCAGTTGTTTTTGCATTGAAGATTTGGAGACACTACCTGTATGGTACCAAGTGTACGATCTTCACCGATCACAGGAGTTTACAACACATCTTCAACCAGAAAGAACTTAACATGCGTCAACACCGATGGGTAGAACTTCTTAACGATTACGACTGTGAGATTCGTTACCACCCAGGCAAAGCAAATGTTGTTGCCAACACGCTCAGCAGACGGAGTTATTTGCTAAGTATTCGCAATACCCAAGCCCAGCATGATCTCGAAACCCTCATCCGCGAAGCCCAGCATGCTTGTTTTAATGAACGCACTTTGAAGAAAGAGAGGATCTATCACGATGGAGCTTAGCTGGTGAGCAAAGCAAATGGGATCTTCTATTATCTGGATCGAATTTGGATCCCCAAGCGGACCGACTTGCGAAAGATCATAATGGACGAAGCCCACAAATCCCGGTATTCTATTCATCCCGGTGCCGATAAAATGTACCAGGATCTTCGCTACAAGAACTGGTGGCCGGGCATGAAACGGGATATTGCTCTTTATGTTGGAAGTTGCCTGACTTGTGCGAGAGTTAAGGCTGAACATCAATGACCTTCTGGCTTACTCGAACAACCTCCAATCCCCATATGGAAGTGGGAGAGTATAGCTGTGGATTTCATAACCAAACTTCCGCCCACGCCCTCAGGTCACCACAGCATTTGGGTTATAGTTGATCGTCTGACCAAATCAGCCCACTTTTTGCCAATACGGGAAGACTACAAGGTAGAACAACAAGCCCGAATCTACACCGACTAGATCATTTGTAATCATGGTACGCCTCGTGACATCATTTCGGACCGTGATGCTCAGTTTACTTCGCGATTGTGGGAAACGTTTCAAGCAGCTCTTGGTACGACGCTTAACCTGAGTACTGCATTCCATCCTCAAACCGACAGACAGACTGAAAGAACGATCCATACTCTTGAAGACATGCTTCGCGCGTGTGTCATAGACTTCGGTGGTAGTTGGAAAAAATACCTGCCGTTAGTCGAATTCTCGTACAACAACAGATATCATGCCAGCATCCAAATGGCACCATTCGAGGCTTTATATGGAAGAAGATGTCGATCGCCTATTGTGTGGCACGAGATCGGTCACTCGCAATTAACCGGTCCCGGGTTACTGCAAGAAACGACTGACAAAATCCTCCAGATTCGAGACAATTTGTCGAAAGCCAGGGATAGACAGAAAAGTTACGCCGATAGAAGACGCAAGCCCCTTGATAGAAGACGCAAGCCCCTTGATAGAAGACGCAAGCCCCTTGGACCGCCAAACCAAGCAACTCAGACGCTCACGCATCCCTATCGTGAAAGTCCGATAGGAAGGCAAACGAGGCATGGAGTTTACTTGGGAACTCGAAAGCGACATGAAGGCTAAGTACCCGCAGTTGTTTAAATGAAGACCTGAAGCAAGAAATTGGTAAAAACCATTCACGGTGCTGTGCAGCTTCGAGCCTAATTTCGGGACGAAATTCCCTAAACAAGGGGAGGCTGTAACACCCCGTGTTTCCGAATGTCAAAGTCAAAGTCAAAGTCAAAGTCCAAGTCAAGTTTGATTTATTTGACTGTAATTAGTCTATTTTATGTTTTATTATTTGTATTATGTGGGGTAAGTGTTGTTTATCAAAGGAATCGAAGTAATCGAACGTTAATCGACGCGAAACGCTTTACGACTGTGAATAGTAGGAAGTAACAATGCGATAAAGTTAATGAATCAATAATCAAGCTAATCGAATCATCAATCGAACTCGAAACTCGAACTATGCGAATTTGGTGTTATATTACGTGTGTGTGTGCCTTACGTGTTACTGTGCGTGTTTACTTTATGTTATGTGTGGTGATCCATCGAAACGAAACTCGAAACTCAATTGAACTCAATCAAAATCGAATTATTATGAATAGAAGCGAAGGGATATTGTGAAATATAGATGCTTGTATGTAGATATTGATATAGTGGTTGGGACTAAAAGTAATTTGAATATGAAACTCTATCGTATTCGTATCGTCCTCAATGGAAATCGAAATATCAGAAATCGTCACACCGAACGCTCAAAACAGGCTGTGGATCGATCAGGCTCCTAGCCGATCGAACAGCCCAGCCGATCGGACGGACTGTCTGATTGAGCAGGCTGTCCGATCGGGATGCCTGGCCGATCGGCCAGCCCTTACCTCTTTGGGAGGCCTATAAATAGGCCTGTCATTGTCATTCTTTCCACTTTTGGAAACCTCTGACCGACCAGCTCGTGTTCTTCACTATTTCTCATATTTCTCTCAATCTCGGTAAGATTTCGTCCTAAATCTTGTACGTTTTTTATCTATGCACACTCCTACACCTTTCTATCTTTCAAATCTTGATTTCTAACCGTGAAATCATCAAGATCTAAGTATTCTAGGATGATCTCATCATGATGTTCTTCAAGAACTTCATGTTTCGGCCTCAATCCACCAAGAATCACTTGAATCTAGTCGATTTCCACATAAACAAACTAAGATCTATCACAGATCTGAACATTTACATGGTGTGAAGGATTGAAAGAATGATTTCAAACTTTCTTTCAACTCTTTTACACTCAATGCCTTCAAACCGTTAGAAACGGAGCTTGAACCAACTCACTAAACATTCTAATGGTTGGGTGGTTCAAGATTCGGATTCTATCTACGAGGTTCACCGACTTCGGGTTAAACGTTAAACTACCATTCCAAAACGTTCACCGGCCGGACTTGGGTGATTCCTGTCCGAGCAGGGTAAACAAGTAAGAACGAGGGTGCCGTGGTTCTGCCCGTTGTCAAAGTACCTCGTTATAACGTCAAACAATCAGAACAGCCAAGTGTTAGACGAACAGGCCGACCAGGTCAGGATGCTAACCGATCGAACAGGCTGTTCGAACGAACAGCCCAACCGATCGGACATGTCAGCCGATCGACCAGGCCAGCCGATCGGCTAGCACATGGTCCCACACTTTGACAATTTCATGAAGTCTAGTATTGAACGAAGTGTTGTTCGATCGAACTACGGTTTGGGTTGAATTACTCTTCGGATTATGAGATACTATACTTCAACACTTAATCGATTTTCCAACTCGTTCGACGTATTGGAGTGCCACCCGATCGAACATGCTTTCCGATCAGGTGACATCCTACTGAGGACTTACCACTGAAGTGTCTAACCGATCGGTTAAGCCGGCCGATCGAACAGGCTGTTCGATCGATCGACCTGAAAGGTAAGAACACTTCAATGTTCTCAAATACTACAACGAAAACTTCAAAAGAACAAGCCATCATACACAAACACATCCTACTCAAAGGAAGAAACAATCCACTCAAACAGTCCAACCGATCGAGCCTACCGACCGATCGAACAGGTTGTCCGAACGGATTGTCCAACTGAACGAACAACCTGTTCGATCGAACCTACAGTTCGATCGACCAGGCTGTTCGACCCATCAGCACTTGTTTCCATTTAACGCGTTACTCATCGTTATGCTATCGAACTATTCAGGCTAACCCTACTCCCAAGCGCTCCCTTCAATCCATCAATCAATCGCTGTGAGTATACTCGAACCCTTTTTACTTTAGCACTTTTGGGTGTTACATACGTTACTTATCTAAATCACAATCGAACACACTACTCAATTATTTAAACGCTAACCGTTCTGCATGTATTACGTGACTCAATGAATGCTTGTTGTTATGTTTACACGTAGAATGTTGTCTACCTGCCTTAACGACGTAGTACTATAGTTTGGACTCAGCACCCGTTCACACGGGGGTTGTTAAGGACAATTACTTGCATACGGTGGTAATCATGTAGTGCGAACTGTCTCGGACAGTCAACCCGCAGTCATTGGTATCGATAGATCCATGTCGATAATTAACATGCTTCGTTTTCCTCTGTGTACGTGCTGGTTATGCGTAAACTATTTCGAACTCTATATGCTATTATCAAACTTGTATGCTCACCTTTACATTTTATGTATTGACTTTATTTTAACGTATGTGACAGGCAATTAGGATGCTTATCTGCTAGGAAGGCGAGCTTAAAATAAGCGCCTAGAGTATAGTTGTCTGTAGATCTTGCAGAATGAGTCTCTAGAAGCATTTAAACAAATTTTTTATTTAAATCTGAGTTGTCGGAACAGAATGTTTGACTTGAGGTTATCTATAATAATTTGTTTGCTATTTGAGGTACGGTATGGGACGTATTAGATAAATTGAATAGTGATAATAATTGTTATGGAAACTTCTGGACAATCTGTTTCGCTCAGTGCCATGCCCCGATGATTCCGCCATCGGTTGGGTGTGACATAAGAGGAGTTGTACAAAAGGGTTCATCGAGTAAGATAAGAAACCTTAGGAGATCTGCTTCTTCTGAGGGTACAAAAGGGTTCATCGAGTAAGATAAGAAACCTTAGGAGATCTGCTTCTTCTGAGGGTACAAAAGGGTTCATTGTTTTCAGTATGAGAAAATATATAAAACGAAATAAAAGTTCTGAATGAAAAAACAGATCTTACATGATTATTCTCTTCTTCAACCACTCGACGGTGCATGATTTAGGGTTTCAAATGCAGATGTATCCAATAGAAGTAACCTCTGCCGTACGATGTTGAGGTGATGAAAATGGGAAGGAGAAGGATGAACATCAGAGAGAAAGAGGATCTGAACATCGATCGGAATAGAGCAGAGCAGAAGGAGAGAGAAAGTGGGAAGCCCTAAATCAGTAAATGAAGGAGGATATAAATAGAAGAGGGCAGTGGTACTGTTGGGCGGGAAAAGAGAACTGAGGATGCCCTAATTAAGTGACACGTGACCCAAATAACTTTCATTTATTATATATAACAGATAAGTTATAAGGATGTGTGGAAAAGCTGAGCCAAACACCCCCTAGATCTAGCGATTGATGAAGACTGTGACGATTGTAGCTCAGTGGTGGCATTCTTTGACGTGACACCCGGAAAGAACAGGGTTTTCACTTCTTTAGGCTGAGAAATAGATGATGATGATGATGATGATGATGATGATGATGATGATGATGATGATGATGATGATGATGATGATGATGATGATGATGATTGGAAGATGAAATAGGAGGGAGGCTTCACTTTAGGGTTTTGTTTGGGTGAGCAGTTACTGGGTATTTGTTATTTATGAGATTTTACTGGGTATGATTGATTGATTTGAGTGGGCAGTTACTTTGGGGTTAGATGGTAGGTTGGGTGAAGGGGGAAAACAACGGATGTGAATTTTTATTAAACACATTGTATCTTCTTTTTGGTGTGTGTACCTCTTAATAAAAATAAGAGTTAAAACGTCATTTTAGTCCTTGTGGTTTGAGTCATTTTGTCAGTTTAATTCAAAGGTTTCATTTTTAGCCTATGGGTCCAAAAAGGTTTTACTGTTTTAGTCCACTAGATTAACTTCGTTCATTATTTATGTTAACGAGAAAAGCAATTCGGTATTTATATGGTCGAATTGACATTCTAGTTAACAGAATTACATATAAACTGACCAAATTGCCCTTCTCGTTAACAAAAAAATGGATAAAGTTAACCCAGTGGACTCAAATGGCGACGATGAAACATTTTTGAACCCACAGGCGAAAATTGAAACCTTTTTGAACCCATGACTCAAATGGTCCAATGAATTAAGCAAAAGGATCAAACAATAATAAGAACCACGATCAGGCGTGTTGAAAGTCATCCGAATTACATTCAGATGTATGAAAACAGCCAAAATCGCTTCATTATAAAATCTTAAATTACCATAAAAACGAAGATATGCAATATTTGGCCATTTTTATAAGAATAATGGATAATCCTTTTTAAGAGTCCGGTTTGAATTTTAAAGAAAACTAGTGGAGAAACCCTGAGCGTTGTGCCTGGTGGTGACGCATTCGATTGGCATTTGTTCGGTTCATTACAATCCGATCATATTTAGGAACAAGGTATCACATAATACTCTATTACAAAATTTTAGAACCTGCATAAGGTCATGGGTCAAATGAGCATCCTTGCTATGAATTGAATTGAAGACTCAAATAATAAGATGTGTGTATCATGATGATATACCCTTGCTAGAGGTGGTAAAAGTGGCATGTTGAGTCATGGATCAAATGAGCATTTTTTTGGTAAGAAACTCAACAGGTTGAATTGGGGATGTATGTATTAAAACAATTTCGCTTGCAACCGTTAAATAGTCGATGCGCCAAAATAGCCGACTCTAATCTAGTGATGGCTAATGGGTCTAAAATAACCAACTCAATCCAGTAATCCTGTCCTTTTATTCATTTTCAAAAGTCTTAAAGACAACAATTTCAACCATATTATGTAAAAGTTGATCTCGTGTTAAGATTTATTGTTAACGGGTTAAATATATACAGTTAAATAAACTTATCCTTGCATGTTTTGACCCATTAAATAACCCAACCTAAACATTTCGCCTTGCATGTTTTGACCCGTTACATAACCAATATATATTTTCCGCTAATTTTATAGTAGAATAAGTGGGATACCTGTAATATATCCAATAGTATAATGATCTGCAGATGTGAACACATTAAAAACTAATAGCTTCAATGAGCATCTGTATATGACATTATCCAAAACATCCCTAAACCATGGTTATCATTGCCTATTGCAATACCAGTACCATTGAAATTCAAGACGAAATAAAATGAATAGGATCAATATCAAATATCATACCATCCATTTTCACTACCATCAGACTACAAACAACAGTTTAAGATCAATACCAAATCATGCCACAACTGAGGGTCGGTGTCGCTGCACTCACGGATGAGAATGGGCAACCTGGGGTTTGCTTTCTTCGGTTCCTTGTAATTCTTCTGAACAAAAGCCCTAATGAATTTAGTGTTAGAGTTCAAATTAGGGCACATAATCCGAGATGCAATTGTAAACCATACCTGGTGGAAAGGAAAAGAACGAGGGCGGGAGAAGATGAGATGGGCGGGAGAAGAGATGATATGGGCGGGAGTGGTGAGATGGTTAAAGATGAGTGGACTTTTCATACATGAAAAGTTACTGTACATTCTTTTTAGAATTTAGGGTTAGAAAAATGAAATAGGGGATAGGATGGAGTGAATATTTAGAATATTTTTTAAAATTTTAGAGGTAAGGGTTGAGATGGTGGATTGGATGGGCCCTATTCATCAATCCATTATGTTTGCTTATTGATTTGGGCCAAGTCATTAATCCATTACAGACTAAAATAGTTGGGCTTTTGAATTTGATTGACAAAAACGGTTGAGCTTCAAAACAATTCTACTTCTATAGTTGGGCTTTAACATTTTTCGATTTGGGCTCAGAGCGATCGCCCACCCGGCACTTACTCTAGGCCGACCCTGTTTGGGTTTAAATTTGATTGCTTGCTCTGAGCCGCCGTCAACCCCCTTCACCAAGCGGTAAACCCATTCAAGTGGGGAAGAGTCACCCACCGTACAAGGGAAAAAAAGAGGTAGGGGTTAATGATGGGTCCCACTCTCTTCTAATCACTCAACACTTTTATCTTTCTTTTTAAGAAAAAAATGTGTTTAGACCGTGGGGTATGGTGGGGCGGGGGTTTGGGGCATGGGTTGACACGTGGCTTGGGGGGCTTCGCTGGGCTGACCCACATTGAAGACGGTATGGTGGGGCGGGGGTTTGGGGCGGGGGTTGGGTGGGCTTCGCTGGGCTGACCCAAACTGAATATTTGAATATTTTTTAAAACAACAAATTTAATTTTTTTTAATATTTTTAAATAAAGAAAATTACATAAAAAAATTCCTAACGCTTATATTTGTTCTTTATCTCTTCTCTCATCTCCAAGATTAGTTGCAACTCGTCACCCTCTAGGTGATCAATGGGTTGGGATAGAAATTTCAAATCATCCCGTTTTTGTTTCAGGGCATCTCTAGCATCTTTGCTATTTCAAAGTTCGGCCCTTTGTTGTTGGAATACGTTGAATGTATCTAACTTGCATGTAATGTCATCCAACTGATCGCTGTATATTCCCCTACGCGAGCCCGAACTCCCAGCTGAAGGCGATGCCGTACCCAGTCTTGATTTTTGAGCGCGCCTTTTTGCGGCATCTCTTCCATATTCAGGCCGGTTTGGCGAATCATCCAAAAGGTCCTCAAACTCTTGATCTCGTGCATCAGATTGGGTTTGGGATGAGGCCCTTGACCTTTTGGAAGACGTGTTCGTTTCGCTACCACTGGGGATATCGCCCACTTTGGATGGAACTTACAAATCTCCCAACAATGCATGAAACGGAAGTCGCTCCTCACATTTGTTTTGAATGTAACCAATGCATTTGTCACAATGTCGGCTTCGGTTTCACCACTTTTTGGGTTTTTCTTTGCTTTATTTAAAAACCACTAAATTTTGTAAGTTGGCCACTTATCTCGCTCCACTTCGAGGATAAGTTATCGTTTTCACGATAAGCCTCGCTTCCCATTTCTTCATGGAATGTTTTACTAACCGCTTCCCACAAATGGGTTCGATGTTGAGAATTTCCTATTTTAATAAAAACAAAATTTAATATATTACAAAGTTATATAAAAAATAACCATAAATATTAAAATAAGGGCTACAAAATATTTAAGAATACCTAAAGTTGGATGTAGAGATTGTTGAAACCAAGCCCTCGCCAATGCAAGTTCTTCATTAACGACCCATTTTTGTTGTTTTCGTTAAACGGTTTCAAGTGCTTTCTCCACCTCGGTTTTTTTCTTATGACTTCTCTTTTTGGGAACTATTGAGGCGGAAGGACCATCGTTGGGTGGTTGAGTTTCGGGGAAGGTTTCGGTTTGGAAAAGGTTGATGGAGGTTGGCGAAAGGTTGATGGGCGTTTGTGGAAACGGGCTAGGTATAGAATCGTCAGTGTGTGGGAAGTTAGTAAACAAACGATTCCCGATATACGATGCATAACTCGCTTCAGGGGCATAGGGGAGTGTATTAAAAATGGACGAGGCATTGGACGATTGGGTGGTAGGCTAGGATTATTTTCTTGGAATGCAAACGGGTTGTTCGGGTCATAACCACGATTATGAGGATGCAGTTTTTCGTTTTGTAGAAGGAGAATTGAAGATGATTATAGAAGATGTGGAGTGTATTGTGGTTGAATGTGGTAAAAATAGGAATTGAAGTGTGATATTTATAGTGAAAAAATTAATTTTTTTAACATGGTCGTTGGCCAACGGCTAGTTTGGTTTGGCCATTGAGAGCCCGCCATGTCACCTTGCTAGACCCGCCCCATGCCCGGCTTCAAACTCCCGCCCCTTGGGCCACGCCCCAACCCAAGCCCACCTGGGGTGGTGGCTTGGGCGTTTTCCCCCAACCCACGCCCCAACCCAAGCCCCCATACCCCATAGTCTTATGTATCACTCTTTACATTTGAGTTCAAAATAGGGGGTAAAGAGGGGAGTTGACATAGCAAAGTATAGGGGTGTTCAAAAAACTCGTGGCTCGCAGCTCGCTCGAAAAAAGCTCGAAGAAAGCTCGGCTCGAAATTGGCTCGGTTGTAAACGAGCCAGCTTGACTCGGCTCGGTTTGTAAACGAGCCGAGCTCGAGCTTGGCCTGGCTCGGCTCGTGAGCTCGTGAGCTAGCTCGATAAGGTTTACATCCTTATTTTTTGTCCCACATCGCTTAGAAAACAAAAAACTAAGGGAGTATTTCCCCTGTAAAAGAAAGTAAAAGACAATGTAGAAAGTGAATTAACTATCTCTACTTGCATATTTAGCCATATGGTTAGATTAAATGACAATTATGGCCCTTAGGCTATGATGATATTCATTTTGAAGGCTTTTTAAGTTTAAATTTTGCGGTTCTTTGTTAGTTCGAGCTAGATCGAGCCGAGCCGAGCTAGCTCGAATTCTAATCGAGCCGAGCTCGAGCCTCAAATCTCAGCTCGATTTGAAATTCGAGCTCGAGCTGAGCTCGAGCTAGGTCTAGCTCGGCTCGACTCTGCTGGTTTACAGCCCTAGCAAAGTACGATTAAATAGGGTAGAAAGGGGGCTACACCCCTCGAGTGAAACACCCCCTTACATCCTTAGAAATTTGTTTGTTTTTTTTTAAACATCCCCATTCAAGCCCGTTCCACCCTGTTTTTTTACACACCTGCTAATGTTTACTTGTTTGTTTTTTACATTCAAGCCCATTCCACCATGCTTTTTTACACACCTGCTAATGTGGCTGTCACATGACGCTTCATGCTCTTTCTTCAAGCCTCTCCGCATCAATGTTGCAGAAATCGGCCTAGGCGGTAATTGGAGGTCCATCGCCCAGAAATAGCCAAATCGGTCAAACTCGTAAAAATCGGTCAAAAATCGCTTTAAATCGGGCATAGTCGATTAAGTATGAGGTCAAAATTGGATCAAAATGAGTTGAAATCGGAACAGTACAGTCAAATTAGAACGAGTTCTTACCTTGACTAGAACCTAAATCTGATCTGCACTTGTCTCCAATGTGCAAAATCGAACAATATTGAAGAATTAATCAACCAGAAGAAGCGAAATTGGTTATAGAGTATGTGTTTTCTTGTTGGTTCTGATGAAAACGATGGAGATGAGGAAGCGGCGGCTTACGGAGAACGTGGGTGGATATTAGGTATTTAGGTTGTATTAAGTTTGGGTATTTTGATATTTAGCCCCCTCTATCTTTCACTAGTTTACATATGGTTCCTAAACTTGTAAAATTATATATAAAAGTATAAAATTAACTACATATTTATTAAAAACATGTAAAATTATATATAAAAGTCCAATCCGATTAATCCCTAGACAGTTTGTAAAATTATATATAAAAGTATAAAATTAACTACATATTTATTAAAAAAATGTAAAATTATATATAAAAGTCCAATCCGATTAATCCCTAGACAGTACCTCACCGCCCAACTAGCGTCTAACGCCTTCTACAACATTGCTTCGCATCGAATAGTCTAGGAGCAAAACTTCAGCTATTTTTTAGAAGCATGATGATGACAAAAGTAACCACTCATTAAAGAAAAAATTGTCGCCAACAAAATTTTCTTCCAACATGATTTTAAGCATACCCAAGATATTACAAGATCATACACTAAATAGGAAAACTCTGTAGTTTAATAGCTATAAATATTTATATCAATTTTCATTAAAACGCCAACAAATTACAAACAAGTGGAAGTTGCGCCGCAACCCCCTTTTTGAATTGCAAAACCAATCCTGCTAAAGACGAAACGACCCTTAAAGGTTGAGAGATTACTATTCACAACCCGTTGAACCCTGTTTAGGAATTCCACAGCCTCTGGAGCTAGGGAACCAAATATAGCAAATTATAAATAGGGCGACTTTGTAGAATAGTAACCAAACCAACCAACCTGCTTAGCTCAGAATTTCCATCACAACGAAGTAGACAGTGAACACCAAAGGTTAAGACTAATCTGGCTGCTTTTGCATACAAAGTATTTCAAAATTAAAAAAGAGCCGAACCATAGAAATCACAGATTCCACAATCAAAACAAAGATTATAATATAACATTCTGAAAAGTAAAAATCACTAAAATTAAAGAGAAAATTGTACTAGAACACAAAGACAATGATCGATGTTGTCATCAATGAAAAGATGCATAAATTCCTAAAACTCATAGCAGAATTGTTGAGAAAAACATCTGGTCACCAGCAACAACCACCTCCTTTCTTCTTGTTCTACTGCAACATTGGTAAAATACATCAATTATTCAGCCCTAAATCACAATATTTATACTACAAAATATTAATACATTTACCTTACCGTTTTGTGTAAATTTTATAAAAGACAGGTAACTTGTAACATCAACATTGTCCGAAGCATGTCTACCACACACAAAGGCCGTTTTACTTTAAACCAAAATTAAGTTGAAAACTACCTTATAAACTCATATCTATCGACTTGGATAAGACACATTAAAAAATCATGTAACCATAAAAACACAAGTTTTTTTCTCTCCGGTAACCCTATTTACACCTCTATTAATCAGGCCCCTAATAAACTTACATAAAATGAAGCAATCTAGTATACTTTTTCTTAGTTTTTTTAGCCCAAACCACTAATACAATAAACAAAAACGACACGTGAAGGTGATTAAAAGTTTAAACCATGGTTGTAAAAATCCTGACTAGTCTCCGATTAATCGGAGGTTCAACGATTAATGGCCGATTAATAGCTAGGCAGTCAATGGCGGTCCTATTTTGGCCAGGCGTCGGCCAAATTTTGACCAAATCTTATAAATTTCCTTCCAATTACTTAAAAAAAAATGGGTCTATGAGGGGGGGTTAAAACATGTCTACTTTAAAAAACTACATATAAAAATGTGTGTGTACATATGTAACTAAAAATTACATATAAAAATCTCAATCCGATTAATTTCGATTAATCCCGATTAATCGGTAGTCGGTACCCCATGGCCCGACTAGCGCCTAGCGATTCTTACAACACGGGTTTAAACATATTTCATACTACAAAAATCATGTTGACAGTACTATATGTGTTCAATGTGACAAGTGACAACAAGAAGCACAAAATATAATAACAAAAACTCTTCACACAAACTAAAATTGCAATCACTATACATTAAAAATCAATGCAAACAAACCAGCTTATAAAACCAAACAGCATTATCCTATAATTATTTAACAAGAAAATTCTACAAAACAATAAAGTATAAACAGTAGAAAGATTGTAATAATACCTTAAATGTTGCTTGGATACATGAACACTCTAACCCTAGATCCCTGCAAAACAGAAAAAAAAATAACAAAACTTGAGTCAAAATCTAAACACAAAAAGTCAAACAC
Organism: Helianthus annuus; assembly: GCF_002127325.2. NCBI lineage: Eukaryota > Viridiplantae > Streptophyta > Magnoliopsida > Asterales > Asteraceae > Helianthus > Helianthus annuus. The sequence goes on along the minus strand of NC_035441.2, from coordinate 100,816,367 downwards.
AAAACAAAACAATCTCTAAACTTTTACTACCATAGATTTAGGTGGAAGATTGGACTTAAACTTAGCACGAACAACACCAGTATTCCCATGAGGCCTGGTAACTTTCCCCCAAATGCACCTGTAATGCGATCCATTCTTCTTCACCTTAGCCTTGTAGATGTACGCCATACGTTTCCCTTGGTACCATGACACCTCCTCCTTCGTGTTCACTCCCTCAATCTGTATCAATGATGTGTTCGGATACTGGTTCGATTTTGACCTAATTAATGATCATATTTGCAACTATTAGTAACCGATCGGTTTCAATTGTTGAAATTGAATGGAAAAATGAATTGATGATAGTAAAATGAACCTTTTGTAGCCGAGAATTGTTCCTCGAGTGTACAATCTGACGCGTTCACCTTGGCGGCCCTTCACCATTTTCGATTTTCCTGTAGGATTCGTGAACACTGCGCCGATGAGAAAGTGTAAACCCTAGATGACAACTGCAGAATGTTGGTTTATATCTGTCAAGGTTAAATGGGCCTGGATTTAGGGTTTTGTATGGTAAGTTATGGGCCGATAATATTATTACTCGAATAATGTGTTAGGTCTGGATTCAGAATTGGTTTGTTAAATTTATACAAGGTTTTGTGACTTGTTTCAACTCTGTTGATGTGGTTTTGAGTAGGAGTGTGAATTTCTGACATGATTTGAAAACAGGACACGAATCTAACATGAAATTTATGGATTTAGGTTTAGTCTAAATGGGTTCGTGGCAACCTGGTTGGGTTGGTGGGTTGACCAGTTTAACCCATTTATATTAAATGACTAGCTTATGACCCGTGTAACACACGGGATTGTTTTAGTCCATTAGATAAAATTTTAAATCAAATAAATCGTAAGTATATAATGTTTTAAAAGATAGAAAATAAGAAATGTCAATGATGAACATTTTAAATTTGCTAATTGAAATGTCAAATGATATGAACATTTTAAATTTGCTAACAGCGTATGCTAATCGATAATGAAATTAGACCATGATATCAATCTTTCAATGAAAACAATCATAATTACGTAGTGCTTTAAGTTTTATTCATTAATTGATTGCGGTTGCGATTCATTTATTACATGCCAAAAAATATGAATAAAAAATACATATTTAATATTAAACCAACAAATACTAATGAATGAAACGAAAACACTATAATAAACCAACAAAACTTGAAAAGTACATAATGCTTTAAACAAAATTTTAGTCCACAACTTAAAGTCTTACATACAATAAAACATACAAACAAATAAACACTGATATGTGTTATTACTCATGTTCAATATAACATCTTTCGTGTTCATGTGAGCAAGAAGAGAGGAAGACACAAAGGATGTGTCAAACACAGTTCAGATGATACAGGTTCAGGTAATAAGAAGAAACCCTCTGTTGAAGAAGCAACCAGTGATAGTGTTTTGGTGGAAAACATGGAGGGGTCGGTGACATTGTCGAGGGTTGTCAGGAAATGCTACGTGGTTGCACCAAAACACGTCACCGACCCCGTAGCATTTCCTGACAACCCTCGACAATGTCACCGACCCCTCAATGTTTTCCACCAAAACACTATCATTGGTTGCTTCTTCAACAGATGGTTTCTTCTTATTACCTGAACCTGTATCATCTGAACTGTGTTTGACACATCCTTTGTGTCTTCCTCTCTTCTTGCTCACATCCTTTGTGCCTTCCTCTCTTCTTGCTCAACTGAGATGTAAACGGAAAATATAACTTTACTCATAAGAATCAGATTTATATTGACACGTAATTAGCAACGGAAAATCAATACCTGAGATTGATAACAGATGTATCCTCGCAACATATCTTCTTGCTTTGTTTATGGTTTGCTGTCATTAGGTGCATTAATGATTATATATTAGTTGTTCATACTTTCTTAAGTATAATTATAAGCTTATTAACGAATGAGACCATATTAATTTAAAATTTAACCTTATGGTAACAAAGAGGCAATCTTCGTATATTCTGAAAGATAAGGCACCCTTGAACATGGGTCATCGGCCAACTCAAATACTAAAAAAAAGGTTATATCCCTGCATGAAAAAAAATTGATAAATTTAGGGAAAATGGGTTTGAAAGATGATAACCCAACAGTGGAGGATCTCATTCTACAACTCCAATAAATGCAGGGGTGTTTTCAAATAATGGTTCCTAGAACTTTAAAGACCGACAAATCACGACAAATGTCCACAGTGCTGCTTCTTTGGACATTTGTAGGTCTTCAAACATCTAGGAAGCATTATTTGAAAAACACCCCTGAATTTACCGAAGTTGTAGAATGATAACCTCAACTATTAGGTTATCATCTTTCAAGCACATTTTGCCAAAATTTAACAATTTTGTTTTTCATACCTCTCAAAGCCACCTATCAAACTCCAATGAGATCGAGACAACTTGAAGCAACAAACAGACCAAGAACATCTCCACGGATGGTAAAAGTACCTTAACTTCTGAGTGAACAACAATCGAGAATTGGGAGTAACCACCCTGATCTGTAGACCTTAACATCTTCTCGGTCACTCCGTATGAATGGCAAAGATGATTCAACCAAATTGGCAGACTAAACTACAAAACATAAAACGTAACAAATTAATATAATGTTTCATATATCCAAGGCATCTATTATTCAAGAAACAACTTACATAGTTGCCTTAAAACCATGATCTTTTGAATTCTACCTTAAAATGCAATTTGCAATAAAAACTCAGCCCTTATCACATCTGCAATTGGTCCTAAACATATCAATTACATTCAACTTGACTGGAAACATAAAATATAAAACAAACAAAACATGAGATTTCACTTGTATATATATGGCACCAGATTTTCACTGATTAAAGAATCTCAACATCAGCTAACAACAACGAACCAATTTACAAACATCTTAATAGCAAAACATAATTCAGATTATTAACTTCTGAAAGCACTAGCCGGTTTTTCATGAAAAATTTATGTCCAGTCTGTGTAATGTGGTGTCAATTGTACTGTTATTCCGCTTCTACGCTATATTAACACATTAAAATCTAAAACATAAAAGCAAACAAAATGTTCCAAAAAAATAACAAAACAAAAATACTTAGTTATATGCTACCAACCTTGAAGTGTTGCACCCGCAACCTCCACATGTGTACACCGGTTTGTTGCTTATCAAAGTAACCGTCATCGTAATCAGCAAATTGCTATTATCATCAAAACACGTTTAAGAGAAAAGTAAACTGAATGAAAAACAAACAAACAACATTGAATCTATAAACATCATCTAGATTGCCTTCATTGAATCTATAAACATCTACAACAAAACAAAAATTATCACCACAAACAAAACAAACCAAAAAAGATGAAACTTTTATCAAACTAGAAATTCTTGAAATTACCAATCACGACTAAGAACAAACAGACCAAGAACATCTTCAGGGATGGTAAAAGTGTTAGGATTGGAGGCTGTCATGATTGTGCTTGTTTGTAAGAATTTGACAAATCAATGAATATAAAGCAATGTAAAGTACAGCGGAAATGGAAACAAACTTTGTAAACACAATCGAAGAAGAGAATAATTTGATAAACACATGCTTTCCCATTAAGTCGAATGATTACAATGAAAATCAAAAGATTACAAGCATGCTTACAATACTAAGCTCCCCCTCAGCCTGATACCCCAAGGTTGGTTGCACAAGATGAAAGGATTGGACTGGAGAAGAAGAATCCACTCAGTCAATCAAATGTAACAGTACAGGGTACTGCTCCATTTGTAGGCACACCAAACCACTGAAGCATCTCAGCTGACATCACCATGATAGTGACATCTAACAACCTATAAACATTGTTCTATACAAACTATTGATGTTAACAACTGATGTAACGCCCGTTCTTAAAAATCAAGTTTTTAACGTAAAATATACGAAAAACGGCCATGTAATTTGGATTACATATACGTCGGAAATACGGGTTTATTAAAGCTTTTACAAATCATAAGTCATTTGACATAACGTGATCAGATTTCGTCGTTTAAAATTAATGACGATGTAAAGTGCGGAAGCGTGTATCTTTTTCGTGTTCGGTTCCTCGTTGAGCTTGATCGTCTTCCGGCATCCAAAAGTACCTACATTTCATAAACATGAAATGCTTTAGTCATTCGGGGTTTAAAAACATGTCTAAACGAGTCCACGAAGCGAAACTAATTAAAATATACTTTTATTACAGGGTCCACCGTAAATTACGGTGGGTACCGTAATTTACGGTAGCCCCTGAATGTCAAATATTCCACCGTAACTCAGGGGTATTCTACCGTAACCATAGTAGCTCCACCGTAACTTACGGTGGCACCGTAAGTTACGGTGGCCCCTGCATCCAACCTTTCCATTTGCCGTTTTAGACACGAAATCCTTCGTATCTTTCAACCGCTTGACAGTTTGACCTACCGTTTCTTCCTGCGTGATTGTAAATTAACTCTCCACCTTATGGAGTTAAAATCCAACATCCGGTTTAATAAAACTTCAGGCTTTTAAGTCTTCGGCTTATTACCTTTTTACCGAATTTTGACCCGTTTGATTTTTCTCAACAAACAAATTTGTTGAGCCTTATTTCTCATAAACCTATCAAGTTCAACAATGTTTAACATAATGGGTTTCAAATTATAGGTTTATATACCTTCTTAAACCCATTCTTACCCATATGCTCATTTTGACCCGCTAAGGGTATTTAAGCATATTCTAAGCACCAATCTGTTTCACTCGTTTCTAAATACATATGTCCATATTTCTTATCGAATGACCTTCCACCACAACCATAATTGTGGTGGATTCAATGTGGTGATTTAATCATTCCAAATTTTACACTTCGAATCACCATTTTACGGCAAAGACTCTTTATAGAGACATTTGACCAATATTTTACGTCTTTTGCTTTTTATACTTAATCGAAGTATTTATTTCATCTTATCACTTATTTCCAAACAACCTTTATGGATTGTTTGCTCAATCTCGCTTACAAGGTCGTTTTAGTCAATTGTAGTCCTTCTTTTACGACGAAGGACTATTAGTGCATGTTTGATCCCAAATTCCGACCTTTTAACTATATTTTGTTTAGAAATCAAGATGTTTCTAAAACACCTTAAGCATAACTTAATTCATTTGCCTTACTTAAAAGATGACCGAACATCTTGTTTGACCTTGTCTAACTATTATAGAATTCCAATTTCTACATGATGAGTTGTATCACTATACATACCTGGCTCGGGTCAATTTATTGACCCATCTCAATACCTTGCTTCAATGGTTGCTAAGTGGTAGCGATGTAAACATCCATTTGCTATTTACTTTCTGAAATCACACAACTTGACAACCCATTAGTCGATATTGTCAAAGGGTGACACTTTCCCCTTTTGACCCGTTCGGTCTAAATGACCAACTACCATTTTCAGATTGTCAAGTTATCATTTCGCCCTTAATGATTATTATGATTCACCTTATATGTTAACCATTAAAAGTTCATGTTTCATTCATCATAACATGTTCGAATTTCAGATTTAAATCATTCTTAGCCATCATCGCGTTTCCTTATCATATTTGATTATTTTGTTCCGTACGACTACACGTCGGAACATCATATCTCAATTAAATGTTTGTCTTTTTCGTAACTAATACGACGAAAGAATATTCTAATTTTATGACTAGTGTAAGATATACTTACCTCGCATCCATGCCATGCTTTTCCTTTCGTTCTTGATCTGTTTGACCCGCTTCATCCACAAGCTCCCACCTAGCTTGTCAAGTGTCAAACTATTGTCATCATTTACAAGGCGGTTAAGTTAGTCATTAACAATCACGACTATTCCACCTCACTTATTTTCTATGTCGAAGCTACTATTCGACTTCATGATTAGTTAACTTAGTTTATCAAGGTTAACTACTTTCAATCACATGGTTTACAACATTAAGTCTAAATCAACATGATGATTAGAACTCTTCTTGTTTCGTATTTCATTTAACTAGCCATATTATTCAAATAAGCGTTTCGTTCTAAATTTCAACATTTGGCTTTCTCCTTGGCATTTTATCAAACACCTAAAGTGCATAGTTTTACATATTTACTAACTAGTTCATAACTAGTTATTTTCACCAAGATTTACATCAAAAATCAACCCTCCATGTCTAGTGTTCATGAATTACACCTAGTACTAGTATCATAACATCAATTATTCATCAATTTAACACTCTAATTCGAGTGTTCATCATAATATACAAAACCCACTTGGCTCATACTTGGGTAATTGGCTAATCACTAGTTTGTGGCACAATTCTACAAGTTTGCATCTAGGGTTTGTTTCTAGTCATAGATTCAACCCAATATCAATCATGTATACAATATTCATCACAGAAATTTCGATTTTTGATGTTCACCATGAATTCAAAACATCACCAAATTACAAAATTTGATATACCTTGTGATCTCTTAGCTTAGGTGATCATGAATTTGTGTTCATGCAATGATTTGGGGCTAGAATCCATCCTCAATTTGATGTAATTGATCAAGTTAGGGTTTGGCTCCTTGGAGCCCCTCCTGATCGTACGCATACACACACACACTCTTAGTGTGTGTTGTGTTTTATTATTTGATTTAATTAAAACAAGTTTCTTCACTAGGCAACCTTAGTCCCCCATGTTTTGTTTTGATCATTTGAAGCTATAACTTACCATTTATCACTTAGCCTCATACTAGTAACTAGGTTAATTATCCCTAGTTAACTTAATAGGTTCGGGAAGTTATAACCCGTTATATTTTAAGTCCCGTTAACTCGGGCCTTTCATAACTTTATTTTCTCAAGCATTTATTCACTTTTGATTTAATATTAGGTTTATCCATTAAATTCCTAATATTCACCGGGTTTACTTTTACCACTAACGGTATTTTACCCATCTTTTAGTGTTAACGGAGTCTGATTACCAAACCCATTTTCGGGGTGTTACAACTGATTATAAGTATATTACAAAACAAGAGATAACAACTGCTTCACGTTCCGCTGTTGTAGCCTGAGCACTGATGTTGAGCATCTATGCTTTCTTCAAAGGTGATCAGTCTTTGAATGAACAGTGCTTGTGTCTTCAGCAGTACTTAGGAAACGACAGTAGATAGAGCAACAGTGTTTGTCTTCAGCAGTCTTTAGAATTTCATCAGTGTTTGGTTCATCAGCTGTTATAGTGAGCAGTACTTAAGATCCATCAGCTGTTAGACTACCACTGTCAAGGGGAAAGCCAAGTGTAAACAGCTGCTTATTATGAGTCCACTGTTGTGATCAGGTTTTGGCTTTCATTATATGTTCCTCTGGTAGGGTTCAATCCCAACAATCTCCCCCTGGAACAGATAATGCCAAAACCCTTCATTATTCTGGACTTTTATTTCTCATCAGTAGTTCATGAGCTTGCCTTTTAAATTCTTCTTCAAAATCCTTGGAACTTGTGTCATCTTCATCCCTACACAGTGTAAGTTCAAGGAGATCCTGCAAATCTTCAACACTAAGGCCTAGTGCTTCTTTCCTTGATATGTACTTCACTTCTCCGTTGGATCTGAACAAGGTCAGTACGTGGGTCTTTTGATCAGACATCCACTTTAGTACTTTTAATCCAGACGGGTTTCTTGGGAGAGAGTTATTTCCTGATGAGTTGGGAGATTTTGGCCTTGTAATGACCACTTTGAGCAGTGTCTTGAGATTTTGCTGTTTCTTGTAGTTCTGATCTAAGTGTCTGAAGAACTATCTTCATGATATATTTCTCTGGAGCTTGGTCTTCTTTTGGTATTTTTGCGTCCATCTGCTTTGTTTCCTTCTTTGATAAAGGATTGCAGCAAGTTGTGGGGATGGCAGTGGTTGTGATGTGTGTTGATATGGTATTGGAGGCATTTGTTTAGGTGACGGATGTTGTTAATGGTGGAGGTGTAATTGATTTTGTGGGAACAGAAGTTGTGGTTGAAGTAGTGACTGGTTGATTGCCTTGTTTTTAACAGGACTCTTCTTTAATGAAGCACCAACCTCTTCTTTTTCTTTTTGCAGAACTATCTTTTTCTCAACCAAAGCTCTGCTCTCATCCCTTACCCTTTTAATATCAGCAGTGGTTTTGAGACCAGCTGAATTGACTTGACTTTGAACGATCCTCATTTGTGTATCTTCATCATCTGCTTGAATTTTCAGGGTTTCATCACCTCCCTTTTCCTTTTCTTTGACAGATGTTTCAGCAGAAGTTACTGAAAGATTTTCCTCAGAGTCATTTTTCTCCCCCTTTTTGGCATTATCAACTCTTTCGAAGATAGGTGCAGGGGTTGAAACAAATTCCATAACTCATTTGCAGCAAGTGCTTGTGGTGGAGCAGGTGCTTGAGTTGAACAGCAGTGGGTTGCACCTTTTGAACTTTCAACAACTGATGCAACATTTCTTTGTTTTCTGCAATAGAGGTATCCAGTTTTTCAACATGTTCCGTCAATTCCAGGTACTCTAAACCATTACCCAATTTAATGGGATCATCTGATTTCCCACTAGCAGTGGTTTTATCAGTGGTTGAGGTAGGGAGTGTACTCCAAACATTAACCACTGATGCCCCTTTTTCTTGGTACTGGGGTCTTCTTCCTTCAACACTTGACAACCTTTTGATGTTGCCAGTGGTCAAAACAGATCCACTGGTGGATGTCAGAGGTGCTATAGAAGGAATTGCCTCCAAGGAAGTCTTATTGATGTAACCACTGTCCAAATGCAAACCAGTGGGTTAAGCACTTGTAGTGGCTGCTTCACTTGGATTACCACCAAGAGTTACTTGTAACTCAAGGGGTGTAACCTCCTCAGTTGTTGCTGGGATAGAAGAGGTATAAGCATCAGACTCAGTCACTTGTTGGAGTACACTCTCAGTGATAGGTGGTTGAGAGGAACTGATTTATGTCTGAGTTATATCCAAAGCATGCAACAAGGTCATTATTGATGGTGGTATTTTTGAAATGATGATGGGAGTTGAAAGTGAATTTGTCCCGGGCAGTGGACTGTGGATGATGAAATCAAGTGATTCCAGAGCATCATAATTTGGTGTCCCTGTTCTTACAACCTGTTCTTTTTGAGAAGAAGCAGGAGGAGTTTGAGGCATGGGTTGAGACCTTTCTACCACCTGCTGTGAGGAAGTAGCAGCAGTGGTTTATAGTGACTTTTGTGTTGTCACTGGCAGTTGCTCTGGGATCTCATCTTCCAGAGTTGCCTTTATTGTAGGTTTGAGGGGCTTTTGAATTTTCTTTTATTTTGGTGGATTTAGGTGTGGGTTTCACAACAGTTGTTTTGCTGCTGTGATCACCTTGAGCAGTGGGCTCAGCAGCAGGTGTCTGAGGAGCAGTGGTAGCTGCTAAAATCTACTCAGGAACCTCTGCTTGTGTTTTGGAAATAATGGTTTCATCAGACTTTAGAGATTTATTGAACAATAAAAATTCAATTTTAACTATTTTTAAGGCTTTATTTTGATTTTCTGAAAACATTTTGATGCTATATACACATGGAACACAAGAAAGCTTGCTTTAATCCAAGTTTAGCACTCCAATCATAGGGATCGGGTTTTTCAACAGTAGATGAGTCCAATTCTTAAGTTTGTACATCTGCCACCTGATCTTTAGGATGGACATGTTAACATGAAATCAAACCTTTTTATAGTAATCCCCCACAAAGTGGAGTCTGATGTCAAGTGATGATGGATGAATGAGATACTGGATTTTGGTCAAACAATGTTTGTGCATTAGTGGATGAACTTTAACAGCTGTTTTGTACATCTGCTGCTCTGATGATGGAAATGATTTTAGTATCATGTCCAACATCTGTTGAAGGTGATTGTGAGTTACATGCAGAATCAAATTCTTGACAAACACATTTTAGATGCTAATTTATCAGAATTAATCATATCAACAGGGTTTACAGGGATTTTTAATGTAGAAAATTTTCTGGCCCTTGCATTCAGGTTTTGCCACTTATCTATTTCAAGTTTTGAACACTTCTATAGATTTTGACAGTGGTTGAGTATCCCAGATGATCATCACATTTAGCTTTGATCACCCATTTTGTGTTTTAATAGTCCTTTTGAGAACTTAGTGTAAAATATGAGCAACCAGATGTTTGAAATTTGTTAACAATCAACTTTGATATGTGAAGAAAACTTGAGTTTGAAAAGATCCTAACTATTTCACCATCTCCTTTTGATTCATTATCAAGGAATATATCACCCTATGCAAAAATAAAAGGATTCTATATCCCAACAGGTGATTGAACTTTTACTAAAAAAAACAAGTAAAAGTGCAAAGTATATCATTCTTAAGGAAAAATAAAGAATAACATATCCTGTTGTATTTGGAGAAAACTTTACAAAGAAAAAGAGTAAAAGTTTTCTGATAACAAAATCAATTAGATCTAGTGTGTCTCAAGAGTTAAAGTAACTTCCAATAAGGTCAAGATCATTTCATTCTCAAGCTTAGGACAATGGTCAGTGGTTTGAACCAAAGTCCTGTAACCACTGTTTGGTACCATTTCCTTGTCAGTTGATTGTTACCATGAGGAGCCTGTTCACAAAGGTTTTGAAAGTTCTTTGTGAACCTTATTACCGTGTGAATAATTCTTGAGAAATTTGGCCTATTCCTCTTTATTGAAAATTATCTGGAGATACTTTTGTTACCTGAACTTCCTGTATTTGGTGAAAGCACACAGTTGCATGATGACCATTGTTTACCTAACTTTGACCTCATAAGTGTTTTATGCTTATACTCTTTTTCTTTTGGTTTCAAAAGCTTTGAGATAAGCACACTTTTGAGTTTTGTTCATTTTCTTCTTCCCTTTTTACCCTTCCCATTCATAAGTAATAAATTACTTACTGGGAGGTTTTTATGAAAGAATCCTCAATCCAAAATCATTTTCAGCAATGTTTTGAGAGATATGGCCACATTTGTACATGTTTTATTACCAATTCTCACATTACATATGATTTGGACAATTTTGACCCCAGATTTTCTTCATGTGTTTTAACAGAGTTGATTTGGTCTTTTTAGGATTCTCAACCTGCCTTGTAACACATAGGATTTCATGACTAAAGTTTTATTTTCCTCTTTCTAAGTTAGCAAAACACTAGTGTTTATTATGAACATAGGTTTTGTTAATCTGAGGTTCATACTTTAGCATAAAACATGATGAAATCATCACAAATTCCATAACAACAGTTGAAATCAATTTTGAATGAAGATAATCATATCATAGTTACCAGATCTAGGGACTATGAGTGATTTGTGCATGACATCACTAGTTGTATGAGATTTGTGAATCTTATGACATCTTGGTTGTTTTACAGAGTATCAGATTTATCATTTTGACCATGATTTCTCTTGCTCTGTTTTTCAACAAAATGAAATCAACCTTAGTATCAATAAATTTTTGAGCTGAACTGTTATGTCAAATTGATTGTTAGATTGAATTTGACTGTCCTGGCTCTGATACCAATTGTTAGGATTGGAGGCTGTCATGATTGTGCTTGTTTGTAAGAATTTGACAAATCAAAGAATATAAAGCAATATAAAGTGCAACAAAAATGGAAACAAACTTTGTAAACACAACCGAAGAAGAGAATAATTTGATAAACACATGTTTTCTCATTAAGTCGAATGATTACAATGAAAATCAAAAGATTACAAGCATGCTTACAATACTAAGCTCCCCCTCAGCCTGATACCCCAAGGTTGGTTGCACAAGATGAAAGGTTTGGACTGGAGAAGAAGAATCCACTCAGTCAATCAAATGTAACAGTACAGGGTACTGCTCCATTTATAGGCACACCAAACCACTGAAGCATCTCAGCTGACGTCACCATGATAGTGACATCTAACAACCTATAAACATTGTTCTATACAAACTATTGATGTTAACAACTGATTATAAGTATATTACAAAACAAGAGATAACAACTGCTTCACGTTCCGCTGTTGTAGCCTGAGCACTGATGTTGAGCATCAGTGCTTTCTTCAAAGGTGATCAGTCTTTGAATGAGCAGTGCTTGTGTCTTCAGTAGTACTTAGGAAACGACAGTAGATAGAGCAACAGTGTTTGTCTTCAGCAGTCTTTAGAATTTCATCAGTGTTTGGTTCATCAGCTGTTATAGTGAGCAGTACTTAAGATCCATCAGCTGTTAGACTACCACTGTCAAGGGGAAAGCCAAGTGTAAATAGCCGCTTATTATGAGTCCACTGTTGTGATCCGGTTTTGGCTTTCATTATCTGTTCCTCTGGTAGGGTTCAATCCCAACAAAAAGTACCTTATCTTTCTGAGTAAACAACAATCGAGAATTGAGAGTAACCGCCCTGATCTGTAGGAGAAAGATGCTTCAACCTTAACATCTTCTCAGTCAGTCCGTATCAATGGCAACGATGATTTAACCAAATTCGCAGACTAAAATACAAAACATAAATCGTAACCAATTCATATAATCTTTCATATATCCAAGGCATCTATTATTCAAGAAACAACTTACCTTACAACCATGATCTTTTGAATTCTACCATATTAGGCAAATATCCCCTGTCCGTTGAATCTCTACTGGGCTAAACATCATTAATCATAAGCCAAAAGTAGGTAACAAAGTTATACCTCATCAGAAATTATGAAAGATCATGTCCTTATATGAAGAAGAATACTGAGAAGAATACTGAGACATACCTAAATCGTCGGAAACGTCTTCTCCGTCTTCAAAAATGAATCTGAAGGTAAAACATGTGAAATCTATGTAAAACATACACAAATCAAACAATCTTAAATTAATCCAAATTGAGAAAAAAGTTACCCGGGTTTTTTGAAACTGTTTGCCTTTCAAAACTGTTAAAGGAAAAAAATAAATCAAGATTAAACAATTTGATTGAAATGAAGGAAGTTGATCCTTAAATCTAAAAGTCTAAAACATAAACTACACTGTTAAATCAAACATAAATGAACAAATCTTAATGCATGATCTGTATACCTGAATTAGAGCAGTGAAGCCAGCAAAGATTTGGATGAAACACAGGAAAATGTTAATCGATTTGGATAATTAGGGAATGAAAAAGTAATATCTAATTTATCGACAATGGAACACTGTCTCTTTATCTTCAAACTCGTAAAAAGAAGTAAAAATAAACTGTGATAACAAAAATTAATACGATTAAAATATATAAAGTATTCCAAAAGTATAAATTACATATAAAAAAGAAAACTAATCAGATACTTAAACTCTAATAGCGAGAATCAAGAAACTTTAACTTCAACTCCATGGAGCACTGAACCTCTCGATGTATGTCATTGATCTTTCCCATGAACTCCAGGTCTCTATCTCCACACTCTATATTACTGGCAATACACAGGTCACGAATAGAAGTAGTCGGCATCGCCCTCAGGTCTCTCGAAACCTGGTCTCTTGTCAGCAGACCAAGTTGCAGTCCGTTAAAACACCTCTTCAACTCTTGAAGAGTAGACCTATTAGCAAAAACTTACTCTTTGATTTGTTTAATAAAGCGTCTTGAAATCGTCAGATTGTGCAAAAGTATATGACTCCATTTTAATGTATTTATAAGAACTAAGGCAAAACAATAACAGTTGCTCTTCTATTTCACTGAATGAATCTGGGTATGATGAAACAACATTTGAATTGGCAATGGTATTATATAGAATATGTAAAAGCGCAAATGTCAGATTTAAATGCAACCATTAAATAAAAATTTATATTTAAAAACCATGTAAATTTAATGATTTAAGAAGGAAAAACGTGTATATAGGGGACGATCTTAATTTACCCTATAAAACATTTTAATGCAAAACCTTTGAAAAATGAGTTTTTATGGGAAAGCAAGTAAAATTAAATATCAGACGGCTCTTCATTTACCCTATCAAACATTTTAAACACAATAAAGGATCATCATTAGTTTACATGAAAACATCACCACTTCATTTTTAAAAAACCTTTCATCCTAAAACAAGCCATCAAAAAACACTCACACTCTTTCTAAATGGCAAGCAAAAGCTTCTACCACTGGTCGGAAACTGCCGATCTTAAAATTGAATTTTCAAGATGGTCACTCGAAGAATAGAGAAAAGATGAAGAACTCAACAAAAAAGTTGCTATGGTGAGTGATAAATATTATAAGCAAACCTGGAGTAGCATTGCACTCCTGGATGAAGTTGTCTCTTCTACTCCATCACAGTTTAAAGAAAAAGCAGAAGAGTTTATCACACATCTGCTGAAACAGGATCAGAAGACCTGTGATATGCTAGATGATCTGCAAATTAAAACAAAAAATGAAATTGCATGGAAGAATGCGAGAGAAATAGATATCCTAGGAAGTGTTTATTTTAATGTGTAATTTTTAATGTTTTCCAAAATCACAATTTTGTAATACTATTTGATATGGAATGAAGAAAATTTAAAGCTTTACCTGAGGAGCTGCTTCAATTATGGCTAAGTTATCTTGAACTATGGCTTCAGTAAGTTGTAAATCTCAAAATACTTATTAAAAACAACTTATATCAACCAAAATAAGCAAATAAAGCACGATTCTTCACCCAAACGATAAACAGATAAGTTGTTTAAATGCAGATAATACAAAATGACACTTTAACCAACAAACACAAACACAAAATCCAAAAAACATGTAAAACTGACATATTCGGGGGATCACAACAAATATTTCTTCATATGTTCAGTTTCAAATTCACCTAAAAATTCATGAAAACTATATCTTCCATCATCTGATCTCAATCAATCAAAATACACCAAATCAAGTCTAATAGAAACCTATTAACCAGAAAAACGTCACTTACTTCCTCCGATGAACAAATTAGGGCTTCAGTCAACAAAAATCGCAATTAAAACAGTTCTCAGGACAAACAACCTGCAAACAGAACACACGAAGTAGTAGAATCAATAAACTGATTAAAACAAACAACAAATAAAACCTATATAGACATAAACCCTAAAACATCAAAGAATCAGTACTGATAGAAAAGGAAAGGCAAGATGGAGTAACCTGAAGACCGGCGATATCCACGTTACAATCCTCAGAAATCAATAGAAGTATTGTCCTAGCCACTTGATACGCGCAAAATGCAACATATAAATTATATCAATTGTGGCATAAAACTAACCCTTTTTTAGTACTAACGTTGGAAAAAGTGTGCTTTTGTCTTCCTTTTGTATTTTCAGGATTAAATGAGCTCAAATTAACAAAAGAAAACAAAATCTAACATAAATACAAGAAAAGGAACAAAAGTGGATTGCTCGACCCCTCGACAGCATCTTCCCAAGCAAAACAAAGAAGGCAGAAGACTGAACACGCCCCGTGCTCAGCGAGCACGGGGCCGTGCCCAAGAAGCAGCAGAAAAGACAAACTAATAGAAGCTTCTATTGCCCACCACGGGTGTAACACCCCGTGTTTTCGAATGTCAAAGTCAAAGTCAAAGTCAAAGTCCAAGTCAACTTTGACTTTCTTTGACTGTAGATAGTCGATTTTATATTTTAGTTGTATTATGTGGAGTAAGTGTTGTAATCAGCAAGAATCGAGGTAATCGAATGTGTTTTAATGCGAACCGATCCACGACTGTGAATGATAGGAAGTAACAATGCGATAAAGTTAACTAATCAGTAATCAAACTGATCTAACAATCAATCGAACTTGAGACTCGAATTATGCGAATTTTGGTATTATTATACGTGTGTGTGTGCCTTATGTGTTACTTGTGCGTGTTTACTTTATGTTTGGTGTGGTATTCAAGCAAATCAATCGAAAATCGAATCGAAACTCGAAAAGCAATCGAACTTAATCGAAACCGACATCGAAACGTGACTTATAGAAGATTGTATGTTAGATATAGTGGTTGGGATTAAAAGTAATTTGACTAGGAACTCTATCGTATTCGTATCATTGTCCATCGAAATCGAAACGTCGAAAATCGTCGCAAAATACTCGAAGTGTGTGGCGGATCGAACAGGAAGCATCCTGATCGATCAGGCCAGCCGATCGGCTAGCATCTTGCCAGCCGATCGAGCAGCCCACTCGATCGGAGCTCCTGGCCGATCGGCTGCCACTTTCCTCTTTTGGAAGCCTATAAATAGGGCTCTCCTTGTCTTCATTTCCACTTTTGGAAAGTTCTGACCGGCCAGCTCCTATTCTTCACCTTTTCTCATATTTCTCTCAATCCCAGTAAGTTTTCACTCTAAATCTTGTACGATTTTGATCATTACTTGATTCTACACCTTTCTATCTTTCAAAACTTGGATTCTAACCGTGAAATCACCAAGATCTAAGTGTTCTTGGGTGATGTCATCATGGTGTTCTTGAAGAACATCAAACTTTGGCATCATTCAACCATGAATAGCTTAGATCTAACCGATTTCCACATAAACAAGTTAAGATCTATGATTGAAAGAAGGATTTCCAACTTTCTTTCTGTGACACCTGTGTCACTGTGACCGTCAAACAAATGCCAAACCAATGAAAATTTGTATTTCATACTTGGGAATTGTGAAAATATGTGTATCATTTGCACATATCAATTCTTGTTCGATTTCGGGCTTTAAGTCGCTTTCTGGAAGGTTATACACGATCTGATGCGTAAATATAACCAGTTTAATGCAACAAACACTCCGGAATAGTGACATAGGCTTAACATACCTTAAATAACCTTTACATAACTTAGAAATAAGTTTTGGATGGTTTGGTATGCCGAAATCAAGTTTATTCGCTTACAGGGACTATTTGCGTCAACTTGCAAAAGTCTGCCGTTTCGTAAGGCAACGTATAGTCCGGAACTTGATCATAAGTTAAACATACCATATATAACCTAAATATGGCTTAGAAATAAGCTTTGATAGGTTCGGTGTGTGAAAACATGCTTATATGATCTTACAGGGACTAAAGGTGTCAAAAACGGCGTAAGTTTGCATTTTCGCGCATATCTTACGTTCTGGACACATCTGGACATCCAAAATTTTTGTACACACTAAAATATTTTTATTTTAGTGATCGCCATGCAAAAATTCCATTCGTCGCTTAATTTGGATCGTTTTCGCGTCCGTTCGAGTTTCGTCGTAAATAACCGAACAACGTGACCGTACGACCAAACGAACCGACATCCGAGATATTTTTGAGCATGTTTTGAGTCCCGTATGCTTTAACTTCATTTTAGAGCCTTGAAATGAGGTTAACGGGGTTTAAACGCATCGAAAAAGGCTTTAAACACGTGCAGGGACCATTTCTGTCAATTTTGAAACTTTGCTGAACCTGATACATGCTAGCGTAGCGCGAGCCCTAAGGCCTATGCCCTAGCGCTACGCGAGCGCCTCATCTGGGCAGAAAGTGTGTTTTCAGCATCTGTTTGCAAATTCAGGGGCTGTTTTGGTAAATTCTTGGTGTGTTGAGCAAGTTTAAGTGTTCTCCAAGGCTTTGCACCTGCTCCTAACACTTGTATGGATGAGATTTATTCCTTAATGGCTAAACAAAACACTTGTTGTGATCCTATGAACTTCCCTCAAGTATAAATAGCCAACATTTTCATTGTTTCATTTGCTCATTCCTCATTTCCTCTCTTCACATCTGCTTTGGAGCTCTCTCTCAAGCATTTGGGACTTGTCTTCTTTGTAGAAAAGATAGCAAGGACTATTGTGAGCCTTCTTTCATTCTTTTTCTTGCTTTTTCCTGATATAGTGCAGAAAGTCAAACAGTTTGGCCAACAGTTTGACTTTCGGTTTTGACCATCAATTGGTCAAGTCAAAGTTCAATTGAACTTTGAAACGTGATTGTAATCACGATAGTTATAATCCTTCGCGGTTATAGCTGCTGATTACCACGTTAGCTAGTTGTAGTGTCGAGTCAAAGTTTCGGTCAAAATGCGTTTTAGCACGCATTTTGCCTCGGAACTACTTTAGGGTATCAAAACACTTTGTTTTGATACCAAATCAGTAGGTTAGACATGTTTTGACATGTCTAACACGACACTATTAGTTTGTGCTTGTTTAGGGTCGTGAGGTAAGCGGTCTAAACCACCGCTTAGCCTTTCGAACCCGACCCGTTTGGTCGATCTTTAGGATCCGACCAAGCTTAGTTAGTGATCATAGTTGCATAGGGAATAACCACTGAGGTTATACCTTATGATCACATAGGATTGGTTAGTCATTTGCTTGTTAGCTTGTATGCCCATAGGAAATGACCAAAATGCCCTTTTGAAGCTAAAATCCGTATTTTTGCCTATGTGAACATATTTTTGACAAGTAATCTGATTTAGTAACATGATTAGGGATAATTTGGCATGTAAGACTTGGCATAGCACATAGTTAACCATCCGAACATAGTTTTACGCTAACGACGCCTTATAGTAGCTTATGTTACCATAACGTGTCGAAACGGGTCAAAAGCACTTAGGTAGGCCTTTCAATCAGAATGTAGGGTCTATTAAATCATACCATATGAGTTCAATTACTCATTTGATTTATAGAACCTCATTCTATCCTATCTCCCGATTTAGGTCCGGTTATTTACATAGTTACCTATATAGGGTGCCGTTTGATTCCCTAATCACTCTAGCTTTGCTTGGTTGTTGTTCAAGACTTCTAAGCACCCTCAGGTGAGTACATAGTCCCCTCCTTTACTGTTTTCAAACTGTTTTGGGGTGGAACACATGTGCCTACTTGATACTTTCATGTTTCCCATGTTTTTATATCATATACTTACTATGTTCAATAGTACATTATTAGTACACGATTTCATTATGTTTTGCTATGTATGTTCACTTAACATGCTAGCACATTGATTTCCATATACTACATTTTGTCGCATATGCTCATCCAACATATGGACACATTGTTTTACATTTTGAACCGTTGTAACCATATGATCATTTGAACCGTTGTAACCATTTGATCATATGAACCGTTGGTAACCATTTGACTATGTAAACCGTTAGTAACCGTTGATTATGTGAACCGTTTGTAACCGTTGATTAGATGATCCGTTGGATTATGTGAACCGTTTGTAACCATTTGACTATGTGAACCGTTTGTAACCGTTGATTGACACGAACTGTTTGAATCTGTTTGAACCGTTGGGTTAGGGAAGTGATTAGGTAACGGGGCGGGTATAATGTGTTAAAAGCATGGTGGATACGCCGCTGGTACTTCCTATATATAAGTGCTTTTAATACATTATATATCGTTGCGTTATCTAGATCACTTGGGCAATGGTAAACAAAACAAAGTTGTAATACAAGGTTTTCCAACAATATATTATACTATTCGAGTTTTATTCCATAAACGATTTACAAACCTGGATTTAATTAAACAAATGTTTTGGGGTTAAGAATCATGGCTACGAGATTTTTTTTATAAAATATAACCAATTTGATTTGAGTTGGTTATTTGTGTCGCAATACTATACTTTTCAAAACAAGGTTTTTAAATAAGTATTGCAATATGTAAAACGAGCCATGAAACTGAAACTCATACAAAACCTATGTACTCGCCGGCATTTTTATGCTGACATACCTATTTTCACATGTGTTTCAGGTACATTAGTTGATGGCATTTGATGATGATATTGGTGTATTCTCACATAGGAATGGACAAGGCCTTAGCGACTTTAAAACTTGGAGGATAATAGTTGTATTTATCTAATTTGTATCAAAACATTTAGTTCAATAATTCAATAAAACGAAACTATTTATTCCATGGTTGTGAAACAATGATTCTGTTACAACACTCCCCGACGTTTCCGCCACGTTTTGTTGTTTTACGTGGTCGGGGTGTGACAGAAAAGTTGGTATCAGAGCCAATGGTTATAGGGAATTAGGTTATTAGTAATGCTTTGACCTAGACTATAACCTTCCTAGGACCCTAACGCGAGTTTACTTGCGTTTAGTCATAAAACAATACCGTCACTTATCCTTAAGTGACAACCACAATAAGAACATAAATTGATCTGCCTTGAAAACTAATCATCTGTTCTAGGATGATTTATTATAAGGTTTTGAACCCTTCCAGTTTGACTCATATTTGGCTTAGTGCCTCTTGAGTTTTCAAACTCGTCAAAGTTTGGGTCTAAATAATGTGAACACGTGCAAACTGGAAGAGTGGATGCCTGTACCCTGGGTCTTCTGTCTAAGGCTAGAGTGTTCGTACAAATCCGCAGTATCGGACCTGTCACTCTTACCTGGGAACTCTTGGGGTGAGTGTCCACTTATAGGCGAGCATGTCTTCGCGATACATTATATTGACCCGCTTACTTTGATTAGTCACTGTCTCATTTGTTTGCCTTTGGTAACAAACAAATGGTCACAATCTTCATGTGTTGTCATTCTCTTTTTGCTATCTTTTGCTTGTTTCCTCCTATGCCTTCCATTGTCTTCAAGATGCCTCTTCATCGCAACAACACCCAAATGTCCGAACCAGGTGCTGCAACTACCCAGTAAGTAGGCGTCGTACTCCAGAGGACCGTTGTTTTAGCTATCACCATGACTTGCCTCAGGGATGAAGCCGTATAAGGGAACTGCTCCTTGGTGCAATCAATGCCACCGTCATCACCCAAATCAAATACCCTGTTTCAAATGTACCCACGGTGGACGATGGGGACATTTGGTTAACATCTGCCGCTTTGCGATCCAAAGCAAAGTTGTTACCAATCCTGCTGCTACTCAACCTTCAAATTCTGCTTCATATGTCGCCTTGGCATATCTAGTGCCTCAACCTCATGAACTTTCTACCTTGTGTATCGACGTAAGCACGCCTAGTGCAAGGTGTCGGAACACCTCTCGTTACACAAATTCCAAAATCCATGTAGGATCTTTCTATCCTCATAATTAGATCCTTGTGGATGGGTATCGTTCATCGGAGCCCTTAATTGAATTCTTTGTATGATTCAATACGTACATTACAATTCAATAAGGACAAAGCCGAATTCCTATTAAGATTTTCCTATCTTCATAGATAGATTCTTGAAAATGATTAAAGTGCCAAATGAAATCCACGGATTGGATTCCTGGTATGCTTTAAGTATCCGTGTTCAAAGATAACAATTTAAAGGCCAAATTAAACAATTATGTGATTATATGCTTATGTTCTCCCTTTTATGTTTTTGTGATCCAATTTTGTTATCCAAATCCTCGTAGAATCTTCCATATCTTCGTATAAGGGATTCATAGTAGGATATCCAAAGGTACTATCTTAAATCCTTAATGGACTTCTACGTTGGAGTTGAGTCCCTTGGGTTATGAAGTACTATTCCATAATTAGACCCCTTGAGTGGTCTAGTTAAACAGATTGATCCAAAATTCTGGTTAGGAATATCATGTGATGATATAGCTGAAAAGACTCCTTGAGTGGTCTAATTAAAGAGATCTTTTGTTGATCTAATTAAAAGGACCCTATGGTAGTCTAGCCACACTCATCACAAGTTTGATTTTTCTTCCCCTACACATTATGAAATGAACTGTGTAGACTGTGCAAGGAATTACGTAATTATGGAGGCCTACATAATTATGGAATTTAGTGCACAGAAACCACAGCGAGTTTTGTCATGTGCCTTGAGTGAACCTTGTTCATTTCCAATTCTGATGAAGCACCCGTTGAAGAAAAATGAACTAGCTACTCATTTTCACTTCTGAAAGAATATCCGTTGATGGAAATGAATATCCGTTTGTTTAATCCTTCATTTCCGTTCTGATGAAGAATCCGTTGAAGAAAATGGATCAACCATTCATTTTCGCTTCTGAAGAATATCCGTTGATGGAAATGAATATCCGTTTGTTTAATCCTTCATTTCCGTTCTGATGAAGAATCCGTTGAAGAAAATGGATCAACCATTCATTTTCGCTTCTGAAGAATATCCGTTGATGGAAATGAATATCCGTTTGTTTAATCCTTCATTTCCGTTCTGATGAAGAATCCGTTGAAGAAAATGGATCAACCATTCATTTTCGCTTCTGAAGAATATCCGTTGATGGAAATGAATATCCGTTTGTTTAATCCTTCATTTCCGTTCTGATGAAGAATCCGTTGAGGAAAATGGATCATCCATTCATTTTCGCTTCTGAAGAATATCCGTTGAAGGAAATGAATATCCGTTTGAATATCCTTTTCATTTCTGTTCTGATGAAGAATCCGTTGAGGAAAATGGATCATCCATTCATTTTCGCTTCTGAAGAATATCCGTTGAAGGAAATGAATATCCGTTTGAATATCCTTTTCATTTCTGAATCTGAGGAAGCATCTGTTGAAAATGGATCATCCATTCATTTTCGCTTCTGAAGAATATTCGTTGAAGGAAATGAATATCCGTTTGAATATCCTTTTCATTTCTGTTCTGATGAAGAATCCGTTGAGGAAAATGGATCATCCATTCATTTTCGCTTCTGAAGAATATCCGTTGAAGGAAATGAATATCCGTTTGAATATCCTTTTCATTTCTGAATCTGAGGAAGCATCTGTTGAAAATGGATCATCCATTCATTTTCGCTTCTGAAGAATATCCGTTGAAGGAAATGAATATCCGTCTGATTATCCTTTTCATTTCCGTTTCTGAGGAAACATCTGTTGAAAATGACTCCGTCTGTTCATTTTCGTTTCTGAAGAATGTCCGTTAAGGAAATGATAGGATTATGCTTTGCATATCTCTAGGGGTTATTTGACACAAAGTCACAGACAGACTCCTACGAATAAATTTCGGGACGAAATTTCCTAAAGTAGGGGAGACTGTGACACCTGTGTCACTGTGACCGTCAAACAAATGCCAAACCAATGAAAATTTGTATTTCATACTTGGGAATTGTGAAAATATGTGTATCATTTGCACATATCAATTCTTGTTCGATTTCGGGCTTTAAGTCGCTTTCTGGAAGGTTATACACGATCTGATGCGTAAATATAACCAGTTTAATGCAACAAACACTCCGGAATAGTGACATAGGCTTAACATACCTTAAATAACCTTTACATAACTTAGAAATAAGTTTTGGATGGTTTGGTATGCCGAAATCAAGTTTATTCGCTTACAGGGACTATTTGCGTCAACTTGCAAAAGTCTGCCGTTTCGTAAGGCAACGTATAGTCCGGAACTTGATCATAAGTTAAACATACCATATATAACCTAAATATGGCTTAGAAATAAGCTTTGATAGGTTCGGTGTGTGAAAACATGCTTATATGATCTTACAGGGACTAAAGGTGTCAAAAACGGCGTAAGTTTGCATTTTCGCGCATATCTTACGTTCTGGACACATCTGGACATCCAAAATTTTTGTACACACTAAAATATTTTTATTTTAGTGATCGCCATGCAAAAATTCCATTCGTCGCTTAATTTGGATCGTTTTCGCGTCCGTTCGAGTTTCGTCGTAAATAACCGAACAACGTGACCGTACGACCAAACGAACCGACATCCGAGATATTTTTGAGCATGTTTTGAGTCCCCTATGCTTTAACTTCATTTTAGAGCCTTGAAATGAGGTTAACGGGGTTTAAACGCATCGAAAAAGGCTTTAAACACGTGCAGGGACCATTTCTGTCAATTTTGAAACTTTGCTGAACCTGATACATGCTAGCGTAGCGTGAGCCCTAAGGCCTATGCCCTAGCGCTACGCGAGCGCCTCATCTGGGCAGAAAGTGTGTTTTCAGCATCTGTTTGCAAATTCAGGGGCTGTTTTGGTAAATTCTTGGTGTGTTGAGCAAGTTTAAGTGTTCTCCAAGGCTTTGCACCTGCTCCTAACACTTGTATGGATGAGATTTATTCCTTAATGGCTAAACAAAACACTTGTTGTGATCCTATGAACTTCCCTCAAGTATAAATAGCCAACACTTTCATTGTTTCATTTGCTCATTCCTCATTTCCTCTCTTCACATCTGCTTTGGAGCTCTCTCTCAAGCATTTGGGACTTGTCTTCTTTGTAGAAAAGATAGCAAGGACTATTGTGAGCCTTCTTTCATTCTTTTTCTTGCTTTTTCCTGATATAGTGCAGAAAGTCAAACAGTTTGGCCAACAGTTTGACTTTCGGTTTTGACCATCAATTGGTCAAGTCAAAGTTCAATTGAACTTTGAAACGTGATTGTAATCACGATAGTTATAATCCTTCGCGGTTATAGCTGCTGATTACCACGTTAGCTAGTTGTAGTGTCGAGTCAAAGTTTCGGTCAAAATGCGTTTTAGCACGCATTTTGCCTCGGAACTACTTTAGGGTATCAAAACACTTTGTTTTGATACCAAATCAGTAGGTTAGACATGTTTTGACATGTCTAACACGACACTATTAGTTTGTGCTTGTTTAGGGTCGTGAGGTAAGCGGTCTAAACCACCGCTTAGCCTTTCGAACCCGACCCGTTTGGTCGATCTTTAGGATCCGACCGAGCTTAGTTAGTGATCATAGTTGCATAGGGAATAACCACTGAGGTTATACCTTATGATCACATAGGATTGGTTAGTCATTTGCTTGTTAGCTTGTATGCCCATAGGAAATGACCAAAATGCCCTTTTGAAGCTAAAATCCGTATTTTTGCCTATGTGAACATATTTTGACAAGTAATCTGATTTAGTAACATGATTAGGGATAATTGGGCATGTAAGACTTGGCATAGCACATAGTTAACCATCCGAACATAGTTTTACGCTAACGACGCCTTATAGTAGCTTATGTTACCATAACGTGTCGAAACGGGTCAAAAGCACTTAGGTAGGCCTTTCAATCAGAATGTAGGGTCTATTAAATCATACCATATGAGTTCAATTACTCATTTGATTTATAGAACCTCATTCTATCCTATCTCCCGATTTAGGTCCGGTTATTTACATAGTTACCTATATAGGGTGTCGTTTGATTCCCTAATCACTCTAGCTTTGCTTGGTTGTTGTTCAAGACTTCTAAGCACCCTCAGGTGAGTACATAGTCCCCTCCTTTACTGTTTTCAAACTGTTTTGGGGTGGAACACATGTGCCTACTTGATACTTTCATGTTTCCCATGTTTTTATATCATATACTTACTATGTTCAATAGTACATTATTAGTACACGATTTCATTATGTTTTGCTATGTATGTTCACTTAACATGCTAGCACATTGATTTCCATATACTACATTTTGTCGCATATGCTCATCCAGCATATGGACACATTGTTTTACATTTTGAACCGTTGTAACCATATGATCATTTGAACCGTTGTAACCATTTGATCATATGAACCGTTGGTAACCATTTGACTATGTAAACCGTTAGTAACCGTTGATTATGTGAACCGTTTGTAACCGTTGATTAGATGATCCGTTGGATTATGTGAACCGTTTGTAACCATTTGACTATGTGAACCGTTTGTAACCGTTGATTGACACGAACTGTTTGAATCTGTTTGAACCGTTGGGTTAGGGAAGTGATTAGGTAACGGGGCGGGTATAATGTGTTAAAAGCATGGTGGATACGCCGCTGGTACTTCCTATATATAAGTGCTTTTAATACATTATATATCGTTGCGTTATCTAGATCACTTGGGCAATGGTAAACAAAACAAAGTTGTAATACAAGGTTTTCCAACAATATATTATACTATTCGAGTTTTATTCCATAAACGATTTACAAATCTGGATTTAATTAAACAAATGTTTTGGGGTTAAGAATCATGGCTACGAGATTTTTTTTATAAAATATAACCAATTTGATTTGAGTTGGTTATTTGTGTCGCAATACTATACTTTTCAAAACAAGGTTTTTAAATAAGTATTGCAATATGTAAAACGAGCCATGAAACTGAAACTCATACAAAACCTATGTACTCGTCGGCATTTTTATGCTGACATACCTATTTTCACATGTGTTTCAGGTACATTAGTTGATGGCATTTGATGATGATATTGGTGTATTCTCACATAGGAATGGACAAGGCCTTAGCGACTTTAAAACTTGGAGGATAATAGTTGTATTTATCTAATTTGTATCAAAACATTTAGTTCAATAATTCAATAAAACGAAACTATTTATTCCATGGTTGTGAAACAATGATTCTGTTACAACACTCCCCGACGTTTCCGCCACGTTTTGTTGTTTTACGTGGTCGGGGTGTGACACTTTCAACTCTTTTACACTCAATGCCTTCAAACCGATAGAAACGGAGCTTGAACCGGCCAACTAATCATTCAAACAGTTAAAAGGTTCAAGATTCAGGTTCTATGAACAAGGTTCACCGATTTCGGGTTAAACTTTAAACCAACATTCCGAACCGTTCACCGGCCGGACTTGGGTGATTCCTGTTAGGCCGGAGAGGCGGGTAAGAACGAAGGTATCATAGTTCGACTCGTTATCAAACTACCTCGATATAATGACAAGTAACCAGACGACCAAGTGTTAGACGAAAGGCCGACCAGGTCAGACTTGCTGGCCGAACGGCTAGGCTGATCGAACAACCCAGCCGATCAGACAGACCAGCCGATCGACCGGGCCAGCCGATCGGCTAGCACATGGCGTCCCACTTTTCCAAACTTTTGAAGTATAGTATTGAAGAAGTAATGTTCGATCGAATAGGTCACTCGATTGGTAAACATTACTGTTCGGATCATGAGATACTATGCTTCAACACTTAATCGTTTTCACAACTCGTTCGTAGTAGGGAATGCCAGCCGATCGAACAGACTGTTCGATCGAGTGACATTCAGTTGAGGACTACTTCTGAAATTCCTAGCCGATCGAGTGAGCTAGCCGATCGAGCGAACCGCTCGATCGATCGACTTGAAAGGTAGGAACACTTCAGTGTTCTCAAATGCTGCAACGAAAACTTCAAAAGTTCAAATCCTCAAACACAAACACACCAGAGGAAGAAACAATCCACTCGAATGGTCCAGCCGATCGAGCCTACCGGCCGACCGAACGGGACTGTCCAATCGGATATACCAGCCGATCGAACAGGCCGTTCGATCGAACCTGCCGTTCGATCGACCAGCCCATTCGATCCGTTCACACTTGTTTGCATTTCCACGTTACTCATTGTTGTGCTATCGAACTATTAAGGCTAACCCTACTCCCAACGCTCCCTTCAATCCATAATCAATCACTGTGAGTATACTCGAACCCTTTTTGCTTTAGCACTTTTGGGTGTTACATACGTTACTTATCAAAATCACAATCGAACACCCTATTCAAACTATTTGAACGCTAACCGATTGCATGTATTACATGATTAAATGTATGCTTGTTATTATGTTTACACGTGGA
Organism: Helianthus annuus; assembly: GCF_002127325.2. NCBI lineage: Eukaryota > Viridiplantae > Streptophyta > Magnoliopsida > Asterales > Asteraceae > Helianthus > Helianthus annuus. The sequence goes on along the minus strand of NC_035441.2, from coordinate 100,789,082 downwards.
AAGCTGTCTACCTGCCTAAGCAACGTAGTACTATAGTTTGGACTCAGCACCCGTTCACACGGGGGTTGTTAAGGACAATCTACTTGCATGATTTACGGTGGTGATCATGTATTGCGAACTGTCTCGGACAGTCAACCCGCAGTCATTGGTATTGATAGGTCCATGTCGATAATTTACATGCATCATTGCTATCTGTGTACGTGCTGGTTATGCGTAAACTATTCGAACTCTATATGCTATTATCAAACTTGTATTCTCACCTTTACATTATATGTATTGACTTTATTTTAACGTATGTGACAGGTGTTTAAGTTGCTAGGATGCTTAGGCGCATGGTGATGAAATCAAGGCTAGGGAGTCTAGAAATAATAAACAATTGTCTGTAATAATAACTGAATCTGAGTTGTCGGAACGGAATTATTTGCCTAGTTGTTTTCTGTGATAACTGGTTATTTATTTGGGACACGGTATAGGACGTGTCATTTAAACTGAATTTATATTATAGTTGTTGTGGAAACTTCTGGACAATCTATTTCGCTCAGTGCCGCGCCCCGATGATTCCGCCATCAGTTGGGGTGTGACAGATTGGTATCAGAGCCATAACTATAGGGAATTAGGTTAGACACGACCTAGTCCGGGTCGCTGTCTTAGAGACCTAGACTATAGTTAGGAACCATCAGACCAAGTTTATGTGCTTATTCTGTAATCCTTCACTATCACTGCACCCGAATTTTCAATCAAAGTCAGGCGATTCAGTTAGGAATAGGTGTGAAAGCCGCAAACTCCTGACCAAACTGCCTGACTTATGCTGGTTTTATTCGTTTATTCATGCTTATCTCATTATTTTCACCAACAAACAAAGGAGGTTATGCCAAATCAGGAGTGAAATCCATATTTTGACGAATAATCTCCTTTATTCTATTAAAAACAAGGAAGAAATTGCTAAGCCAAGGGGTGAAACCCTGACCTTGGCAGTTTGTTCTGGATTTTATGTATCTCACCAAGGCATTCGATGGACTCCAACAACCTGAACTCACAAGTATGACCTAGGAAGCGCGTGTGGAATGCCCAAGAATCGAGGCAGAAACACGACCTCTAGAGTCGAAAGTGATGATCAGTCTACTGCGAATAGTCGAATTGCCTTGGGTAATCGATGTCTAGTAGCCGCAGACAATCTATCTCTCGATTTTATGTGTTTCGATTCTGAGAACCGCAACCGCGTACTCTGATGACTTGTTGTTTTTATGTGTTTATATGTGCTTTCCCTATTCTGTGTTTATGTTTTGGGATGTTATTCAATTCTGCTATCATTTCAATCGACACGCACGACATGTACTGTTATCTATCCCTAATCGATCCCCAGTAGCTGCAATTTAGACGATATTACAGTATGATATGCTATACGACTAAGTTAGGCTAATACGATGCTATTCGACATGCTAAACGAATGACACTCGAGCTTTGAAGGATAGGTTTCTGTTTTCTGACTGCCTCTGTGATTAAGTGCCTGGGTTACGTGCCTTAGTGTTTAAGTGACTCTGTGCTTATGTGCTTCTGTGCTTATGAGTATCTGTGGTTATGTGTTTATGTGTTTATGTGATACGTGTTTCGACGTAATTCTAAGCTTTAGATAATAGTAAGACGTGTGAGGTGAGATTCAATTTCGTTGTGTTGAGTCTCGTGACGATGTCTGTTGCAGACCATGTCGTCGTCTGGATCCCGGCCCCGAGCCCCACTTACCCGCCAGGAAAAGAGGGACAGACGTCTCGCTGCCATCATCTCCAAAACTGTGGCGAAAGCTGTGAGTGAGGTGTATGAAAACGCTAGCAAGTCGTCAGAAGAATCTCGAGCTGAAATCCCTAAGGATTCAAGCAAGGCTACTTTCAGCTTCAAGCAGTTCAAAGCATGCGGACCAAAAGAGTTCACTGGCGAAGATGGTCCAACAACCATGTTTCACTGGTTCGACTCAGTCGAAGTCACTCTGCGCCAGAGCGGATGTCCCAAGCATCTCCGTACTCTCAATGCTACAGGCATCTTCCAGTCCCGTGCTCTAGACTGGTGGACGGCCGAACGAAACAAGCGCGGAAATGATGCAGCTTACGGGCTATCATGGAAGGAGTTGAAAGCGATTATGATCGTAGAATTCTGCCCTCCTCATGAGCGCCAAAAGCTGGAGGACGAGTTCTGGGGAATCAAGCAGAAGGATGGAGACAACGCTGCTCTCACTGCTCGCTTCAAGCAGCTTAGCATTATCTGTCCTGATCAAGTCAAGACCTCAGATCAAGCCATCAAGAAGTACATCCAAGCCCTACCTGATTGTGTAGCCGACTTTGTTCACGCCGCCAAGCCAGCAACGATCGAAGAAACCTACCTACTCGCCGCTGAGATCAACGATAAGCGAGTCAAGTCTGGTTTCTGGGATAAGCAAACCAAGTCTCTGCATCAAGCCACTGCAACACCCACCGACTCATCTGCTCAATCCTCCAAGTCCTCAAGAAGGAAGAAGAAGAAGAACAACAGCTCCAGCAACAAGAGCTGTGCTGCCGCGACAAACGCCACTCCTCTGTAAACTGTACCAGCTCAACAGCAGCAGCACTCTCGCTCAGCTCCAGTGATCAATGCACCGCCAGCAAAGCATGCATACACAGGCCCTCACCCACTCTGCCCGACATGTTCGTATCACCATCCAGTGGGTCTAGCTTGTCGTTTTTGCGCTCACTGCAACCTGTACGGTCATTTCACTGCGAACTGCCGTTATGGTCCTCGTCAAGCCCCAGCTCAAGCCACTGTCAACCAAGCTCTACTCCCTGCCCCCCAAGGCCAACCAGCAGCTCAAGCACCAGCAGTCAATGCTCGAGTCTGCTTTGCATGTGGTGACCCTAACCACTTTGCAAACAGGTGCCCGAACAGGGTGGTTAAGCAAGAGCCCCAGCAGCAACAACAGCAACAACAACAGCCTCAGCAACAGCAACAAGCAGCCCATGCCCGAACCTTCAACATCAATGCCCGCCAGGTTCAGGCGGATAACAACGTGGTTAATGGTACGATCCTTGTGAATGGTATTTATGCATCATGTTTGTTTGATACTAGAGCCGATAACTGCTTTGTGTCGTTTGAATTCGAGAAGCTCCTTAGTCGTAAGCGCTCATATCTATCCTCGTCATTCGAAGTCGAAGTTGCTACAGGAAGAACTATTGCCGTTAACTCAGTACTCCGTGATTGTACTCTCGAACTCAACAATCACATCTTCCCAATCGATTTTATTCCGATGCAACTCGGAAGTTTTGATGTCATAATAGGCATGGACTTTCTTCGTGAAAACCATGCTGAAATCGTGTGCTTTGAAAAGATGATTCGATTCTCGCTCGTGAATGGTGATCTCCTATGTGTATACGGTGAAACAACGTCGAAGGGTCTCAAGCTCATGTCGTGTATTCAAGCCAGCAAGTATCTCCGCAAGGAATACCGAGCCTTCCTGGCCAACATTGTAGTAGCGGAGAAGGGAAAGAAAAAGAAAGTTGAAGTCAAAGATGTTCCAGTGGTTCGTGAATTTCCTCAGGTGTTCCCTGATGATCTTCCCGGACTACCACCAAGTCGTGATATCGACTTTCGTATCGACCTCATTCCTGGAGCTAACCCTGTTGCCAAAGCCCCATATCGACTCGCTCCATCCGAAATGCGGGAACTCTCGAACCAACTCCAGGAATTACTCGAAAAAGGCTTTATTCACCCAAGCACCTCTCCTTGGGGCGCGTTAGTCCTTTTCGTCAAAAAGAAGGACTGGTCGTTCCGGATGTGCATCGACTATCGGGAATTGAATAAGCTAACCAAAAAGAACCGATACCCCTTGCCCCGAATTGACGATTTGTTTGATCAACTACAAGGTGCAGCATGCTTCTCTAAGATCGATCTACGTTCAGGATATCATCAGCTACGAATTCAAGAGGAAGACATTCCAAAAACCGTTTTTCGAACCCGTTATAGCCATTACGAATTTGTTGTTATGCCCTTTGGTCTAACCAACGCACCCGCGGTTTTCATGGATCTGATGAATCGTGTGTGTAAGCCATACCTTGACCGTTTCATCATCTTGTTCATCGACGATGTCTTGATTTATTCCAAATCGAAAGCCGAATACGCGCAACATCTACGTTTGGTTCTCGAGTTACTCCAGGGGAACCAACTCTATGCCAAGTTCTCCAAGTGCGAATTCTGGTTGGAGGAGGTTCAGTTTCTGGGTCACATAGTGAATAGTCGGGGTATCCATGTCGATCCTCCGAAGATTGAAGCTGTCAAAAGCTGGATTACGCCTAAGAACCCATCAGAAGTTCGTTCTTTTCTCGGACTAGCGGGCTACTATCGACGATTCATTGAAGGATTCTCCAAGATCGCTGTGCCGCTTACCGCTCTTACTCATAAAGACAAACCTTTTGTGTGGGGAAACGCACAAGAGACTGCCTTTCAAACCCTCAAGCATATGCTGTGCAATGTACCGATTCTTACGCTGCCCGAAGGAAGCACAACTTCATTGTCTACTGTGATGCTTCTAACCTTGGTCTAGGTTGTGTTCTCATGCAGCGAGACAAGGTTATAGCCTACGCATCTCGTCAGCTCAAGATCCACGAGAAGAACTATACAACCCATGACCTCGAGCTAGGCGCGGTTGTCTTTGCATTGAAGATTTGGCGACACTACCTGTATGGCACTAAGTGTACGATCTACACTGATCACAGGAGTTTACAACATATCTTTAATCAGAGAGAGCTTAATATGCGTCAACGCCGATGGGTAGAACTTCTCAATGATTACGACTGTGAGATTCGTTATCACCCAGGCAAGGCGAATGTGGTTGCTGACGCGCTCAGCAGAAAGAGTTACGTGCTCAGTACCCGAAACATCCAAGCCCAGCACAATCTCGAAACCCTTATCCGCGAAGCCCAACATGCTTGCTTTAATGAGCGTACATTGAAGAAAGAGAGGATCTATCATGATGGAGCTCAGTTAGTAAGCAAATCAGATGGGATATTCTATTATCTGGACCGAATCTGGGTCCCTAAGCGGACCGATTTGCGAAAGATTATTATGAATGAAGCCCACAAGTCCCGGTATTCTATTCATCCCGGTGCAGACAAGATGTACCAGGACCTGCGTTATAAGTACTGGTGGCCGGGTATGAAGCGGGATATCGCTCTATACGTTGGAAGCTGTTTAACTTGTGCAAGAGTCAAGGTTGAACATCAAAGACCTTCTGGCTTACTCGAACAACCGCCGATACCTATATGGAAGTGGGAGAGTATAGCTATGGATTTCGTAACGAAGCTCCCGCCCACGCCATCAGGTCACGACAGTATTTGGGTTATAGTTGATCGTCTAACGAAATCAGCCCACTTTTTGCCAATACGAGAAGACTACAAAGTGGAGCGACTAGCCCAAATCTACACCGACGAGATCATTCGTAATCATGGTATGCCTCGTGACATCATTTCAGACCGTGACGCTCGGTTCACTTCGCGATTGTGGGAAACGTTTCAAGCGGCCCTTGGTACGTCGCTTAATCTGAGTACCGCATTCCATCCTCAAACCGACGGACAGACTGAAAGAACGATCCGTACTCTTGAAGATATGCTCCGAGCGTGTGTTATAGATTTTGGTGGTAGTTGGAACAAACACCTGCCATTGGTGGAATTCTCGTACAATAACAGCTATCATGCCAGCATTCAAATGGCACCTTTCGAGTCTTTGTATGGTAGAAGATGTCGATCGCCTATTGTGTGGCACGAGATCGGTCACTCGCAACTAACCGGTCCCGAGATTCTACAAGAAACGACTGACAAAATCCACCAGATTAGAGACAACTTGGTGAAAGCTCGGAACAGACAGAAAAGTTACGCCGATAAAAGACGCAAGCCCCTTGAATTTGAAGTTGGTGACTACGTACTCCTAAAGGTATCGCCTTTGAAGGGTGTAGTCCGATTCGGCAAGAAAGGGAAACTCGCGCCTCGATATGTTGGACCTTTTAGGATTCTGGAAAGAATCGGAAAAGTCGCCTACAGACTCGAATTACCGGAGGAACTCAGCAACGTCCACCCGACTTTCCACGTCTCTAACCTCCGAAAATGCCTTGCTGACCATGATCTAATCGTACCACTCGACGATCTTCAGGTCAACGAAACGTTACACTTCATGGAAAAGCCTGTCGAAATCATGGATCGCCAAACCAAGCAACTCAGGCGCTCTCGCATCCCGATCGTGAAGGTCCGATGGGAAGGCAAACGAGGCGTGGAGTTCACTTGGGAACTCGAAAGCGACATGAAGGCCAAGTACCCGCAGTTGTTTAAATAAATAGATCTGAAGCATCAAATTGGTAAATCACGGCGCTGTGTAGCCTTCGAGCCTAATTTCGGGACGAAATTCCCTAAACAAGGGGAGGCTGTAACACCCCGTGTTTTCGAATGTCAAATTCAAAGTCAAAGTCCAAGTCAACTTTGACTTTCTTTGACTGTAGATAGTCGATTTTATATTTTAGTTGTATTATGTGGAGTAAGTGTTGTAATCAGCAAGAATCGAGGTAATCGAATGTGTTTTAATGCGAACCGATCCACGACTGTGAATGATAGGAAGTAACAATGCGATAAAGTTAACTAATCAGTAATCAAACCGATCTAACAATCAATCGAACTCGAGACTCGAATTATGCGAATTTTGGTATTCTTATACGTGTGTGTGTGCCTTATGTGTTACTTGTGCGTGTTTACTTTATGTTTGGTGTGGTATTCAAGCAAATCAATCGAAAATCGAATCGAAACTCGAAAAGCAATCGAACTTAATCGAAACCGACATCGAAACGTGACTTATAGAAGATTGTATGTTAGATATAGTGGTTGGGATTAAAAGTAATTTGACTAGGAACTCTATCGTATTCGTATCATCGTCCATCGAAATCGAAACGTCGAAAATCGCCGCAAAATACTCGAAGTGTGTGGCGGATCGAACAGGAAGCATCCTGATCGATCAGGCCAGCTGATCGGCTCACATCTTGCCAGCCGATCGAGCAGCCAACTCGATCGGAGCTCCTGGCCGATCGGCTACCACTTTCCTCTTTTGGAAGCCTATAAATAGGGTTGTCCTTGTCTTCATTTCCACTTTTGGAAAGTTCTGACCGGCCACCTCCTATTCTTCACCTTTTCTCAGATTTCTCTCAATCCCGGTAAGTTTTCACTCAAAATCTTGTACGATTTTGATCATTACTTGATTCTACACCTTTCTATCTTTCAAAACTTGGATTCTAACCGTGAAATCACCAAGATCTAAGTGTTCTTGGGTGATGTCATCATGGTGTTCTTGAAGAACATCAAACTTTGGCATCATTCAACCATGAATAGCTTAGATCTAACCGATTTCCACATAAACAAGTTAAGATCTATGATTGAAAGAAGGATTTCCAACTTTCTTTCAACTCTTTTACACTCAATGCCTTCAAACCGATAGAAACGGAGCTTGAACCGGCCAACTAATCATTCAAACAGTTAAAAGGTTCAAGATTCAGGTTCTATGAACAAGATTCACCGATTTCGGGTTAAACTTTAAACCAACATTCCGAATCGTTCACCGGCCGGACTTGGGTGATTCCTGTCTGAGCCGGAGAGGCGGGTAAGAACGAAGGTATCATAGTTCGACTCGTTATCAAACTACCTCGATATAATGACAAGTAACCAGACGACCAAGTGTTAGACGAAAGGCCGACCAGGTCAGACTTGCTGGCCGAACGGCTAGGCTGATCGAACAGCCCAGCCGATCGGACACACCAGCCGATTGACCGGGCCAGCCAATCGGCTAGCACATGGCGTCCCACTTTTCCAAACTTTTGAAGTATAGTATTGAAGAAGTAATGTTCGATCGAATAGGTCACTCGATTGGTAAACATTACTGTTCGGATCATGAGATACTATGCTTCAACACTTAATCGTTTTCACAACTCGTTCGTAGTAGGGAATGCCAGCCGATCGAACAGACTGTTCGATCGAGTGACATTCAGTTGAGGACTACTTCTGAAATTCCTAGCCGATCGAGTGAGTTAGCCGATCGAGTGAGCTAGCCGATCGAGCGAACCGCTCGATCGATCGACTTGAAAGGTAGGAACACTTCAGTGTTCTCAAATGCTGCAACGAAAACTTCAAAAGTTCAAATCCTCAAACACAAACACACCAGAGGAAGAAATAATCCACTCGAATGGTCCAGCCGATCGAGCCTACCGGCCGACCGAACGGGACTGTCCAATCGGATATACCAGCCGATCGAACAGGCCGTCCGATCGAACCTGCCGTTCGATCGACCAGCCCGTTCGATCCGTTCACACTTGTTTGCATTTCCACGTTACTCATTGTTGTGCTATCGAACTATTCAGGCTAACCCTACTCCCAGCGCTCCCTTCAATCCATAATCAATCACTGTGAGTATACTCGAACCCTTTTTGCTTTAGCACTTTTGGGTGTTACATACGTTACTTATCAAAATCACAATCGAACACCCTATTCAAACTATTTGAACGCTAACGATTGCATGTATTACGTGATTAAATGTGTGCTTGTTATTATGTTTACACGTGGAAAGCTGTCTACCTGCCTTAGCAACGTAGTACTATAGTTTGGACTCAGCACCCGTTCACACGGGGGTTGTTAAGGACAATCTACTTGCATGATTTACGGTGGTGATCATGTATTGCGAACTGTCTCGGACAGTCAACCCGCAGTCATTGGTATTGATAGGTCCATGTCGATAATTTACATGCATCATTGCTATCTGTGCACGTGCTGGTTATGCGTAAACTATTCGAACTCTATATGCTATTATCAAACTTGTATGCTCACCTTTACATTATATGTATTGACTTTATTTTAACGTATGTGACAGGTGTTTAAGTTGCTAGGATGCTTAGGCGCATGGTGATGAAATCAAGGCTAGGGAGTCTAGAAACAATAAACAATTGTCTGTAATAATAACTGAATCTGAGTTGTCGGAACGGAATTATTTGCCTAGTTGTTTTCTGTGATAACTGGTTATTTATTTGGGACACGGTATGGGACGTGTCATTTAAACTGAATTTATATTATAGTTGTTGTGGAAACTTCTGGACAATCTGTTTCGCTCAGTGCCGCGCCCCGATGATTCCGCCGTCGGTTGGGGTGTGACAACGGGGCCGTGCCCAACGGACACGGGGGCGTGGTCAGAGTACTGCAGGCGCATTTATTGTAATTGCGAATTACAATTAATGAAGAGAGAGAGTGTCAGACGGACACGGGGCCGTGCCCAGCGGGCACGGGGCCGTGCCCAGGCTTCTGTTCAGCCTATAAATAGGAGTGCTTGGAGCCATTTCAACTCATCCCTTGGCACACCACCTCTCTCACACTTCACCCACCACCCACCACCATCACAACACCATCATCCACCACCATCATCCATTGTCCATCATAGAGTGTGTGAGTCGTCTCGGGATCCAAGATTGATCGTAAGAGTTCTTGACAATCAAAGGCCCTGTTTGCCTAAGTCTCTTACATCACTTGGTGAAGACAAGTGTCTAGTGTAATACTTTTTATTTTTAATCTTTTGCACTTTTTATTTGGTTTTGTATTAATGACTTTAATAACTAGTTTCTTATGTTGAAGGTGATTCTTCCTTGTCGTTTGTCCGTGGTGTCTTGACATTATTTTACTGTCTATATAAAATAAAAGATTTTCACCATTCATATCTCCACGGTCTATATGGAGGTATGTTGGCTACCTGGTCGGGGGTTAAGGGAATGGTTTGGTAAGAGTCTTGCCCTTGTTCAACGTTTAGAGGTCCTGCAAGGGACCTGGGTCAAATTTAGTAGGATCTCCTTTAATACCCAAAGGTATTGGATCGCGGGGATACAAACTCTTTGACCCCCTCATAAGTTAAACTACTATTAATACTATAACCCGGCTATTTAGGACTGTATCCCTGCTGACTCAGACTACTTAGTCGAGGGTAACGTCACCTTCAAAAGAGGGGCCTACCATAATTTGCATTAATAACTTAATTAATTATCTTTCAATAATCCGACCCTTTAGGATTGTATCCTTGCTGACTCAAACTACTGGGTTGAGGGTAACGTCACCTTCAAAAGAGGGGCCTACTACAATAACTAAGATGATCTCTTAAACAAGTGCAAAAGTGCGAAAATAATCAAAGGTTACACTATACACGAGTCGGATCCAAGTGATTCATCTTGTCTATCTGTTTTTATTTTTATTTTTATTTTTCAGCATTTAGTTAGTTTTATTTTCTTAGTTTTAAAATCTTTTCTAACATTTTGATTTGATTAGACGTTGAGGATAAACCGGTACTAAAAGCTCTTGTGTCCTTGGACGACCTCGGTATCTTACCAACACTATACTACGTCCACGATGGGTGCACTTGCCCATATGTGTGTGTAGTGTTAGTAAATATCGTGTTTTATAAATTTAAAACTTGGCTAAAAAGTGTAAAAGGGGCTTAATATATATACCTAAAACATATACACACTAGCACGCATCAAGTTTTTGGCGTCGTTGCCGGGGACACAAGGATTTTAAGAAAGTTAGGAATCAACGGCCTAATCATTTTTTTTATTTTCTTTTTATTTTTTTAGGATTTTTTTTAGCTTTGCAGCTTCTGCAGAGCTCAGCACGGGCTGTGCCTGGTCGGACACGGGCCGTGCTCAGCAGTGTTACTGGTAGTTCTTAGTTTTCCGAGTTACAGAAGGCTGACCACGGGGTCGTGTCGGTGCAACACGGGGCCGTGTCCAACTCTCCAGTAACAGGGATCCGGAAAACAATCACTGTAACTCCGACCACGGGTCGTGTTCACTGAGCACGGGGCCGTGGTGAACCTTCTGACCAACATTCTTTTCTTTTTTTGTTGCAGGACTTGGAACCCGATGCCACCTCTACGTAGTGTAAGAGCTCCAGTTCTAATAAAGACATAAAAGAACCTCTAGAAGAACCCGAACGCTTTCTCAGAAAAAGACTAAAAGCTAAAAACCAAGAGAAGGTTTCAGGGAACCTACTTCCAATGGCGGACCAATGTACCCTCATGGATTATCTACGACCCACCGTAGGTAATCTCGGCGCCGCTACCAATGCACCGAATGTTGAAGCCAATAACTTCGAACTTCGGCCGCATTTGATACAGATGCTTCAAAACTCTGCAACCTTCCATGGGCTTGCAGACGAGGATCCCCATCTACATATTACTAATTTCTTAGAAATATGTGATACCTTTCGGATCAATGGAGCATCAAATGACGCCATCCGCCTCCGAATGTTTCCTCTTTCACTAAAAGACCGAGCAAAGGCTTGGCTTAACGCCCTCCCAGCTGGATCGGTAAACACCTGGGATGAACTAGCCCAAAAATTTCTATATAAGTATTTCCCTCCCGCTAAAACGGCTAAATTAATGACTGAAATTAATACCTATTCACAAGAGGATGGGGAATCCTTATATGAAACTTGGGAAAGGTTCAAGGAGCTATTGCGAAAGTGTCCTCATCACGGTCTTGCAATATGGCAACAAGTATCCACTTTCTATAATGGGTTGTTGCCACACACAAGACAAACACTTGACTCTAGCTCTGGGGGACTTTTAGGTAATCGCCGCCCGCATGAAATATATAATTAAATTGAGGAAATTGCTCAAACCAACTTCTAGTGGCACACTCCCCGAGGCAATAAATCTATTGCCCCGGGTGCCCATAAGGTTGATGAAAGCACCTCTTTACAAGCCCAAATCGAGGCCCTTTCTTCTAAAATTAAAAAGTTAGAAATGACAAAAACAGTCTCGGTTATGGCTTGTGAAGGGTGTGGTGGGCCACATGAAAGTTGGAGTTGTATGAAAGAAACAGATGATCAAACAGAATCAGTAAACTACATTGATAATAGACCTAGGCCGTCGGGTCCCCCAACGGGCACCAACAACCAAGGATGGCGAAACCACCCTAACCTTGGTTGGAGAGAACCCGACAATAGTAGTAACCAACAAAATCAACGAACAAACTTTCAACAACCAAGAAATGAGTCACAAAATTTCCCTCAACAACAAGGTGGACGAGAAAGGCTTGAAGATACTATATCTCGCCTTATCTCCGACACTGAAAAGAAAAACTCGGATAGGTTTCTACAATTAGAATCAAATTTTAGAAATCAACAAGCTAGTATACAAAATACCGAAAAACAAATAAATCAACTAGCCCAGAATTTCTCCGAGAGACCGCAAGGCGTGTTACCAAGTAATACCGAAACAAACCCAAAGGCGCAAGTTCATCTCATCACCTTACGGAACCGTACCGTGGGTCCCGAGGAAGGGCCACCGCCTACTGAGGAGATCACATCACCGCCCCACCAAGAGAAGGTTACTTCCCCACCATCAGAGCCCACCAAGGCTCCTCCGGTTCCGTACCCCGGTAGGTTAATCCGTCAAAAGACCAATGAGCAATTCGCAAAATTCGAAAGTCTACTAAAACAATTGCATGTCAACATTCCTTTCATTGACGTCCTAACCCAAATGCCTAAATACTCTAAGTTCATGAGGGACTTCCTCACTCATAAAAGGAAAATTGAAACAATGCAATTAGTTAACTTAGGCGAAGAATGCTCTGCTCTCGTACTCAACAAACTCCCCCAAAAGAAAATTGATACCGAAAGCTTCACAATTACTTGCTCGATTGGGGACTCCCCCGTTCGTAATGCACTAGCCGACCTTGGGGCTAGCATTAACCTTATGCCCGCATCAATGTTCAAAAGACTCGGCCTAAGAAACACGAGTCCTACAAAAATGAGTATTCAACTTGCCGATCGATCCGTCAAATTCCCGCAAGGTGTCATTGAAAATCTCCTAGTCAAGGTCGACAATTTCGTCTACCCGGCCGACTTTGTCATACTTTATATGGAAGAAGACACCGAAGTCCCCCTCATACTAGGGAGACCATTTCTCGCCACCGCACAAGCAGTGGTGGACATGAATGACGGAACACTCACTTTGAAATATGGGGATAATGAAGTAAAGTTCGGGGTTGGGAAGAGAATAGAGGACGATGACCCGGTGAAGGTTATTGATTCGAGTTTGGATGATGCTCTCCGACGGTGCAACATGGGATGCAAAACATCCCGCTCGGACAACATATAACCTTGCCTTGGGTCTAGCCAAGGACCCTTATAAACGTGGCGCACCACGGAGGCATTCCGCGGAACTATCCTTAGTTTAGTTTAATCTTTTAATTTTAATTTGCAGAAATAAAACACACTCGGGATGGTCAAGGATAACAAGGGAAACGAGAAACATGGCCCCATGCACGAAAACAGGGCCATTCGACAACAATTTCTCCATTACAGTAAGCTCAGCACGGGTCGTGCCCAGCCAACACGGCCCCGTGCTGAACATCCTGCAGAAAATTGCCCAGTTCAGGTAACTGGACACGGGCCGTGTTCATTGAACACGCCCCCGTGCCCAGGCTTCTGTTTCTTTTCTTTAATTTTTGTTACTGGCACTTGAACACGGGGTCATGCCCGGTCACCACGGGGCCGTGTCCAGACTGACAGTAACATAAAATTTTGTTTTAAACACCATTTTACACATTCAATTAACCTAAAAACTTATTTTTGGGACACATTGAGGACAATGTGTAATTTAAGTGTGGGGGGATGCTAAAACCTTGAATTTTGCAAGTCCTAATAACAAGCCTTACACAAAACTCTATTGGAACCGCTAATCACCCCAAATTTTTTCAAAAATTTTCAATTTTTTTTACTTGTCTAAGTTTAAGTTGGGAATTCTAATTCTAACAAGGTTATATTTTTACAAATCTACAACCGATAGCGTCGTGATAAAAAGAACCAACATAAGAAAATTATGAAACGGCATGACAAGCTTAGTTAAAATTTGATTATATATACTTGATCACGTAAAAAAAACCCATTCCCACAAAAAGTGAGTTTTGAGCCTTTATAGAGCATACAAATATACATCTTTACACTAAATGCTCATTTTTCGTTTCTTGTGTGAATAGCCGCCTGGTTCTTACAACTCTAGAACTTGCCACGATAATTCATTCCCGGTCCTTACCAACTTAAACCCAAGTAAGTAAATGATGGAGACATTAGGACTAACCTTTTTTCTTTCAACACCATTATTTTTATTTTTCATTTCACCTACCCAAAAATTCCCCCTAGTTAACCCCTTTGAGCCTAAACCTTTTCATTTCTTAACCCAAAACCCTTTTACCCACAAAAATCCCTTTTTCATTTTTAACCCCTTATTTTAGTAACAAAGCTTGGTTTTCGTGTGACTCTTAAAAAATATATATATATATATATATAATGATGAAGTTGGAAATAAACAAACAAAGCTCCTCAAACAAAAGCTAGTTTGAATAAATACTTCATTAAAAAAAAATAAAAAGTCACAAAAACAAAATGTTTTACGAAAACCAACGCTTTTTACGCCTTTCGCCCTTTTCAACTAACCACTAACCCAACCACCCACCTTTAGCCCAAGCCGAACCATTCACCCAAAAAGTCCTCTTGATATTTACAAAGGTATAAAGTTAAAAAGGAGGAGGATTGATTGCTTGGCAAGCTTATGGTAGAAATAAGTTCCATGCCGCTCTCGAGTGATTCACTAAAAAATACAACTTCGGCCGAGTGTGAGTGATTTCCCCCGTGAGGTACGTGAATTTGTATATAAATGAAATTTAAAAAAAAAAGGTATGTTATGCCTTAATAAATAATTTATCTTATGAAATGTTTTTAATAAATCATGACGAATATGATTGTAAATAAATAAAAATAAAACCTAAAAGATCTTGGAAATTCCCGACACTCTATGACAAGCCCAAAAACCTTCTCTTCTACCCATTCCATTTGGGAGTGAATAAAGCCACATTATAAAGAGTTTTGCTTGAGGACAAGCAAAGATTCAAGTGTGGCAGTATTTGATACGCGCAAAATGTAACATATAAATTATATCAATTGTGGCATTAAACTAACCCTTTTTTAGTACTAATGTTGGAAAAAGTGTGCTTTTGTCTTCCTAAAGGGGTAAGTTCCTAAAAACCTCATAAAAAGGATTCAAGACCATACCACAAACTGGCCTTTCAACCTTTTAACCTTGTGCGGCCGCGCATTGGTCTTACAAAAGGGAGAAAGTAATCAATAATTTATAGTCGCGCGCCCAAAGGAAAGCATAAATCCTTGCGCCTTCTTCCATTAGCAAAGGATTAAAATCCTGAGATCAATACTTCCACCCAAATATCCAAACTTGGATATCATTTTACCCAGACTTGGGATTTATTCATCTGTGTCCACACAGTAAGATGTCACACTAGATTACAGCAGTAATCCTCTAGAAAGAATATGATCGTGCACCACCCAGACGGTTATAACCGTCTAGACACGTGTCATTACCACAAGCATCCCTGAAATCACAACGAAAGCATGCAATTGGAGAATGATCTCCACTTAATCACTTTCCACGTGGCAATCCCCCAGCCATAGATCAAACCACGATCCGTGTGCATTCACATCGGATCGAGACAACTTGACGTTGGATCAAAAAACTTAACGGAAGAAGATATAACCGCTACGGCGTTAGCATCTTCCGTCATCTTTTCAATAACAGGTTTTCCCTCCCAAACTCCCGGTTATAAATACGAGAACTGTTCAGGTATAAACTCAGATCACACTCACTTCTCAAATACTTTCTCTTCTCCATTACCAATACTTATTCTCACACCGGAGTCGGGTCAAGGAGAGAACCCTATCTCCCCTTGGCGAGGCTAACGGTGCTCTTTTTTGCAGAATCACCGGAGAAGAAGTTCGGCAGCAACTGAATCAACCGAGAGAGAGCTAACCCTTTTATGCGGATTCAACCCCCTAGATATTTCGGTTCCGACCATTTATGTAGTGTTTCTTCATTGGCGCCCACCGTTTTCTCAGTTTTTCTAGTTTCTACCTCGTTTCGATTCAGTTCATTCCATTTTTCTGTTTTTGCACATGGCAGAAAATTCGTCTTCTCACCGGCAACCTGGTCTTCGACCAAAAGTCGAAAACAATTTCCAAATAGAAGGATCCCTAGAACATTGGGTTAACAGATGCCAAGCTGCTTTAGACACAATCGTTATGCAAATCGCCAGATCTGATTTCCCAAACATCAAATCTAGAAAAGAAATCAATACTACAGAATTGGACCCACCAACACCACGTTGGGGGGACATCCAATCCAGCCAATCCAGAGATAGCAGTTATCAGAAACAAATACACATGGTTCAAGGATGTCCATCACGAAGACCAAATAAACGAAACTATGATCAACATTGGAGAGAACAGCAAGTCGTGTTCCCTGTTGTTCCTGGGGGCCTCAGGAAGAACGACCAGTGATTATCACTGGTATTTTCGGTCATTACCGAACGGACTATATGTTCATAGATCCAGGAAGCTCGATGGACATCATATACGAACAGTGCTTTAAACAGCTCGATTCAGAAGATAAAGCACGTTTAGAACCGGTCGATTTTCCCCTCACCAGATTCTGTAATGAAGCTGTATTCCCATTAGGGCAAATCGCTTTCCCGGTGACTTTATCAAATGGCGAACATTCACGAACAGTTACAGTCAATTTCATGGTCATGCCAGTAACATCACGTCATGATGTTTTGCTCGGGAGAAGGTCACAAAGAGAAAACAAGCACGAAAATAGGGAGAGGCAGTGGACTCCCCTAACAAAGACCCTGGCGGAGGTTCTGAGTACTGAGGACTACCAGTTCAAACCTCCGATTCCGATGAAGAGTAAACGTGGTCAAGACCCGGCGCAATACTGTGAATATCATAAAGACAACGGGCACACCACGAATAACTGCATATCTCTGTGCACGGAAATAGAGAAAGCCCTCAAAAATGGAGAACTTACGCATTTACTCCAGAATATGCGCAAGGAGATTAAGCAGATTACCCGGGGAGAAGAAAGCTCAAGCAAACGGGCCAAAACTTAAAGGACTCTATAGGTTTTCCGCAGAAAAGACATGACTTATCAAATGCGGCGGAACTATCAGGGAGTAAGTTAAGTTCCATTTAATTATCAAAAAAACTTTGTAACGCCTCTGAGCTTTATCCATGAATAAAATTACAAAGTTTCTATTATTTTTGTGTTTACAAAGTGCATGCAATTTCTTTTTAGTAAGCGCAAAAACATTATGGTAGTATAAAACAAGCTCCATGCGCGGTCAGTGATCACGTCACAAACGACCATAAACTCACACATGAGCTTCATACCAACTTCATTCGCCTTACTCAAGTAAAAGCAATTGTACTCATGCAAAATATTGTAAAGTCATTTAACAAAACAAATAGAAACATACTATTTTCAGCGTACAAATACGCCCTAAAGAGCTTCAAACACAGCAGTGTTTCGAATTCTTGCGCAACAGCGCACTGACAAAACAAGGATCTACATCCCACAAAAAACAAATTGTTCAAAACAATTTCATCCTACTCTAAATCTTCACCCTCATCCGGAAAGATTTCTTTGAGTTGCGCCACGTGATCATCCGATTGCAGCGCCACATTTATCAACTCCATAACTGGAAGCTGCAAATTATTAAACTCCGTCTTCATGGAAGCAAGCGCAGCGGCAGTATTTACGCCAGAGGTAGCAGACTTGCTATCATCCCAGTTAACCTCCAGCGCGCTATTCACATGTTGGGAACATTCCGCGTAACCTTGCGCGTACCCATCTCGCCGCGCAGCAACCATCAAATTAGCAACAGTTTTATCAAGTTCTTCAGAGTTTAACACAGATTCAGCAACCTATGAAATCAAGCGAAAGTAAGCATCAAAAAAGCGCATATATGATTTCGCAACAAAAAAGGGAAAAGGAACTTACACAAGCAATCCCGCGATCCTTCAACCAGGCCATATCATTCTTTAAAGGCTCAAGCTCGCTTTCCACTGTAACCCGCGCCGTTTCTGAATTTTCCAGTTTCTCTTCAACCTCAGTCAAACGGCGGGAGGTTTCAGTATTCTCGGAATGCGCAAGCTGCAGATCCTTCTTCAGTTGTTCCTGGTCAGAAACCAAAGCAGTAAGTTCCTCTAATTCTTTATCTCTAACAGCAAGAGTGGCTAAAGCTTGTACCTCCCGTTGCTCACTTCGTTCCCTATGAGAACGCGCCTCCACCAGCACAACTTCCATATCCGCTTTTTCTTTCTTCAATCTTTCTACCTCCGCATCTTGGTTCTTCAGATTTTCAATTTCAGCCTTGAGGTTATTTATAATATTGCGAAGGTTTGCTTTCTCAGCATTATCCTTCTCACAAATTCTCCTCCAATTTTTGCGTTCCTCAGATAGAAGCGCAGCTTCAGCTTCAGCTTTTCTTTTCCAACCAGCAACAGACCATTCCTCAGTCTTGCGCTCAGCTTCAAACTTAGCTTGCTCAGTCTCTAATTTAGCCTTCAACTGAGCCACATGTTTTTCATCTTTAGCAAACTTCCTTTGCGATGCTACAAAAGATGCCCGCTCTTTATGCATGCTATACCACTCACGCACTATACGGTGAGTAGTAGAAACATGAGAAGCAGTTTCTGCAAGATAAGACTGATAGGTCTGTTCATAAGGCTGATTTTCCTGAAATTTAATCTCGCCTGGCGGAAGTATCCCCTGCAACCAATCTTGGCATACACGCCAATCCGAGAAGGTATCACCTTTTTTCACATTGCAAACAGGGACATGAGGATCAGAAGCATCTTTCTCCGTATAAGTCCGGTAATAATATTCTCCCAGAGTTTCTTCTGGACGAATTGGAGACTGTTTATCAACACCAGCAGATGAACCTGTCTCCTTAGTTGTAACCTTCTCAGTATGCTCAGGTATAGCCTCAGAAGGTCTAGGGGGAGAAGATTGAATCTTTTCAGCAGTTTCTTTTTTTCCCAAATCTTGAACAGCAGTTTCCGGGGTCGATGGATTATCAACATCATCTACCATGACCGGTTCAACAACCTTTTCAGCATCAACACCAATAGGCTTCTCAGCCTCAACATATTTCTCAACACCTTCCCCAGCAACCTCTGAAGGCTCTAACGGGTCTGCAACAGCAGCGCGCGGAGGAGTAGGGGGAAGTTCTTTATTAACCACAGATGGTATCTCTATAGGAACAGGGGAAACAGGAACTTCTGGACAAATAAAAGTTGTAAGAACTCCATCCGCTTAAAGAAAGCAAGGGAAAACAAGACTTACCAGGAACAGACTCTGAAACAAACGCATCAAGATTTCCCTTTCTGGTAATTTTCTTCCTCTGCACTTTCTTGGGAGGTTGATCCTCCGCATCAGTATCAGCTTGCTTTCTTTTACCAACCTTCCTATGAACCAAATGCTCGGGACTAGAATCCAGATCGATAGGCTCATTCGGGTTAGAAGGGGGAATGTCGGCAGAATCCTTTGGTTCAGGCTTCAGTTCCCGCATAATCACTACAGGAGTAAGACCCTCCAAAGAGTCAGAAACCACCACATAATCACACCCGGAGACAGAAGAACGGCGCGTACCTTTCTTCTCTCCAACATTTCTCGCCTTCAAAGGTTGAATTCTAACAGTCTCACTTCTCTTCGGCGTGGAAGTGGAAGTAGTTGCGCGTTTTTTCTTTTCAAGGCCTACGCCCAAATTCAACAATTCACCTACAAAAGCGCAAGGCAAAAAATTACTTAAAGCAAAAAAGAAAGGAAAAACAGATATAAACTCACCAGCACCAGCAGCCGGTTGAACAGATAGGTCCGCGTCCCGCGGAAGAACAAAATTTCTCACAATACGATGATACCAGAGCTCCTCTTCAGGCTGCTTCTTGATAGTACCCATTCTTCCGCCTTCCCTCTTGAAGGCAACGACATATAGAGAAACAACTACATTTGAAGAGAGAACAGGTCAAAAAAAAAGTGGGAAAGAGAAAAAGCCCCAAACTTACTATGACCATCCTCCGTGTATACGGGTTTGTCATCACGCTCCATCTTCCAATTTAAACTCATGCCGGCTCCGACAAGAGCTTTCTCCGGCAACGCAATATTGGGCACATCCTTCAAATCCTGGTACCAGTTTTCATCAACTGGAGTCTGAAGGGTTTCGATCGGAATATCTTCTTTCCCTCTAAGAACCATCCTCACAGGAATTACTCCAGCTTTGATAAAAAAGAATTTTTGCTTCCAATCATGAAAAGATTTTGGGGGTTGATGTAAAATCTTCTTTGCAGAAGCCCTCTGAACGAATGAATAAAATCCTTGGGTACAATGCATCTGATAAAAAACCCTAAATCGGGGAACGGTTGGCTCCACATGCATCATCCGACATACAAATTCGAAATGTCGAACCCTAACCATACCAATAGGGTGAAGTTGGGAGATGTGCAGATTGTAAAACCCAAGAATTTCAAGGAAAAATCTGGTAACAGGCAAACGAAAGTTACCGTCACAGAAAAAATCCCAAAAGAGGGTAATATACCCGGCCGGAGCATCTGCTGCCGTTTGACCCTCTTCAGGATACAAAGCACCCCTGTTCTCCGGAAATTTGAGATTCTGAATCAGACCTTCAAAGGATGCTTTGGGCCACTTCAACGGTGGAAGTTCAGTCGACATCTCTTCAACAACAAGGTGGACAAGAAAGGCTTGAAGATACTATATCTCGCCTTATCTCCGACACTGAAAAGAAAAACTCGGATAGGTTTCTACAATTAGAATCAAATTTTAGAAATCAACAAGCTAGTATACAAAATACCGAAAAACAAATAAATCAACTAGCCCAGAATTTCTCCGAGAGACCGCAAGGCGTGTTACCAAGTAATACCGAAACAAACCCAAAGGCGCAAGTTCATCTCATCACCTTACGGAACCGTACCGTGGGTCCCGAGGAAGGGCCACCGCCTACTGAGGAGATCACATCACCGCCCCACCAAGAGAAGGTTACTTCCCCACCATCAGAGCCCACCAAGGCTCCTCCGGTTCCGTACCCCGGTAGGTTAATCCGTCAAAAGACCAATGAGCAATTCGCAAAATTCGAAAGTCTACTAAAACAATTGCATGTCAACATTCCTTTCATTGACGTCCTAACCCAAATGCCTAAATACTCTAAGTTCATGAGGGACTTCCTCACTCATAAAAGGAAAATTGAAACAATGCAATTAGTTAACTTAGGCGAAGAATGCTCTGCTCTCGTACTCAACAAACTCCCCCAAAAGAAAATTGATACCGAAAGCTTCACAATTACTTGCTCGATCGGGGACTCCCCCATTCGTAATGCACTAGCCGACCTTGGGGCTAGCATTAACCTCATGCCCGCATCAATGTTCAAAAGACTCGGCCTAAGAAAAACGAGTCCTACAAAAATGAGTATTCAACTTGCTGATCGATCCGTCAAATTCCCGCAAGGTGTCATTGAAAATCTCCTAGTCAAGGTCGACAATTTCGTCTACCCGGCCGACTTTGTCATACTTGATATGGAAGAAGACACCGAAGTCCCCCTCATACTAGGGAGACCATTTCTCGCCACCGCACAAGCAGTGGTGGACATGAATGACGGAACACTCACTTTGAAATATGGGGATAATGAAGTAAAGTTCGGGGTTGGGAAGAGAATAGAGGACGATGACCCGGTCAATTACATGAAGGTTATTGATTCGAGTTTGGATGATGCTCTCCGACGGTGCAACATGGGATGCAAAACATCCCGCTCGGACAACATATAACCTTGCCTTGGGTCTAGCCAAGGACCCTTATAAACGTGGCGCACCACGGAGGCATTCCGCGGAACTATCCTTAGTTTAGTTTAATCTTTTAATTTTAATTTGCAGAAATAAAACACACTCGGGATGGTCAAGGATAACAAGGGAAACGAGAAACATGGCCCCATGCACGAAAACAGGGCCATTCGACAACAATTTCTCCATTACAGTAAGCTCAGCACGGGTCGTGCCCAGCCAACACGGCCCCGTGCTGAACATCCTGCAGAAAATTGCCCAGTTCAGGTAACTGGACACGGGCCGTGTTCATTGAACACGCCCCCGTGCCCAGGCTTCTGTTTCTTTTCTTTAATTTTTGTTACTGGCACTTGAACACGGGGTCATGCCCGGTCACCACGGGGCCGTGTCCAGACTGACAGTAACATAAAATTTTGTTTTAAACACCATTTTACACATTCAATTAACCTAAAAACTTATTTTTGGGACACATTGAGGACAATGTGTAATTTAAGTGTGGGGGGATGCTAAAACCTTGAATTTTGCAAGTCCTAATAACAAGCCTTACACAAAACTCTATTGGAACCGCTAATCACCCCAAATTTTTTCAAAAATTTTCAATTTTTTTTACTTGTCTAAGTTTAAGTTGGGAATTCTAATTCTAACAAGGTTATATTTTTACAAATCTACAACCGATAGCGTCGTGATAAAAAGAACCAACATAAGAAAATTATGAAACGGCATGACAAGCTTAGTTAAAATTCGATTATATATACTTGATCACGTAAAAAAAAAACCCATTCCCACAAAAAGTGAGTCTTGAGCCTTTATAGAGCATACAAATATACATCTTTACACTAAATGCTCATTTTTCGTTTCTTGTGTGAATAGCCGCCTGGTTCTTACGACTCTAGAACTTGCCACGATAATTCATTCCCGGTCCTTACCAACTTAAACCCAAGTAAGTAAATGATGGAGACATTAGGACTAACCTTTTTTCTTTCAACACCATTATTTTTATTTTTCTTTTCACATACCCAAAAATTCCCCCTAGTTAACCCCTTTAAGCCTAAACCTTTTCATTTCTTAACCCAAAACCCTTTTACCCACAAAAATCTCTTTTTCATTTTTAACCCCTTATTTTAGTAACAAAGCTTGGTTTTCGTGTGACTCTTAAAAGTATATATATATATATATATATAATGATGAAGTTGGAAATAAACAAACAAATCTCCTCAAACAAAAGCTTGTCTGAATAAATACTTCATTAAAAAAAATAAAAAGTCACAAAAACAAAATGTTTTACGAAAACCAACGCTTTTTACGCCTTTCGCCCTTTCAACTAACCACTAACCCAACCACCCACCTTTAGCCCAAGCCGAACCATTCACCCAAAAAGTCCACTTGATATTTACAAAGGTATAAAGTTAAAAAGGAGGAGGATTGATTGCTTGGCAAGCTTATGGTAGAAATAAGTTCCATGCCGCTCTCGAGTGATTCACTAAAAAATACAACTTCGGACGAGTGTGAGTGATTTCCCCCGTGAGGTACGTGAATTTGTATATAAATGAAATTTAAAAAAAAAAGGTATGTTATGCCTTAATAAATAATTTATCTTATGAAATGTTTTTAATAAATCATGACGAATAGTATTGTAAATAAATAAAAATAAAACCTAAACGATCTTGGAAATTCCCGACACTCTATGACAAGCCCAAAAACCTTCTCTTCTACCCATTCCATTTGGGAGTGAATAAAGCCACATTATAAAGAGTTTTGCTTGAGGACAAGCAAAGATTCAAGTGTGGGAGTATTTGATACGCGCAAAATGCAACATATAAATTATATCAATTGTGGCATTAAACTAACCCTTTTTTAGTACTAATGTTGGAAAAAAGTGTGGTTTTGTCTTCCTGAAGGGGTAAGGTCCCAAAACCTCATAAAAAGGATTCAAGACCATACCACAAACTGGCCTTTCAACCTTTTAACCTTGCGCGGCCGCGCATTGGTCTTACAAAAGGGAGAAAGTAATCAATAATTTATAGTCGCGCGCCCAAAGGAAAGCATAAATCCTTGCGCCTTCTTCCATTAGCAAAGGATTAAAATCCTGAGATCAATACTTCCGCCCAAATATCCAAACTTGGATATCATTTTACCCAGACTTGGGATTTATTCATCTGTGTCCACACAGTAAGATGTCACACTAGATTACAGCAGTAATCCTCTAGAAAGAATATGATCGTGCACCACCCAGACGGTTATAACCGTCTAGACACGTGTCATTACCACAAGCATCCCTGAAATCACAACGAAAGCATGCAATTGGAGAATGATCTCCACTTAATCACTTTCCACGTGGCAATCCCCCAGCCATAGATCAAACCACGATCCGTGTGCATTCACATCGGATCGAGACAACTTGACGTTGGATCAAAAAACTTAACAGAAGAAGATATAACCGCTACGGCGTTAGCATCTTCCGTCATATTTTCAATAACAGGTTTTCCCTCCCAAACTCCCGGTTATAAATACGAGAACTGTTCAGGTATAAACTCAGATCACACTCACTTCTCAAATACTTTCTCTTCTCCATTACCAATACTTATTCTCACACCGGAGTCGGGTCAAGGAGAGAACCCTCTTCTCCCCTTGGCGAGGCTAACGGTGCTCTTTTTTGCAGAATCACCGGAGAAGAAGTTCGGCAGCAACTGAATCAACCGAGAGAGAGCTAACCCTTTTATGCGGATTCAAACCCCTTAGATATTTCGGTTCCGACCATTTATCTAGCGTTTCTTCACTTCCTTTTGTATTTTCAGGATTAAATGAGCTCAAATTAGCAAAAGAAGCAAAAAGACAGCAAAATCTAACATAAATACAAGAAAAGGAATAAAAGTGGATTGCCCGACCCCTCGACAGCATCTTCCTAAGCAAAACAAAGAAGGCAGAAGACTGAACACGCCCCGTGCTCAGCGAGCACGGGGCCGTGCCCAAGAAGCAGCAGAAAAGACAAACTAATAGAAGCTTCTATTGCCCACCACGGGGCCGTGCCCAGCGGACACGGGGGCGTGGTCAGAGTACTGCAGGCGCATTTATTGTAATTGCGAATTACAATTAATGAAGAGAGAGAATGTCAGACAGACACGGGGCCGTGCCCAGCGGGCACGGGGCCGTGCCCAGGCTTCTGTTCAGCCTATAAATAGGAGTGCTTGGAGCCATTTCAACTCATCCCTTGGCACACCACTTCTCTCACACTTCACCCACCACCCACCACCATCACAACACCATCATCCACCACATCATCCATTGTCCATCATAGAGTGTGTGAGTCGTCTCGGGATCCAAGATTGATCGTAAGAGTTCTTGACAATCAAAGGCCATGTTTGCCTAAGTCTCTTACATCACTTGGTGAAGACAAGTGTCTAGTGTAATGCTTTTTTATTTTTAATCTTTTGCACTTTTTATTTGGTTTTGTATTAATGACTTTAATAACTAGTTTCTTATGTTGAAGGTGATTCTTCCTTATCCTTTGTCCGTGGTGTCTTGACATTATTTTACTGTCTATATAAAATAAAAGATTTTCACCATTCATATCTCCACGGTCTATATGGAGGTATGTTGGCTACCTGGTCGGGGGTTAAGGGAATGGTTTGGTAAGAGTCTTGCCCTTTTCAACGTTTAGAGGTCCTGCAAGGGACCTGGGTCAAATTTAGTAGGATCTCCTTCAATACCCAAAGGTATTGGATGACGGGGATCCAAACTCTTTGACCCCCTCATAAGTTAAAATACTATTAATACTATAACCCGGCTATTTAGGGCTGTATCCCTGCTGACTCAGACTACTTAGTCAAGGGTAACGTCGCCTTCCAAAGAGGGGCCTACCATAATTTGCATTAATAACTTAATTAATTATCTTTCAATAATCAGACCCTTTAGGATTGTATCCTTGCGGACTCAAACTACTGGGTTGAGGGTAACATCACCTTCAAAAGAGGGGCCTACTACAATAACTAAGATAATCTCTTAAACAAGTGCAAAAGTGCGAAAATAATCAAAGGTTACACTATACTACGTCCACGATGGGTGCACTTGCCCATATGTGTGTGTAGTGTTAGTAAATATCGTGTTTTATAAATTTAAAACTTGGCTAAAAAGTGTAAAAAGGGCTTAAAATATATACCTAAAACATATACACACTAACACGCATCACCACTGCAGAACCGACAACCTCAAATCATCACCGAATATAGATTTGAAATCAATGATCCTCTCATCTCCCTATAACCAAATTACTTTCGACATTTATAAAACACACATCAGAATGACACAAACAAAAGCATAGCTACAACAGAATCTAATTGAGACATCAGACAATTATACCTCTCCATTGTCATCATCATAATCTTCATCATCATGAATTTCTAATTCAAATTAGCTAATTTAGGTGGATCAATAGAAGATTTAACATGTAAATTGAAGTGAATCTGTGAATTGAAATCAACAAACGTACCTTATAAGCTTCGTAGATGTAAGATGAGAGGTTTGATTTGAGAAATTTGGTGATGGTTGAACAGATTGAAGGACCAAAAAACCCTAATTTACAGAAGAGTGTAGAACTTGCGATGAAAGAGAAAGAAGACAGTGGGTTTGAATTTTGAAATCAGAGAGAAATAACAGCGTGCAAAAGAATCAGGGTTTAATTAGGGAGAAGGTTTGGCCCAATGAAGATGTTGCAGAGATATTAATTACTCTCGGTTATTGTTTAAAAATTTTAATTAAGTTAATTATTTTTTATTTTCTTAATTAAGATAAAATCGTTTTATTGGTTAACTTATGTAGGTATGTGTGCATGTATGTGGTCATGTATGTGTTTTAGAAAAAAGATGACATCATTTTTTCAAGAATTGACATCACCCTTTTTGAAATACCTGCCTATGATTGGGGGAGGGCTACTTTATGACATCGGCCTTAATCCCCATTTATTAGATAAATAGATATTTTTTTTACAATATGTTTTATGTCATAAATTAAATTTGATGTGTATTTGATGTCATAATTATTCCATATATAACTTTGCAACTTTTTTGTGCATCATCACTTGTACATTATGCTTTAGGTGTTTCCCAAAAAAAAAAGTTTAATTTTTATTTTTAACCCTAAGGTTTTTACCTTTTACAATTTTAACCCTGCATAATTTGTTTTTTAACTTTAACCCAAAACTTTTCATTATTTGCAATTTAACTTCACAACATTTGTCACTTATACTTTTCATCTTTCGCAAATTTTCGTTTTAGTATAGTTCTAAATTTTTCGAGTTAATACGACGCAACGTGCATGTGTGGTTCAACGTTTTTACCTCTATTTTTCCATGTTTGACATGTTCGTCGCACAACGTGCATGTGTGGTTCAACGTTTTTACCTCTATTTTTCCATGTTTGATAGGTTCGTCGCAACACGCATGTCCTAAGTCGAGTCAGTGTTGGTGGTCAATCACGGTTGTTTGACATTAGTACTATTTGACACCGTTTTACGCCCCGCCGCAACGCGAGGTGTGCTTTGGGGGGTTTTCAAAGAAAAAATGGTTATGCATATGGTTGTCGTAACGTTGGCTTTGGGGGTTTTTTTTAAAAAAATTGATTTTTTTTTTACTTTTCACCCAAAAGTATTTCATAAATTACTTTTAACTCAAAACTATTTGCTTTTTTACTTTTAACCCAAAACTTTTTATCTTTTGCAATCTATCCTCATAACTTTTTTTTACTTTCAAGTTTGGTCCTTTATAGTTTTCATTTTCTGCAAATTTTTCGCTTTATGCTTGGTTCTAAATTTTGTGATTTAACACATCGCAACGTGCATCTTTGGTTTAACGTTTTTACGTTTCGTTCTAAATTTTGCGAGTTAACACGATGCAACGTGCGTGTGTGGGTGAACGTTTTTACATCATCTATTTTTTCCCCGTTTGACAGGTTTAACATAACGTGCGCGTCCTAGATTGACTTAGTTATAACTAAAGAATCCCCGCCGCATTGCGGCGGGTCGCAATCCTAGTTATAACTTAAAAAGACAAAGTGACATAAGGTTTTAATTTAAATGTAATTATATTATATACATTTGTGCTTTTAGTATGTTTTAACTTTCATATATTAATTTGCGGAAAAAAATAAAAAAAAATTGGGTTGCGGGTCGTGTTCAAGTCAACCCGTGAATATTTAGGTCGTGTTCAGGTTCATATGTATGACACGATTTCCGGGTTCGGCTCATGTTTGAGTTCGTCTAAAAATAGGGATAAGCACCCATATGATCCCATAGACCTCTTTTAAGGATTCCAATCTAGAAAAAGAATTGATAGCTTGTACTTCTGTTGTACTATCAATTATCATTTTAACGATCAACTTCTCTCATAATGATCCGAAGGATGAACCGGATATGGACAGTTCCAACAAGATTTCATTCTTGAACAAAAATCCATTTTTTGATTTATTTCTCTATTCCATGACTGGAATAGTGGAGGATACACGTCTAATAAACTTAAAGTGTGGTCGGGTCATATATCAATTGGGTATAGAGACGAACAAAATTTAAAGATTCATGATCTATGATTGATAGATAGTCTGATCGTAAAATGATCAGATGCTATCTAGAGAACCTAAATTGTTGAACTTTGATTGTTCAAGTCAGTTAACAGCTTGGATTACAAGATGGTTGGAAGATTAAAAATATGGATAATGGGATATGTATAAAAGATGATCACTTGATACTTGATAGTTGATAAGAGTTTTACAGAGAGGCAAAAAATTATAAAACAAATTCTGATTGAAGTCTACATAATTCTATCTTGGGTTCTTGGACAAATTGTGTGAACAGTATTGTTCACATGTTACACTTTTGACCAACTAGTAAAACATGCTTTGTTTGCTTACCCATTTCAAGTATACACTATAACTTTTTTTACGGTGTTGGTGATTCTAATCTAATAACTTTTAGTGTCATCTTAAACAAATTTGATAGCTTAATTGGGTTATTTATACCAATTTTTGTAGCTTAATTGGGTTATTTATACCAGTTTTTGTAATATGAAGACTTTAAGAGCAGTAATAATTAAGTGGTTTATATGCCACTTTTTATGTAAGTTCTTTAAACTCGGTTGATAACTTTGTGATGTGTATTGAAACGAGAGGGTTCAAAGTATCATAGATCATACAAATAGAATGGCTATGAAGTGTTAGATTTAGTGGCATCTCAAATCTGGATACAACAAAGTTTTAACTGGTCTAATTTTTTTATTTTTTTTAACGGCACCCGATCATATCAATCTCCTCACCAGGATACACCAATTCAGGAAAAAATCCCTTTGTGGGAATCGAACCCAGTACCAAATGGTTCATACGCCTTATCTCACCCTCAAGATGTCACCTAGGCTATAACAACATTCAACATGATAAACAAGATTTATCACTATAACCACATTCAACATGACAAACAAGATGCATCACTATAACAGCATTCAACTTGACAAAATATAGCTCGCCAAATCCTCAAGTGATGAGTACGATGAACCCCCTTTCTTTAGACAAAGGTTTACTTTCTCCTTCAAGTTCATGATCCTATCCCTCATTTCTAAACCCTTTTTATCCACCATTAATGTTTTTATCGCACTTTCAATCTCCGCCCTTTCAAACCCATTTTTCAGTTCCACCCCAATCTTCCACACATCACTTACATTTCTTGCTATTGGGAGTTGATCTGCAAACGATGGTGAACAAATCATCGGAACCCCTTCGCAAATACTCTCAAGCGTTGAGTTCCATCCATTATGAGTCCAAAAACCACCTATTGAACGATGAGCTAATACCTCTAGTTGGGGAGCCCATTTCACAATATACCCTCTTTCTTTTACAATTCTCTCAAGAAACCCATTTGGCAATGCCTCGAGCCACTCTGACCCTTTTACGGATCTGGGTCTAACAACCCATAGAAACGACTGCTTGCTATTAGCTAAACCCCATGCAATCTCTAGGAATTCGGATTCCTCAACCCCGGCTAGACTACCAAAACTAACATATAAAACTGAGTTGGGCTCTTGTTTATCCAACCATGACATACATGTTTTGTCTTGTGTCAAAAGACTACTCGACAATGCTGGGAAGTACTTGTGAAACGGACCTATCATAAAATGCCGATTAGGGAATCCCCGAGTTAGGTTTGGTAGTTGGAGTTCTTCGAGCTCTTTAAACGTGTTCCATATTATCGCTTGAGCCGGCTTCATTCCTTGGACCAAGAGTTCCATCAACTCGCCCGCACCCTCCGGGTCACTAGTCAAAAACCTTGATACATCCCTAACTTTTAGTGGTTCCAACCCGGTGACTAATGCTTCTGACTTCATATCTACATTATACATGTTGCAAGTTAGATAAATATATATTGTAAATTCTAAGAATCGGAGTCCCACTTTAAGCACCATCTCCTTCGGAAAAAAGGAAAGGTTTATTACCGTTCCATCCAATGTTTTCAGAATCAGACCAGACGTAAGAACCAGAAGGTATGGTAAATGTTATAAAAATTAATAGGGTTGAATCTGAAAAAATATATAAAAAATCGGTCCAACCCTTCCAAAAACCGGTCCGACCGGCCAGTTTCCCGGTCCAACAGTCGCGTCGCCTGTTCAACTCCGGTTCAATGCATTTCCAGCCCGATACCATGACCCGGAGTGGCTCAACCTCCGGTCCCCGATCCGAACGGCCGGTCCGGGTCTCAAAACACTGGTTCCGCCCCTTTAGACCTTACCAATAGTTTTTTTTTTCTTTTTTTTGTTATAAGTGAGATTTTATCAGGTAACTTTGTTTTAAAGAATTATAGATACCGTCGGAGAGTCGCCGGAAATAGCCCATTTGCCGGAGAATTGGGACGGCAGAAAATGAAAGAAAAGCCGAGACGCTAGTAGTCCAATTAACAATCCTCGGTAGCTCAAGTCCATCCGCGATCGTTTGGACCGCGAACCATTGAGCATCGGTGATTAAACTTGCAACTCCGGCATCCTCCGACAACAACTTCTCCAAACAACCCCGAATTGGGCCCAAACCTTCATCATTGAGATAACGCATTAAGCGGATCAAGTTGTCGGTACCAGAGACGGGTAGGTTCTCCTCCGCGACACCCGGAATGGGCATGAAGTTGAAGTGAGGGTGGTTGGTGGGATCAGGGGCGTTGAAACGAGTATGGAGGATGGTGATTGAAAAGCCTTTGGAGTGAAGGATGCTTGCGAGTTGAAGCATGGGGTTTATGTGGCCTTGTAGCGGGTACGGTAGCAACACCAACCGACGGCGGCTGCTGGTGGCGAGGCTCGGCGTTGGGATGGTGGCGCCGGTGGTGGTGGTGATGTCCATTGTTTTTGGGCTGTGTATTGTTGTGGGATGATGTAAAGGTGGTTATTATATTATGCATGGTCAAAATATTTAATTCGTCAAGTTGTATTATAATTGGATAAAATATTGTTAAGCCTATAAACAAATTACTATGACTTTATTATTACAAATAAATATTAAATATAATGTGAGTGAGTAGTCCAATGCTATTCATTTTATATATTCATGCTGACAGTATATGGCCGGCAAGGGTTAAGAGAAATTATACGATGATGTATTAATATTCAAGTTTTAATAAAGTGAAGAAGTATACGACTAAATTAGGGAAAATGATAGATGAGATTAAAATGCACTTATCTTTAAATGGTTATATTATGATATATATATGGTTTGGAGACAATTCATTAACACAAATTCTAAAACCTCTCTCACATATGCTCCCTTATCCATCTCCCACTTGATTTGACCATTTGTCATATGCGATGTTGTTGCCATGCTATGCCATCAAACATTGCCACCATCACCCTCAAATTTAGGTCTGGCGATTCATGATATGTCAGGAATGCAATGCGATATGAAAATAATCAGGTTTTGGTTGTTTCAAATTCATTTAATAACCAAGACGTATTCATATTAGCATGTTTAACCCGTTCTCATAATATATTCTACAAAGTCAACTCATTCACAACTTGGCAACCTACGCCTGCCAACTTGATCATGGCCCTTTTTAACTTTTTTAAACTGTTTATAACTCATTTACAGTCGGTCAAATATTTTTACAATATGTCATCATCAAACAATTTTATGAAAGAAATAAAATATATAATATTTTAAGTAGTTTGACATGAACTTTAGGATAAGTCGGATATTTTACTTCCCATAATATACAATCCCTCCGAAAACTTCCTTGTTCGTGCCTTTTATTTGCCCATAATACAGATAATTTAAGATTAGAAGCCCAACCCAAATTTTCGCCTTTATTAGCCCAATTTAAGCCGGCATCAAACTTATATATCAAAGCAGTGATCTCGAAACATTTAACGTAATTTTATCACATTCTTTTTCTCCAAACAACGAAATATCACAATAGCGGTATGTAGTCAAAGTTTAAGTTGTACACAGACGGAAGTTCAAGGGGGAATCCGGGCCCGTCATGTTATGGGGGTTTGATTAGAGACGGAAAAGGAAGATGGGTGTGCGGGTATATGGGGAAGATGAAGGGAGGATCGTATACAGCGCTTGAGGCTGAAATTTGGAGTATATACAACAACTTGTGTTTAATCCAAGACAAAAAAATGTGTAACTTTTTGATCGAGACAGACTGAGAAACTGTTGGAGGGCTTATTGTGTATTATCAAGCTACGGATCATTCACTCAACACTGTCGTGGACGCCATCAAGAAGATGATGATGGAGAGAAAGTGCATCCTACTTCATACAAGGAGAGAAGGGAACCAGTGTGTGGATGTGTTAAATTGTCTGATCGAGACAGTCACAGGAATACATCGTGTTGGAGAATCCACCAGCCCTGTTGATGCCATATCTGTTACAAGATGCTGATTGAGTTTCTTGTTAAATTGCCAATAATCTGTTGTTAGTAATCATCGTTAGATCAAACTTCTCTAGTTCTTTGTTTAGACTTGTCAACAACTGTTGTGAGATTTAATGCATATAAGTTTAAATCATTCTCAAGTTAATTCTTCTACATTATATAATTTTATATGATTTTTAGTTTGTATGTAATGCTTCAAAAAATCGTTATATAAAAATGAGTTAACTGCCACTTACGTTCCAGTTGTTTGTTCACTTTTGCCATTTCATGTCAAATTTCAAAATTGCACCGTTTTCCTCCCTGACATTTTAGAAATGTGTCATTTGAGTCCAAAAATATAACCACAGTTAAAAAATTTAGTTAGCTTAGGGCAGTTGGTCATGGGTTCGATCCCAGCCAGCTGCAATTTTGACTGTGATTACCCCTAAGCTAACTGAATTTTTAACTGTGATTATTTTTTTGGACTGAAATGGCACGTTTCCAAAATGTCATGGAGGAAAATGGTGCAATTTTGAAATTTGACCTGAAATGACAAAAGTGAACAAACCACAAGGACGTAAATGACAGTTGACTCTATAAAAATATTTTTTTCTTGTTCGAAGTACAATAACTTTAGAAAGAAAAACTAACCAGTTTTGATTATAAATAAAACGTAATATTTTATAAGACTTGGTTTTAGAGTTATAATAATTTTATTGAATGTATATGTATAAATATATTATTTTAATTAATCAAGTGATAAGTGAGATGGATTATCACAATGCTAAGACGGTGATCAACTAAGGGAGAGACGAAGGGTCATACGTGTTGGCTCAGCGGTGACTAGGCGACGCAAGGCGATGGTGCACCGGGTTAGAAAAAGAAAAGGCGACACCAAGGAGGATGGATGTGATTAGGAGACAGAACAGTTACAGTGGTACTGGTGGTTGCAGGTTATCACAACAGGTATGTGGCGGCGGTTTGTGGTGTTTTAGACAATCTTGAACCAGAATAGCCGAGAACAAATGGACTGAGGAACAAGCTAACGTTTAGACGTTTGGGGTGTGATTCTTTGCTGTCTCTATAAAGATTTAAAAATGATTTTGGGTTGATTCATGCACGTGGTTTTAAAGGATTCGCCGCGCGGGACTGTTTTGATACGAGCACTGAATTGATAAAGTGTTGTATGTTATATTGATCATGTTATGAATTTTGTGGCATGATAAATATGCATTCCTTTGCAAGAGTTTTTGCATGTGGATCTTTGATTCCTGTAATGCACTTCCCATAGCAATATAGCATGTAGCAATTTGGGTTCTGTTATTAATTAAATTAAACTAAAGTATATAGTACAATGACTATCCTTCATCTTATCTTTCTATGTACGTTTTATTCTTTAATCCAAATCCAATTTGTTTTTTTTTTTTTTTTACATTAAATACAACCATGTGCCATATATTCAAAGAACAGAACCAAATATACAATTGTGTCTTTTAATTTTAAAACGATAAATTAAATGAGAATTACTCAAATGTAGAAGATTAAAAAAAAGACATGAATTTTTTTTAAGCTTTGACCAAGACAACAAGTTGAGGATGTTAATATAACCAAATATCGTTAAAAAATATTTAGATTTAAATATGTAACCAAATATCGTTAAAAACTATTTAGATTTAAATATAAAACCAGGTCAATTTTAACCAGGCTGTGTTTTCAAGTATCTGTATTCTCCAGATGTATCTGCAATTTAGAATAGAAGCCAGTTCAGTCCAATATTTATTATAAGTTTTAATGTACATTTAGAATAATACTAATAATAAAAACAAAAATAATAATACGCGTTACCAAGAGGATATCTTCATCTGTTCCAAATGATTTGCGAGCTTTTTCCAAGCATCTTGACGAGATTGTTTCTCGAATCCTGTTTTTACAGTTAAAAAAACTGATGAAAAAATAAAATAAAATAATATTTGGTTCGTTTGCGAAGCTGGAAATCAAAAAAACGTAATACTCGTATACTAGGATTAGTTATAAAAATCGACGTATTTTATAGGGGTGCTAAATGAGTGGTGTACGCGGGTTGACAGGTCGAACCAAACACAAACTCAAAAATCACAAGAATCTAAACATCACGCGCGTAATTGCGAGTTAACATGAACAAAACCCGTTTAACCTGATAAAAGAGAGAATATAAAACAATGGTGTGAAAATTCCATACCTTGAACTGGCGGGATCTCGGATCTCAAATTCATCTGTAAGAGCATCATAGCCACATATCACAATATAGTGACCTATGCAAGTCATGAAAAGAATGAATCATTTTTTCGTATCAGAATATTTTTTATTTCCAAATTCAAATTACTGATAGCTGAGAAACTAACACGTTTACGTGTTATACTCACCGGTATAACCAGAGGAACCACTATAGAAATCCGGCACATAAACATCCTCCGTCCAAGGCCGACTAGAAAAATAAAAGAGTTAAATGCCATTTTAGTCCCTGTGGTTTGGGCCATTTTGTCAGTTTAGTCCAAAGGTTTCATTTTTCACCTGTGGGTCCAAAAAGGTTTCAACGTTGCCATTTTAGTCCACTGGATTAACTTCATTCATTTTTTCTGTTAACGAGAAGGGCAATTCGGCCATATAAAATGACCGAATTGCCCTTCTAGTTAACAGAATTACATATAAAATGACCGAATTGCCCTTCTCGTTAACAGAAAAAATGGATTAAGTTAACCCAGTGGACTAAAATGGGAATGGTGAAACCTTTTTGGACCCACAGGCGAAAAATA
This sequence comes from Helianthus annuus, assembly GCF_002127325.2. Taxonomy (NCBI): domain Eukaryota; kingdom Viridiplantae; phylum Streptophyta; class Magnoliopsida; order Asterales; family Asteraceae; genus Helianthus; species Helianthus annuus. The sequence continues at coordinate 100,753,646 of NC_035441.2, read as the reverse complement.
AAACTTTTGGACTAAACTGGCAAAATGGCCCAAACCACAAGGACTAAAATGGCATTTAACTCAAAATAAAAAACACAAATATACAAGACTTTGCAGACATTAATTTAAAAAAACATGAAAAAATTACACACAATGACCATTTTGACCGAAAAACTTTACCTACCTAGACAATTGACTACACTATTTAAAAAAAAAATATCCATTTGACCTTTAAAAAAACACGAAACGGTTTGGGCCCAAAACCGCAAGAGTTCTATGGAAGTCAAATGGGGTAAGTTTTTAGTCAAATAGTCATTTGGGTCATTTTTTGGGACTCAAGATTGTTATATATGTGACTATCCATATAAATAATCATATTTACAGTTAAGTCATACCTCAAAATGTACTGGTCAACTAAAGCAATCACTAAACACTTTCCTGATAGAATCAATACTGCAAGCTCATCTTCCTTTATTGACCTGCACTGTTAGCAACATAAGAGTTTTAGAATCAATTTACTAAAACAATAAAACTTATATATTTATAAAATCTTGGCCCATTTTACTGAAATTAATTTGGAAAATCATAAATCATAGCGCGTACCTCAATATCTATCCCGGCTTCCTTTGATCTCTTGAACAACGTATTGACCCTTACTATATCATCAGTCAATTGTTTCTGCAAATATGTTTTAAACATAAAATTCCAATAAAAGCAAGTTTTTTACGTTTAAAATAAATGTTCATAATTTCATGCCAAAAGCAAGTTTAAAATTCAACAAAAAACAAAAAAAAAGTAGTTCAAGAATGACCCAAATAAAGATCTAAACGTCTAACTCCGTTTGAAAAAAAATATATATCTTTACCTCATAAAATGTCTCCAGAGAATAATTAGGATTAGCACCTAAAGTTATAGTGATGTAAGAGAAGCTAATAGATAATTTCTGCAGTAAATATGCCAGATCCACAGTCCAAATACTGCCACAACAACACGACCGTAAAACATTTCAAGAAAATTGAGGTTAAACTATCGGTGCTTAACAACAAATTAAATCACCAAGTTGCGTTTTAACTTATCCCATTGGTTAGCAGTGTATTTTGTAGGGTGCCGTGCGTTTAGTTTTTAACGGTTCTCACAGACACACAAAAAAGAACAAATTAGAGTAAACTTTCGTTTTGCTCCCTGTGGTTTGGTCACTTTAACGGTTTTGCCCCAAACTTTTAAAAATAGCCATTTTACTCCCTGATCTATGAAACCCTTCATGATTTTACTCCCCGCCCCTAAACGTCTTCCATTTTAAACGTTAGGTTTTTAAAAGGTAATTCATTAATATGGGCTGGGAAAAGACATAATTGCCCATCAGGTGTTTTGCACGTGACAGGCTTTAACGTTTAAAATGAATGACGTTTAGGGCGGGGAGTAAAATCATTAAGGGCTTCATAAATCAAGGAGTAAAATGGCTATTTTTAAAGGATTGGAGCAAAACCATTAAAGTGACTAAACCACAGGGAGCAAAACGGAAGTTTACTCTATAAACTACAATAAGATCTTCAAAATAAATTTAAAAAAGGAAAAAACTACCTGTCTGTACCGCAAAAAGCCTCCAAATCTTCAATATCATAATGGTTAATATTAAGCGTTTTTAAAACCATCAAAACGCAAACAAGGCCACAATCCCACATTCGTTCTTGTTTTATATGCGGGACCTATACCATAGATACAACCTAATTACTAAAACCGGGATTTAAAAACAAGATTTATAAAACTACGAATGAGATAAGAATAGATGAACCTACATTGATGAAGCGTGATTGTACCAACACTTCCTTCGTGCTTTTATCATTTCTCGGGTAGTTGTATGATTGAACCAAACTCTTACCATCTACTTGTTCTTGGTCATTATACCCTCCTCCGTTCAGTAATTTGTTTAAGAGGATATTTAAAGACCACATCTATGAATAATTAAGTTTCTAAATCACCAACAACTAGCCACAAAAGAATGGTCAAGTTGACCCCCTGCATCATATTTATTTTATTTCAACCCCAATGAGTTTAGTAGCTTGAAACTGCATAACTAACATAAACATAAGCATATGCTGCTTCATGGGGTGTGTTCCTGTTCCTTAAAAACCAAGTTCAAGTACCGAACCAAATAAACACTTATACGTAGCGGTAGTGCAGTCAAGGGCGTAGCCAGACATTTTTTCCTACGGGTTCGGAAATTTTCAAGTGTTCGATTTAAAGGATTCTATGGCTTCGATGACGAAATTTCTACAGGTGCGATGTCAAAATACATCAATATATCGCCAGTAACCCATTTGGAGGATTCGTTGGCCGTTCAAAAAAATATATATACATCAATATATAACACTAAAAAAAATTTGTACCGAACCCGTACCCTTCTATGTAGCTACGCCCCTGAGTGCAGTATAGATATAGTAAAACAAAAGAAGATGGTTATATAGTTACATAACCGTCTTATTTATCATAAATTAAATCAAAAGCAAATTGCACAGACTTTTATGTAGTTCTTTCAGTTCACTGCTAGTCATTTCCCTACTTTTATTAAATGTTTTTTTTTTGTAGTAATTTTTTTTTCTTAAATGTTCATTATATTTCAATATAACCAGAAAACTTGTTAAGTTACATCAAAACAGAAGGTAGACGGGCAACAAGCTGAGGTTGCTAAGGCCTTAGACATCATCAACGAGGAGGGGCCATCTCTAGGGCTTTATCTCAATATTAAGAAAACAGAGGTTTATTGGCCGACATGCGACGGCCAGAAAGTTCAGGACGGGCTTTTCCCGAGAGGGATCGGTAGACCAGAGAAGGGGGTTAAGCTCCTTGGTGGAGCTGTTAGTCGGGATCCTAGCTTTATTGGAGAGTTGGCAGGGCGGCGAGCCTCGGGGGCGGTTGACCTTATGAAACTCTTACCCTGCCTGAGGGATCCCCAATGTGAACTCCTCCTGCTAAGGTCGTGCATGGGTGTTGCTAAGTTGCTTTTTGGGCTACGGACTTGTCAACCCCATTTGATGGAGGATGCGATATCTCGGCTCGATGATGGCCTTAGAAAGGCTATAGAAGACATAGTAGTGGGTGGCGGCCCCTTCTTTGGTGACCTCCAGTGGCGTCTAGCATCTTTGCCAATGCGTCTAGGTGGTTTGGGCCTCTTCTCAGCCCGAGATGTTGGGGCTTATGCCTTTGTGGCGTCTAGAGCTCAGTCTTGGGAACTACAGGATCATATCCTTCGAAACGGTGGGGTCGTCGGGCTTGACCCAGACTATCAACAAGCTCTCGAACGCTTAAATGTCTCTCTCCCAGACTTGGATATTGGCGGTTTCTCTAACAAGGACACCGCCCCCTCGAAGCCGCAAAAAACTTTGGCGAATGCACTTTTTAGCAAAATCGCTCAAAGCCTGGGAGAAGCTTTTGATTTGTCACCCCGCCAGAAGGCGGTGTTTGAGTGTCTGAAGGGTCCCCATGCTCAGGAATTTTTGACCGTTATCCCGATTGAGGGGTTAGGACAATGCATGTCGGCAGTAGAATATAGAACCATTCTCAAATACCGGCTAATGATCCCTATGTACCCAGAAGATGAAACCTGCCCGATATGTCGTAAAGCTTGTATGGATAAATATGGGGAGCACGCAGTTCACTGTAAAGAGCTCCCTGGGTTTAACTATATCGGCATGACTGGGTGCGAGATGTTTTGGGGGACATCTTAAGAAGAGCTGGGATTTCTGCTAAGAAAGAGGCCCCTGTGAATTTCCTCACGGACCCTACGGAAGGGAGATCTACTCTGCGACCAGCGGATCTGCTCGTCTTTGGCTGGGGGGAACATGCTTGTGTAGACCTCACGGGGGTTTCCCCTTTGGTTGGTTTAAAGGAAAATGGGTTTTTAGCTGGACTAGCAGCAAGAAAGGCAGAATCAAAGAAAGTGGATAAGCACGCTAAAGCTTGCGCAGAGAACCAACATGTCTTTATCCCTTTTGCCTTTGATACTTTTGGCTCCCTAGCGCCAGAAGCCATTAACTTCTTGACGAGGGTTCAACGGGTTATCCACAGCAATTGTTCGACCCCAAGGGGGCAGGGGTTTGTGTTCGGGAGGTTGGGGTTTGCAATTCAGAAAGGGTTGGCGGCTCAGCTTGTTGCCCGTCTACCTTCTGTTTTGATGTAACTTAACAAGTTTTCTGGTTATATTAAATGTTAAAATTAAATTAATAACTAAATTATAGAACTCCAAAAATGATCTCATACCCAAAGCAAACAACTTTTCTGCACTTCATATTTTCCCATATCTCCATTTATGCAATACCCCAAACCAGTTTATAAATTATATTTAAAATCAATAATTTATGGAATGAAAAATTAATTCCTAATTGTCCAAACTACAACATCAAGTTATTAAACAGAAATAATAGATAAACAACAAAGAACCCAAATCAACAATAATTAAAAATCAAACAAATTAATCCAAAATTAGAAGCTGTTACCAGTATAATTCAATATCTCATAAACTGCAGAAACAAGATGATAGCCCCCCACAAATCTTTAAACGATTCAGATCAGTTACAGAGTACATACGGATGAAAACGAAATCGAAAAATATGGCTTTTGATTGAAACCGATTGATGATCTGAAAAGGTTTTGTTGATCGAAGTCTTTATTTGACCTTTTTTGGATTTCTTCGAGTTGAAGGTGTAATCCCTCTTTGTATTTTTTGTTATTATTATCTGCAAAAATTGATTAATAATTAATTAATAATAAACAATAAAATTGTTTCTGGTGGTAGGAAACAAATAGAGGGTCGTTGATGGTTTTTTATATTGCAAATTGCAATATGAAATTCACCGGTCGTGTATGGTTGTAAAAATCTCGACTAGACACCGATTAATCACCGATTAATCCTCGGTTAATCTCGATTATTTGTTAGTCCCCACCCTATCAACCGACTAGTGACTTCTATAACAATGGGGATGTCTATAGATGATTAGGGTTGTTCATCTTTATCGAACACCTGAAATTTGACTCGAATTAAAGTCACCTGAACGCGAATTAGAGAATACCTGTAAAACTTTAACCCGAGAAACCTGAGCAACCCAAAATTTAAATAGGTCGGTTAGCAGGTCACTTTTTCCCAACCAAAACCCCGAACAACCCAACCCGAAAAAAACCCAAACATTTATTGTCTTTTCTTTTACAGATGTGTTTTGGTTAGAGTCTCTAGTATTTGGAACAATAAGTTTGAGACTTTTGAACATTATAATATCATATTATGTTTTAATGTTGATGATATTTTTATTAGCAATATAATTATGATAATATTTTGTAAAAAAGATACATTTATTTTCATATTACATTTAAACCTGAAAACCGAATAAGCCGACCCGAACTGACCCGACCTACCCGAACTTTAAATGGGTCGGTTATTGGTCACTTTTTTTTTTGGGTAAAGGGTTACCCCAGTAAATTTTATAAAAGATCAATAAGTACAAAGGTGTGCCTGACATAGCACACAAAGCTAGCCTTGGCATACCAAGACTAGGGAACCAGAGACAAACACAACCAGCAAACAACACGTCCAGAAAAACAAAGAAAAAACAGCCCAAAAACACGGCCAACTAACAAGCTTCTAACAAAATGCACTCCAATGCGACTGCCTTAACCCGGGTCCTCATTCAGCGCCCTTGACGGGATCTGCCACTTCTTTAGAACTTTAATATAATCCACATGAGCTTGGTGCTTGAAACCCATTAACCGAAGCCGAACTGAATATTTAATCTTCTCAGTCACCTGAATAACCGAACATTCAACTCGAGAGAATAACCGGTTATTACGTTCTTGCCATATGAAATATACCGAAGCCGCTAATACCAACTTGCACACAACTTGCTCCAACCTCTTTGAACTTGAGTGCTGGTCCATCCACGCCGAGATAGAGTTCCAAGAATCGCTAACAGTACCCATATCCACCATTGACTTTATATTCTTCCAGGCCTGCGATGCGAATCTACATGAGAAAAACAGATGGTCTCTTGAGTCTCGGTCATGCTGACATAGGGGGCAACACATTAGTCTTAAGTTTGTTTCACTACCCGTTTCCCAAACTTTCAGACGATCTTGAGTCTTCAACTTATTCTTTATAACCAACCATAACTGAAAGGAATGCCTCGGAATACATTGACTGAACCAAACCATGCTAGCCTAATTAATCGGAGCATTACGCGATCGAATGGTGTGCCAAACTTCCAATGAACTATAGTGCTGATCATTACCCTCCAAATCCTTCCAAACCATGCGATCATGTAACTGGGTACTAGGCTGATCAAGAGTCAAACCAATTAAAACCGGGTAAGTATCATACCATGCTTGAGGCCATCTCCATTGGCCATTCTCATCTCGTAATTCCGCTACAGAAGATTGGAGATTGAAGCCCGCATTTGCAATATGTCTTGGCGTTATAAAAGTCCTGAGCGGGCTCAGATGACACCAATTATCACTCCAAGCATTTGTTTGCATACCACTCCGAATAACTTTCCAAATAAACGGCCGAACAACATTACGAATGGATAAAATCTTCCTCCACCCCCAACTCATACTACCCCTACATTGGATATCCCAGAAATTCTGATTCTTCAATTTGTGATCATAAATCCATTGCACCCAAAAGGAATTTCTTTTAACAAGGATACTCCAAATATGATTAGTGATGAGAGCTCTATTCACATCCCCAATACGCCTAATCCCTAGGCCACCCTCAATTTTGGGAAGACAAATATCATTCCACGCTACCTTGGCTTTAACCTTACCAACGTTGCCAGCATTCCAAAGAAATTGGCGTAAACGCTTCTCCAGATCATTGATAATACGGGTCGGAATAACGAAAACTAAAGCCCAATAAATATGCATGGCTGAGAGGACCGAGTTGATAAGCTGCAATCTACCTGCAAAAGATAGCGTTTTTGTCATCCAATTGTTAATTTTCTTATCCATTCGGTCCACTAAAATCTTATAATCCCCAGTTCTTAACTTCGATGTGATCAACGGCACACCTAGGTATCGAACTGGCAAGGAGCCTTCATGAAACGGCATAGCATTTAGAATTTCCTGTCGGACCTGCTAAGGGACATTACAAAAGAATACAGTGCTTTTAGCAGGACTCGGAACCAGACTTGACATACTAGTGAACTCCTCCAACGCGGCCTTGATCTTGCTAACCGAATTGATGCTCCCATGAACAAAAATAAAAAGGTCATCAGCAAAGGAAACATTTATTATTTTTTGCTTCACACAATGAGCATGGTACTTAAAAGATGAGCTTGAGCGAGCTGCCTTTTGGAGTAATAAAGTGAGCACCTCCATAACAAGAGTGAACAAGTACGGGGACATCGGATCCCCTTGGCGAAGACCCCTTTTCCCCTTAAAAAACCGTGCAGGTTACCGTTAATACTTCTAAGCAAAAAACCCAAACAATCCGAACTGAAACCCGAAAACAAAACCCGATGAACACCCTTAATAGAGACAGGCTGGAATTAAGAATTCAGTTTCAAATCCGGTTATGAATTTGTGTGACCCGAAAACCGAAAGTTGATTTTTATGTAGGTTTTCACTTTTCACTATATCGTTGGTTTGATTAAAATTATGGATCGGGCCTATTAACTTATTATGTACAATTTTAAGAAACAACAAACTGAACTGTCCGGGTTAGGTGGTATGACTAGATAAGTTGGCCTTAACGGTTTGGCTGTATAAGGTTCAACCACTAATTAAACGAATATTATCTTTTATTAAGAAATCTAAAATAATACATAGAGTTCAAGAACATAAAAATGTCATATGTCTTGGTCGGTTTAAAATAGTGGTTCCAAGTTTCAAAGCATCGGCTAAACTGTTAAATCACCAATCAGCCAAAACGAAATCGTATAAATCTCAAACACGCAAAACCAGCTTACTTTCTTTGGTTTAATAGGTTCCCGAATTTAACGGTTTCTGAATACCCCTCAGATAATATATGTTGCATAACATTTTTTTATTGAACATGTTGTGCTTTGCTACTATGAAGATAAAAATCCAATCTATCCATATACATTTCTATAAGTTGGTTGGCATCTTATCAATACTAATTCAAAAGAACATTAAACCCTAACAAGTACTTACGCGAGTTGTGATTGTTGTATTACAACACAATGTCTTAAAAGAGATGTTTGAAAGTGGAGGACACAACAGTTTAGCCCCCATAGGCTCGAGATTGATTGTCAAATATATTTCAATGCAAGTCAAATGGTTATTTAGGGTGGTTAGAGTCCACCTCGCAAGTTCCCTAGGAAAGAGGGCCACGTTGGACATACTTCTTCTACCAGTGCGGTAGGTACTTGTAGAAATTTATGAATCAAATACAAAATACAAATCAACACAAGAAATAGTGACAAAACAGGTGACAAAATCTTACTAAATTGGTTTTGGGCTTCATTTCAATTATTTATTATGGGCTTATATTCTAAATATTGGGCCATGTATTGTTCAGTTGTGTTTGTTACGTTTGTTGTGGTTGTTACAGGCTAAAATATCTGAAAAGGCTTCTTTGTAAATATTAAGGGACTCCGATCATCTTGGGCGATAGTTTTGGACTAAAGTGAAACTTTATAGTTTCACACTATATAAGAGATTCATCTCTTTGTTACTCAGTAGTTCATTCTCTCTCTTGTTTTCGCATTCTTGTATCTTTTCTGTATTCTCTTTGTTAGGGTTTCATTGTTCAAGGTTGTACAAACAATCTCTCAACTGTATCTGAGAGATTGTTAGGTTTTATTGTTTGTATTGGTTGTATTGATGATCATCTATGGATGATCATCCAGATACTCTTTATATCTTGTATTGTATTGATCTTACAGTTGTAAGATCTTTGGGTATTTGGGGGGGGGGGGGAAATCTTTTGGGTTGGTTTAATAAGATTTTGTCACCTATTTTGTCGTTATTTCTTGTGTTGATTTGTATTTTGTATTTGATTCATAAATTTCTACAGTATTTCCCGAATCATCCAAATCTCTTTGTATTCGCATTGGGCATTCGTCATTTCGTCTCATTCCATAAATCCTTGTACTATCCAAGATTTGCAAATCTGGGAGTTGACCACGGCCGTGTCTAGGGGTGCAAACGAGCCGAGCTACTCGTGAGCTACTCGAGCTCGGCTCGAAAAAAAGCTCGAACGAGCCGAGCTTAAACGAGCTCGAGGTCGAGCCCGAGCCTACAAACAAGCTCATTTAGTAAACGAGCCCGAGCTTCGCTTATCGAGCTCGAGCCGGCTCGCGAGCCTAAACGAGCTTTCTGCTTGTATATTTTTTTAATATATTAAACATATATTTATATAATAATAATAATAATAATAATAATAATAATAATAATAATCATTTATATAAATATAAAAAATAACTAAATTATATGTATAATAATAATAACAATAATAATTATAATTAATATAAATTAATTAATAAATACTAAACGAGTCGAGCCCGAGCTTTCATATGTTAAACGAGCTCGAGCTCGGGCTCGGCTCGTTTGCACCCCTAGCCGTGTCCATAGGACACGACCCCATGTCTCTTTTCTGCTTATGTTTGTCTTTTTGTTTCTTGAATATTGGGTGGGGCACGGCCCCGTGCTTGTCTTCTGATTCATTGTTTTTGGGCTTGGGGTGAAGCTCGGAGGGTCGGTATGATGTATCAACTTTCCTTCTTTTGTATTTATGCTGGTTTTTGCCGTTAATTTGTTTCTTTTGTACATTTAAGCTCTTTTAATCCTGAAAATCAAAAGTATATAAAGAAACACATTTTTCCAACATTAGTACTAAAAAGAGTTGATTTTATACCTTATTTGATATAATTTATATGTTGTATCTGGTGCATATCAAGATCTGTTGGGATTGAACCCTAACAGAGAACAGATAATGTAAAGCCAAAACCGGATCCCATCAGTGGACACTTAATAAGCAGCAGTTTGCTCTAATCTTTCCCCTTGACAGTGGTTATCCAACAACTGATGAATCTTGAAGTGCTGCTCAAATACAACAACTGATAAACCAAACTCTGATGATTATCTAACAACTGCTGAAGACAAACTCTGTTGCTCTATCTACTGCCATCTCCTAAGTACTGTTGAAGATTCAAGCACTGCCCTCTCAAAGACTGATCACCTTTGAAGAAAGCATTGAAGACTCAACATCTGTGCTAAGGCTACAACAGTGGAACGTGAAGCAGTAGTTTCCTTATGTTTTGTACTTTAGTGATTATCAGATGTTACATAACAGTAGTTTGTATAGAATAGTATTTATAGTTTGTTAGGTCGTTAGATGTCACTATCATGGTGACGTCAGCTGAAGCATATCAGTAGTTTGGTTTGCCTATAAGTATGACAGTACTCTGTACTGTTACACTTGATCGTTTTGAGTGAGTTTTTCTCCTCAATTCATCCTTTCATCTTGTGCAACCAACTCTGGTATATCAGGCTGAGGGGGAGTTTAGATTGTAAGGTTTGACTGTAATCTTTTGCTTTTATGTAAATCTTTTGACTCAATGAAAAGCAATTGTTTATCAATCTACACTTTCCTTTGTTTGTGTTTACAAAGTTTGCTACTCATTTCCGCTGCACTTATTCGTTTTATGCAAACAAACACACTCACAAACAGCCTCCGATCCTAACAATTGGTATCAGAGCCTGGACAGTCAAATTCGATCTTACAATCAATTTGACATAACAGTTCAGCTCAAAAGTTATTTGATACTAAAAGGGTTGGTTGTACCCAGTTGAAAAACAGAGTAACGAGTGAATCATGGTCAAAATGGTTATTCAAAAACTCTGTAAATCAACCAAGATGTCATATGACACACAAATCTCACACAACAAGTGTTTTCATGCATATGTCACTCATAGTTTTCAGATCTGTAAAATATCTGATAAATTATGGGATCGTTCGATGCTTTCAAAATTGATTTCGATTGTTGTTTTGATATTTGTGATGTTTTCAACAAACAACTAAAGTATGTACCTCATTCTAGCAAAACTTGTGTTCATCTAAAACACTAGAATACTGCTGAAAAGGAAAAGAGGGAATAAAACTTTGGTCAAAATCTCTCATGTGCTCAAAGGCAAGTTGAGTACCTTCAAAAGGATCAAATCAACTTTGTCAAAAACACATTGAGAAAATAAGAGGTCAAAACAGTCCTAATCATAAGTAATGTGAGATCTGTAATAAAACATGCTCAAACATGGTCAGGTTTCTCAAAACATTGCTTCAAAATGATTATGGACAAATTATGTTCAAAATATAATCTCCTAGTGAGTATTTCTGAACATATGAATAAAAAGGGTAAAAAGGGAAAAGGAAAAAGGAACAAATCTCAAAGTGTAGCTATCTCAAAACCTTTGAAATCAAAAGCAAAAGAGTGTAAGCATAAAACACTCTTGAGGTTTAAATTAGATCATCAGTAATCATTTTGCAACTGTGTGCATTCAACAATACAGGAATTGTTCTGGTTGCAATAGTATCTTCAGTGATGATGCTTAAATGGATTTACAATCAATTGATAAGAAAATGACCCAAACAATTGTCAAGATAACTTGAGAATAATATGATCATGAATTCACTGGAAAACTGTCAGATCCTTTTGATTATTTTCAAAATTTCCTTTAATTTTTGTTAAGGAATTTTTTTTTTCTGAAATCAAAACCAGATATATTTTATTATGAAATATACTTTGTTTCTTTTACTCATTTTTAATAGTAAAAGTTCATCTCTTGTCTGGATGTAATTACCTTGTTTTTGTGTGTAATTACTATCCCTAAAACTGGTCAAAAGGAAATGACATACATACCAAGGTCATGTTAAGCCCAAGTTAGGTTTTCACTGATCATAAATTGATTGCAAATTGACTTAGATTACTGAGATACTCAGGCTCTAATTCTTGTAATTAGACATAAAATGAGCAGCTCTAGTAGAAATGCCTTCATCATCTGGGATGCTGAACCATTGTCTAAATAATAGACATTTGGCAAATCCTTGAACAAAATTCCGTGTAGATAACTGTTGACAATTTAATCTTGATAATTTACATCTAAAATGTATTTTGTTAAGAATAGCATCTCAAATGCTCAACAGATGTTAGATAAGATACTGTGCCTTCACAAAGCAAAATCAAGTTCTACATCTGAACAAGCAGATGCTAACATTGTTTGTCAAATGTTGAAATACTGCTGCACTATCAGTTGTTGAACCAATCTTCTACCACTGTTGTTTCTAAAATGTTGTTGTGCCTTAACATCTGTTCTCTAAAGTCTGTCCACTGCTAAAGTGTCAACCTCTGTTCTCCAAAACACTGATGTTTAAAATCCTTGTTACATCCACTGTTTCATTTTATTACCGTTGTAACTACTGGTGCTTGATTCATCAGTAGTTGTCAAAACAATTGTCCTCCATTATTTACCATTCCATCAGATGTTTGACACGTGGTCAGTTTTTAGCCTTCAGATCAAAAATAACCGCTGCCACATCAGCAATCACTTTTTCCCTAAATAAAACCCTGATTAAATCCAAACAGGGTTTTACTGTCGAATTGAATTCCAAAAGTTCTCTTCTCATAACAGTTTCCCTCTCATAACTCCAAAAACTTCTTCGATCTTCTTCATCCAAAATGACGAAACCAAAATCGAAGTCAAAATCAAAACCAACATCTTCTTCTACAACAGCAGATGCCACTCAAATGGATGCTGAAACGCCGGAGATTCGCTACAAATCTCCACACAACTATGTAGGTATACTCACAAAACCTACCGATAACCACACCTTCGATTCCATCCTTGACATCCTTTCTGCATCAAAGTACAAAACTTTGATAACAGCAGACGCGCCTATTTACCTTGACACCCAGAGAGAGTTCTGGAAAAATGCCACCCCTTCTGCACCCAGATTTTTATTCCACACACTGCTCATGTGTGTTTCAAATAAAACAACGTCCTTCAATGAGATACCAACAAAAATCCAATGCCTGGGGTATGCAATCTTGAACAATGAAAACTATAACTACTCCCAGGAAATATTTGATGATTTGGTAAAGAACGTTGATAATAAGGCATTTATGCTCTTTCCGAGGTTTCTAAGTTACTATTTTGAACAAAAGTTTGTTGAGAAAGAAGCAGAATTGCCCAAACAAGGTGTCTCATTCAAAATAAACTGTTTAACAATAGAAACTTTTTCAAGAATGATGGCACCAATAAAATTAAAAACAAAAGAGGCAGAGCAGATTTTAGAAACTGCCACTGGCCCTATAGAAACCACTGCTGAGCCCACTGCTCCAGGTGATCAGAGTAGCACACCCACTGCTCTGAAACCCACACCTGCCACCACCAAAAAGACCAAAAGAAAACCATCCAGAAAACCCACCAAACCCATAACAAAGGTAACTCTGGAAGATGAGATCCCAGAGCAACTGCCAGTGACAACACAAAAGTCACCAGAAACCACTGCTGCTACTTCCTCACAGCAATTGATAGAAAGATCTCAACCCCAACCTCAAACTCCTCTTGCATCCTCACAAAAGGATCAAGTTGTAAGCACAGGGACACCACAATATGAAGCTCTAAGTCCACTCGGATCTATCTTCCACAGTCCTGATCCCAAGGACATGTCTCTTTCTACACCCATACCCTCACCAATTATATTGCCAAAATCAATAATACCCCTGTTGCATGCAGTTGATATTGCACAGACACAAACCAGTTCCTCTCAATCACCCATTACTGAGAGCATACCTCCACAAGTGACTGGGTCTGATGTTAATACCTCTGTTATCCAAGCAACAGTTGAGGAGGCTACACCCCCTGAGTTACAAGTAACTCTCGGTGGTAGTTCAAGTGGAGCAGCAACTACAACTGATGGATCAACAGATCTTCAGTTGGACAGTTGTTACATAACTAAGACACCCTTGAAGGCAATTTCTTCCATGGCAACATCGGTAACCACCAGTAAGTTATCTTTAGCTGCTGGTAACATCAAAGGTTTATCAGTTGCTGAAGAAAGAAGTCCCCAGTACCAAGAAAAAGGGGCATCAATGGATGACTTTTGGGCAACAGCTCCTAAGTCACACATCGATACAACCACCACTGGTGGGGATTCAGATGATCCTGTTAAATCAGGTGATGATTCAAGATACAACGAATTGACGGCCAGAGTTGAAAATCTGGAATCTACAGTTGCAGAAATAAAAGATATGGTGCAGCAGCTGTTAGAAGCTCAAATAGCCCAATCTTCTGCTCCTCCTACTCAAGCACCTGCTCCACAAGCATTTGCTGCAAATGAGCTATGGAATATTCTCCAACCACTGCTTGAACATCAGCAACAATTGGCTGCTAAACAGCACGCAAATCAAGTACAAATGCTGACCAACATGGTGGAGTCTCGGTTCAAAGACACTCAAGCAGACATCAAGGCTATAAAGGCCAGCATACAACAGAATGCTCAAAGGGAGAAAGGCCCATCTACCATTTTCTTCATGGATACACCCCTGGCAGATAATGCCAAAAAGGGGGAGAAAACCAAGCTGAAAAAGAAAGGTATAGAAGATGGGATATACTTTGAACCAGAAAAACCCAAAACCACAAAAACTTCAACAGCTGATACAACAGAAGTTACAAAAACTGCTGTCAGTAGCCAAACAGCTGCCATCTCATCAACACACACAACTACTATGTCAACACACACCACCACAACTACTGTTCCATCTCCATCACCATCTGTGTCTATAACACAAAAACCACCACTATCATCATCTACAATCACATCACCACCACTGCCTCCTGCCATAAAGCAGAAGACAGCAGATGTTATAACATCTGTTGTAATGACAACAGTGGTTGAAACACCAGTTGTTTCAACTACTGTCAGTCAGTCACAATCACAAACCACTGATCCACCCAAAACATCATCAGCCTCTCCTCCATTAAAAAGGAGAAGGGTTTTCATTCCTGATGATGAGTCACAATCACAAACCACTGATCCACCCAAAACATCATCAGCCTCTCCTCCATTAAAAAGGAGAAGGGTTTTCATTCCTGATGATGAGTCACCACCACCATCACCACCATCACATCCTTCATTCCCTGCTCAAAAGCAGAAGACATCTGCTGACACATGAGCAGTTGTAATGACAGCAGAAGTTGAGACACCAGTTGTTTCAACAGTTGTTAGTCAACCATCCACCACTGCTCTATCCTTTCCTATATCCCAACCAAGGCTCTTTAGCAGAAAAAGAAAGCCTATTACTGCCGATGAAGGGATACATGATCCAAATGCTGAAAAATATCCACTAGAGCTTGATGCCATCAAAAATGAGATGAGGCAGTTTTATACAGAAACAGATCCTTCAAAAAGAAAATTCTCCTCACTCATTGGCTACATAGCTCCAGAAGATATAACTGATTATCTCAAGTTAAAGGCTAGGCAAGCTAAAGTTAAAGCTAAAGTTGACAGTGAAAAAGAAAGGCTAAGCGAAGTAGGCATTGCAAATAGACTGGAGTTCTACCTTGCAAAGGTTAAGCAGATGGAAGAATTTGCTCAAGAGCTAGAAAAGGAAAAGGCTGATCAAAAGAAGAGATTGAGAGAACAACTTCTAGCCTTCATCATGAAAGAAAAGTTCTATTCTGCTGAAGAATCTCAGTTTAAAGAATGGCCTTTAATAGCTTTGAAGCATGAGGCTGAAAGGATCCAAAAAGTCAAAAATGATCCTTCAAAGAAGAAAACTGCTCCAAACTGGAGTAAGTACAAAAGGCTCATTGCTGATCTCACTGCTGAGTATAAAAGAAAGAAAAGGGAGTTGGTGGATGCCAAGATAGACACTGCTGAAGCCATATCAAAATGGTCTAGGCAGCAAACAGATGAAGCCTATGAAAGGCTGAAGAATAGAAAAACTGCTGAATCAAGGGCTGCACAGAAACAAGAACAAATGCTGAAACTTGAACAGCAGATAGACAACCTCAAAACAGTGTTGAAAACAGCAGACAACCTTACACTACAACAGCTGACTGAGGCAGAGGTTAAAGAAAAAGAAGCAGAGTACTTCAAAGACATCATCATGAAAATGGGTCTGAAAGAAGACAACTCAACAAAGCTTCAGAGCCTGTTTGAAAAGGCATTAAACAAATCTGCATCACCAAACACTGCAACAAATACTTCAGAGATTGACAGGCAAGAACTCATTGAACAAGAAACTGCAGATGACATAGCTGCAGCAAACAATGTCATTGAAGAAGCCCTCAAAAGAATGTCTGATAGTTTGCATGTGTTTTCAAGGCCATTATCTCTCAACTCATCTGGAAATAAATCTCTCCCAAGAAACCCATTAGGCTTTAAAATACTAAAGTGGATGTCTGATCAAAAGACCCACGTATTGACTTTGGTCAGAGCCAATGGTGAGGTGAAGCATATATCAAGGAAAGAAGCACTAGGCCTTAGTGTTCAAGATTTGCAGGATCTCCTTGAGCTTTCACTGTGCAGGGATGAAGATGACCAGAGTGCCAAAGAATTTGAAACTGAATTCAAAGAACAAGCTAAGGCACTCTTGATGAGTAATAAAGGTCCTGAATAAGGAAGGGTTTTGGCATTATCTGTTCCAGGGGGAGATTGTTGGGATTGAACCCTAACAGAGGAACAGATAATGTAAAGCCAAAACCGGATCCCATCAGTGGACACTTAATAAGCAGCAGTTTGCTCTAATCTTTCCCCTTGACAGTGGTTATCCAACAACTGATGAATCTTGAAGTGCTGCTCAAATACAACAACTGATAAACCAAACTCTGATGATTATCTAACAACTGCTGAAGACAAACTCTGTTGCTCTATCTACTGCCGTCTCCTAAGTACTACTGAAGATTCAAGCACTGCCCTCTCAAAGACTGATCACCTTTGAAGAAAGCATTGAAGACTCAACATCTGTGCTAAGGCTACAACAGT
Organism: Helianthus annuus; assembly: GCF_002127325.2. Classification (NCBI taxonomy): domain Eukaryota; kingdom Viridiplantae; phylum Streptophyta; class Magnoliopsida; order Asterales; family Asteraceae; genus Helianthus; species Helianthus annuus. Next base: position 100,736,674 of record NC_035441.2, on the reverse strand, counting down.
GGAACGTGAAGCAGTAGTTTCCTTATGTTTTGTACTTTAGTGATTATCAGATGTTACATAACAGTAGTTTGTATAGAACAGTATTTATAGTTTGTTAGGTCGTTAGATGTCACTATCATGGTGACGTCAGCTGAAGCATATCAGTAGTTTGGTTTGCCTATAAGTATGATAGTACTCTGTACTGTTACACTTGATCGTTTTGAGTGAGTTTTTCTCCTCAATTCATCCTTTCATCTTGTGCAACCAACTCTGGTATATCAGGCTGAGGGGGAGTTTAGATTGTAAGGTTTGACTGTAATCTTTTGCTTTTATGTAAATCTTTTGACTCAATGAAAAGCAATTGTTTATCAATCTACACTTTCCTTTGTTTGTGTTTACAAAGTTTGCTACTCATTTCCGCTGCACTCATTCGTTTTATGCAAACAAACACACTCACAAACAGCCTCCGATCCTAACAAGATCTTCTCCTGTCGTCGAATCTCCTCCCTTTGTGGGACCGAAACGGTCGTCGTTCTATAAAGGGTTGGAACCTTGATCTTTTTTATGAGGGAGCTGGCTCCCTCTAACCTCCTTGTTCTCTTTTCTTGGAAGCTTGCTTCTCTAGGGCTTCTTCACCCTTCAAGAAAGACTTTGCCCTTTCGAAGGTTTCCTCTATGGTTTGGGGGGTATTTTCATGGAACCTCCTGAGGAGCTTTTTAAGTTTTATGGCATTCATGAAGGCTGATACCCTCATTTTTTCTGTTGCCCCCACTGTACATTAACCCTTCCCTTTTGAACCTTTCAATAAAGGTGCGGAGGTCCTCGTGGTCTTTCTGTTGTATTTGGTGCATGACTGTTGCGTCTCTTGCGCATTTTTTTAGGGGTGAAGTTTGCTAGGAAATTCTTATGTAGGTCGTTGAACAACGTTATGCTTCTGGTAGGTAGCCCACAGAACAATAATCGAGCTGGTCCGATGAGAGTTTGCATGAACATATTGTAATACTCAACATTATTCATCGTTCAACTTTAGTTGCTCCCGTGAAGACCTGAAGGTGATCTTCGGGATCTTCCAGGCCATCGTATTTCTTAACGTTTGAAGTCATCTTTATCTTAGTTTGGAAGATATACATGGCTATCTCCTCTGAGAAGCATGACAACGAACTTGGCTTGTAAGGCATGGATGGTATATCGAGGTTTACTCCTACCCCAGTTGTGCTGGTGCCTACTTGGGTGTTCGCTTGAACTTGATCTTGTGGTCCAACTTGACTAGGGGCAGCTTGCCAAACATGGCTTCCCGTGAGCTGCTGGCTTAGCTGAGCCAGAAGGGCAGCTATTTGGGATTTTTGCAAATCGGGGAAGCCGTGCGGAATGCTAGAGAATGGCGACAAACTTGTGACTACTGCACTACTAGCCAAGGGTAGTGATCTAAGGGCTTCTTCGAAAGACGTTTGTGTCTGAAAAGGTACATTCTGAGCCTACTGGAGGAGTTGCTCAATGGTGTACCCTCGGGGCTTCTTGGAGGAAGAAAATGAGAGTTAGGGTGCAAGCTCCCTGGCCAGAGTGAACCGTTAGGCATGAGATATGGATTTGGGTTAGGAATAGACCCAACTCAACTAACACTTGGAGAAGTGGTAGTGCACAACGGGGAAGGCATAAGAGAGAGCGTAACTTCCGGTTTATCGTAATACAAACGTACTGTGACCCCTTTGGTTCATTCTTCTCGAAAGTAACCGTTCAAGAGCTCCTTTAGTTGTATAAAGTTGTTCCTTACTCCCTCCGGGGTTATTCCCATGGTTTCAACCGAGAAAAGAACCTAACTCGGTGAAGATGGAGCAGTCCGTGTAGAGGGAGGTGTCCGAAACTGCTATGCATCTCGTGTTGTCAGTGCAACCTGAGGTCCGTCCGTGTTGGTAGAGTAGCTGCCTATTCCGGGAGTAGTTGTAGGGCTAGAGGGAGGCAATGGACTACTCGAGACATCTTTTGGACGAGGATCCTTTCCGGGCATAAAAGAGCTAGTAACTTAGAAACAGGGCTGAACTACAGGAAACACTGTTCTAAGCAGCGCTGTCCCATAGTGGGCGCCACTTGTTAAAGCAACATGGGTATGGCCGGGGGAAGGTCTAGGATCAACTCCAAAAGGTAGCTTCTTGGTCGTGATCTGCAGTCAAAGAACAGAGTTAGCCTTAACGCGAGAGGTGGCCTCCCGCGTTTAGACTCCGATGTGAGAATCAGTTGATGGATCTCCAAGGGTTTAAGCGAAATGGTAAAGGATAGTTATTGAGAGTGAGTGTAATTGAGATAACTTACTTGGAGCTGGGGAATACTTCCCTTTTATGGGCAGAGTGCTCTTCCCAAGGAAGCCTGTGCCAATTCATACCTTCCCGTCATGGTAGTGATTATCTTTGGATGATGTTGTTTACAGGGTGAGCCTTGCCTTTTTGGTAATGTCAGGTTTGTGTGTCTCGATGTCACCTTTATGTGCTTTTGGGCAAAGTCCCATCACTCTTGACCCACTAAGTTCAATTCCCAATTTGTGCAGTGACTTTAGCTTTTGGTCATCAGCTATTAGTGTGCCAGCTTCCTACCAGGAGCTTCTAGCTTATGGCTTCCAGCTTCTTACTTCCAGTTTGCGTTCTTCGCCTTTTGTTGCTTGTTACGTTTACTATTGTTCTCAGCCTTGTTGAGTGGGGTTTCCGGGTACCCATGTCATCAGTAAGGTAACCAACAGTAAGGTAACCAACGGTAACCAACGTTATACCTCTCTAGGAGAGTATTGCAACATTTAATACATTTATACTTAATGAATAAGTAAATGGTCACGTTTTACATTTGCCTAAGATACTTTTTTTATTTGATCTCTTCATTTTATATTATTTAACCTAAAAAGTTGATCATGTCTGTCGTTTTATAATTAAAAACTTTTAACTATTAACTATTTTATATTATTTTTTATTCAACTCATATAATATACAACTTTCTAAATTGTTTCTAAATTGTGCTAAAATGTAAATGAAAATATATATTGTTTGACAAGTAAATAACTAATGTGACATCTATTTAGGCAGTTGAACTACCGGAAGATACACAATTACACTTTTGGCCTTAAAGAAAGAAACAAAGGTTTTGGAATGTGAAAAAAGGTTATCTTTTTTCAAAAGGAAAAGAGGAACGCATTGCAGGTAAGTCAAGTTTATTACTTTTCTCAACGGTTAGTTGTGGTTCGAATTTTAACGTTTCTTTGTTATATATTCCGTGAAACAGAAAAGGGAAATTCGAATTTTGGTTTTTATATAAAAGTTGACCGTATCGATGTAAACATTTAATTTAATAAATAAAAGAGCGTTTGGTTGGTCGATAGAATGGAATAATCCATTACAAAATGCATTTTATTCCCTCAAAATCATTCCATCCACCCCTCTGTTTTTTTTTTCCATTCAATTCCCACTTCACCCTTTATTAACAAAACCACAGTCCACAACCCACCACCATTGCTATCACACACACACACACACCACCACCACCGTCATTCGCCGCCACCCGCCACCGCCGCTGCCACCACCTACCGCTGCCACCCACCGTCGCCACTGCCACCTCCGATCATAGCCACCACCTACCTTCGATTATCGCCGCCACCATTGCCACTGCCACCTCCTATCACCGCCACCATTGCCACTGCCACCTCCGATCACCGCCACTACCCACCGCCACCACCCACCGCCACCTCCGACCACCGTCGCCGCTGCTACCACCTCCAACCACTCCTGCCACCACCATCGCCACCGCCGCCACCTACCTCCACCGTCATCCACCACCACCACCGTTGTCACCATCCGCCGTCGTCTCCACCCACCACCACCACCAACCACCGCCGCCGCTACAACTGACACCTAGCACCACGCCCCATCATCGCCCATCATTGACCATCGCCACCTGATTTTATTCCTTCGTCTTTTTTCGCATACCAAACGACAAAAAGTAATTGTTCACTCGATTCACACATGGTAACCAAACAAAACATGTAATGGTAATGAACTAATGATTAATTCCATTACCTCATCCATTCCATTACCTCGTCCATTCCATTCCCCCATCCATTCTATTACCCTATGCCAAACAGACTATACGCTTACTTTTAAGAGTATTAAGAACTGTTTTTCTTTTCTCACTTTTTATTTATATAGAAACTACAGAGTCATAATAAATTATGGTTTTTCTTTACTTTTCTTTTTCACCAATCATTTTGTAATTTTAAGGGTAAATTACACTTTTCATTCTTTATGTTTGTATCAGATTGCAATAGATAGCCTTTAACTTCAATAATTACAGCCACAGTCCTTTATTTGGAAAACTCGTTACGCCCTACGTCCATTCGCCATAACCTGGTTAAAATTTTCAGTTAAATATTGCATGTGTCTTGCACATGAGGGTATATTAGTAATTTTCCTTCTATATATAAAAGATCTTTTTTTTATTTCATTTTCACAACCACACATGACCTTATCCCTTTCTCTTTCATCACCGTAACATTTTTCGATCACCCCCTCCTCCTCCGACAGTTACCGCCGTTAACATTATCAGCATCTTCAACATCCGCATAAGAGTTCTTCCGTTCATGGTCTCCGTCACCGTTACTGTCAAAGAAGAGAAAGCCAATGAAGTATTACAGCAGGAATCTTTTTTATCCATACTTTAAAAATAAGAACCGACAAATGAGAAATACCTCTCTAGAAACATGTGAAAACGTTTTCAACAACGTCAATTTTTGTCAAAGTTGTAAAAGCTTTCAGCTTTATCTCTATTTTTGGTAAAAAGGTTTGAGCTTTTATCTCTGGAAAACGGCCAACCACCACAACGGTGGAGCCACCCCACAGTGACAACCACCACCACCCCCAACGAAAATACCAACGTCTCGATATGTAACAAACCCTCAATTTTTAGAGATATTTTTATTTTCCAATCTTTGAGAAAAAATACCCCAAACCCCCAATTTTCTTACCCAAAATTACCAGTCAAATGCAAAGCTTGAAAAGTCCTCACATAAGTAGGAGTCACAACAATCAAACTTCTAGGGTTCTTAATCTCATACTGCACCTTCTATTTTCGCTAAACCGCTTCAATGGAGGATTAACCAGAAGTTGTTGGAGTTGAAGTGTTTGTAAGGTTGTGAGGGGTTTTTTCCAGATCCAAAGTCCGGCCACACCATCGCAATCAGAGGGGCCGGAAACTTGAGAGATAGAGAGATGGTGGTAGTCAGAGGCTTTCAGGTGGTGGATTGTGATGGTTGTCGGGGTTTGTGCATGTGGCGGATGACGGTTGTGGTGGTGGTGGTTGAACTAAAGAATACACATGATGGTTTTCGGAGATGGTGGTAGTGCTGGTTGTCGGGGATGGTGTTGATGGATGTTGCCGGAGATGATGGTGCTGAGGGATGTTGCTGGAGATGATGGTGCTGAGGGATGTTGCCGGAGATGATGGTGATGGTTGTTAGCAAAGGACTGGTGGTTTTAATTTGTAGTTTAATGAGGAGGAAATAAGTTGTGGTATTTATGTTTTTTTATTTATCAAGAAATATTTAAATAAAAGCATGAAATGACCAAAATACCCTGGTGTGTCTAGACTTAACTGAAATTTTTAACCTTGTTAGTGCTAAAGGACGTAGAGTGTAATGAGTTTTACATATAAAGGATTGTGACTAATTATTGAAGTTAAAGACTATCCATTGCAATCTGATACAAACATAAAAGACAAAAAATGTAATTTACCCTAATTTTAATCTCTCCCGATCGTTATATAAAAACAACCATGATATGTTACTACGAGGTTTGTGAGGTTCCTAACCTTCTTGATATATTTTACCATGATTTTTGACGTTTCACTATAAATTTTAAACCACGAGTTAAACTGTGCACAACTTCTTTCTTTTGTGTTATAATATCACATACTTCCTATGTTTTTAGTTTTTTTATGGTGATTCAACAATAGAGTTCGAAACGTCACAAAACATATATAGTGCCAGGTTTTAAATGTGTAAACATAGTCCCTTGTTTACGATGTGGTTTCGGATCACTTACGATGTGGTCAATAATTTATGAAGATTTTTATGCTAAGAAATAAGAATAGAAGTTGGTCTTGAGGTATACATTAACCCTTCTCGACTCCATCTAGGTGTGTCACATCATCCACTTTTTCCCCATTCCACTACACCTCACTCTAAGGAAATGGTTTATCTTATTAACTCCACGTAACCCCATTTTTAGTGGTTTCTAGTTTAACAAAGGAAAAAAAAATAATTCAATCTCTTAACAACTCATTAACATGTTAACAAATAACCCCTTTAACGCCCCTTAACACAAAAAGAGAGTGGTGTGCAACATCGATTAACATGTCATGTAACACTTAACGCCTCGTGTGTTAGAATACACCCCAAGGCCTTAAAATCAAATATAAGAAGTAAAAGAAACAACATTTATATATATATGAATGGTATTTAAGAAACAAAACCCTAAAATCTATATTTATCTATATCTATATAATATAATATAATAAATGAAAATGGTTTTGGACACTTGACATATGGTGGTGTAACCTCAAGGCGATTTGGGAGGGTAAAACTAACGATTGTTATATAACAATTAAGTAAAGTTTTACCCAACGAAATCAAGAATATGGATATGAATAGAGGCGTTACTTACATGGGGTGTAATGTGAAAATTATAAAAAGGTCATGTGTACCATGTGTTGATCGCTTGCTCTAGCCAAGTAAGTATTGAACACATGATACCAATGTTTTAAAATCCGGTTTTTAATCATACCGGATTAGGCACAAAAATGGTTTAACCGGTTGAACTGGGTTGTGCCGGGCGGTTCAACCGGGTTGACTAGTTAATTATACTTTGATAAATTACAACATTAAAATGGAAATCTGGAACGAACGATGGGGTGACGAAAGTTCGGAACAAGTCACGAATGATAGAGTGATGAAGCAAGTTTTGAATTTTGATCGATGGAGATAAAATATTAAATTGAACAAGTCACGAATGATGGAGTGATGAAGCAAGTTTTGAGTTTTGATCGATGGGGATAAAATATTAAAAGTTGTTAGGTTAAAGCTAAGAGTAAACATGGAGAAGGGACGATAAAAAGTAAAATCCTAACCCAAAAAACAGACTTGAGACGGTACCGGTATAACGGTTTAAACCGGTATACCGGATTTTACCGGCGGTACAAAGTCTATGTCGTTTCCCCTACTTAACGGGGTGTTTCGGACCGGATTTACATCCGAAAACGGTAATACCGGTATAACCGGCCGGTATTTACCGGTTTTTAAAACATTGCATGATACCATGAACTTCTTATGATGGACACATTTACGTCCGATGTAGTAAGGATGGGTGAATGGGACAGACTAAGAAGGTACCTAAATGAATAAAATAAGCAAAATGTTTGATAATAAATGTAAACGCAAGCTGGGTAACGGCATCGTATTACATTAGAATAACGAGCCCGATGGAAGGTACAAGAATCAAAGTAAATGAAAACATGAACCGACAAATGAGAAAGCTAAGGCATAGGGGATAAAGTTTGACTGTCATAGGTGACGAAATTCACACGAACAAGTCAAACGGAATGAATAAAGAATAAGGACTTGGTTGAATAAAAGCAATGGATTTCGCTAAGACGACCAAATAAGTTAAAACGAAGTCTAAAATCATATGAGAATGGTTACTTTGAAGATGACTTCGGTAAAAATACCCGATAGATGGGTAGGATTTTGAGTATATGCGTAAATCAAGAGATGGGAACGCGGATTTGAAAGTCAAAGGACTCGGGTCATGAGTTATGACTAAGAGACGATAAAATTTTGCAAACAAAAATTTTGATAATTATGTTTAACTATTTCGAGGTTAAACAAGTAGAAGAAAGAATAACGTTAGATAATACAAAGAGGAAAACGCAAACCAGAAAACGGGAGCGTTAAAAACATTAAGATAAAGAACCTGGGTAAAGGGTTGAAAGGAAATAGAGGTGTAAACCGAATAACGGTAAGAGTAAGACAAACTGACGCGTAAATGGCGTAAGAAGTCATAGAGTCGGAAGGATAATCCGAAAGAAAACGAATGCAGCCTTAGACTACGGTCAAGGTTAAACGAATGTAAAAAGCGCAAATAAATGATTTTAAACATAAAAGGGTACCTTGACGCCACATATATATATATATATATATATATATATATATAGGAAGGTTAACGTACATTACGGCTTAACGTAAATCACGTACGACAGGTAATTACGCACATTCATTTTAAAATCACACACGTTATAACTCAAAAATCCAAAATCATGCATGTTGAAACACAATAATCACGCATATTGAAAACATTAATCACGCATGTTATATAACAAATCACGCACGTTGTTGTACGTGAAGTACGTTAAGCCGTAACGTACGATATACTTTTTCTATATATATATGGGGAAGGTTCAAATGAAAACCATTAGTTATTGCGAAAACTCGAAAACTAACTAAAAAAAGCCTAAAAAACATACCAATTTCTTTTTTTGCATACCAATTTTCGCTATTTAAATTATATAAAAAAAACTTTTTTTCAAAAAAAAAAAAAAAATTGTAGTGCACATGTGTAATAGTACTACACATGTGAATTAGTACACATGTGCACTACAATTTTTTTAAGGTTTTTTTTTATACATAAAAACTAGCGATTTTTAATAAAAAATTGTAAAAAAAACTTTTGGTGTGTTTTTTAGGCTTTTTTTAGTTAGTTTTCGAGTTTTTGCAATAAAAGTGGTTTTCATTTGAACTTTCCCCATATATATATACACAGTTGAATAAAGATTCGAATAAAAGATGATCTACGGGATTATAAGTAGTGTTAAGGTCTAACGGGACTGAAAAGACCCTTGGGTCACAAATAGAAAGAAACGAACTGTTGGGGTTTCACCTTAAAAAGGTGGAAATCTAAGTAAATAGCCTGCGAGGCTAAGTGAGAGAACCTACGGGTCAACAATGTAAAGCGAGGAAACTGGTTGTAACTCCCACATAAAATAATAACGGAAGGTAAAGTTAGTATACAAGCGATGAGTTTCGCTAAGTTAACCGAATGGGTTAAAATGAAAAGATCATGAAAGGTCTGGTTGACAAAAATGAAGGATTTTGCTAAAACACTAAAAGAACGGGTGTAAGACGATACATTCGAAAAGAAGATTTTCGATAATGAAAAGTTTTATATAAACTTAAATATGACGTGATGCGATCACGGTCAAGAAAAGTAATATGGAATATAACCACGTTATAGCGTGAACTATGAAATGGGGATAATAAAAGTTTGTAAGCCTTAAGAAGACAAAGTGGATATACCCAAGCGATGGGGTATAAGGTAACCAAAGACTAATAAGTCTAACCGCCAAGATAAGCAATCAATAAAGATAAAGGATAAGAGCTGAAGGTAATAGCCCACGAGGCCTTACACGTAAAAGGCACAGACACTTAGAAACCAAAAAGACATTACCATACTTTCCTATTAAGATTAGTAAATGCGAGCAATGCTCAAGTAAATCACCAAAATCAGGTTCATTAAGTTTAACCCATTGAACTACGTGATAAAGGTTTCGAGGACGAAACCTCTTTAAGGGGGATAGACTTGTAACACCCAAAAACGGGTTTGTTAGTTATATTAAAGCAACCGAAAATAAACGGGTAAAATACCGTAAGTGGTAAAAGTAAACCCGGTGAATATTAGGATTTAAATAAATAAACCTAATATTGAATAAAAAGAGAATAAAAGCTGTTGATGAAATAAGGTTCATAAGAGGCCCGAGTTAACGGAACTAATATATATATATATATATATAGGGAGCCGCTAGAATGAGAACCACCTCGAGTTGTAAGAACCGCGAGAACTACACCCCACGGAGCGCCGTTCGCCGCGATTTTTTTTTACAAGTAGATGTGTGCATTATAAACACGGCCGTAAAAAATCACGGCGAACGGCGCTCCGTGGGGTGTACTTTTTTACACCTCAAGTTTGGTGAAAAAAAAAGAAAAAAGAAAAAAAAATAAAAAACACCAAACTTGAGGTGTAAAAAAGTACACCCCACGGAGCGCCGTTCGCCGTGATTTTTTACGGCCGTGTTTATAATGCACACATCTACTTGTAAAAAAAAAATCGCGGCGAACGGCGCTCCGTGGGGTGTAGTTCTCGCGGTTCTTACAACTCGGGGTGGTTCTCATTCTAGCAGCCCCCTATATATATATATATATATATATATATATATATATATATATATATATATATATATATATAAAACAGGTTATGACTTCCCCGAACCCACCAAGTAACTAGGAATTATTAACCTAGTTAGTTAATTGTTTGAAAAACAATAAAGGAACATAGACAAGTAAACCTTTTTTTATAAAAAGGCTAGAACTATAGGGACTAAAAGGGTTAACTGTGGAAAGAGTTTTGATTAAAACAAAAGTTAAAAACCAAAACACACACAAAGTGTGTTCTGGTCGACGATTCCACAGAGCCAAGAAAGGGTTCTTCTTTTGAACCCTAAATCACCAAAAATCAACCAAATAATCAAGTCTAAATGGAAAATCAAGCTGAAATTAGTGATCACCCAAGTGAAGGGATCACAAGGTATGTCAAATTTCATCATATGATTTCATCTCGAATTCTTGGTGAACACTTGAAAACGAAATTATTGCTAGAATATTGAATGTATGAATGATTCTATGTTGAATCCGTGTTTAGGAACAAACCATAGTTGAGAAACTTGATGAATTGGTGATATAAATCATGAAACTTATAATCTTCCACATAGGTGCTAAATGGGTTTTGTAAGAGGATGATGAATACTAGAATTATGGTTATTAATTTAGTGTTATTTGATTTTCATGAAGCAAGTCTAGGTGTTATTATGCATACTAGACATATGAGCTTGTGAATGATGTTTATTAATGGTTAAATAACTAATCAAGAACTTGATTTTAGATATATAAAAATTGTGCCCACAAGGTGTTTTTTAAAATGCTTAAGTGAAATCGCGCGTCTACTCGGTTGTGCGTAGAACTTGATTATAATAGGTGTTCGGATGAATGCTAGTGATATGATGAAACGGGTCTCACTTATAGAGTAGAACCCTTAGTTCTTGTGAAATGAATGAATAAGATTAGTTTTGATAATTGTTTGAATTAGTTAAAGTGTTGGAAATGTGATAAACTTGGTTAGAACTTTGGTTTAAACCGGTGGCCTAAAGATAACGCCGACCGGGTAATTAAGGAATGCCTAAACTAGTTGATGAAATTGGTTGTGCATTTCATACACTAATGGGCGATTGACTTTTAAAAAGTCAAACTGACCTATAATACGATGAATGATAATTTTTGATATAAAATGCGTAAGGTGGAATTATCGTATTAAATTATGATTAATCTAACGACCTTGTGAATGATGATGATAGTTTGACGCTTAACAATCTAGGTGGAAGCTTGGGGAGGAAGCGGGTTAAACAAATCAAGAAGGAAAAGAAAAGCGTGGTTTGGATGCAAGGTAAGTTAAGCTTACACCCCTTTTTCAATTACAATACACTTACTTGTGAATATTGATTGTGAATTAAGTTAAGTATTTGAAATATGATGTTCTGGCATGATACAATGCAAGTCGGAATAAGTAAAAAAAATGGTAAGAAACCAAAAATTATGGTAAAAAGGGGTAAAATGGTAAACTAGTCGGGTGAAGACTAATAAATAAGCAATTTTGAACTATACGTTATGGGGTGAATCGTAACGGGTAAAATTGGTTAAATAATAATCCGGACACGAGTTGACGGATAGAATAAAAGATGTGAAAAGACACCATTTGGTATAAGTCATAACTAGGGCTGTAAACGAACCGAACGAACACGAACAAGACCATGTTCGTGTTCGTTCGTTAAGGAAATTAACATGTTCCCGAACTGTTCACGAACGCATACCAAACATAAGTTTATGTTCGTGTTCGTTCGTTAAGGAAATTCAATTGTTCACGAACAGTTCGTGAACACTGGTCTCGAACACAAACGAACGCAAGCAAATAAAAATGAACGCAAACGAACATTTAACTTGAAAATAAAAAAATGAAAATATTGTTATCATTAAACATTGGATATAAGTAGTTAAATACAACCATCAAATGATAAATCAAAACACAAGAAGTTTACCACACCACCAAACGATGAATAAAGTTTAACTAACTTAGACATAATTATCCCCAAAAATGTCTTAGAATGTCCAAATTTTAGCTAACTTAGAAAAAATAGGGTTATCAGTTTCCAATTTGTTTAGATAAAAGGTTTATTATTTATTATTTTTTAATATAATCAAACGAACATATTACCGAACGTTCACAAACGCAGTCGAACGAACGAGACCTGTGTTCGTGTTTGTTCGCTAAGCTAACCGAACGAAATTTTTTGTTCGTGTTCGTTCGGTAAGCTAATCGAACCAACATAAACGAACTTCCCGCCGAACGGTTTATGAACTGTTCGCTGAACGTTCGGTTCGTTTACAGCCCTAGTCATAACATGTCAAACAATTCAAGAAATGTCTTTTAAGTAATAAGAACTCATGGTGCTGTAACACCTCGAAATTTTGCGTCCTATAATGTATTGACACGTGTCATAAGTTTACACGTGGTTATAGATACTAAATAAGGACTAAAGTTGACAAACATAGAAAGTATGTGAATCCGAGGGTTCAAAATGTCAACGAGGGATAAGTATATTGTACATTAACCCTACATGATGATCAAACCTTCAAACGAATAAATCACGGATCATACGAAGCTAAATATGAAAGAAAGTGAGAGATTACAAACTACAGGGGTTAAATATGTCAACATGTTTAAGTTAGACCTCTGAGTGACCTTTTGACAAACCCGAAGCTTTGTAACGGTTAATTATGCTCACTAGAATACTTGACAAAAATTTCATAAAGTTTCGTTATCGTATGAGCAAGTTGTGATCAAATTCGTATGCAAGGGATTAAAGCGTCAACGTTGAAAGTTAGGACTTTTAAAGTTAACCGGGGACTTAACAAAATGGGTATATGTCTTGAAGCCCTTAAACATCAATTTAGAGGGCTCAGAGTGCAAGAAAATGATGCCTATTCAAAGTTTGAAGAGCCAAGGACCAAAGCGTAAAAATCAGAAAGTTGAGATTTGGTGCAGAAGGGCTTAGCGCGACGCGAGGCCCAAGCGGGTGGGGGGGGGGGTCTTAGCGTCACGTGAGGGTCTGTCTGGTCCGATTTTATTGGATTCTTGTCTGCCATAGCCCTTGTAACCGACTTAGATCCATTAATGATGCAGCATGGGCGCCCCCTACATGCTTTGGAGCCCTTAGGGACACTTGTTGATGATCAATGATCAAATGTAGCCTTAGTTGTCAACAATCTAGTGACTTATAAGCACTATATAAGGCCTTCATGTGCAACATTATGTTCACAACTTCAATATGCAATTGTGAAGACTTCTGGAGCTCCAAAGCAAAACCAAGCCATCCCTAGTCGTGCATAGGACTTTGTAAGCACCCTTAACCTTTCTTAGTTAAGTTTTTGCTTAGTTATGGCTTAAAAGTCAAACCGTCGTAATTAACGGTTGACTTAACGGTTAATCACAAATGGTCCAGTGATTAGCCGAATCAAAGGTAGTTGTATGTTGGTAATTATGTGGGCTTTAAACCCTTAAAAGGGCACCCTCTGATTCCCACTCTAACTAGTCCAAATGTCGAGTCAAACTTGCTTAGAAAAAGTCAACAGAATGCTAGCTTTCGATTTTATGCATAATCAGTAACATAGATGGCGTGTAACCTATTTTGACACTCATAAAACATGATAATAAGTATTATAATTGGTCTAAGCTTGTTTGATCCGACCATTTACTGCTTTGACCCGGTTCGGAACCGAAAGTCGCAAAACTTTGACTTTTGCTTTGACTTCAGTTCTGACCCGTTATGGTATGATTTAGATATGCCTTAGGACTCTCTTAGGACCAGGTTACATGATGGTATAACCCTCTGTGACCGGTTCGTTGTTTGTCCGAGTCTTTCACACATTTCCGTTAAAAGCTCAAAAGTTGACCATAACGCCCTTTTTACTTTAAAACGAGAATTTTGGACATGTGAAAGGAGAATAACCTTAGTTACTGATTTCTAAGCGTGTCCCTAAAATTTCACGTCAATCTGAGGTCTAGAATAGGAGTTATGCTAAATAGCGCAATTACGGAAACTTTAGTAATTAAACGGCGCAATTAGCATAAAGCCTATCTAAACCCAAGTTTCGACACCAAACCTTTTACACACTGATGTAAAATAATATTTTGAGATTTTTAAAGATTTTTAATTATTTTTAACCTGCTCATAACCTGCGGTTATGGCATCGATTCGGTAATTACCGAATATACCCTTTTCGGACATAACTTGAGTTCTACATGGTATTTTGACCCGATTCCGGTTGCTACTGATTTTAAATAATAAATAGAGTATTTTGGACTTTATAAACTGTTCGGAAAACTCAGATTCCCTGTAGAACTCGGAAATCTCTTTATAATCTTTAAAAAGACCGAAATACCCCTACGGGGCGTATATTGGATTTAAACTCGTTATGGGCATAATGGAAGGTATCCTACTGATACCACCACCTATTTAGGGCATATTAACTTAGGAAACTTGTGTAAGACTCTTACGGTTACCCGTTACGCCTTTTACGCGCACGGTTCGGTTTATGTAACTAGTTTACATAAACTAGCCGAAACGGGTCAAACCTTATCGTTTTTACTTCAAACTCCAGAGTGTGGTTATTATACCCATATAAAACAAGTCTTCAAACTTGTTGGGCCCAAACCACATTCCATTCCCGGTTTCGCCTTTCACGCGATTAAACCGTAATTATCCTTTGAAACTGACCGGTCTAAGCTAAGGCTAAATTAAAGACCCGTTAGGATTCTAATAGGTTGTTATAAACCTTCGTTCCAGAATAGGAGACCAGTAGAAGATACTTGCATTTGTTTATTGAGGTTATTACTTGCTCAGGTAAATACTTTTAACTTATTTTCCGTTATACGGACTTGGGTTACGGTATATAAAAATACCGCTTGGTCGGGCAATTGACCCCAATTCATTAGAAGTTGGGTATTATCAATGTGACCCGTTTAAAAATTTGTTTTGTTGGATTTACGCCTTTGGGAGCTTAATGACCATGTCCCGGATATCCTTGGCATCATTTTACGAAATGGCCACGACCTCGACACGCGGGTGTAGGCGTACACCCGACAATGTGTCTATAATTATAAAGGTATAACCGTTGGTTTTCCCGCCACGGCTTTATGCTTTGTGGCGTGTCTATTAACCTTAAACCTGGCACGACCCGGGCGATTGAACGCATAGTGAACATGTAATTCTTTTACAAGATTAATTGACTAATTATCCCAAGTTATAAAGAGTTTGTGCCTTGTGCATTCAAATCAATTTTATTAAACATTTTTACAAAAGTGTCGGTTGAATGTATTTACCAGTGTAAACTGACATATTTTCCCCAAAAAGATTAAATGCAGGTTCTGTACGAAATAGGCTGGCCACTCCTTAGCATCGTTAGAGTCTCGCAAGCTTGGGATGCCATTATCTGTTGAACACTATTTCTATTTTTATTTTGATCCCCTGTGGATTATATTCGACTATTTGTGATACTTGGATATTGTCACACCCCAACCGATGGCGGAAACATCGGGATGAGACGAAGTGTGTATAGATTGCTAGAGACGTCATAACACTATGTGACAATATTTAATTAAATTCAAATTTCATTGCAATACTAAATTGTCATACAAAATTCAAATAGAAATAACAACATTGTTTCAAATTGTAACATAACAACAAAAGATAGATTAATCTAGGTGTGTATCTAGTCCACCCTAAATCTTGTTTCGTCTTGAGTATCATCTCAATAATTAACCTGCAACATGTATTAAAATAGAGTTCAATGCAAAAGCAAAGGCGAGTATACAAGTTTGACTACATAGCATAATAGAATAAAACTCATATCCAACATGTTACTAAGTGAATAAATTTACTAGCAATGCAATTTTTGGCGTACAATATGATCAAACCCATGAATACAACGCATAAAAATAGCCTAATCCCAATCGTTCAGCGGGGTGGTAATGTTTAACTTAACAATACCCAATTAGAATAGCGGGCGGGGCGTTAATCCTATAGCGCTATAATTGTTAAGGTGAGCTAGCAAAGTTAATGAGCATATAACGTTCCAAATCGTTCATAGAGCATACAAGCATAGCAAATATTCATAATAGTTTCATGTCACGTTCATAGATAGAGTATGTTTTGTTTAAGCATAAAAGTTGTTTTGAATAGGTATACATGTTGCATCCCAAAGTGTAAAGGGGAAAAAGGGATCGAGTATACTCACATTGGTTGCGTATGAAAATTTCTTGAAATAAGGCACGAGTAAAGATTTGAGAATTCCAAGAGAACGAACACGATTACCCTAAACATTAAGAATACCGTATAACGATCTAGTTAATAATTCATACGTTAAATAAAATTCCTAATTTTGTCGTTTACATTAACTACATCGTTAATTATTTAAAGTTATAAGTTAGACTTAATATTTTCGGTTAATATAATTTATTTTGGAACAATATTATTAAGCCACCAAGGTTCAAAGCTTTATAGAATATATTTAAACATGTATTTTAACCAAAAGTAAGGAAATGGTCTGATTAAAAAGAGGGTCATGACTAGCTTCAGAAATGACTAACTGAATTAGTTTTACTCAAGAAGTTTAATTTCTTTATGTCTAATAATAAATTGATTTCTAAAAATAAAAAGATTTTAAAAACTATTTTCTAAGTATATACAAATGTAACTACTGATGTCTAGAAAATTTTACAAAAAGAAATAAGTTATAAATTTATTTTTAGTGTTGATGGGTTTTGAAAACAAAAGAAGGAAAAAAAAACAATTCTAACTGATATTCTTACAACTATTCTCTATACATTACCTTTTAGTAAAAAGTTACTAAAGTTCCATAATAGGAAAAAAAAAAGATTAAAGAAGTGTTGTATAGCTTTGTTTATTGAAAGAAAAAGATAAAGGACAAAACAAATGAAACATCATCGTCATCTTCTTAGTTCATATATTTCCATATGTTTATTAGTTCCTATTCTTTTTCACCTTAGTTACGATTTCTTATAACAACACAAATAAATAACTAAGTAAAACAACTCCACATGAAGGATAATTATATCGAAAAGAAATGGGACGATGGTTAGGAGGTATACCGAAACGAATGTTACGCGGTTCTGTCGTGAACTTCCGATGTAGCGAACTTCGAACTCCGGTGAACTCTTCGGGTTTCTCCGGTCGTCTTGCTTCTTGTTCGCTTA
This sequence comes from Helianthus annuus, assembly GCF_002127325.2. Taxonomy (NCBI): domain Eukaryota; kingdom Viridiplantae; phylum Streptophyta; class Magnoliopsida; order Asterales; family Asteraceae; genus Helianthus; species Helianthus annuus. The sequence continues at coordinate 100,719,236 of NC_035441.2, read as the reverse complement.
TTCGGGAGGTGTCTTCGAGAGTGGCGAGGGTGTAAGGTTCAGCGAATCAGGTATAGTGGTGGCGTGAGAAAGTACACAGTGAAGAAGGTTCTGTTTTCGCAAAATGGAGGTGGTCGGCCAGGTGTGAGCGCGAAAAAGGGAGGAGGAGGGTGATGGTGGTGCTTGATCGGAGAGAAGGAGGGGGTCTCCGGAGATCGCCGGACTTCGGCTCCGGTTGCCGGAGTGTAGAGAGATGTAGAGATTTGAGTGAAGGGTAGAAGGGGGCTAGGGTTACTTGTGTGGAAGATGAGATGCATTTATAGTTTTAGGGTTTCAAGTGATTAGACCTAAAGATTTGGCCAAATACTGCTGGGTATCCTTTATTTAATTGACCATTGAAATCCCCATGTTTCATATTATCGTAACGCAAGTTATTATAATTAGTGAAATAAGAAATAAAATAAAAATGGGCCAAAGTGAACCTAATGTGTGCTGATTATGGGCTGGGCATGGACTGCCCATTTGGTGCGCCTAATGTTGGCCGAGACTAGCCCAAAAGCATTCATCTCTTGTCCATTTTTTTATTCCTTATTTTAATTTAGCATATAAAAGAATGTCTATATTTTTTTTACATAATAATAGTGGAATAATAAATAAAAAAAAAGTTAATCCAGCCATGTTGGCTGTGATATGATCGGCCGAAATGGCCAGTTAACATTCTTTCATATTTTGACAATTTATGTTTGCTTTTTATTCATTATAATATATATTATGGTATATTAATATAATTAACTAATTTATTAACCATATTTATAAGGAATTAAGATAAAGATAAAAGATTTCAGACGATATAATAGATTATAATTTTTTTAAAAGAGGCAAACTTCTAAAAATAGATTTTTAAGTCTTAATTCCTAAATTAGGAAAGTTATGGAAACGCGGAGTGTTACAGTCTCCCCCTCCTTTAGGAAATTTCGTCCCGAAATTTATTTAAGAGAAAGACCCGAAAGGGTTTTTGGCAAACCGAAGAGGACTGTTTAAAATTGAGGCTCTGAAGTTGAGACAACAGAGAATAATTGAGGTATAAGGGTGAACGATTGATCTAATAACGATTACGAGTGTAAGAATAGCATAAGTATCGAATAGACGAAAGTAGCGTGCTAAGAATGAAGTCTCGACGGGATAATCAGATATAATGCGTTTGCGAGTTGTTTAAAGTTTGAATTAGGTCTGCAAAACACTGAATTTCTCATGGCACGTCTTACGAAAGTTTGGTAACATGATGAAAACACTTATATATATAGGAAGTACCAGCGGCGTATCCACTATGTTTTGACCATGTTACGTCCGTTTCGTATTCGGTGTCATGTTATGTTTCATGTCTTACCATACACAGTAGTACACTCTATGGTTTTCATACGCCCATCACTATAATCTTGTGTGCACCCGCGATTATTTTGATCGTCGCATGATCCGCATAACTTGTACTAGTTGTGTATGAATCAGGGTATACATAATTTAAAAATAAGAACGTGTACGTATAAGAATATAGTATATAAGCAAGTCCATGCTTATGTATGTATGAGACCCACGTGAGCGAATCCCTCGGATTCCACTCGCGTACGGGTACAAATGTATGAATCATGAGTATGAATGAAAGTATGAGCATAAATATAAGTTTAAATATGAATATACACGTAAGTATGAGTATAAACATAAAACGTATGAGTATGAATACAAGTATAAGATGTATGAGCGTAGATATGAACGTGAATATATGTGTAAAACATGAAAGTTTAAGTAGGAATAAAAGATAGGTGTATGGATATAAGTGTAAACAAGTTGTATAGAGTAAACGAAAACATAAAATGTATGATCATGAATATGAATGTAGCATAAACATGAATGTAAGTGCAACATAAATGTATAATTGCGAGTGTATGTATAAACGTAAAACGTATGCATTTTGAATCATGATTACAACATAGATGTGTATGTGTGAACATAAGTGAAGGCATAAAATGTACAAGTATGGATGTAGGAAATAATGATTTTGTTTAAAGTATAAATCAAAATACATGAGTTTATGCGCGTAAAAGATTTAAAAGTTTTGAGTATGAAAGGAAAAAAGAGAACGAGTGACACGCGTGAAATTGTTGTGAGATATTGACTAAAACGTGTAAAATGATATGCATATATAGTTGTTCGCGCAAAACGTGAAGTTAAAATAGATTGAGTTGTCATGGAATGTAAAATCTAGTTTGTGAATGTAAGGAGAATATAAAAGAAAACATCTTTTGACTATGCGAAAGGATACTTTGTAAAAGAATGGAAATGTTATTATGGTTTTAAAAGAATTTACATAGTTGAGAATTTGTCGGTTCTTATGAAGTTTCCTTGCCCACGTGTTTTGAATTTAATTGGCGTATCGAGCGAGGTTTTGAAAAGTTCTTGGGATTAACAAGCTTGCATCGTTTTAAGTAACTTTTATATTAGAAAGTTTTGAAGTTTATAGATTCTTGAGGAAAAGTTGATCCTTAGAAAAAGGAATTTGGTATACGAGCTTAGTGGTTGTTGAAAAATGTTTTATTGGTTTTGAAAAGGAGTTTTAGTAAATGCTTAAATAATACTGGTAATATTTTATAGGTGTGTGCGAAAAAGTTGATTTGATTCTCAATTAAAAATAGAAAATCTCTAGTTTAATGATATGTGATGAGCTTGTTTTAATAGTTACGTTGAATACAAAATTCGTGGGCAATGGATTTGTTAGACCGACTAAGTCGACGAGTAGTATTTCGTGAAATTTTGAATATTGAGAAACAAGTGTCTACGGAAAAGTTAAAAATTTCACGTGTGTAAGCTATATGAAAATAGATTGTAGGATAAGAAGTTCATTCATATAAACAATGCATTTTGAAATAATTAGAGATTTGACTAATGATAAACGATTTAGATGTATAAATGATCGTGTTTACATAACATAGTCTATTAAAAGAAGGTATCGGTAACGATCACCTAGGTAAGGGAATCACCCCTAACCCATTGGTGAGGTCGTTGTAAGATGAGAAAAAGAAGCGGAGTTAATCGTCAAGGTAAGGAAATCACTCCTATCTCGACGATATGTCTCCACTTGTTGTTACAAAAAGAAAAATGTAAATAAAATTACGAGAAATTATGCATGCTAATAATGCATAATCGTATGAAAAGTAATAGTATGATGTATGCACAAAAGTGAAATCTCACAAATAGTTCAAAATTGACAAGAGAGAATTTAATCATAAAAGATCGAAAATAATAAAGTGTAAGTTCGATAAAAAGAGACTTGGATGGTTCCAAAACGGAACGTTGACTAACCAAAGTGGTCGAAAGGTCATTTGAAATTGAAGAGCATGTTTTGGCCTAATAGATGGTATACTCTCGCCGACAAGTCGGTTAACGGTATTCACCCTTCCGGTTACTACATGCCCCAATTCAATCGAAAATTCAAGACTTGGCGGGATTTATGTAAAATCAAGGAGTGAGATTAGTCGACTAGGTGCGGGTTTCACCCCTAGCTTGACGAGTTCGTACCCTAAGTGTGGTTGATACTCGTTGGGTCAAAATTTAATTTCGACACGTTAACGAGGGTCCACTAGAAATTGAATTTGAAATTTGAAATTTCCAATAAGATATGGAATTCACTCCTAACTTAATGGTGCAATTTCGTGCAACAAAATGAAATCAAGCGGGATGAGAGTTGTTTACCAAATTGTGGGTTTCACGCCTATTTTGGTAAACTCGTCTCTTTTGTACAATATGATTGTTGTTGGATTTAGATTAATCGAGTAAAATGTAAGAGGAAAAGTGTATGTTAAGGATTAGACGAACAAGTATAAACATGTCAACAATAGCACATAAGGAATGGGATAATGAAACAGTTATTAACACATAAAAATATGTCAAGAATGACACATAAAGGATAGAACGACGAAACAAGTGTTAGCACGTAGTAAGGCAAGTGTAGCATGTCAAGTGTTAACGAATAAGTAACATATATGCTTAAAAGATCAAAAGAGAATGAGTAAAGGCAAATAAAGTAGCATGCAATGTAGTTTCAAGCAAAACACAAGAATAAAGCTCTAAAACTATAGACTAGGTTAAAGCATTCCTACTTTTCCAAATTCCCTATAGTTATGGCTCTGATACCAATCTGTCACACCCCAACCGATGGCGGAAACATCGGGATGAGACGAAGTGTGTATAGATTGCTAGAGACGTCATAACACTATGTGACAATATTTAATTAAATTCAAATTTCATTGCAATACTAAATTGTCATACAAAATTCAAATAGAAATAACAACATTGTTTCAAATTGTAACATAACAACAAAAGATAGATTAATCTAGGTGTGTATCTAGTCCACCCTAAATCTTGTTTCGTCTTGAGTATCATCTCAATAATTAACCTGCAACATGTATTAAAATAGAGTTCAATGCAAAAGCAAAGGCGAGTATACAAGTTTGACTACATAGCATAATAGAATAAAACTCATATCCAACATGTTACTAAGTGAATAAATTTACTAGCAATGCAATTTTTGGCGTACAATATGATCAAACCCATGAATACAACGCATAAAAATAGCCTAATCCCAATCGTTCAGCGGGGTGGTAATGTTTAACTTAACAATACCCAATTAGAATAGCGGGCGGGGCGTTAATCCTATAGCGCTATAATTGTTAAGGTGAGCTAGCAAAGTTAATGAGCATATAACGTTCCAAATCGTTCATAGAGCATACAAGCATAGCAAATATTCATAATAGTTTCATGTCACGTTCATAGATAGAGTATGTTTTGTTTAAGCATAAAAGTTGTTTTGAATAGGTATACATGTTGCATCCCAAAGTGTAAAGGGGAAAAAGGGATCGAGTATACTCACATTGGTTGCGTATGAAAATTTCTTGAAATAAGGCACGAGTAAAGATTTGAGAATTCCAAGAGAACGAACACGATTACCCTAAACATTAAGAATACCGTATAACGATCTAGTTAATAATTCATACGTTAAATAAAATTCCTAATTTTGTCGTTTACATTAACTACATCGTTAATTATTTAAAGTTATAAGTTAGACTTAATATTTTCGGTTAATATAATTTATTTTGGAACAATATTATTAAGCCACCAAGGTTCAAAGCTTTATAGAATATATTTAAACATGTATTTTAACCAAAAGTAAGGAAATGGTCTGATTAAAAAGAGGGTCATGACTAGCTTCAGAAATGACTAACTGAATTAGTTTTACTCAAGAAGTTTAATTTCTTTATGTCTAATAATAAATTGATTTCTAAAAATAAAAAGATTTTAAAAACTATTTTCTAAGTATATACAAATGTAACTACTGATGTCTAGAAAATTTTACAAAAAGAAATAAGTTATAAATTTATTTTTAGTGTTGATGGGTTTTGAAAACAAAAGAAGGAAAAAAAAAACAATTCTAACTGATATTCTTACAACTATTCTCTATACATTACCTTTTAGTAAAAAGTTACTAAAGTTCCATAATAGGAAAAAAAAAAGATTAAAGAAGTGTTGTATAGCTTTGTTTATTGAAAGAAAAAGATAAAGGACAAAACAAATGAAACATCATCGTCATCTTCTTAGTTCATATATTTCCATATGTTTATTAGTTCCTATTCTTTTTCACCTTAGTTACGATTTCTTATAACAACACAAATAAATAACTAAGTAAAACAACTCCACATGAAGGATAATTATATCGAAAAGAAATGGGACGATGGTTAGGAGGTATACCGAAACGAATGTTACGCGGTTCTGTCGTGAACTTCCGATGTAGCGAACTTCGAACTCCGGTGAACTCTTCGGGTTTCTCCGGTCGTCTTGCTTCTTGTTCGCTTATTCGGGAGGTGTCTTCGAGAGTGGCGAGGGTGTAAGGTTCAGCGAATCAGGTATAGTGGTGGCGTGAGAAAGTACACAGTGAAGAAGGTTCTGTTTTCGCAAAATGGAGGTGGTCGGCCAGGTGTGAGCGCGAAAAAGGGAGGAGGAGGGTGATGGTGGTGCTTGATCGGAGAGAAGGAGGGGGTCTCCGGAGATCGCCGGACTTCGGCTCCGGTTGCCGGAGTGTAGAGAGATGTAGAGATTTGAGTGAAGGGTAGAAGGGGGCTAGGGTTACTTGTGTGGAAGATGAGATGCATTTATAGTTTTAGGGTTTCAAGTGATTAGACCTAAAGATTTGGCCAAATACTGCTGGGTATCCTTTATTTAATTGACCATTGAAATCCCCATGTTTCATATTATCGTAACGCAAGTTATTATAATTAGTGAAATAAGAAATAAAATAAAAATGGGCCAAAGTGAACCTAATGTGTGCTGATTATGGGCTGGGCATGGACTGCCCATTTGGTGCGCCTAATGTTGGCCGAGACTAGCCCAAAAGCATTCATCTCTTGTCCATTTTTTTATTCCTTATTTTAATTTAGCATATAAAAGAATGTCTATATTTTTTTTACATAATAATAGTGGAATAATAAATAAAAAAAAAGTTAATCCAGCCATGTTGGCTGTGATATGATCGGCCGAAATGGCCAGTTAACATTCTTTCATATTTTGACAATTTATGTTTGCTTTTTATTCATTATAATATATATTATGGTATATTAATATAATTAACTAATTTATTAACCATATTTATAAGGAATTAAGATAAAGATAAAAGATTTCAGACGATATAATGGATTATAATTTTTTTAAAAGAGGCAAACTTCTAAAAATAGATTTTTAAGTCTCAATTCCTAAATTAGGAAAGTTATGGAAACGCGGAGTGTTACAGATATTACATTTAACGGTTGAAATATATCTATCTTTATGCTTTCGCTGTGCATCTAAATATTGTGGTTTGACTATATTGTTGCCAACTACGTCACGGTAATCCCCCACCGGGCCCACCGGTGAAACACGTGGAAATCGGGGTGTGACAGGTGCTAACCGAAATAGGTTCAAGGGGCGAGATGGTATCAAAATACTATCATATGATGATAAATGATCATTTTGACTAAATGGGTCAAATGGTGTGTTAACACCATTTGACGATAATTACTGACGATCGCTTGTTGAGTTTTGGTGATTACAGAAAAGTAATATAAGGTTCGCGACGCTATTAATTAGTAAATTAATAGTGAAAGGTATTTTAGACGGGTCAATACTTTGACCCGAGCCAGGTATGTGCAAATAAGATTATAGCTATAAGTGCGATTTTGGTCAAACATGTCATTGAAAGTCCTTCGTCGTAAAAGAATGGAATAAAGTCGACGAAAATGCCTTTGAACGATAAACCGGGCAAATGACCCTTAAGGGTTGTTTAAAGGTAAGTTTTAAGATCGAGTAGGTCTTTTAATAAGTATAAAAGTTTAAGGTACAAGTCTTTTGGTTAAAAGCCTTGAAACAAGTCTTTTGTAAAATTAGTAAACCGAAGATTAGAATACGGAACAAGTAGTTTATCACATTAAATCCACCACAAATATTGTTGTGATGGAAAGCAAGTAGAAACCTTAGTGTGGAAATAAGGTGCAAGCAAAGAATGAGCGAAGTTAAGTGTAAAACGTTTAAGTCCCTTAACGGGTCAATTAAGTTGAAAATGTAGATTTTCCGAGTGCTTAAAGATAAGAATTTTGTTAATCCAGATGTCGGATTTTAACTCCATGTGATGGAGAATCAATTTACGAGCGCATAGGAAAAAGAATCTCGTAAAACGGACTTGTAGAACTAAAGTTATGAGATTTTTATGTTAGAATTTTGGTAAAATTCGGAGCTGGGCATTTGCAGCTTAAACAAAAGAAACCTTCTGTGAAAAAGTATGAATGTTTGAATGTACATGAAAAACGTATCTGTAACTCCGTACTATGACTGTTTAAATGTGTGAGATCGCCAGTGGTTTGCAAGGCCACTAACATATGTCACGACATAGGAAGCCACTAAACCTAGGCATTTTTGTCGACTTTGACTGAGACACAGAAGCACTCATTGGTAGAAGTAGGCCTAGAGTGGGGTTGCCTGAAACCCATTAGATCTAACCTTTTGTTCCGCGGTCTGAATGTATACGTTGATTAATGGTGCTCATGGTACCCTATTCGAGACATGGTCTAGAATGTTTCACTTGAATGTTTTTGTACCCATCATAACTCATGTAACATTGTAAAATTTTGTAACATGTATTTCACCCCCGAGAGTTATAAAACCAAAAACAGTTAAAGAAAAGGGGGAGCATGATCTCACAATTTTGCGTTCCTTGCATCGTAAACTTCACCGGATTTGCTTTAATTAACGTCGTGACCTAAACGTGTTTTATTATCGTTAGTCACTAGTCTTGTATCGTACAAGCACAAGTCACTATCTTCCTGTATATGTTTTTCTCGGGTTAAAAATATTTTATATTTTTAACTATGTGTCTTACTTATATTATTTTCTTAAAAATAAATATAAGTGTATTGTATTTTGCATTTTGCACCCGAATTATGTATTTTGTCTAAATAGGTTGTATGTGTATTTTTTTGTATTTTTACTCCTTACGAGTATCTCCAAGTCATATTATTTTTACCCTAAAAATAATATATACCTAGTTCACAAAATAATCACCTAATCACACAAGCGATTTATTAATAAATATATATTCTAAACATATATTTAACAAGTTTTATTTATGAAAACCCACCTCCGGTATTTGGTATCTTGTACTAAAAATCATGGCGAAGTTTATATTCTGAAAACAAGTTAAAAATATATTTGTAACCATTTACTAGAAAAATTATTTCTAAGTGTTGCAATTCTAGAAAAATTTTGCCAAAGTTTCCTCTGTAACTGGAGGTGTCCACGCTTACAAGCGTATCATTTTCTTTTCAAAAATTTAATCAAGCAATTTAATAATCATCAACCATCAATATTTAAACATCAGACTTGACAAAACGAGCCTAAATCACCAACTCATGAACTTGAAGGTGTTGCAAAAATATGTAGTAAATCACCATCACATTTAGTAGGCTTTGTTATTTCTAAAAACATGATTGGTTTCTTGTAAATTTCATTTTTAAAGAATTTGAAGTTTAACAACTTCTAGTCAAAGTTTACAAAAACGCTTCTTTGTTAAATTTCTTGTTACACAAGTGTTCATACACTTGTTTACCCCTTTAAAAAATGTGCTTTGTTTATACTAGATCCGGGTTTTTAGCGAAGTTAGTATTTTTGCTTGGTTCTTCCGAAAAACCACTTGTAGATCCTTAGATCTACATGTTTAGAGTCTTATTTTACAAGAAAATTATGCTTACACAAGTTCCAAGTTCATGGTGGATGATTTCATCATCTTTTATATTTCTAACACTTAACATACTACTAGTTCATGTTCTTGAACATGATCTAGTATGTGTAGATGATGATCCATCCCACTTTTAATGACAAACAATATCAAATAATCACAACTAGACAAGATTCACATGATTTACACACATATTTACTCTTTATCCACCATTAATCACTTATGTTCAAGACATTATGTGTGACAACCCGTACTCCCAAGGTTAGCATCGCTTAAATTCCACAACCCTTGGCGTGTGTCCGTATGTCTAATTGTTTTTATTTCACGGTCATATGAGGTTTAATAAGTTACGCGTGTGTTTCATTGAATGTTATGTGCGTAATTTGTATGCTCGGAATCGTTGTATAGGTCTAACCGACCACTTAGATCGTATATGTGTACGGGCATGGTAAAACGGGATAAGGAAATGGGCTTTAGTTAGTGGGCCTTGTAGTCGAATCAGGGTCGAGCCATGCACTCGGAATCCACGGGTGGACCTCATAACACAAATCGACACTATATGAAATCTTGACTCAACTCATCATTATGTCTAGTATTTAGAACCGGCCCAAACCTTTGAGTTAGTAAACTGCCGGCCCCAAATCCATTATCTATATATTACATGTATATGATTGGTAATGGACACAAGATATCATAAACCCTACTTGCCACCATCCATTGTGCAACGGCTGTGAGCATACTTTCCCCATTCGAGACATCACTTGATCGATTGAGGCTTTGGGTTAGTGATTCCTTATCAAAGTTAATTGTGATTTAGTGTAAATCATATATGACTGCATGATATATGATACATAGGGTTCTAGGCTATATATGTATTTGTTATGAGTTTGTTATGAGTTCGATGAGGATACTAATGATGCGTGATAGTGGGGTCCTTAGCGGTTAATATTTATGTGGTAGCCGACATGTAGGTCATGATAATAAGTCTTGTACGAATATGAAACTCATGTAATTGTGAAAACTCATATATGAATATCAAAGTCATGATGATGATGCTTGATTGACACAATAATAGGTTGTTGGGTTATGAAATATTGTCAGGCACTCACATGATTTGGTGCACAGTTAACACATGGTTCATCTACCCAAGGTGGGTGTGTCACCCCACTAATGAATTGGTTTGATTATAATCATGTGGATGTTTTGTCAATGTCGGCCAATGTCATAATTGATCACATGATGGCATGATTTGTTGTTAACTGATCACATGATTACTTGTTATTATGGCCGCTGTTATGTACACGAAAACCAGAAATCGGAGCATCAAAATAGCTAATGGGCCGAGTCATATGCAACCGTTGGGCTGTGATATTTGTACATGTATGTGATCCGCTTTGGGCCGGGTATGATATGTTTGGGTTGGGTATGGCTGATAGGCATATTAAACGATAACATGTGACCTGATTTACATGTGATGTTTGATTTGAATGTAATGTATCTTTACATATTGAATGGGTCGAACTGGGAATGGGCCGCATGACTGAAACGAATATGTGAGCTCAGATTGGGCCACATAATGAAGTACATGAATTGGTAAATTGAGTTGGGATGTAACTTTGAAACCGAAATACTTCTGGGCCGAAACTGTTGGGCTTCACACACTTGCTGTATAGGTAAATTGGGCTGTGAACTTTTGGGTGAGGCATGCTTGTATGTATAAACTGTTTGCATGGATTTAGGGGTGTTGTAGATGAACAGTGGGTGAGTTACATGCTTATTCTAGGGTGTATGTTAAAAAGGTTGTACTGTATGTAATGAATGTGCTAGCCATATGTATTGTTATTTGCAAATTACATAAAGAGTATGTATGATTGGGAACTACAAAACTGATAGATAATGATAACCATGCTAGGGTTGGTCGGTCAACGGTAAACACGGAATAAATCTTACCGAGCAAACCAAAGGTGAGTTCACTACATTCGAGCATGCGTCCCAGTGGTTGGGGACAGTCAGTGGTTTGGGTAAAAAACGGGTATATTGGTTAATATTCTCACCTATCATTCTTGTAAGTCCCTTATTATGTTACCTGGAGGGTAACGGGTATTAGTTAGTAGCGCTACTTAGGTTTGGCACCCTCACACCGCTCCTGTAGAGGACGGATGTGAACTAATGACCCAGTCGGGCCCAGTACTGGATAGGAGTACGTGGGAAAGGGCAGTCATGTACTTCAGGAGCCGTCTTGTTCGGAATTGAGATATTAACAATATTACTTGCATTGGTTATTGAACTGTTTTACATTCAATTGGTAACAAACGTTTTTTTTAAACTGTGGACTCGCCAGCTTTGTCTGATACACTTGTTGCGTGCTCGCATGTCGTTAGATTTCCTGGATGTGGAACTTGCTGTTTGGAGCGGTTTGAGTGGTCATGGGTCGTGCTGATTGGACACTTTTATTGGAATATTGGTTTCATGCAATTGTTTTGAGAATATTTAACTTACGGTTTTGATAACGCTTCCGCTGAACACATTGGCTTTTCGTATAAACTCATGTTGGAATTTTATAATTAAATGGAGAGTTTTATTTTGATACTTGTGGGTTCAATGTAATTAGTGGCTCATTGTCAGTTCGTCACACGCCTAACAGGGACACTTCCTAGGTGGTATTTTGGGGGTATGACATTATGTTATGTTCTTGAGTGTTCTTGCTTTTTAACCAATAAATCATCTATTAACCACCATAAACAAGTTCAAGATGATGATTAGAAGCACTTACCACTAGCACAAGGCTAGGGAAGAAACAAGATGTAGAAGTGGTGGATAAAAGAACTCTAGAGCGGTTCTTGCACTTCCGAAAGCACCAAGATTACTTATACGTTCCCTTGCACCTTTGAGTATGTGAGAAATGGCTAGAGTGAAACTTGATGGTGGAGCTATGGTGGTGGTGGTGTTCGGCCGCAAGCAAGGGGGGAGGAAGAGGAGAAGTCTTGTGTTGAGGTTGGTGATGAAAGAGATTGGAAAACTTATGTGTTTATTTATAAACCAAGTCTCACATTAACCCTCATGTAATGTGTCTAATTATCCCCAACATGTGTTATTATAATAATCAAAAGAAATCTCATGTGTAAGGGCCATGTTGGCCGATCATAGGTTGGGGGGGGGGGTAGTAGGCTAGGTAGTGACTAACTAGTTACATTAAGGTTAGAATTCAAGTATTTGTTGGAAGGTTTAGTTACATGATATTTTAGGAGGTGTTATGATACTCGGGGACCATAACTAGCGTAGAAAAAATAAAATCAATGCTTCTAGCATTATTTTGGTGTTCCGGGTATTATCCGGTTGTTCGGTTATATACCGGTTCGTTAAAGTGCTAAATTGCACCTTTTAGTGTCTTATAAGTATCCTTTTGTAATCCTTTCGATTCCCGACACTTAGGGAAGTATTCTGGGTGGTAAAACGACATTTCTGCATGATATTTATATGTCTAAAAGCTGATTAGAGCTGAATTTAATAAAATTCTGCACTTAAAGTGCGTTTCGGGTGCTTTTTAGTGCATATTTTAGCCTCCGTAAGGTATATATAGGTAAACCCTTGTATGTATTCTTGGGTTTTAATGTATTCTTGCCGTTGGACCTACACCTAGGCTCCAATTTTAATGTCTGACTGCTTTCTGCAGTTCTGCTGACACAGTGTGTCTTACTGGTGAGTTTACTAGTATTTCTGACGTAACACTCTCGTTTACGCATAAAGCCATATTTTGTAGTATACAACGTGCATGAATTCACTTGTTTAGCATGTAATCAGTCAATGTTGACATTTAAGCACATAATTGCAGTCATTAAATAATAATTAATGTGTACGGAAATTACTGGTTTAGTGCCAGTTGTCACAGTGCATCACTTTATGATTGCGTGTATTTAACGGATTAACTATACATGAAGTTGTTAAACGCTTTTGTGTGTCGTTCAACTAATTTAGAGAGCCAAATTGTTTAGGCCGCGAACTACTCTACACAAGTGGGCCGCAAAACTCACTTAACACCCACACTTTGGGCCGGAGGCCACACCCAACTTATTCTACCCTAGACCCACGAATTGAGGCCCAACCCGAACTTACACCCGTATTCTACTTTAATGAAAAATATTAATACTAATAAAACCAATTAATATTGACTAATTCTACGTCAAATACCAACTTACCTTTTATTATATGATTTATATTTGAAAGAAACAACATAAAAACTTACAAGAAAAATAAAATATGCACGAACTCATTTCTTGTAGTTGGTAAGTGTTTTAAGTCAACTAACACCGCTAAAAGTTAGGACAGTCTACATTTAAGATCAATGACGTCTGTATTTTTGTATATTATCCTTTTATTTTAAAAAGTTGATAAAATATGATTGTGTTTGGTTAGAATCATAATAAGAGATTTGGGCCGACTATTGTGTGCACGTATAATAGGTTGTTATGGCTCCTTGCGTTATCTCAGGCCCAAAAACCGAGCACAGTCGTTTCCCCATTATTTACTTGAATTGTATATTAGATGTCACAACCCTTTTTGAAAACCCTATTTGTTCCACAACCCTCTATCTTGGATGACAAACTTCTTGGATCGAAACCCCACTCCCTTCGATTCCCGTGTTCTTGTATATCTCTATCAGGTTAGCATATTTTATTACATGATGTATTTGGTTCTAAATTTGTGTTGTGTATGAAAGGGGTTTACATCGAATGTATATTTATAATTGATATATGATTCATAATTAATGGTGAGGTAACAGTTGCTTTGCATGTTGAGCTTACATCGAATGTGTATATGTGACGGTCCAATAGCTTGCATGTAATGATGTTATAAAGAGGATAACCTTGCCTAGGGAAATTGACGGCCATGTGAAATTGTGACTTCTATCTTCTTAATCCATGTGCACCTCTTGAATGTATTGTCAGTAATAGTCAAAGAGGTAAACCTTATCAATTGTCTTAATTGTATGAAAATTGTTTGTGATAAACAGGAATTAAATGCATGATATAGAAGGCTTGTTAAATAGTGTGTAATGATATGTCTTTGATGATTGTTTACAATGTTATTTTGAATCTGAAAATATCACAACGACAACGGATATAGTAGGTTCGATAATATATATCAGTGGCATGATGATCATTCAACGAAACGGTGTTTCAATCCTATAAATTGTTTTGGTGAGTTTGATTAGTGGTCATGTATTAAACTGGTTGATAAAGACTAGAGACATTAGCAGACCACGAATGTAGAAATCAGGAATGTTACTGAATAGATGAGATCTTATGTGCATATATATTCGTATTTGTTGCCAAGTTAGGGAATGTATGGACTGTTAAAGTTATAACAATCGGGTATAATGATTGGGTCGGACTCGGGTGGGCTGCCCGCTAAACCACAAACCAATCTATGTTGGGCTGTGTCTAATTCAATCCGGACGGGGCTTTATAATTGGACACGGTAGAGTTGGGCCTCCGAGTAGGGGATTAAATAATGTTAACGGCTTGCTATGGAGGGCTACATTTATTAATTAAAACCAATCTCTAGTTTAGAGGCTTTCTTGGGTTTGGGAGTAATATATGGGCCGGGTAATCAGGGGAGTTACACAGGGCCAAGTGTGGCGACCCAGGGAACAATTGGGTGAGAAATTTTGCAAACTACAATGCTGTATGCAAACAGTAAGGGGCTGTGATATAATTTCTATGTGGCCCAAGTGTCTAGAATATGTAGTGACTATAATGTATGCTATGGTTAAGTATGTTGCATGATTAGCTATTATTTGCATGCATTCTGTGATTATAATTTACGTGAAAGCATTACAAACATAAACTGATCATGTGCATATGAATACATAGGCTTTGATTGATTAAATTGAACGTGTAGTAAAGCATACCGAGCAAACCAAGGTGAGTTCACACTTTCCACAAGGTATGGGATTCCTAAGGGTTGGGAATGGGTAAGGATTGAAACTGAAACTGTGTGATCTCCCGGTTTGGAACACGTACACACCCTCTTTATTGAAGGGTGACAACATGTGATAAGTATTTAATCAGAACCTGCGTAATCTCCTGGTTTGGAGATTACGTACACACCCTCTTTACTGAAGGGCGACAACACGGATACTAGACCAAAATCTCTATCATGAAGTCCCTCCTTTTATATCGACTTAATCGCCGGGCCAATCGCGAGCGGGTCATTAGTTAGATAGCACTATTTAGGTTTGACAAGCCTCACACCGTGCCGCAGAGCACAGGCGTGAACTAATGGATCTGGGCACTAGTCAATGATGATAGACATTGACGTCAGGGCACCAACTTACTTTAGTCAGTGGTCGATATTGGTAAACGGGTCTAGTGGTTCACATGGGGAAGCCCCCACTGATTATGGATATGGTTTGGGAAACAAAGATACCTGTCAACTCGTGGTTTACGAAACAACTTATGGCTTTCAAAACAAACTTTTAAAACTAAACAACCAACTGTGAACTCGCTCAACTTTGTTGTTGATTCGTTGTTACATGCCTTGCTGGTCTTTAGGTGCATATTGTTGGAACTTGCTGTCTGGGAGGCTGGAGTGGTCATGGGTCGTGATACATGGAATCGCAACACAAGACTAATGGTTTATAAACACTTAACGAATGAATTATGCTTCCGCTGTATACTGTGAATTGTTTGTAACGTTGTACACTTAATGTCAATAAATGAGAGTTTTATTTAATTACATTTATGAGTTCAATATGATTGGCGGCTTGGATCCTGGTCAGTCACGCCTCCTGCGGTGATACTCCGCTGGTGGATTTTGGGGGTGTGACAGATTGGTATCAGAGCCATTGGTTATAGTGAACTTGGTTTTAAAAAGGGGAAAACGTTTTTGTAAAACCAGACTATAACTGAACAGTTCTGAAAACGTGAATACGACCATGACACTCAGCTCCAGATTGCAAGGTTCGTATCTCGTATACTCATTGTACTGCATAACTAGTGAACACTTACATATGATATTGCATGTGATTGCACGTTTAGCACAACAGTATGAATTCATGTATTACTAGCATGTGTTATGTGACTGATAAGGTGGTATTTCCCTAAACATTCATGACTTGCGTTTCGTGATGCTCTTTGGTTGCTACTCGAGTTTGAGGAACCATTTGACATGAGTTAAGAGGAGCTGAGATGAGCATGCAAATCACAATATTATTGTGGGTGCACACATAATAATAATGTGGGGTGCATGCAAGTCCTAGTGAGGTTTAACAAGTGAAAAAGGGGTTCGGTTCCGTTATTTGATAGATGTGAAACGTAACAAACTTATAGGGGTCATGGCAGTGATTGTACCCTACTCGAACGTGAACTTTTCATTCCTCTCTGGATCCTTTCGAATCTCGATGCTATCGAGTATTAACTGAACACCCATCTGAACGCCTAGCGAACTGTGTGTAATGTTGGGTGCTTGTACGAACGTCCCCGAGCTGGATGTTGCAACGACAATGATTGGTCTATATCTTTCTCACCTTTCTTCGTTTGCTGGAGCTTAACGTATTGATGCCTTAGAATTTCGAAGTGCGATCACTTCTGCAACACTCTCGTATCATACCGTGTATTACTCAGTCAACTTGCAACAACGATGGACCTCAGCATTTGAACGACCCTAGTTACCAGCAACAAACAACAGCGATTTGACTCCAATCGAATCCTTAACCCCAGCCAGCGACTCATGGGAGTCAACTTTTACGAATTAGTCGGGACATAAACGATGATAATCGCCCATGGTATGGAATGTGTAACCGCCGGCACCAGGAGTAGTGCCTTAGGATGTGGCACGAAATGTGAAAGGATGGACCCTAATGGCGAAAGGCCGCAGGACTCCGTTTCGAGCAACGACATTAGAAGCAACAGTCACGATGACATCAAGGTACTCGCAAATCATGACTTTCGGTATGGAAATGATGGTGGCTTCAACAAGGACTGGCCGATGTTAAGTAAGGACGCCAACAACCCATGGAGCAATGGCAGTTTTGGGAATCCTAGTAGCAGTAGCAACAACACTGGAAGTGGTACTCGTGGAAGGACATTGGGGGTTGGCGTGGGCGACGCTGGGATTATAACAACATGGTGGCCTACGTGTTCTTGGTTACTAATCACCCCGCCATTGTTTTGCTTAACCCTGATGCTTCTTGAAACTTAACCTGTTGTGGAATCGGCTGATCGCAAGAAAAGGGAAACCTCATATGATCGTTGGGATGCAAACTAGACCTTGTGGGACAAGTGTTCGACATCGACCTCTCTTTTGTTGTTCTTGTTAGATGTACCCTGTGAAGAGAAGATTCTACGTATCCCCCTCCTAGTGAAGGATTGTTATCTGTTCTAACGCGTCAGAGTGGTGCAGAGGTTAGCATCAATTCAGCAGTAAATTCCAGAAGTGTCCACGGAAGGATTAATCCGCTATGATAGCACTCATTACTGAAGTCAAGGCTAAGGAAAAGAGGATCGAGGATCCACCAATAGTTCGTGATTCCACTCAGCATGCTACGCGAGGAACTATCAGGTTTACTTCTACAACTAGTAGACAGACTCTCAGTTTGATCTCACGCCAGAGGCAGCCCTGATTCTTCGTACCTCTTACCGTCTTGCACCCGGAGGGTTGCGAGAGTTGTCAAATCAACAACAGGGACTGTTGGACAGGAGCTTGGTCGGACCTAGTTTTTGCTTTGGGGAGCCCCAGCTATATGCAGGAAGAATGGTTGTATCGTTGGATATGTGTACTGATTATCGAGAACTCAACAAGGTGACAGTCTAGAACCATTCGCTTTGACCATGTAGTAACACCCTGTTAACCAGTTGCGAGGAACGAGCTTCCATTCGAGGATTGGCTAGTGAAGGAACTATCATTAGATGGAACTCCAAGAGGAGAATGCTCTTAGAACAGCATATCGAACGCATTGCAGCCATTTCAACTTTGTACATCATGATCATTGAGTTGATCAACACACCAGCAGCTTCAGGGATCGCATGAATCGACCGTTTTTGTTGACAAGGTTCTGAATCATGACCAGGAGGAAGGAACACCACGGGTGGCATATGTATCCTATCTCAGCGCTTCTGTGGGAGGATCCATTGCGTGGGAAGTCTTGTTAAATGTAATTTCGGGGTTCGAGAGGTACCTTTTGGACATTTAATCAGCGAAGTGGGAATGCCTGTGGATCTCGCTAAGATCCGTCTTGGTTGGAAACGGATCGACACCAATGAGTCCTTCGAGGATACAGCAATTTCTTGGTCTCGCTTGATGCTATCGCGGATAAATCACAGGATTTTTGAAGGTCGCGCAGCTTAAATCTCTCTAGCACAGCAGGGTGCTGTGTTCGTGAAAGACAGAACAGGAGGACGTCTTTTCAGCTTTCGAATCCCAACTTTGCAATGCACTAAGCATCGTCTTTATCAGAGGGTGCGTGTGATTCAGTGGTATATCCTTATGGTTCAGATCAGAGTCCCAGTACACGTCAACGCAACACAAGAGAGTGATGACTTACGTAATAGAGTTACCAGAGGAACTGCACGACACAACCGGAGGTGGAAACCGTGGTCTTTGGATTTACTTGGAGGCATTACTTGGATGGTACCAGATGCATTATTTAGACCGACTGCAAGGGCCTCCCGTGTACCTTGGCTTCGACAGAGCTAAATCAGCTAATGGCATCGCTGGAGGGAATTTTTGGATGATTGCAACTGTGAAACCTGAATGTGCGCGAGCTTTGCAGCTCACTATCGACTCTAACTTACCTGATCCGACTCGCTCTGTTCAAACTGGAGAACTGAAGGAAGAAGATTTTCAAGTTGAACCCATGTGGGGCATGGAGAAGCAACCTCGGCAGGTCGGATGATATTCGCTACCTCATGGAACGAGTGTAGATATCATTATACAGTAACTGTAGGAAATTTATGCTGGTCAACGCAACGGCCTTGATATTTTAGTCGCCTGGGGTCCTAATGAGGGGCATTAAGATTTATAAAACTTGTATAGGTAATCGGGCATGAAGGCCCACCTAGCTAGGTAGGGGAACAATGTTTGACTTGTGGGAAAGTCTAGGTGAAGTGTTGGCAACCAGAAACACTTATATGGAAAGCGAAAACAAACTGCCATGGATTTGGTCGCTAGTCTACTTACGACTCGAAACAGAAACAATATCACCTGGATGATCAAGGAACGGATAAGTTTTCTACACTTGCAGTCATCTACCTGAAAGAAGTTGTTGCTAGGCACGGGGTGCCAACCTCCATGATCTCTGATCGCGACCCACGATTTGCATCTGATTTGTGGCAAGCGATGCACAAATCCTTTGGCACACCTCTAGGCACGAGCACGGCATATCATCCACAGACAGATGGGCAGACTGAACGCACCCTCCAAACTCTTGAAGACATGCTTCGAGCATGTGTAATCTACTTTGGTAACGGCTGGGAGTGGCATCTACCTTTAGTGGAGTTTTCGTATAACAACAGTTACCACACCAGCATCCAGGCTGCTCCACGCTGCTCCGTTTGAGGCATTGTACGGACGGAAGTGCCGATCACCTCTTTGTTGGGCAGAAGCTGGAAACAGCTAAATCATTGGCCCAGAATCCGTCGTAGACACAACAGAGAAGTTGCTCAGATACGAAAACGAATGGCGACAGCTCGTGACCGTCAGAAAAGCTACGTTGATAAGCGCAGGAAACCACTCGAGTTCCAGGTTGGGGATCGAGTACTACTTAAAGTCTCACCTTGGAAAGGTGTAGTTCGTTTTGGTAAACGAGGCAAACTTAAACCGCGACATGTTGGACCTTTCGAAATCACGGAGAGAATCGGCAAGGTGGCCTAGAGATTGAATCTACCCGAAGAACTCAGTGGAGTTCGCAACGTATTCCATGTGTCGAATCCGAAGAAGTGTCTGTCAGATGAAACCCTCATAGTTCCTTTCAAGGAGCTCACAATCGACGATCAGTTGCGATTTGTCGAAGAACCAGTGGAAATCTTGGACCGGGAGGTCAAGATTCTCTAACGCACCAGGATACCTATTGTTCGAGTTCGTTGGAACTCCCGTCGTGGCCCAGAGTTTGCCTGGGAACGAGAAGACCAAATGAAACACAAATATCCCCAGTTGTTCGAGAACAATGAAACCATTACTGAGGCTGAAGCTACTACGGAATTTCGGGACGAAATTCCAAACCAACAGGGGAATGATGTGGCACCCCAGGAAAACCAGGAAACCACGCAACCTAACTAGCTTCCTCAGTATCTACGTGCTAAATTTCGGGACGAAATTTCTTTCAAGTTGGGGATGATGTGACAACCCGGATAATCAGGGTTAACGTCGCTTGAAATCCCACAACTTTTAGTGTGTACCTCTATATTATCTGCCTATCTCGTGCATCACTTTATGATTGCGTGTGTTTAACGGATTAACTAAACATGAAGTTGTTAAACGCTTTTATGTGTCGTTCAACTAATTTAGAGAGCCAAATTGTTTGGGCCGCGAACTACTCTACACTAGTGGGCCGCAAAACTCACTTAACACCCACACTTTGATCCGGAGGCCACACCCAACTTATTCTACCCTAGACCCGCGTATTGAGGCCTAACCCGAACTTACACCCGTATTCTACTTTAATGAAAAATATTAATACTAATAAAACCAATTAATATTGACTAATTCTACGTCAAATACCAACTTACCTTTTATTATATGATTTATATTTGAAAGAAACAACATAAAAACTTACAAGAAAAATAAAATATGCACGAACTCATTTCTTGTAGTTGGTAAGTGTTTTAAGTCAACTAGCACCGCTAAAAGTTAGGACAGTCTACATTTAAGATCAATGACGTCTGAAATTTTGTATATTATCCTTTTATTTTAATAAGTTGATAAAATATGATTGTGTTTGGTTAGAATCATAATAAGAGATTTGGGCCATCTATTGTGTGCACGTATAATAGGTTGTTATGGCTCATTACGTTATCTCAGGCCCAAAAACCGAGCACAGTCCTTTCCCCGTTATTTACGTGAATTGTGTATTAGATGTCACAACCCTTTTTGCAAACCCTATTCGTTCCACAACCCTCTATCTTGGACGGCAAACTTCTTGGATCGAAACCCCACCCCCTTCGATTTCCGTGTTCTTGTATTTGGTTCTAAATTTGTGTTGTGTATGAAAGGGGTTTACATCGAATGTATATGTATAATTGATATATAATTCATAATTAATGGTGAGATAACAGTTGCTTTGCATGTTGAGCTTACATCTAATGTGTATATGTGACGGTCCAATAGCTTGCATGTAATGATGTTATAAAGAGGATAACCTTGCCTAGGGAAATTGACGGCCATGTGAAATTATGACTTCTATCTTCTTAATCCATGTGCACCTCTTGAATGTATTGTCAGTAATAGTCAAAGAGGTAAACCTTATCAATTGTCTTAATTGCATGAAAATTTTTTGTGATAAACAGGAATTAAATGCATGATATAGAAGGCTTGTTAAATAATGTGTAATGATATGTCTTTGATGATTGTTTACAATGTTATTTTGAATCTGAAAATATCACAATGACAACGGATATAGTAGGTTCGATAATATATCGGTGGCATGATGATCATTCAACGAAACGGTGTTTCAATCCTATAAATTGTTTTGGCGAGTTTGATTAGTGGTCATGTATTAAACTGGTTGATAAAGACCAGAGACATTAGCGGACCACGAATATAGAAATCATGAATGTTACTGAATAGATGAGATCTTATGTGCATATATATTCGTATTTGTTGCCAAGTTAGGGAATGTATGGACTGTTAAAATTATAACAATCGGGTATAATGATTGGGCCGGACTCGGGTGGGCTGCCCGCTAAACCACAAACCAATCTATGTTGGGCTGTGTCTAATTCAAATCCGGGCGGGGCTTTATAATTGGACACGGTAGAGTTGGGCCTCCGAGTAGGGGATTAAATAATGTTAACGGCTTGCTATGGTGGGCTACATTTATTAATTAAAACCAATCTCTAGGTTAGAGGCTTTCTTGGGTTTGGGAGTAATATATGGGCCGGGTAATCAGGGGAGTTACACAGGTCCAAGTGTGGCGACCCAGGGAACAATTGGGTGAGAAATTTTGCAAACTACAATGCTGTATGCAAACAGTAAGGGGCTGTGATATAATTTCTATGTGGCCCAAGTGTCTAGAATATGTAATGACTATGATGTATGCTATGGTTAAGTATGTTGCATGATTAGCTATTATTTGCATGCATATTGTGATTATAATTTACGTGAAAGCATTAGAAACATAAACTGATCACGTGCGTATGAATACATAGGCTTTGATTGATTAAATTAAACGTGTAGTTAAGCATACCGAGCAAACCAAGGTGAGTTCACACTTTCAACAAGGCATGGGATTCCCAAGGGTTGGGAATGGGTAAGGATTGAAACTGAAACTGCGTGATCTCCTGGTTTGGAACACGTACACACCCTCTTTATTGAAGGGTGACAACATGTGATAGGTATTTAATCGGAACCTGCGTAATCTCCTGGTTTGGAGATTACGTACACACCCTCTTTACTGAAGGGTGACAACACGGATACTAGACCAAAATCTCTATCATGAAGTCTCTCCTTTTATATCGACTTAATCGCCGGGCCAATGGCGAGCGGGTCATTAGTTAGATAGCGCTATTTAGGTTTGACAAGCCTCACACCGTGCCGCAGAGGACGGGCGTGAACTAATGGATTTGGGCACTAGTCAGTGATGATAGACATTGACGTCAGGGCACCAACTTACTTTAGTCAGTGGTCGATATGGTAAACGGGTCTAGTGGTTCACATGGGGAAGCCCCCACTGATTATGGATATGGTTTGGGAAACAAAGATACTGGTCAACTCGTGGTTTACGAAACAACTTATGGTTTTCAAAACAAACTTTTAAAACTAAACAACCAACTGTGAACTTGCTCAACTTTGTTGTTGATTCGTTGTTACATGCCTTGCAGGTCTTTAGGGGCGTATTGTTGGAACTTGCTGTCTGGGAGGCTGGAGTGGTCATGGGTCGTGATACATGGAATCGCAACACAAGACTAATGGTTTATAAACACTTAACGAATGAATTATGCTTCCACTGTATACTGTGAATTGTTTGTAACGTTGTACACTTAATGTCAATAAATGAGAGTTTTATTTAATTACATTTATGAGTTCAATATGATTGGCGGCTTGGATCCTGGTCAGTCACGCCTCCTGCGGTGATACTCCGCTGGTGGATTTTAGGGGTGTGACAGTTGTTTACTTCATATTCTTAGTGGTTAAAAGATATATTGTGATGAAAACCATAAGAACACTAAAGAACATAAACTTGAATCTTGAAACATAAAGCTAACATAAGATGAAATATTGTTGAAATGATGTTGTTTAGCATATGGATTGTCACACCCCGTTATTTCCACGTATTACCGGTGGGGAGTATCGTGACATAGTTGATATCATCATAGTCAAACAACACAATTTAAATGCACAGCGGAAGCAAAAGATAGATTTATTTCAACCGAATAAATTGTAATATCAAGTATCACAAAATAGTTGAAAAAGATCCACAGGCGGATCTAAAGATAAAAAGAAACTTTGTTCAATAGACTTTAAAGGCATCTAAGCTTGCGAGACTTTTATTTGATGCTAGGAGAGGCCAGCCTATTCCGATTAGTACCTGCACTTAGCCTTTTTGGGAAAATACGTCAGTTTACACTGGTAAATACAATTTAACTGACTCATTTTGAAAATGTTTAAGAAAATTGATTTGAATGCACATGGCATAAAACTTTTTATAACTTGGGGTAATTATTTATATATAAACTTATAAAAGGATTACATGTTCGTTATACGTTCAGTAGCCCGGGTTGAATACCGGGTTAGAGATTAATAGACACACCACATGGTATAGTCCCGCTGCGAGTTATTCTCGTAACCGGAGGTTATACCTTATTATTTATATATGCACAGGCGGGTGTACGCCTATACCCCGTGCTAAGGTCGTGGCCATTCAATGAATGATGCCAAGGATATCCGGGACATGGTCATTAACCTCCCAAAGGCTTTAAGCAAACAAAACAATTTAAACGGGTCATTTCAATAAATTAACCTTCATACGATTAAAGATTCAATGCCCGACCAAGCGATATTTTATATACCGTACCCCAAGCCCGTATAAGGGAAAATAAGTTAAAAGTATTTACCTTTGCAAGTATAATTCACAATAGCAATAGCAAGTGCACGTAGCTTTTACTGGTGCTCCTATTCTGGAACAAAGGTTTTTAATAACCTATTAGATTCCTAACGGGTCTTAATTAAGCCTAAACTTAGACCGGTTAGTTTTAAAGGAAGATACGGTTCAAAACGCACGATTAAGCGAAGACCGAAATAGCATGTGATTTAGACCCGACAAGTTTGGAGACTTGTGTAAGATGGGTAAACTAAACACATTCTGGATTTTGAGATAAAATGATAAGGTTTGACCCGTTTCGGTCAATTTATGCAAACTAGTTACATAAACCGAACCGAACGCGAAAAATGCATAGCGGGTAATCATAAGAGTCATATACAGGTTTCCTAAGTTAATATGCCTTAAATATGTTGTGACATCAGTAAGATATCTTCTATTATGCCTAAAACGAATTTAAACTCTAACTATGCCACGTAGGGGCATTTGGTCATTTTAAAGGTATAAAAGAGTTTAAATATTAATCTGAGTTATAGGTCTGATATAATCAGTAAAAATACTTAATTTAATAAGTTATAATAGTATGGTATTACATATATGTGAAATTTATCATTTATAACTAAATTATGCACCGAAGGGGCATTTTGGTAATTTCACTTAAGCCTAAAAGGTCAAAACTGAAAATCTGAGTTTAAAACTTTTTCTTACTGTTAAAGTATATAAATTTACTAAAAATATCAGTAGGTATCAAGTCTTATATATATAAAATAGTTTTTATACATACTATGCGCTTAAAACGCGTAAAAAGGCGGTTTTAAGCGATTTCCGGGTTTTTAAAGAAAAGCTGATATTTTTATCATTCCAGAAAGTTTAAAATATTTTATTCATCATATAAAATTAGTAGCAACAGGTTTGGGGTCAAAATGTTTTGTAAAACTCATTTTATAGGCCAAAAGGCAAAACCGGCAATTACCGAATCAAGCTTAGAACCTTATGTTATGCTCAGCCTAAAAATAAATAAAAATCTTCAAAAATCCCAAAATATTATTTTATATTAGTAGGTAAAAAGTTTGGTATCAAAAATTGGGTTTAGATAGGCTATACGCTAATTATGCCGTTTAATTAATAAAAGCTTTTCATTTACGTTAATAAGCATAACTCCTAATCTAGAACTCAAACTGATGTCAACTTTTGGGGACAAGTCTATAAATTAGTAATGAAGGTTTCTATTCTTTTACATTTTCAAAAATCACGTTTTAAGGTCATGTGGGCATAATAGTCAACATTTAAGCATTTAACGGAAACATGCATATGAATCGGATAACTAATGAACCAAGTTGTATAATCACAGAGGGTTATACTATAATGAAACCTGGTCCTAATAATCATGCTACATTGGGTCAGAACTGAAAGTCAAAGAAAAAGTCAACTTTTGCGACTTTCGGTTCCAAACTGAGCCTAAACTTGAAATTGTCGGGTTAAACATGCTTAGATATGTTCTTACATTAATTACCAAGTTATATTAATGATAAAACAGGTTTCATAGCTTCTACATTGTTAATTATGTGATTATTTGAAAATAACTTTCTGTTGACTTTTTAGTCTTAGGTTTGACCTGACATTTGACCAAGTTAGATTGATAATCAGTAGGTGTCCTTTTAGGGGTTTATTGTCTACATAATTACCAACTTATAACTATTCCTAATTCGAGAATTGACTAGACCATTAGTGATTAATCACTAAGTCAAACCTTAATTACGATGGGTTTGACTTTAGCCCATTAAACTAATAATACTGAATTAAGAGAGGTTAAGGACACTTACAAAGGTCCTAAGCACGATTAGGCAACTTAATAGAGGTAGCTTGAGCTCCAAGAACTCCAGAGAAAGCCTTGGGGTGAGTTTGAAATGAGCAAACAAAATGGTTGCCACTCAACCTCTATATATATTGATCCTAATTGCACAAGATCATGCCAACATAGTCTACAAGTGTTCCCTGATGATCCCCATGTGTCCCTATGCATGAAATTCTGTTGGCCAAGCTCCTGTATTCGAATACCATGCAAATGAGGTGGTGTAACAGGCTGAACAGGCAGCTGTCCATTTTCTGCTGCCAGCGACAGCCTTACGGACTGTAAGCAATAAGTCTTGCAGTCCGTAAGCACCTCTTACGGACCGTAAGTCCTAGGCTTTGCGGTCCATAACTGACTTTGATCTACGATGCCCAGTTACAATCTTGCGGACCGTAAGCTCATAGCTTTACGGTCCGTATCCGCTTTTTAGAAATCAACGCCCAGCTCCGCCCCCTTACGGACCGTAAGGGCTTACCTTTGCGGTCTGTAAGCTTTCACCAGAAGACAAAAACTTGAAATCTTTCAAGTTTTGACCATGCAATCTTTCTATCTCCGAATCTCATGTCTTCTTTGCAGTAGGGAGACCGTATAGACAGGCTTTGCATGTCCTTGCATGTGTTGCCATTCACATGAGGTTGTTTGGACATATCTAAGTTGGCTTTTAAAAATGAATCTTGTCGTAAATGCACCTAGAATCCCATCATTTGAAACTTGGATTTTTATTATTATTTGAAATTATCCGGATTTGAATATTTATCAGATGTTTATAAACGCATTAAGGTTTAGGATTAATAAGAAGGCCACTCAGAGGTATTAAATTAACATGTTGACACTTTTAATCCGACCATACATCTTTTAACTAGATCCGGGTTTATAACACGTTTGCCTCACATGACACGTGTCTTTATTTTATTGGGTATGAATTTTCGAGGTGTTACATGGATGATGTTTGCTTTTTTATTACTAGAAATATTGATGTTGATCATTACAAGGAACTTGCTAGATTATGATTAAAAACATGATTTAGCAAGTTAGGAGATGATTATATGTTTACATAAGACAATCATCTTCTAGTAAAGACATGAACTTGAACATAAAATGATTTCTTGTAAAATGACAAACAAAGTGAACTAGTAAACTTGTGAATAAGACTTGTGAATGATTTTCCAAGAAAACCAAGTTTAAAAGGGTGATTTTTGAAAGATCATGGTTTTCATTAAACTTACACTATTTTTAGTGGAAAAACAAGTGTATAAACACTAGAAAAACAAGAAGGTTTAATAAAGAAACATTTTTGTAAAATATGTTTACAAGTTGTAAACATCTAAAATCCTCAAGAATGAAGTTTACCAAGTTGTAAATATATTTTGGAGGGTAACAAAGGCTACTAAATACTTTACTAAGTTACTACACATTTTTGTGAAAAATCAAGTTCATGTTATTATGTAAAATATATAGTTTTTGCACTTGGTAAGTGTAAGATAGTTAGTGATTTGTTGTTGATTGTTTGGATGATTTTTTAAAAGAAAATGATATGCTAAATAGCATGGACACCTCCATTTACAAAGGAAACTATGGCCAAATTTTCTAAAAATTCCAACACTTAGAAAATATTTTCTAACAAGTGTTCACAAGTGTGTTCTAACTTTGTTTTTCAATATAAACTTTGCCATAATTTTTGTAACAAAAATACAAGTATTGGAGGTTGGTTTTTGTAAATAAAAATGGATAAATATATATTTAGAATATATATTTTATATTAAGACACTTGTGTGAATACTTGTATGATTTGTGGAATAGTTATATTATTTTAGGGTAAAATAATATAACTTAACAAATACCATGGAAATTACAACTCCAAAATAACACCAAAAATCACAAGGAATAAATATTTAAGTTACACACCTGATATTGTGAAACCAAACGCGAAAACGTAACTTATGAAATATTCCGGAAAATACTCTTACAACTATAATTTTTGGTAAATATTATTTTGGAAACAAAAGAAGTGAAAATATGATTTTTGTATATATTACTAAGCTATATCATATTTTCGACAAAAAGGAAATATATTACTTTTGGGAGATGAAAATATATTTTCCTAGTATATTTAGAAGATATATAATTTTTCGAAAAATATATATTTTCTTGGGAATACATTATTTTGACAATAAGTTATATATATTTTCTACGTGGGACTTAAAAATATATTATTTCGGAACTACAATATACATGTATAAATACCCCCCATCCTTGGGAAAGAAATACAGAGTTAAAATACTTGAGAAGTATTAATACGAAATATTGTCTAAACAATTATTCCAAACATTAAATATAATTTAGAGTTAAAATAATTATTATTTTAACAAATAATTATAACTTGGAATAATATTGGAATAACATAAGAAACGCAACTCAAAACGTTAAACTCTAAGCCAAGGCACGGCTCGTTCGTCTAATAGACGTTAGTACACTGTAGGTAGTCGTGTTAGCTGCGGAGATTTGAGTTGACGGTACAGAAGACGCACTACTGTGAGTTCATGTCCCCCTTTTCTTTTAATTGTTTTCAGTTTTATACTTCGGGGGTGAAATACATGTTACAATTATTACAAACGTTTATTACATGGTATGATTAGCTTAAGGAGGGTTTAATACTAGATCATGCGAAGGGTGGGTACGACACTTATGGCCATTAATCCTCGTCATAGGACCGAGAGACATGAGTGATAGATCTATTTGGGTGTAGCGAGCCCACACCCATGAGGCCGGCACGAATGCTGCTGCCTACGAGACCGGAATCTTACACTGTGCGCAGATGAACTACGCGAAGGGCAAATCTTGGGCGCTATTGGGCGGCCCATAGTGGTGACTATGTCTTCTAGCTGGAAGCCCGGTACAAATTTGCTAGGTTTGAGTCTTCCTGCACCATTTCACACATACCATTGGCTTTGCAACCCATTGGTGATCTTTTTTTCCTTAATTGCTACATACCAGGGACTTTCATACATACAGACATACTTTAAAGGTTTATACACAGACATACACATGAACTCGCTCAACTTTTGTTGATGTTTTTCAAATTACACGTATTTCAGGAAACTAGTGGATCTGGCAGGGTATGCATGTGTCTACAAGCTGTGTAGTGAAATAAAAGATGTTATCCATGGTTGTTGAGTTTAGAGGGTGTATCCTAATCCTGGATGGGATACATGGTTCTAAACTCAGGTTTTATTTAAGTACTTTTGTTGAGTCTTTATGAACTCATTTAAACACGTCATGGTTTGTAACTTAATTTGGTATTGATATTTTCATACAATGGTATTGTGGTATTTTCTAAACTCTTTTAATGGATAAACATCTTGTGTTTTTATCATATAGCATTGTTATGATTGTTTGCTATGGTATTAAGAAGTCACACCAATTAACCACGCTTCCGCAAAAGTCAGGGTGTGACATTTTTCAAATTCCGAAATTGAACAAACAAAGCAAAATTTTTAATGTTTTATCGATTAATAGTTCTGAAATCAAGATTGGTGTTTCAGATCTGGGCATGCTTTAATTCGATGGTGTTTCAAATCTTGTGGGTATCACCCAATTAGGGTTTTTCAGATCTGGACACCATGATGACAGATTTGGTAGACATGTGTCAAGTTATTAATTTTACCCTTCATCCATCATTTTTTTTTGTCTTAAAACTTCATCTAAATCTTTCTTTTTTGAATGATTAGGTGTTTTCCAAGATTTTTGACCGTCACCAGCAACAATTATGTTGTTTATCGTCTTCATAAGTGGCTCTATATAATTCCTACTTTTGTTTAGTTTCAATTTTTATTTAGTATTGTTAATTAGTCCTTTCTTTGATTTTTAAGGTTTTTGTGTCTTAACTAATCTGAGGTTATATTATCATCTCTATAAGTTCCTCCAACGTCTTTATATTAAGTAAACAGGTTTTTGTCTTTATATCAAAATAGATGTCACTATGCTCCCCCGCTTCATAATTACTTGTAGCTCATGTTCTACAATGATCCTATTTTTTTAGAAAAAAATATAGTAGTTAAAGAGTTTGTTAGCGTCTACAATCATACCTACTGCCTGTTATCCCTTTTGAACGAACTGATATAGTGAAGCAGAAAAGTAAAAAAAAAGGTATTTTTATCATATTATTTTAACTAGCATTTATCTTATTATTTTAACTAGCATGTAATGTTTAGCTTGGACTAATGTGTAGCTAGGATGGTAATGTTTAAGACCAATATTGTCATTTACAAGTTTTCTCAACATCTTTACTTTTTGTCAGGGGGTGATCATGAAAATGAGCTCGTTCTTCAGGTTTCATTGATTAGTCTAATTTTATGTACTTTGCTTTGTAGAATAGTAATCAAGTTTTAAAAGTGTTTCAACTAGGTCACTCAAGTTTTAGAATTGTTCCAATCAGGTCACTCAACACTCATTTTTCATTAAAATTAATGGTTTTTTCTTCCATTTCATAGGTAACTTGGTGATGTGGATTTTTGTTTCTTTTTTCCCTTTTATTTGATGCTAACGTCGAGTGGTGACGTGGATTGTATTAATAATTATTTATTATCTTTAATTATGTGTTTTAACGTCAACATTATATGCTTGTATGTCATACATTTAACTCATGCATGTTAAACATTTCATTTATCGCATTGTGAAACAATTTAAGCGTTGCGTCGAAACAATTAGAAAACTCACCGGTTAGGCAAGCTGTGTCAGCACAGGCTCAGTACTCAACTAAACGGTAGATTTAGGAATTAGATGTAGGTCCGACATCAAAAATATGTTAAATCCCAAGTGGGAGAACAAGGGTTTATGTTAACACTTTCCGGAAACTTAAACAAGCACCAAAAACTGTCCGAAACGAACTATAAACAACAAATTCAACAATTTTCAGCAAAATTCAGCATTTTAATATAACATGCAGAAAATAGAATAAAACATCTAGAATAACTTGTAAAGTGTCAGGATTGAAACCATGTCACAAAAGGTACATCACACCTTATAAATTACACGAATTAGCATCTTAACGAACCGACAACCGAATAATTAACCGGACATTACCAAAACAACAAAAATGAAGTAGAAACATAGTTTTAGTGTTATTTAGCTAGTTATAGTCATATAACACTCTAAAACACTTAAAAACACTAAAACACATATAACTTTACATTTAACATCTAACTTACACCTTAAACCCTCAACTTCCAACTTTTGACACTTAACCCCCCTCGTTGTTGTGGACGGTCAAACATGTGGGCCCCATGCCCACATGTTGTCTAAAGATGGTAGATGAAGATTTGATGGTCAATATGTTTATTTGGTGGAAGAAAGATTAATGTACTAATATAAAGAAACAAGATCCCAACATAATCCTCATAATTTCCAACACCATTTCAAAGCACTTCTTCTTCCTCTCTTGCCCCCTAACTTTCGGCCATACTCATCCCATAATCACCTTCATTTTTCAATCACCTCCCAAGTATTCCAACCTTACACAAGGGTGAATCAAGGCTAGCAAAGAAGGTTTCAAGCTTTGGAAGTGGAAAGACCTCTTCAAGGAGCTTTTATCCACTATTTTCATCATCTTGCCACTTCCTTAGCCACAAGAGCTAGTAGTAAGCCTTCTCATCTTCATTTTACTTCTTGTTAGTGGTATGTCACATGTGTACAAGTTAAACCATCAAAAGAACTTAACTATAAAAGATGAACATGTGAAGAAACAACATAATCTAAAGAAAATAAAGTGTTTCTAGTGTTGTTTGATGGATGTGATTAAGTTGTTGTTGTTGATCTGGTGATTTTGTTAAGATCCATCATATGTAAGCTTGTTAGAAGCTTAGATCTAACAAGTGTAAGCATGGATCTTGAAAGATCCATGAAGAAACATGTTATTAAACTTGAAGATCTTTAAGAGTGAATTTGTAAGTTGTTTTAAAATGAAGTAATCATGTTCTTGAACTTACTAATCATGTGGATGAACAATTTTACAAAATAAAGTTTCATCAAAGTCTACAAAATTAACAAATAAGCTTTGATTTAAGTAGATCTACATGTTTAATGTGTAGATCTAAAATATTACAAATTTTCTTGAAACTTTACGTTTACTACATGGAAAAGTATGATGAGTTTAGTGAATATTACTTGCAAAAATTGTTGATTCTTGAGTTTTTATGATTAAAAGAAAATAAACACATGTGTTTAAAACATGGAAAAACCTCGATTTTTAGGGGAGACTATGTCAAAATTTTTGTAAAATTTTGACACTTAGAAAAATATAAATCTTTACAGGACATTTTCTACAAAAATATTCAAGAATGTTAAACAAGGGTTTTCCCTAATTTTTATACAAAATACAAGCTAAGACTTTTCTTCAAGAATTAAAACAAGTATAAATATGTATATTGTTAGGAAATGTATATATATTTAGTGGTCACCAAATTATGTGCTATGTGTATATTATGTGTAAATATATATTAGTGTACATGTAGGAACTTAAAAATACACTAGATACTCCCAAGGAGTACAAACACCAAATACACATAAAAATACTTATAAATAATATACACCCGTGTATGGACAAAAATACCAATATATATATATATATATATATATATATATATATTCCTTAACAAATTTTATGGACTTTGGAATTTTGGACAAATTTATGGACAAATATATATATTTAGAAAGAAATATATATATAATAACTACAATTAATGGAAATTACACAAAAATCGGACAACTGATAAAATAAATATATATATTTAACAAGCATGACAAAATATATATATTACAAACAAACCTTAAAAATATATTATTTTTAAGAAACATAATTCCAGAAAGTATAAAAATCATAAGAATTGATTTTTGACAATTAATAACAAAATACATAAGTATTTATACTTAAATACATGTATAATTACCTAAGTATACTTATACTAAAAATAATATTGAAAATATTATTTAACATTTACTTATATTTATTTTGGAAAATAATATAAGAATACACATATGCGGACAAGTTGAAAATATATTATTTTAACATACAACGTTTTTAAATTCTATACATGTATGTATGTTTTTGAGAATATATATATATATATATATATATATATATATATATATATATATAGGGTGGAGTTATTGTAAAAAAGACCAAAAGTGTGAGAAAGGTAAGAAAGAATCTCAACCATTAGATCTAGATTAATTGAAAAGGGTAAGATTGTAAATTAATTAACAAATTCAAATATGGTAATCCTTGATTTAAGGAGTTGGAGAGAGAAAATCCCTGATTTAAGGAAAATAACCGTCCATAAATATAACACCATTCAGAGCATGTTCATACATGGTGTTTTAAAAATAACACAATTCAGAAAAATATAACACCATTCAGCACAAAAATATAACACCATTCAGCACAAAAAAACACCATTCACCCAAAAATAACATCATTCGGCACAAAACATAACACCATTCAGCACAAAAAAACACCATTCACACAAAAATAACATCATTCAGCACAAAAAAACACCATGCAGCACAAAAATAACACCATTCAGCACAAAAAAAAAACACCATTCAGCAGTAAATGAAATAAACACCATTCAGTACAAGAATATAACACCATTCAGTAAAAAAACACCATTAAGAAAAGAAAAAAAAAACACCATTCAGAAAAGGAAAAAACACCATTCAGAAAATAAAAAAAACACCATTCAGTACACAAAATAACACCATTCAGTACAAAATATAACACCATTCAGTAAAGAAAAAAAATAACACCTCTGTATCATCTTCTCCACTTCCGGCACCACCACTGCCACTTCCGGCACCACCACTGCCACTTCCGGCACCACCACTGCTGCACCACCGATAATTTTCCTACCACGTAACTACACATCTCGCCGTCGCCGCTGCCGCTCGCAGTCATCTCCTCCGAGCGTCGGACCGTAATTCCCCATCGGACATCAACATCGCCCGTCGTCGGCCTTCGTTCCTCAGCCGTCTTCTTCAGTCTCCGATCAACAGTCGTCGGCCTTCGTTCCTCAGACGTCTTCTTCAGTCTCCGATCAACACCCTTCACACCGGAAACCCAAACCGTCGCTGGTTCAGATCAAAATCCATCTTCTTCGCTATTCAAGAAGAAAGAGAGAGAAAGAGCTCTCTGGTCGTGCGATTGGAGAGAGAGAGATTATAGGGATTTTGATTACAGTTACCTATTTTGAATGGATCTAAAAGACTTTATTACCCCTATAATTTTCAATTCAGTCCAAAAAATAAAACAAATTTTACAATTTGGTCCCTATTAATCTAAACCATTAGATCAAAAATCTAATGGTGTAGATTCTTTCTTATCCTTCTCACACTTTTAGTCTTTTTTACAGGATCCTAACTCTATATATATATATATATATATATATATATTTATAATTACAAATAGGAAATACAATTTAACATAACGATAACACGACGAATAGGCGAAACCCTACTATAATGGGCACGACCCACACATGTCTCGGACATGCACATCTTACTCGTGCGAGGCACGAAGCCACAATAAGAACTAAATCCGTTAACACAACTCACACATGTACAAAATTATGTATTGTAACATATATATATATATATATGTATATAAATCTTAACAATTCAAGAACATATACATTTAAAACAAAACAAATACATAAAACAAGATGGACAACTTGTACATAGTAAATCATAAGTTTAGGTGATTAACATATTTAGAACACTTCTAGGTTACGTCGCAAACCAAGAAGATTACCGGTGGAGTTTAGGACGCCCGAATACGCAAAATTGTGAATTCATGTCCCCACTTTTTAAACATTTTCTTGTTTTGTAAACTTTGGGGAAAATACATGTACGAATGGTATGTTAAACTAAGGAATGATACAATAGATCATGTTACGAATAGGGTATACGTAAGCACCATTAATCTAAGTTTAAACCAAAGAGCAAAAGGTTAGATCTAGCTGGTATTGGCAACCTCACTCTTGGCCCTCGTTTGCCCATGCGGAAGAGTGCTTTTGGGTCACAGTCGAAGGGTAATCGATGTTAAATCGCCTGGGTTTGGATGCTTCCTATGTCGTCACACATGTTATTGTCCTTGCAAAACATTAGTGATCTCGATTTCCTTACGTAATACATCTTACTTACATCTCAACTCATTTTTACAAGCTACATACCATATTTTTCATACAAATACATCTTATACATTTTATACAAATTAACTACATGAATTCACACCAACTTTGTTGATGATTTTTCAAACTTACATGTATTTCAGGTAATTAGTAGAGTGCTTTGCGGTTCTTTGCTTCAAGAAGTCATGTGTCGTTACTCCATGCCACTTATGTAGGATTTATCATCATATCCTGCTTCCTTGCGGTGACATGAGGAATAAATCCTTGATCCTTTGAATTTGAATGTGTTGTAAACTTTAAAACTTATTGTCTTTTGAAGTGATGTAAACGCTTTACTTAACTTATGTTTTGAAACTTGAAACTATGAATGGTGTTTGGAGTTTATTTTAATCATATAGAATGTTTGCTAATTCGTATGCAATGAGAATCAATCACGATCACACCTCGCGCTTCCGCCTCTGAGTGGGTGTGACAGTGTTAGCACACCCGGGTTGTACATTGTTTGTTTTTTTGGTTTATTTTACATTCTGTCTTTCTATTCTGTATTCATGACCAATCGATCAGTTAACTAAGTTAACTGATTTGTGCTTTGGTGAACTATAACGAGGTTAAAACCTCCATGCATGACTTATATGAACCCTCTAATTATTCTGGACAATTAATATACTATATAATAACTAATACACTTAACAAAAATCATAAACATAACTGCTTAATAGTTAAACGTTCAAACGAGACTCGGTTCATCCAGACAGTCCCTTTCGTACGAATGGCACTTTCGTACAAATGACACGGTCGTACGAATGGCCCCTTTTGTCCTAGACTCCCTCGTCCAAACAGTTCGTATTTTAGTTTCCATTATTCTGCTTTCCGTGTTCCTTGTCGCTGATACTGTCGGGCAAGCTCGGACCCGTAGAACCACAGAAAATCAGTGTTGGGACAAGTGCACGAACAGAATATAATTTCTGTTTTATTATACTTTTGTATCTTACTAAGTACTGTAAATTGCGCAACCCTGACTCACGCCTTCGTTTACCCTATAGGGTAACCTTGGTGTTCCTACACTAATTCCACCATCCCTTGCTCGTTGGGTAGAATAACCTTGGCGTTCCTGTACTACTCCTACTAAAACTATGCTTACGGGATTTCTACAGAAGATTTAGCAAAACCATGAGTATACTCTCATTCCCTTTATCAATTTCACACTTTGGGTGCAATATGTTAACTTATAAACCTACACAGTTACACTTAGATTTTTATACAAAAAACACAAACAATCCAATAGATGCTTGCATACGTTATATTTCATTCTTTAATCTGGGTTTGTTCGTTTTGTGTTGAACTTGTCATTAACTTCATACGAGCCTACCCTTAACATGTATAGCGCTATAGAAGTAATGCACCGCCCGTGAACATGAGGTCATGTTAAGTCTTTTACTTGCGTTAAACCTTGGGTTAACTAGTTTGTTCACATGCCAGTTTAATGTTGATCTTGAATAGCTAGTTTGCCATGTGGATTCGTTTAGACTTTTATTACTATGTTATGTATCAGAACTTGTATACTCGCCAATACGTTTGTATTGAACCATGTATTTTTAACATATTGCAGGATGATGATGATGATATTAAAATTGGGCGTAGCGACGATGCTTTAGATACACACCTATAAATCTTAGATTACGTTGTTGTATCAAGTTTTGGTACTATGTTATGTTGTAATTTGCTTTGTTGCATTTGAAACATGTTGTATTTGAATTTCCTTGTATTGTAATTTGACAATTGTTATGCAATGAAATGAATCAGTTTATCTACATTCTATTGTCACTTTTAGTGTTATGCGTAATGAGCATTCTATTTCGTCTCACTCCGATGTTTCCGCCATCGGTTAGGGTGTGATAGATTAGTATCAGAGTCATAACTATAGCGAATTAGGTAGAATTGCCATGTTCGACCTAGTCTATTGTAGGTACTATACTTGACCATTCCTGCTTCCCGTTTAAAATGTTAAATTCTTCCTACTTGCTCCTATCTTTTTCCTTTTGTCTAAATACTTACAATATGTCTTTTCTAAGACATTTAAACAATACACGTTGAAGATTTGAAGACACTTGTACTATACAAACGAGACGAATTCACCAAAATAGGCGTGAAACTCACAATCATATTCGACCTAGTCTATTGTAGGTACTATACAAACGTTGAAGACGAATTCACCGCTATTCGAAATTTTGCATGAAATTACGCCATAAAACAACAGTAACGCGCGAGTCCTAGATCAACTTAGTTATTTTATTCTATGTTTTATGTTTCGGTTTAATTTCTTCGTATTAACACCACAACTTCAGTGTCGATGGTCGCTGACAGTAGTGCGGCATTAGTGCTCACCCACCCGCAACACGAAGTGATTAATACTAGTTACAATATCAAATCACGTAATCATATTTATACAATTATATCCACTTAGTGTCATATAAAATAATTATAGATTATTAATTATAGGTAAAGGATCCTGTAAAAAAAGGCACAAAGTGTGAGAAAGCTAAGAAAGAATCTCAGCCATTAGATCTTTTGATCTAATGGTTGAGATCAATAGGGACCAAATTGCAAATATTTTTGTTAATTTGGAGTGAATTGAAATTTATAGGGGCAATTGTGTCTTTTTATCTTTCATTTGTAAATCAAATCCCTGCAATTTCGTTCTCTCTCTTATACACGATCATAATTTCTCTCTCTCTTTTCTTCTTCCATGTTCAATCAATCGGAAGATTATATGTTTTATTTGTACCTTCGGAAGGATCCGTTCGAGGAGCAGGTTAGCACTGGATTTCTGAAGCATCATGATGCAGAGAAAGAAAATGATGATGACATTCGAAAGTGAAATTAACGGTGCCGGAAAATTGAAACGGAAAACCATTGCATACGTGATCTTCTCTGATGTGTACAAAAGGTTTTTCAATTGAGTGAAGGGATGTTACAAGTACGAGCCGAGGTAGGTCACATGAAAGGTGTCAAACTTAACTATAGATCGACTTTTTTTTAAAGGGAACTCCATGTATAAGGTTATCACACTCTCTAAATCGGAGAGTTCCGTATTGCTCCACTTTGGAGAAGATGATACAGAGGTGTTATATTTCTTTCAGTCATGGTGTTTATTTTCTTTTCTGAATGGTGTTATTTTCTTTTCTGAATGGTGTTATTTTGTTTCTGAATGGTGTTATTTTGTTTCTGAATGGTGTTATTTTCTTTTTCTGAATGGTGTTATATTTATTTACTGAATGGTGTTATATTCTTGTACTGAATGGTGTGATATTTTATTGACTGAATGGTGTTATATTGTTTATTGAATGATGTTATTTTTTGTTTACTGGATGGTTTTTTTTGTGTCTGAATGGTATTATTTTGTTTCTGAATGGTGTTATTTTGTTTCTGTATGGTGTTATTTTGTTTCTGAATGGTGTTATTTTTTGTTTACTGAATGGTGTTATATCTTGTACCGAATAGTGTTATTTTGTGTACTGAATGGTGTTATATTTTTGTTTACTGAATGATGTTATATTATTTTCGTAAAAACACCATGAATTGAACTATGAATTTTTTTAAAACACCATGTCATGAACATGACTCTGATTCTGTGAATGATGCAAAAAAAAAAAGGATGATGTTATGGATGGTTATATTCCTTAAATCAAGGATTTTCTCTCTCCAAATACTTAAATCAAGTATTACCATATTTGAATTTGTTTAATGCATTTACAATCTTACCCTTTTCAATTAATTTAGATCTAATGGTTGAGATTCTTTCTTACCTTTCTCACACTTTTGGTTGTTTTTACAATAACTCCACCCATTAATTATATTATAATATAATATTTCCTTAAAACAAGTTTCTTTCCAAAAGTTAAAAAAACCGTCCTCAAACGGCGGGTAAGATAGCAAATTACGTATGTTTGTGCTTTGTCCTATGTATCCAAGAATTAATCCGTCAAAATTGTCATTGTCAAACTTAAATAAAATAAAAACAAAACAACGTAAAGTCGTAAACTCACTCACCAACATAGGGACTGTTTCCACCAGTGTACCAACCTCAAGGACCAAAACTGTAAAATCCAATTTCTAAATATTGACATATCCGCCCCCTCTACGGCTATATGTGCCCCTATCATCATTCCGATTCAAATCACAAGAGAGACGTTGTTGGCGTTTACCTTTTACCTTCTTCTCCCTTTTTAAATCAAATCCATTTCAACTCTTTTTTCCCAAAATCAAACCCACTTTCTTTCTAAATTTGAAGATCTTGAACTACACTGAAAGCAGAATCTAACGGTCAAATCCTGTTGTTCATGTTTTAGGGGTTTTGGTTTTGAATGTTTGAGATGGGAAGCGTAGGTGATAAGAGTATGGTTGATTCGTTAGATAGTAGCATGTGTAGCTCGAATTCGAGCAATTTTGATGGTTCTTCGAAAGAATATTGTTCTTCTCCTGCTCCTCTTGGGTGGCCGATTAGAAAGGCTGTAAAATGTGGGGATGAACGGAAATTGAAACCCCAGGTGGATGATGCTACCAATTTTAAGCAGATGGGTTCTGTGAATTCAGGTTTGAAGACCTAATTTAAGTTTTGTTGACTTGTTTGATGTGTTTTTTTCATGGGTTTATGGGAAAATTTTGTGGGGTTTTGTTGTTTGATGCATATCCCTATGGTCCGGTTAGAGAGAACCAAATCGAACCGACATGGGCGGCTATGATGGTGTGTGGGGAGGACCTCCGCACAAGGCCCGTGATTTGCGATTTAAAAAAATCCGATATATATATGTTAATTTTTTAAATAGTAAACAAACACATACCAATTCCAATATAGGCTCATTTACAAATCATTTTTTGATTTTTTATCGGTTCCGAACCGAGCTGGATAAAAACTGGTTTCAAACCGAACCGGTCATTTTTTGCTTATAAACCGGTTTCAAACCCAACTAGTTTGAACACAAACAAACAAATTTGAGTTTTCTTGACAGAAGCCGAACCGGTTTGGGCCCAAAAACCGATTTGTGCACGTCTAGGTCCAGTAGTAGTTTTCTTTTTATAAACCGATTTTGACTTTCTTTGACCAACC
Organism: Helianthus annuus; assembly: GCF_002127325.2. Classification (NCBI taxonomy): domain Eukaryota; kingdom Viridiplantae; phylum Streptophyta; class Magnoliopsida; order Asterales; family Asteraceae; genus Helianthus; species Helianthus annuus. Next base: position 100,678,556 of record NC_035441.2, on the reverse strand, counting down.
GAACCGGTTTGGATAAAAACCGATCTGTGCAGCTCTAGTAGATTTCTTTTTCCATGTTTCGGGGTGGGTTAATCGCTTTGTATTCTTAATAAAATTTTACTTTAAAAGATAATCATTTATACTGATTGTTGATTATGTGGTTAGAAATGGAGTTGATGAAAGAAAGATTTGCTAAATTGTTGCTTGGGGAAGACATGTCTGGTAGTGGCAAAGGTGTCTGCACAGCTTTAGCTATTTCAAATGCCATCACAAATCTGTGTGGTAAGTCTCATCTTTATATCTTATCTCTTTATCTTATTCAGTTTAGTGTTCCAGCTGCTAATGTTTCGGTCTTTACAGCCACTGCATTTGGTCAGTTATGGAGGTTAGAACCCTTGCAGCCAGAGAAAAAACAAATGTGGCAACGAGAGATGGATTGTCTTCTTTGCGTGAGCGATCACATCGTTGAACTGATACCGTCATGGCAAACGTTTCCGGATGGAAGCAAGCTCGAGGTCATGACTTGCAGACCGAGATCAGATATTTTCATCAACCTCCCGGCTCTACGAAAACTAGACAACATGCTTCTGGTTAGTGTTCGACAGTTGTGATCGTAGAACACGATGATCGAATTCTAACTTCTTTTTTTTACAGGAAATATTGGATGGTTTCAAAGGGACGGAGTTCTGGTACGTCGATCAGGGGATAGTGGCTCCGGAGGCTGAGGGGTCGGGCTCTTTCCGTAAACCACCACAACTCCTCCACCAGGAGAAGTGGTGGCTGCCGGTGCCACGAGTCCCGTCTGGCGGTCTCCAAGAGGACACCAGGAAACAGTTGACCCACAAACGCGAATGTGCTAATCAGATTCTAAAAGCCGCCATGGCAATCAATAGTGTTGCTTTAGCGGAAATGGAAGTTCCCGAATCGTACTACGAATCCCTCCCGAAGGTATCGCCATCATCACCGATTACTTTTTCATTTAAACGGTTTTTGTATTGAATGTTTATTGCGGTTATTTGAATCTTTATTTGGTTTGTAGAACGGGAGAGCGTGTTTAGGAGACGTTATATATCGTTATATAACTTCAGAGCAGTTTACAGCAGAGTGTTTGTTAGATTGTCTTGATCTTTCATCTGAACACGTGGCATTAGAGATTGCCAACCGTGTTGAGGCCTCGATCTACGTCTGGCGTAAAAGGGTCCACCCGAGACATAATTTACCGAACCCAAACCGGTCTGCGGCTAAAGCCTCGTGGGACATGGTTAAGGACCTTATGGCCGACGGCTGCAAGAGGGATTCACTAGCTGATCGAGCCGAAAGCCTGTTACTTTGCCTTAAACATCGGTTTCCTGGTCTAACTCAAACCTCGTTAGACATCAGCAAAATTCAACACAACAAGGTACTAAATTTGTTATTCGAAAACACTATAATAAACTGTTAAACTCGTATTCGATTATTGATAATTTGTTATATTGAACGTTCAGGATGTTGGAAAATCGATACTGGAGAGCTACTCAAGAGTTCTGGAGAGTTTATCATTCAACATTGTGGCACGAATCGATGATTTACTTTACGTGGATGATTTAACAAGACAATCGGATAATGTGGGGTCTGTGGCTTCTATGGCAGATGTTATTGCCCAAAAACGGGTCCCAATCCCATGCATACCTTCTTCGGGGACACCATACAAATCTGCTTTCGCAACTCCAAAGTTTTCACCGGGACCCATAGTGGCCCCTGGATCGGTGGATAGAACTCCATCGTTGAGCGGGAACTGCAACAAGCCTCCGAGACGAGGTTTTGGGGTGAAACGTGCGTTAACAAGTTATCTTGGAGGTGAAATGAAGGGGAAAAGTAATAATAACTATCAGTTGCTTGAAGGTCCTGCGGGTTGTCTTTCGACCAGAAACGCAGATATGCCGCCTGCTCGTAGTAGCATGGACGATGGGCCGTTGAGCCAGAAAGAGAACCGAAATCCGAAGATGGAACGTTAACTATGTGTGAATTTGTTATGTTTAAGTTGGTTTGTTGTGATTAAGCCGTTAGGGTAGGAACATATGGCAACAAAGTGAGGATATTAGCCCTCATAGTTAACCATGACCCGTGGTGGTGTCTAGGCTCTATTCTTTTATCGGTTTCATTTGTTACACCATACTTTGTGGTGCAACTTTTCTATGGTTTTATTAGGTTAAGGGATTTTAAAAGTGTAGTAGTGTGTTTTCGTTTATAAACTTTGATTTTACACTTGATATGACAAATAATGTAACGTTCTTTAATTATTTTACCACTTGTGACGGAATTCATTCTTGTATTATTATGATTTAAGGTTGTTGCTTCTTGTTCTTGTGGTGGGGTTGAGATTGTTGTGGTTTTATTTTTGTAGACCAGTGCCGGTGGTCACCCTTGGGGTGTTGGCGGTTGTTATCGTCGGAGGATGATGGTGTGACGGTTTGGGTTTGTCGGTAGCGGTGTAGAGGTATGGTCATAACCGTTTGAAAAAAAATAAGTCGAAAATAGCAACAGTAATAATAAACATAATAATAATAATAATAATAATATTTAATTTACTTAAAAATTTTAACAAGTAATGATAAAAAAGAATTTAAATCTTAAGAAAAAATCATACAACAGAAAAGCTGTTTTTTTAACTACAAAACTATGAAGATGAACTCTAAACGTTAAGATATAACATGAGTCGTTGTAGTATAGTGGTAAGTATTCCCGCCTGTCACGCGGGTGACCCGGGTTCGATCCCCGGCAACGGCGATATTTTAATTTTAATAAATTTTTGTATTTTGAAAATCCGTTCAAACTTTGAAATGGTGTCACGTGATAGGGGAGTGGAGCTGTGTGTACTCACGAGCAGGAGATGACTGAGAATAGAATATGTGAATGTGGAGATGCGCGTGACAAATGCACGCTCCTTTTTTCACGGTTTCACTTTTACCAACTGCAGTTAAACCAATAAACGCGCTATTCCTATTCAAAACAGTGCATATATTTCCAAAATTGTATATTTTTTCATCTCAAGATATCGAAGTTTTTGTTTGATATATATTTCGACAAATCTACTAAATATCATCTCATGATATCAAAGTTTTTGTTTGATTACATAACTCGACAAATCTATTAAATATCTAAAGTTCAAAAAACATTTTTAATTAAAGATTTAAAACATTATGAAATAAGAATACATTAAAGAGTTGAATAGATGAATGATCAATATGTTTAGGTTTTTCATCTAAAAAACTACGTTAGATGAATGATCAATATGCTTAGGTTTTTCATCTAAAAAACTACGAATATGTACTACGATACTTGCCAATTAATATCACCTTTGGTATTTTTTTATTAACAAACACTAACAATACTCTTAATAAACATGAAAATAAAAAAGAACCCCCCCCCCCCCCCCCAAAACAACCATTCCCCATTACTTCACTTGCTCGACGACCTCCTCTTCACCATCCATCCACTCAGGGCCGGTCCAAGCATTTTGCGGACTCAAAGCGAATTAAAATCAGGGGCCCTTTTTAAATTTTATTGGGTTGTTAATTTCGGTTTATATCTGACATAAAATATATTAGTAAGAAACTTATATAGCACTTAATGAATATATAAAACTAGATAATTTCCCTAATCAAATAATGTTGGGTGTCTAAAACATTAATCAAATCTAAGTTGATCAAAAGAAATTAACTTAACAAATAACAATTTACATCATGTGTAAAAAGAATTAAAATACTTAAAAGAAGGTGTTGGATGAGCATATAATCAAAGAATTTTGCTACTTATTTTGAGTATATTATTGTTTCTATAAGCTAGAAACGACTTTTTTAATACAAAATTTTACGTGGATATACCATGCGTATAAATGTATGAGAATTCATGAACTTGTGTGTTATTATATATATAGATAATGGCAGGGGCGGAGCTACCTTTATGCCGGGGGCAACGCCCGCTACGGCTTGGCGCGGAAAAATTGGAAAAATTAGTGTAAATTTTGGAAAAATTTGAGGTTTTTTCGATTTCGTTACGGCTTATTTATAAAACGTTACGGCTTGACGGATTTTCTAGATCCGCCACTGGATAATGGTGTGTAATTATATATATAATTTGTTTGTAAATTATACATAATTGTACGTTATTATATACATATGCGGTGTAACTATAAGCACGTGGAGTCATATACACATTTTGTACGGAAAATGGCTTTTTTATTTTACATTAATCAAACCTTGTATAAAAATAGAGAGATGTTGAAGTGATGTCCAAATGTTTTCTCGATAAAAACTTGTTGCATCCCTACATACATGAATAGTTTTTTTTTTTTTTTTTTTTTTGTGTGTTTTTAAATAAAATCTATATTTTTCAATACTTCAATTTAAATAATACCTTCGTAATTCTCGATAAAAACTTGTTATCCTAAATACATGAATAGTTTTTTTTTTTTTTTTTTTGTGTTTTTTTAAATAAAATCTATATTTTTCAATACTTCAATTTAAATAATACCTTCGTAAAAGTGGACAAAATCTTTTAGCTTATTATTGTTAAAACTAATAACAGAAACTATATTCTTACTTCAATTTAAATAATACCTTTGTAAAACTAATAATCACGTGTCGGGGGGAAGGTTGTCTGTCCCGGATCTCTCTCTATCTTTTGTATCTCTCTTTCTCTCGTATCTTCTTCTTCTGTCTCTTTCTTTCTACTTTTTGGATGAGCAAATGATACGTGTCAACAAATTTGTAAACGTGGCAAGAACCAGTGATGTATGTGAGAAACTATGTGGAGGATACTTCATTGAATCAGCTCACCAAACAACTTGGCTGTTAGATCAAATCGAACGGATGTGATTTGGAAAATCACTATTCAAAACAATCATTCTTTAATATATAGATAATTTACACATTCCTTTTCTAGTTTGGGTGAGGTGATTAAAAACGATGCACCTATAACTCATTTCTAAAAGCATGAGTAAGGTGATTAAAAAGGGTAGCTGGGTGGATTCGAACCCAAACCTCCACAAAAACCCAAACTTGTTTTTACCACCAAACTAAATTAACATTAATGTTAACAATTATCACCGTAAATGTACTATCCTTATTTTATAAATAAATATTTTTCTAATCTTGGGGCTCTAAGCCGTTGCCTAGCCCAATTACACTAACTTTCCGACCCTTCCTCCACTTGAAAAGCAACATTGAATCGTTGTTCAACTGCTACGACTCCCCCTTACGTTCTTTTACTTGTTTGGAATTGACTTTTAACATATTGGATACCTTTTCATTGGACATGATTTTCTAGATTGGTGGCCTGCTAGATCTTAATGACAATAATTTCCGCCTTATTCGATCATCCAAAAGAGCGGTAAGCGTTAGGGTTTAATTTGAGCCTCAATTCCACAACATCTCTATCATAAGAATTTGATGATTTCATACAATACACTTGGGCTCTATTTGGATCATATTACATAATTGAAATAAGAATTAATACCTTCAAAAATGTACTTAGTTGGCCAAACAAGGAACTAGAATTAGAACTCATTCTAATCAATTTGCTCATGTGTAAGCATTACCCAAGTAATTCTCTAATAAAAAATGTCGACCAAAATCAAAATAAAAGGATCATCGATAATCGCTAAGCAGCTTACAAAATCCATCCACCAAAACAGGGTTGTCTTAAGCTTGTTGGGGGCCCAAAGCGAATAATGAATATGGGGGCCTTTTCGTCACAAAATTGCTTCCATCCTTTAATTCATGTATCATGTGTATACATTTTACCCTCCTCAGACCCTACCTTTGATTTGTTATTGGAAGATTTACTGAGTATGATGATGATTGTGTGTATACATATAAACTTCTTTTTTATAATTTGAGACCCTAGAGAAGCACGGCCTAAAGTCCATGCTTTATTTACTCCCCTTGATCCACCCCTGCGCCAAAATGAAAACCGATAATCCATTAACCAAAATCAAGTATATCACTAATCAATAATGTTGAAGCTCATAAAACGAGAACCATAGTCAATTCAACTTAAAACTCCAAAGTCAAATGAATGAATCATCGGCGAGCTGCTGGAAATGAATCTATTTATGTTAATCTTTAGCAGATTAATTGGCATGTAAAGAGAAAACCTATAAAATGATATAGCATTATAAGGCTAGAGGGTATGGTGATGGTCCTCCAAGGGAGGATGATCCGCCACGTAGGTGCCACGTCATAGTCCTCCCAAGGATGGTCCAACCCACAAAACTAGAGGGTATGGGAGGATGGTCCTAGATGATTCTACCCCATCCCACTATGTACAAGTAACCATGCCTAATGTACAAACACAAACAAAACACAAACAAAGGGGGCCCACCATATTTGGTTCGTCGCAAACGGCGACATCTCGACGATGAGGACGACGACGGAGGGGGGCGGCGTGGAGGGCGGTTTGTCGCCGGAGCTCGACGGTATGGGGACGACCCCCATACCCTGCAGCCTAACACACTTATTATTTTGTTATATTACCAATGGACCAGCTTTAAACCAATCCACCATCCAAACCGTTCAACATGTTTTAAAGAAAAACGTCATGTCGAACATAGGAAGAAACGTCTATGAAACCAAGCCGTGGCGGTTTCACCGATTATATTGATTTTAGTCGCACATTTTACACTCATTACTTATATGTCCCCAACTAGGGGCAAACTGGGCCTATCATAGGGGGTAAAGGCCCCACTCATGTCCGACTCATTAGTGTTAAAAAAAGTCCAAAATATAAACAAAACTGCGTAGGCTTCTTTAAAAACCCCTAAAGGCGCTTCAAAATCCCTAACGGCTAACAGGCCGTTACACCATCTACTTAACCACGTGACTTTTAGATATGAGGGGTGGAGTTTGTGGTTTCTGGCGTTTTAAAAGAAACCTTTATTCCCTTTAACTACGTGTTATATATTTTTTTTTTCTTATCTGCGTTTTCTGAAATGTGAAGTGGGACTAGGGTTAAATGGGTCCTGCTCATAGGTTGATCTCAACATGAACCTAAATTTTTTACATAAATTCGAACACAACACGAACTTAAAATTCGTATCACCCACATGGCCACATGAATCCCAAGACAACACGTGTATTCACGGGTTGACACGAATAAGACCCTTTAACCCGAAAAAAATCAATGTTTTTCTTGTATATTAATGCCTTATGAACTCTGAAGTCACATATTATTGTTCATTTTTAAGCAATTATGCATACTTATTATTAATCTTTTAAAACTTTGGCAGAAAAATACCCAAATAATTATTAAAAAAAAAACAAAGCAAACAAATGAGTTAAACAGCTCAACCCGTCGGTTTCACACAAACACAACGCGTCTAGCTAAACGTGTTCGCGGTTTCTATTTGAAACTAACCAGAACTTGTACAAACTAAACTCAAACCCATGAATTTCATATTAAGGGCATGTTTGGCTAAGCTTATTATAGTTAAAAAGGACTTTTGGAAAGGAACTTTTGGGAAAATGACTTTTTGAAAAGAAGTTTTTAAAAAAAGTGTTTTGATTAGTTTATTGATGTAAAAAGACTAAAATGGGCATTCTTTTAGATATAAGGGGGTAAAGAAGGGGTATATTGGTAATTTATAGTTTGAAAAGTTAAAAGCTGGCCAAAAAGTCACAATATTGTGACTTCTTAAAACCTCTTTTTTCTTCTTTGCAAAAAGCCATTTCTAAAAGGATTTTGGCTTAGCCAAACACAAAAACAACTTATTGACTTTTTGATAAGTCAATAAGCCAATAAATTGTTTTGAAAAGCTTAGCCAAACATGCCCTAAATTTGTATCATGTCAGAAATTCACACCGATAAGTAAAACGTTGATGGTAGGGTTTGGGGTTGGACGAACGGACTGCTAGAGTTCGATTAATAACTTGATTGTACAATGACACCATGTGACGGACCGATGAACTCATCACATGGAATGGTAGATCTTGTTAGCTACAGTAACACCCACTGTGACATCGAGCATGTTAATACCCATTGTGACATTGAGCATGTATATTTCATCAGCTTTTATTTTTTTAAATGGCTAATTTCTATTAATCCTTATCGTCTGTGTGACTTGAACCCAAGACCTTCTCATTCCCAACTCAGGTGTTTTAAAGCTTTGTCTTTGCCAATAGACCATCATCTCATTGGTTCATTAGCTTTTATATATCTTTGGCTATTCGAAATGCATTTTAGTTAGTGCATTCACATTTGATCCTTTTATATTTATGTGAGTGAGTTTTGTATATTATATAGAGTGGGTGTGAGTGGTTGTGAGAGGATGAGAGAGAAAATGTTACTGTTTATCAGTAAATTTGAAAAAAAAAAAACATTGTTCACCCTCTATAATTTTTAATACTTTTGAAAGTGGTTGTGAGTGGAGGAGAGAAAAAATTTAATGATAAAGATAGTGATTTTTAGTATAATTATAAAGATGGAGCTAAATGATCATTTGTGAATGCTATTACATAATAATATTTATACTCGTGTTATGAATGTATCATTTATATGGTGACTTTCCATATGTATAACTCCTATAACTCCTATCTCTTTGATTTCTTTTGTATTAATGCATGTGCCTATATATAGTGGCATTTATATATGGTGTAGAGATATCAATCAACAATATTTACATTCCCTCATTCTCTTATTCTTCTCTTTATATTGCTAATAGGTTTAGTTGTTTTACAACACGTTATCAACACGAGTTGCTACAAGATGTTCATATCCATGATTTGGTTTTCCTTCATCCATTTAGATCGTCACCGCACGTAACAGCCCTTGCAGGCGATACCAACTAGTCACCATGGCTTCCATCCTCCAAGTAGCCGCACCACCTTCACTATTGTAACTGTTCTTCGCACGTGGCCATCGTGTTTGATATTGATTTTAATTCACTAACAACCACCGTAGATTGCACAGTGTACTAGCGGGGCTGCCTTGCTTTATTCTGTTCGGCTAGCGAGGTACGATCTCGAACATGTTCGTCTTATTCATTCTATATAAGCCTATGATCGTTTTAAGAAAATATAAATAAATAAATAACTCCTAAAAAATCATATAGCGATTCTGTAAGCTAATATATATCTTCTTTTATGCTTAATATGAAAACATAGGATATGTGATAAGTTTTTAATGGGAAAATGAGAAATTATGTTACAGTGAAGTTGTTTGGGATGGTGATGATATGGTTACTCTCATTGGATAACAAATATTCAATATAAAGTAATAGGAAATGGCAAAACTATTGAAGTATGAGTTTATCAAAAATAAATGATTTAATGATGTTAGTAAAAACTTATGGGTCGATAATTTGTTATGACTAAACTGTTAATTATAAAATTTAATCTTTGTAGTGTCACAAAATATAATCTTAGAAATAAGATTGATTATAAGCGTGGTTTCAAATAAATTATATTAATAGCATTACATGTATGATGTAGAACCCATATTCATTTTATATATAAGTTTTTTTTATTTTGTAAATGAGTCAATTGCATGTTCGTACATATTTGTGTATAGCTAATCCATATTAAAACACTATCATCTAAATAAATCCAACTTATATAATTTATATGTTTTAGATTTATAAAAAAAGTGTTAAATGATTAACATGTTATATATAAGTTAACCAATTATGAGTATGTAGATACGTTCAGTACTTATTTTTATTCAAGTTAACCAATTATGTGTATGTTGAATCGAAATTACTACTGTTACTATAGACATTTATCCTTTTATCTACAAAGGACGATGAAGATATTTTATCTAATAAATATTTGTACCTTATTTTCATGAATTCATGACGTATTACTATTAACTAAAAAATTATTTATTTTAAATAAATAAATAATAACTACTAATTTCATATTTGTAACTTCCATCCTTAGGGTGTGCGGAGTGGGACGCGGCAAACCTCGGCAAACCTTTTTGCCGATCGGCAAACACCGCCGCCGAGGTTTTGCCGTTGCCGAACAACTCAAGAATCGGGGATGCCTTGCCGATGCGGGGAAAGTGATTGAGAAAGAGAGAGGGTATTGTGGGTGGGGTCCATTCCTATCTCAACCAATCACAACTTTTTCCTTTTTTTTTAAAAATAGTTTACCACTTCACCAAGTGTCTAAACCATTGCCAACACTTTTCACAAAAGTTTAAACACTTTTGACTGATTGACATGGCGTGCTCTGATTGGTCGTTTTTTTGGTTTGCCACTCCAAAGTGTTTAACCACTCCTTACACCCTTAGTGTGTATTAATTTCATATTTGGATTAATTGTTTGAAATATAAAAGGGGTATAGGTTTTAATACTTCCCGACCGTTTCTAGTTTATCACTAAATGTCAATTGTTATGTTTTCTTTAATACCCTAATAATCTTGGGGAAGATGATTTGTGGGTGATAACGTTTAATCCGCCCATCTCTTAATTAGGCAACTACTAGATGAGAAAATACAAGGGAAGCAAGTCACGTATTTTGTATTTATTTTTTAAAAGAACACACTTACATCACTGAGGAAATACAAAAATGTCCACATCTTGTTTCTAATTAAAAGCAAATTAGTATCTTATTAATACAAAATAAATTTAGTCATCAAACGCAAGTTTGTTTTCAATTTAGTTTTATAATCCTTACAAATGGGTTTGAAATGTTAGTAAATGATTTTCAAGAAAGTTATATTTCTTAAATGGTAATTATTGTTTTTACATCATTTTAAAGATTTATAAGTCTTGGTAAATAATGGAATTGAAATTCAAATGCTATTTAAGGGATCATGAAATAGTAAGCGTTACCGTGAAATTTTTAGTTGTTTAATGTAGTGCTAAAATACTTTTTATGTTTCTACTTGAATTATATAAATATGCATTTATGTTCCAAAGAATACTATGAAGTATCTTAGATACGTGCTCCAACGTGTGGTTTGTATGATTATAAATACTACACAAAATTTAAAAAATACAAAAGGTTTTTATGGTGTAGTGCTTTAAAAATACGGTATTACTACAAGATCAAGATTAACAAGTAATGTTATTAATATTTTGATTCAACATATGAATTTGTATTTCATACAAATATTATTTTGTACAAACGTTTTTGGTCTTGTGGCCGATTTCGATGGAGATGATTGAACCATGGATACAATAGAATTAATGAATTTTCTATCTTAAATGATGTTATCAAAAGTGAAAATTTTAATTGGTTACAAGTAATACATATGATTTAAATATTTGCTTTTAAGTGTGATAAAAACGCATATTTCATAAAGTTTTCATACCAACTTTTTATGTGGTCACATATTGTGATAATAATAAATTGTTTTATATGGTCACATATTATATTATGATGCCATGTATTATATAATTCGACTTTATTTTATATTGTGTATTTCATATGTTATCATATACTCATTTGTAGTATTCAATCGATCATCTAAATTGATTTAATATCTCTCATGAAAGGGAATCAAAAGTTTAGACATGACACCCGAGATGTCATACTCCCTAAATCTCATATTGAGTTTGTAGAAGGTCATAAGATGTTAGACCTTATATGATTCTGACATGTAATTACTTCTCTATGGTGTAATGCAATGAGCAGATTCTTTACAAGGTAAAATCAGATAAAACAATTTTCATTGGTCGTTCTCAAATATGCTAAAGTAGCAATATTATGTAACAAGGATAACAACTTTGAAACGATTTCATATCTGTTTGTCCAAACCATGAAACTTGGTTGATTTACATTATTCCTTGAAGTGAATATGATTATAAGATCTTTGAAAATGTTGGGATGATGGATGTAATTGAGAAACTTATAATGCTGATCATGTTACTAATGAGATCCTGCTATCAAAAGTTATAAGATAGCCAAGTTAATAATGAGACCGACTATCAAAATTGTAATAATGGTCACAATGAGATTGACCACTTGTAGTGAGGAATTATGGGAGTGATTATAAGAACACATTGTTATCTCACATCTTATGATATTGATCATAAATTAAAATTTTATGAATAATGATTATTTAATTAATTGGCATGATCGGTTAGACCACACCGAGTCAATAATGATGTGAAATTTAATGAAGAACTACAAGAATATTCTTGTTAAGTGAATGCAATATTTGCTCTCAAGGGAAGTTAATGATATACCAACTAATGTATGGTTTAGATCCCTAAATATTTTGGAAATAATAAAGGAATATGTGTATCCCGACATGATACCATTTAGTATTTTGAAATCGATGCATCGTCTAAATGGTTATCAAATCCACAACCTGAAGCTTGTGTGATTGTGGCTGAGTTAATGTGATAGCAAGTATATTAATCCAGATTACTATTGGTTACAAAGCCAATGATCATGAGAGGAGCAAAAGTTCATTTAGGTATATGTAATTTTATATATAGTATCATCAATTCACATCAAACCAATAAGTTATAGTTCTCCCCATATAGTTGGTTTTTGGTCAGGAACCAAAAATGTCTCATCAAAGATTTTGGTTGTGCGATATATATTGAAACTCATCCACCAAACCACACAAAGATGAGACTTCTAAAAAGTTTAAGAATATGTTAGGTATAATAATCATCTATGATTGAATACTTAAAGCCATTTGTTAGAAATTTGTTTATGGCCCATTGGTTTTTCACTTTAGTGAATGAATGTTCCCAACATTAGGGGGGGATAACAAGCAGTTGGAAAGTGAAAAGTGAAATGAATTATCATGTCATCTTGATCCTCAGACTATAAACTATGAACTAGAAATTTAAAGTATAATTCATTTACCAATATTAAAGAACAAATTACCAGACAAGTTCACTGACCTAAATAGAGTGACTAAGTAAGTCACATAATCAACTGCTTGTGCTCCAGTTATATTTGTGTCCAAGAGGACAACCACATATTTTGTAATGAGTCTATTACACGCCTGAAGCGTGGTAGACTAGTCGATTCCAATAATAAAATTTCTCGAAAATTGGAGCAAGTAATTAAGATGGTCAAGTTGAGGTTATAATAATATGATCTCCTGCAGAGACATTAGACATGATGGTTCAAGAAGAACCTCAGGTACCTGAAAATAAAGAGATCTCAATAAGTTGTATCATGTCTAAGATATGTGTGGAATCGAATAAAAATCGACGTCATTATACTTTTGTATATAATGTAGCGCTTAAAATGATTAAATGACGAGGATCAAGATTTAAGATATGCCTATGAATGAATATTAAGAAATGATTGGCCAAAATAGAAAGACGCAAATAAGGCAGAGTTTAGTTCTCTAATGAAATGGAAAGTTTCTGGACCAACATGTAACACCCTTACTATTATATAACGGGTTTTGTACAAATAACGGCTAATTAAATGTGTATTTACGAATACACATTCATATAAAGATACGGGCTTATTAAAAACATTTACAATTTAAAAATAATACTACATAATGAAATTGAGTTCGTCGTTTGAAAATTTCAAAGAAACGCAGTGCGGAAGCTTGTATCTTGATCGTGTTCGGTTCTTCGTTGAGCTTGATCTTCATCCGGGAACCCTTGACATAACCTATGATCAAAACCAACTAAAAAGTTAGTTTTGATAACTTATAAACGAGTTTAAACAAGTTCCATAGTCAAACTAACAAAATAAAATAAAATTTCTAGGTTTTACGTCTCTCGCGCCACGCTAGAGACTACCTTAGATCGTTCGCGTGCCGCGACAGCGCTCGCGTGTCGCGCCAGTTTGACGGTTTCCCTTCGCGTTGCGCGGGGAAGACCATTTTCCAGCAGGTCTGGTTCTGGGTCTGCATTTTTTGCCCAGCTCAAGTTTTTACAAAAACACAACTTCAAAATCCCATAACTTTTTATCTACTTGTCCGTTTTGTACGAATCTTTTTCCTACGCGTTCGTAATTAAATTACGGACCCATTTATCACCTTGGTTTGCATAAAATCTGATTTATACATGATTGGATCATAAGTTTCTTGCGTGATTATTCGACCCGTTTGGCATTATCATCACTCTACATGCTATAGAATCAATAGTTAATTCCTATCATATTTACCCATCCCGGGCTTGTCGAACCTTAACGGTTTCCATTCCCACCAAAGAGTTTACGTAGGCGTTTACATTTACTGATTCATTTGTATCTATCTAAGCATTTAACCACAATTTACTTCTTAGTCTATTTTGACCCGTTTAGGGGACTTTTGAGCATTTAAACGTTAAAGTCACTCTTTTCACTTCGCATCTTTTATTCAAATACTAAACAACTAATTTTATTCCACCACAACAATTTTGTGGTGGATTTAACATAAGGAATCCAAAATCCCAATTTCTACCCTTCGGTTAGACATTTTACGTATAAGACCCGTTTTTAGACATTCGCCCCACGAATGTCATTACCTATAATTTTATACATATCTACGGACTTCGTAATCATAATACAAATTCCTAAGCAACCTCTAAGGGTCGTTTCCCCGTTTTACCCAACAAGGACTTTTTGGTCAATTTTATGTCCTTCATTTTACGGCGAAGGACCATCACTATCTATTTGACCAAAATTGCACATTTAACTTTAAATTCATTTAGGCGTACCTGGCTCGAGTCATAGGATTGACCCGTTTAAATATCTCTTACTATTAATTTCTAATTAATACCAACGCGAACCGTATGATATTTCCTGTAATCACAAAACTCAACAAGCGATCATCAATTAATATTGTCAAATAATCTTGCTAATGCCATTTGACCCGTTTAGTCCGAACGACCATTTTCCATTATGAGATGATATCTAGTTACCATCTCGCCCTTTCACCCATTCCGGTTTACACCAACGATTTGATATTCACTAATTTACACATATTTTAGTCCCCCATTTTATCCCCGTTTTATGTGTTTTCGGTCGTAAAACCGTCATTCGGATACTTAATCAGGTATACTTTTGTTTACAGGCCTAAAACAGCATACCAAACAAGATGATAGTGAAAACGAGGACTTTTCGGACGGAATGACAAAGCTGCGAACAGTCTGTTAAGAATTCTGACCTGGGCATTTGGCACAGTCGTGCGATGAGAGGAACGACCGTGCGGTTCCGACAACATAACCAAGCCCGACAGTGCACGCCAGTGCGATCTGGGGTGCAAGCCTTTCTCAGAGTGGAACGCTCGTGTGTCTTGCGACACTCCCGTGCAAAATCGATGACCAAGCCCAACCCGAGAAGGCAGTGCCCATTCAAGAGTCTGTGCATCCCTAGCCGGAGATGCACACTCGTGCAACAATTGGCACGACCGTGTGAGATCGAAGACCGGTCAACTCTTCTGATGTCACAAAAGTATGGTGCAACGTAATGAAAAAAGTGAACGGTCGTGCACTTTATTGGCACGACCGTGCGATCGCAAAATGTTATAAAAAACAGACAGTAGCATTCTGTTCGATATTCTGGGTTTTTGGGAGCTCATCAGGCGATTTCACAGGCTCCGGAGGCTCTGCTTTTGACCCGGATTCAAGCCACATTGTGCCGATTAGCTCCATTTCTATCCGGATTCTCATTCTTATGCTTGTTTATGGTTTGAATTCTTAGATCTTTCCATATTTTTGTTATGTTTCAAGCATTGAGATTGATTTTTATGTATTAATGTAAGCCGTTGGGAAAAACACCATATCCCTTGCTTCATTATAACCATTAGTATGTTGATTATGTATGTAATGACACTTTGAAGCATTTTCTATGTTAATCTTTGATGATTAGTTTGCAATCTTGTTTATTGATGTTGATTTCTCGATTATAAGTAATTGTGTTGGATGATTAGTATTTGGTTAGTTGAGATAGTTGAAAGATGAAGCTTAATTAATCATATGCTAGTAGACTTTAAACTTGCAAAACTTGCTAAACTAGTTTAACTTGTTTAAATGTGTGCACCATGATACTAGAAATGGTTAGTGGTTTAATAAAATGTAATTATTGTTAATCAAGAAAGCTTTCCTACGCGTAAGGGCCTTAACGGGTTAAATGGTGTCGTTATGAATTCTTGTCATGAATTGTTAGCTTAGTTAGTAGTTTATGCCAAAATTGCTATCTTGGTGAATTTATGTGCAAGATTTGTAAAATGAACTCGGTTGTGATTTAATCTAATTTATGCTTGTCTCGGTGGTTGTATTCTGTTTACCGTTGTCACTTTCCTCGATTAAGTAAGGTTAGAAAACTCCTAACGGATGACTAACTTATTTTTAAGAGATTTTCGTAGACATTTATCAATTGCACGTTAAAGAACAATCTTAGGTGGTTAAAGTGTGTTTATCGTTTTAGCTTTCCGAATGATTGTCATGTTAGAATTCCCGAAAGGGATACTAATTGTCTTGAAAATGAAGAATTGACCAAATGTTTCTAGTGACAAAACCGACATAGTTGAAATGCTTTGGTTAGGTATAAAGCAAGGCTATATACTTATTTTCTTATTTGGAGTCTAATATGTTGTTTTACATCTTTGTTTATGCTTACTTTAGTTTTTAGAAAATCACACAAATTATCTTCCTACCGGTAATTTAATGATAAAGGACTAGTATTATTTCTCCGCCCACTTCCTTGGATCGATACTTGGTTCTTACCGATGCTTTACTACATATATGACGGGGTACACTTGCCCTTTCGTGTGTGTTTTAATGTTGAAGTATAAATCACTTTTATAAATTTAAAACCGAATCGTGTGTTAGATTCATTGCAAAAACATGTATATACGCGCACACGTCAAGTTTTTGGCGCTGTTGCCGGGGAAACTGGCGAGCTTTAGGAACGACCCGAGTCATTGTTTTATCGGTGTATATACTTGTTAGTATTTGTGTATAATTTCGTGATCATTTATTTGTTGATTTATTTGTTAATATTTCTTGTTTTTAATTCGATTTATTCGTTTTCAAGCTCATTTCATATGCTTGTAAATTTTTTTATTTTCATTTATTTGTTCGGATTCGGACTAATTATTCATTTATTCTTTGGATTTTCGGCTCCGAAAAATTGTTTTCATACTAGCCGATTCGATTATTTTAGTTATTTTAATTTTTACAAAATTTTGGGCCTATTTTCGGTTTTTTATAAAATTTTTCAGCCCTATTTACATAAATTCTGTTTCTTTTCAGCAAAAAAAAAAACAGCATTATTATATTAATAAAATATTCATTATGTCATTTTTCGTTTGCAGGTTGATGTTTTCAACCCCGCTCCAGAAGTTGTTGAGCCATCAGACGAGCCTGAGCGTGATCTGAGGAGACGTCTTCGCGAAAGATCTTGTGCCGTTGGCCTGCTTCTCGCAGCTGGTGAAACGGAACCGGTGGTACCCGCTGAGGCCGAGGGCCCAGCCGATGTAGGACACATCATCATGGCGGACGACGAGCGACCTTTGACTGAATCAAATCAGCCCGGACGTGAAGGCCTGCAGCCGAGTATTATTAGACCTACTATAGATGCACCTACTTTTGAAATTAAATCTTGTATTATTAATATGGTGTAGAATTCGGTGCAGTTTGACGGACATGAGCACGAGGATCCTGGACGACATATCGCTTCTTTTCTCGAGGTTTGTTCAACATTCAAGATTCGGGATGTTTTGGAGGATGTTGTTCGGTTGAGGTTGTTTCCATTTTCATTGCGGGACAAAGCTATAGCTTGGCTTATGTCACTCCCAGCTGGGTCCATCAGGACCTGGAATGAGCTGGCAGAGCTGTTCATGCAGAAATACTTCCCGCCTGAGAAAACAACCAAGTTGAGAAACCGGATTGCAACTTTTCGCCAAGACGAGGGAGAGTCATTGCACGCGGCTTGCGAGAGATTTAAAGACTTATTACTTGATGTTCCACATCATGGCTTCTCCAAAAGACAGCTGGTCTTGACGTTCTATCAAGGGCTTAATTACGACACGTAGGAGAGATTAGATATGAATGCAAGAGGCGATCTAGGAACAAAGACGCCGAACGAAGCATATGATATCATAGAAAAAGCTGCGTTGAAGTCTGGCTCGCGTCGAGCAGGAGATAGTATCCGGACATCATCATCATCATCTCGCCCAGGAGTTCACGCTGTGGACGACAACACAGCCATTACTGGACAAATCTCAGCTCTTTCAGCGAAATTCGACAAGTCCCAGATAGCTGCTCAAGCTAGTTCAGGGTGTGACCAGTGCGGAGTGTCACACGAGCCTGGTGCATGCTTTCAGGGAGTTGTATATGACAGCCAAGAAGAAGTAGATTTCGTGAGTAATCAGGTGAGGCCGCAGAACAATACCTACAGCAATACATACAACCCGGGATGGAGAAATCATCCAAATTTTGGATGGCGAGCGAATACGGGTAATCAAAACCCGTTAGGATTTGCGCAGCGCGCTCCAGCGCCGCAGCAGGCTCAGGGTCAGCAATTCCAGCAGTACAACAAACCTTACCAGCCACGTCCATATTCATATCAGAATCAGGGTGCCGGGAGTAGCTCCCAGCAGCAAGCCCCTCAATCAGGTTCTAAGCTGGAGGAAATGATGGCTCAGCTTCTTTCTAGCTCCACGAGTGCAAACCAGTTGGCCGAAAAATGATACCAACAAAGCGAAGATCGTTTTCTAGCTAACGAGGGAGAAATGAGGAGTCAGAAAGCCTCGATTCAGAATATCGAGAATCAGGTTGGTCAGCTGGCAAAGATGATGTCGGAGAGACCCCTAGGTGGTCTTCCGAGCAATACAGAGCCAAATCCGCGTGGGCATGTAAATGCGATTATGACCAGGAGTGGCAAGACTACAGGACCTACCATATCGGACCCACCACCGATCACTGAAAAGGTCCTGACTGACACACCGGACGAGGTGCAAGATAGGCTGCGCCTAGCAAGTACAGCACAAGTCCATGAGCCAGTCAAAGATTACACTCCTCCAGTACCATATCCGGGCCGGCTGAAGAAACAGAAGAGCGAAGAACAATACGGTAAGTTCCTTGAAATGTTTAAGCAACTGCATATAAACATACCGTTTGTTGAAGCCTTGGCCCAGATGCCGAAGTATGCAAAGTTCTTGAAGGACATCCCCTCGAATAAGCAGAAGCTCGAGGATATGTCCTGTGTTGTGATGAACGAAAGCTTCTCTGCCATTCTTCAAAATCGTCTACCCACAAAAATGGGAGATCCTGGTAGTTTCACGCTTCCTTGTTTGATAGGAAATATGTCTGTTAGCCATGCATTGGCTGATTTGGGAGCGAGTATCAACCTTATGCCCTATAAGGTTTTTACAAAGTTTGATCTAGGTGAGCCGTCACCTACACGTATGAGCATTCGACTAGCAGATTGTTCTATCAAGTATCCACGTGGTTTTTTTGAGAATATGCTTGTTAAGATTGACAAGTTTGTGTTTCCAGTGGATTTTGTTATCCTGGATATGGATGAGGACTCTAGGGTGCCTTTGATTCTCGGACGTCCGTTCTTGAATATTGCTCGGACCATTGTAGATGTAGCTGCAGGGCAGATTACACTCCGAGTGAATGATGAGCATGTGACCTTTGACATCAAGCGGTCAATGCAGCACCCGCAGAGTTAGGATGATGCGCTTTACTATGTCGACATTGTTGACACGTATGTGAGCACACATTTCCAGGGCACAATTGAGGAGATTGATTCGGACACACATCTGTTGTGTGGGGACCTAGTTGGCATTACGCAGGAGGGCCATGATTTCGAGCAGCCAGTCTATCAGATTGGTGATGATGGTTCCCAGAGTTCGGATCAGTTTACAGAGATCGATCGTGAGAATGAAGAAAAGTCGAAGCCGTTGGTTGAAGATCCACCATCTTTGGAGCTTAAGGAGCTTCTGCCCCATTTGGAGTACGCATTTCTAGACGAGGAGCGCCGTTTGTCGGTTGTTATCTCATCATCCTTGACGGACGAGGAAAGGAGCAGACTGCTTAGTGTTCTGCGACTTCATAAGAAAGCATTTGCGTGGAAGATTATGGATATTAAAGGCATCAATCCTTCTTTTTGTACTCACAAGATTTTGATGGAAGACGAGTACAAGCCATGTGCACAGCCTTAGAGGCGGTTGAATCCAAACATGCAGGATGTGGTAAAGAAGGAGGTGATTAAGTTATTGGATGCCGGATTGATTTATCCTATATCTGACTCTGTGTGGGTGAGTCCAGTGTAGGTAGTACCCAAGAAAGGTGGTATTACTGTAGTCCCGAATGATAGGAATGAGCTGATTCCTACCCGTACCGTCACTGGGTGGCGAGTTTGCATTGACTACCGCAAACTCAATGATGTTACTCGCAAGGATCACTTCCCGCTTCCATTCATCGACCAGATGTTGGAACGTCTGTCGGGGAAGTCGTATTACTGTTTCTTGGACAGGTTTTCGGGGTACTTTCAAATTCCCATCGCTCCTGAGGATCAGGAGAAGACTAACTTTACATGCCCCTTCGGCACATTCGCCTACTGGCGTGTATACCTTTTGGGTTATGCAATGCACCGGCGACCTTCCAGAGATGCATGGTTGCGATTTTTCATGATATGATCGAGGATTATATGGAGGTTTTCATGGATGACTTTTCAGTGTTTGGAGATTCCTTCAATCAGTGTCTTGAAAATTTGAAGAGAATGTTGAAGAGGTGCGAGGAGACGAATCTTGTCCTAAACTGGGAGAAATGCCACTTCATGGTACGAGAAGGCATAGTGTTGGGACACAAGATTTCGCGTGCTGGTATGGAGGTCGATCCAGCCAAAGTTGACATTATTTCACGACTTCCACCGCCCACCTCTGTGAGAGCGATACGGAGCTTTCTTGGTCATGCGGGGTTTTACAGGCGATTCATCAAGGATTTTTCAAAGATCGCCAGACCCATGACCCGTTTGTTGGAGAAAGATGCTCCGTTTATCTTTGGGGATGATTGCTTGAGGGCTTTTGACCTTCTCAAGCAAAAGTTGATTGAGGCCCCTATTTTAGTCGCGCCTGACTGGAGTTTACCGTTCGAAATTATGTGTGACGCGAGCGATTTTGCTATAGGGGCCGTGTTAGGACAGAAGAAAGAAAAGCACTTTCACCCGATCTATTATGCGAGCAAGACTCTTCACGACGTTCAGGAGCATTATACCACGACAGAAAAAGAGCTCTTGGCAGTTGTTTTCACATTTGACAAATTTAGATCGTATTTGGTGCTTTCGAAAACCATTGTGTATACTGACCACAGAGCCATCAGATATCTTTTCAGCAAACAGGATGCTAAACCGCGTCTCATCAGATGGATATTATTGCTGCAGGAGTTTGATATCGAAATTCAAGACAAAAAGGGTGCGTTGAATGTAGCGGCTGACCATCTATCTCGGTTGGAGCATGGAGACATCAAGGACACGCGTTGGGATTCCATAAATGACAATTTCCCACACGAGTCGTTGATGAGTGTTGAGATATGCGATGAGTCGCCATGGTTCGCCGACTTTGCGAACTACCTTGCTTGCGGGATTCTGATTAAAGGGTTGACTCACCAGCAAAAGAGGAAATTCTTTTCGGACGTCAAGCACTACATTTGGGATGACCCTTACTTGTTTCGGGTTGGTGCTGATCAGGTGATTAGGAGGTGTGTTTCAGGAAAAGAGGCGACCAACATTCTGTGCCACTGTCACGAGGGACCTACCGGAGGCCACCATGGAGCCAATTTCACCGCCAAGAAGGTGCTGGATTCCGGGTTTTATTGGCCGACTATATTTCGTGATGCGCAGAGTTAGGTTAGAGCGTGCGATGCCTGCCAGAGGGCAGCAAACATATCCGCACGCGATGAAATGCCTCAGAACTGGATACAAGTTTGTGAAGTCTTCGACATTTGGGGGATAGACTTCATGGGACCATTTCCCCCCTCACGAGGAAATAAGTACATCCTGGTCGCGGTTGACTATGTATCAAAGTGGGCGGAGGCACAGGCCTTACCCACCAATGATGCCAGGATGGTCGTGAGATTTCTGAAAAGTTTGTTTGCCCGGTTTGGCGCACCGAAGGTGCTTATCAGTGACAGAGGGACACATTTTTGCAATACTCAGCTCGAGAGAGCTTTGTCCCATTACGGTGTACATCACCGTTTATCCACGCCCTATCATCCACAGACAAGCGGGCAGGTGGAAGTCACGAACCGGGGGCTGAAGAGAATCCTTGAGCGGTCGGTAGGTGCGAACCGCAAGGATTGGTCGGATAAGCTGGATGAAGCGTTGTGGGCTTTCCGTACGGCTTACAAGACCCCTATTGAGACTACTCCCTTTAGGCTCGTGTACGGAAAAGCATGCCATTTACCGGTGGAATTGGAGCATAAGGCGATGTAGGCTTTAAAAACTGCAAATCTGGACTTAAAAACCGGAGGTGAAGCCCAGTTTCTTCAGATTCATGAATTGGAAGAGCTACGACAACATGCCTATGAGAACTCCGTTTTGTACAAGGAGCGCACAAAGAGATTGAACGACAAACGCTTGAAGGACCACAAAGAATTCCAAGCGGGCGATCTTGTTCTTCTTTACAACTCGAGGTTGCGTCTATTTCCCGGGAAATTACATTCACGTTGGACAGGACCATACACGGTAAAAGAAGTATTTCCTTATGGGACTGTTGCAATAGAGAACGCGGACGACGTTATTTTCAAGGTGAATGGGCATCGTTTGAAGCTATACGTGGCCGGGCCGATCGAGTCGGCGGTGGAGGTTGTCGAGCTCCACACCCCGCATTCAGCTTAAGTGTGGGGAGGAGAGAGTCTACGCTACTGACTCGAAGACTAAAAATGTAGCAAGAGCGTCTTTGGCGCTTTAGGGGTAGGATGGTCCTTTTTTGTGTTTTTGTAGTTTTAGCGTAATTTAGGTGTCTTTTGTAGTTTGCGTTAGTTTGTACAATTTATAAATATGCCGAGCGAAGGGTCTACGTGGGAATAATGTTAGAACAGTTTGCGGATGGTAAAAATGGCGGAAAAAGGCGAAATCGGCTGTTGAAACAGTCTTCTGCTGCAAACAAACATGTCTGCAGATATGGCACGCCCGTGCCAGGGGCCGCACGACCGTGCGTTTGCGGCTAGGCCGGCACCTCGAGTCGCACCCCCGGTGCAGTTCCGAGATCAGCGTGCAGGGTTTGAATGTTTTCGGTGACGCACGACCGTGCGAGCTGTCGCACGCCCGTGCGAAAGGCAGGGGCAGTTTTGTCATTTGTACAATATAAAACCCCCATCTGCTTCCATTTCTCACAAGTCGTGAAAACCCTAAGATGTTGCAGCCGTTCCAGGCTGTTTTTGCCTCAAATCGCATGATTTCTTCTCACGGTTTCTTCGATCTTTCGCACGGTATGTTCTTTTCCTTCGATTTTCTGTTTTATCCATGTTCTAGGTTAGATCTGTTCGATTTCTTCAAGGATTCTTAGGGTTCTCTTCATAAACAAATCGAAACCCTAACCCTTGCAAGAATCATATGTCTCGTGAACAACCGGTTGATTCTTTGCCCCCTGTTTGCATAAAAACTTGTTGATTTTGGAAAAATCTGGCTGTTTTAAAACAGGGGTTGAAAAACTGCAGAAAACGGGTCGCACGGACGTTCCTTGGGTGGAACGGGCGTGCAGTTCCGGCTGTTCATGATGGATTATTGTGGTCTCGGTGTTGCACGGTGGTGCCGTTGGTCGCACGCTGTGCAGGTGCGACTATTGCCGACCACCCTTGCTGCATCTCGGGCACGCACGACCGTGCGGTTGGAGGCACGTCCGTGCCAAATGCCTAGTACATCGAGACAGAATCTTCATAACAGTGTGTTCGGCTGCTCCGAATTAAATTTTTTCTGTTTCTCCTGTTTTAACTGTCTTCCCTCTTGTAGATGGATCATCCCTTCTTACAATTCGATCCCGAAGACGAGCGCGAAAGTCTTTGTATCCCAAAACTTCACGCTTTATGGAATAGGCGAGGGCAGTTTGGCATCCCCCGGAGGCTAGATTGGGACGATTAGAAAACATGCTAACTATTCCGCTTTCGCGTTTGATCGCTATTGACCGCCCAATTTATCGTGAGCTTACGATAGAGTTTTTCGCCACCTATTCATACGAGAAGCCTAGGGCGCATAAAGTTCCCAACTTCCGCCACAAAAATAGGATAAATTTTAGATTGGGTGGACGTTGGCATAGTTGGTCGGTGGGAAGATTGGGTCGGAGACTTGGAATCTACACCAGGGAGGATATGGATTCAGAGTTCTTTACCGATGAGTTCACCTTCCCAAGTGAAGCAGCGCGAGGCGAGTTTTGGGCTCAAAATGCAGTTGGTGACCCATACGATCCAAGGATGTTAAAAGCTTCACGATTGAGAGACCCTCTGCATCGAGTGATGCATCATATATTCAGTCATACCGTCTGCGGGCGCATGGACAGTCTGGGGAACTGTCCAACACCAGATCTGATATTTCTTTATGCACTGGTTGAGGGGGTACACATCAACCTAGCTGCTAGGATGGCTGAGTATTTTATGAACAGCTCGGGAAGAACCAGCAGCAATCAGATTCATGGCGGTCAGTATGTGACCGAGATCGCCTACAACTTGGGGTTAATGACTGATGAGGTACTTTAGGGTTCCACCTTGGTGACAGAGGGCATATATGTTGACATTCGCTCGTTGAAAGCGATGGGGGTTATTGCAGAGACGGATCACAGGGATCGACTGAAGAGTTTGGACAACGAGGTCTGGGAGCCGTTGCCTCCAGCAGAGGAGGAGAATGAGGATGAGGAGATGAGAGAGCAGCACGAGCAGCATCGGGACCCGCCACACACACCACCACACTCACCAGAGCAGCACCACTCACCACAACATCATTACTGGCCCCCCGGCGTCCTCTCGTACATAGAGCTCTATGGCCAGTTTCAATAAATGCAGGTCAGTCAAGAGCATCAGCACACCAGTTAGAGCAGTTGTATGCTACGCAGGAGCAG
Organism: Helianthus annuus; assembly: GCF_002127325.2. Classification (NCBI taxonomy): domain Eukaryota; kingdom Viridiplantae; phylum Streptophyta; class Magnoliopsida; order Asterales; family Asteraceae; genus Helianthus; species Helianthus annuus. The sequence continues at coordinate 100,653,626 of NC_035441.2, read as the reverse complement.
CTGCGAGTTGGTCAGGACCAGATCAGGGCGAACCAGGACTTTATGCACCAGGGGGTGCAGGCCGGGTTTTCATACCTTTTTGGGGAACTTCATAATGCCTTCCCGAACTGCTTTGGGGAGCCCCCATAGTTCCCATACGGGAACCCACCTGGTTACGCAGGCGCAGGCCCATCCAACATGGAGGATGATGCTGGTGACGATGACGAGTAGTTGGTGGAGTTGTGTGTTGGTGGTTTTGTTATTTTAGTAGTTTGTTTATCGGGTGTTCATTTTGGTTACTATTTCAAACACCCCCATATATGCACTTTATATTTCTGACACTTTCGTATGTTTGCTTTATGTCATGATGGGGTATTTAGTACTTTTATCTATGTAAATTATGGTTTATTTGCGTTTATACTGTTTCTGTTTTGTTTTGCTGTACCTTGTGACATACTTGCAGATTTTGGCTATCAAGTCTTGGACCGGAGCACATCACAGATACAGCTTGGAAGTCTCGTTGCATCAAGATCATCTTCACGGGAGTATTATTCTCCTTTATCTCTATATTTCGGGTTTCGCATTGGGGACAATGCGAAGTTCAAGTGTGGGGAGGGGTTGTTAACTTTGTTTGTCCTGAAAAAAAAAATCAGAAAAATCATTCAAAAATATCAGTAATCTGTACATATTTTTAGTAATAAACCGGTTGGTTGTGTTTTAGAAAGCTTCGGATATGATGAAAAACCCGACAAGCGAAATAAATTTTGAAAAATATAACTAGAAAACGTGACAAACAAAGAAACAGTTGCATGCTAATTCTCACACTTTTACCCATTCCTTCCGTTACGTGAGCACATTTGAGCCTTGAAATTGTTATATATTTGTTCATTTCGGATGTAGGAGTGAGCCGGATGTCATGTGTAATTTAGAACTTGTCGCTAGCATGCTTGTTAAGACCATGAACTTGCGGAATTGTGTAGAAGTGATAGAGGCACCTAGATTACCACTTTGTGTTAGCCTTGTTCTTTGTGTTGTGTTCCCTGTAAACCTTACATTACCTTTAGGATTAACCATGTCGAGCCTTCCCGTTTACCTTTGTTTACCCAACATAATCACCCACTTAGCCAAATTTAGCCTTTTTATGTTTTAAACCTTTTAGTGTTGAAACTCAGTCAAAATAATCGTTTAACTAGTGCTTGTTATAGTTTATTATTCATTGTATAAATCCTTTAGTTAAAAAAAAAAAAACAGAAAATAAAACACCCTAAAATAGGGTGAATTCAAAAATTCGAGCAATTTTGAATGCTTAATGATAAAATCTCGATTAATGAGCTCGATTTCGCAAAAGTCGCCTTTTTAAGGCGTTAGTATGTATAGTTGTATTGTTTTACGCTAGTTAAACGCTAAAACCGAGTTTTTAACCGTTTCGCCACTTTCAATATCCATTTCCATACCTTTCGCCCAAGCCTAACGTTACACCCCGTAAAGACCTCTTGCTTTACACTTTTTTGCATGTTAGTTGGTGGAGACGAGATCTTATGACAAGCTTATGATATTACACATTTCATTGACGAGGCATTGGGTGTCTGCACATACACATTTTATGTATGTTTCACAAATAAAACCGAGTGTGTGTGAACATTGTGAGTTGTGTGAAGATTAGCATGTTAAGTCAATTGAAAATGATGTCACGGCTTTTTGGTTATCTACATATATTTGCCTACGCTTGTTTGGTTTGATTCATTTGATGTTGTATTTCGAAAAACCAGCTAACCGTTTGTAGTTGTTTTAATAAATAGTTTGTAAATTCTCGTTCTTGTTAGATTCTATCTTTTATTGCATTTTAGTTTAGCTTGCTTGAGGACAAGCAAGGTTCAAGTGTGGGGAGATTTGATATTCACTAATTTACACATATTTTAGTCCCCCATTTTATCCCCATTTTTTGCGTTTTCGGCCATAAAACCGTCATTCGGATACTTAATCAGGTATACTTTTGTTTACAGGCCTAAAACAGCATACCAAACAAGATGATAGTGAAAACGAGGACTTTCTGGACGAAACGACAAAGCTGCGAACAGTCTGTTAAGAATTCTGACCTGGGCGTTTGGCACGGTCGTGCGATGAGAGGAACGACCGTGCGGTTCCGACAACATAACCAAGCCCGGCAGTGCACGCCAGTGCGATTCGGGGTGCAAGCCTTTCTCGGAGTGGAACGCTCGTGCGTCTTGCGGCACTCCCGTGCAAAATCGATGACCAAGCCCAACCCGGGAAGGCACTGCCCGTTCAAGAGTCTGTGCATCCCTAGCCAGAGATGCACGCTCGTGCAACAATTGGTACAACCGTGCGAGATCGAAGACCGGTCAACTCTGCTGATGTCACAAAAGTATGGTGCAACGTAATGAAAAAAGTAAACGGTCGTGCACTTTATTGGCATGACCGTGCGATCGCAAAATGTTATAAAAAATAGACAGTAGCATTCTGGGTTTTTGGGAGCTCATCAGGCGATTTCACAGGCTCCGGAGGCTCTGCTTTTGACCCGGATTCAAGCCACATTGTGCCGATTAGCTCCATTTCTATCCGGATTCTCATTCTTATGCTTGTTTATGGTTTGAATTCTTAGATCTTTCCATATTTTTGTTACTTTTCAAGCATTGAGATTGATTTTTATGTATTAATGTAAGCCTTTGGGCAAAAACACTATATCCCTTGCTTCATTATAACCATTAGTATGTTGATTATGTATGTAATGACACTTTGAAGCATTTTCTATGTTAATCTTTGATGATTAGTTTGCAACCTTGTTTATTGATGTTGATTTCTCGATTATAAGTAATTATGTTGGATGATTAGTATTTGGTTAGTTGAGATAGTTGAAAGATGAAGCTTAATTAATCATATGCTAGTAGACTTTAAACTTGCTAAACTAGTTTAACTTGTTTAAATGTGTGCACCATGATACTAGAAATGGTTAGTGGTTTAATAAAATGTAATTATTGTTAATCAAGAAAGCTTTCCTACGCGTAAGGGCCTTAACGGGTTAAATGGTGTCATTATGAATTCTTGTCATGAATTTTTAGCTTAGTTAGTATTTTAGGCCAAAATTGCTATCTTGGTGAATTTATGTGCAAGATTTGTAAAATGAACTCGATTGTGATTTAATCTAATTTATGCTTGTCTCGATGGTTGCATTGTGTTTACCGTTGTCACTTTCCTCGATTAAGTGAGGTTAGAAAACTCCTAACGGATGACTAACTTATTTTTAAGAGATTTTCGTAGACATTTATCAATAGCACGTTAAAGAACAATCTTAGGTGGTTAAAGTGTGTTTATCGTTTTAGCATTCCGAATGATTGTCATGTTAGAATTCCCGAAAGGGATACTAATTGTCTTGAAAATGAAGAATTGACCAAATGTTTCTAGTGACAAAACCGACATATTTGAAATGCTTTGGTTATGTATAAAGCAAGGCTATATACTTATTTTCTTATTTGGAGTCTAATATGTTGTTTTACATCTTTGTTTATGCTTACTTTAGTTTTTAGAAAATCACACAAATTATCTTCCTACCGGCAATTTAATGATAAAGGTCTAGTATTATTTCTCCGCCCACTTCCTTGGATCGATACTTGGTTCTTACCGATGCTTTACTACATATATGACGGGGTACACTTGCCCTTTCGTGTGTGTTTTAATGTTGAAGTATAAATCACTTTTATAAATTTAAAACCGAATCGTGTGTTAGATTCATTGCAAAAACATGTATATATGCGCACACGTCAGTAATGTTTCAAAATTTCTTATTAGTTCATCGTCACATGACTAATTTACCAATTTACCCCTTTTTGCCATTGCTTATGATTTCTCACCATTGCACTAGTTCCGACTCATATTATTTGCGTCGGAACATTATAACTCTATTACTAACTTTTCCTTATTCAATTTCAATACACACAACTGATGTATACTAACAAGGGTGTAAGCTTTTACTTACCCCGCATCCAAATTACGCTTTCCTTTTCGTACTTGCTCCGTTTGACCCGCTTCATTCTCAAGCCTCCATCTAGCTTGTCAAGAGTCAAACTATCATCATAATTCACAAGGTGGTTAGATTAGTCATTATAACCACGACTATTCCACCTTACGTATTTTCTATCTCAAAACTACTATTCGACTCCGTCCATGGTTAGTTTAACTCTTCAAAAGTTAACTACGCTTAATTATATGATATGTGCATATAAGCTAAATCGACTTCATGATTAAAATTTGTATTACCCCACATCACACGTAATTAGTCGAACTAGGAAATTACGCGTTTGATTCATAATTTCAACATATGAACATTGTGGGCATAATTTATAACATCAACAATCAAGTTTCGTATCACTGAAAATAGGTTGTTTTTTGTGACCTGTTTAACCTGTTTACAAGTATTAAAAAATGATGATTTTTTATGTGGTGTACCTCTCGGAGGGTTAGACCTTGTGTTAAAATTTCAGGATCTAACTCTTTACCAAAAATTCGTAAAAATTCATTTACTAAGCTGCAATCAGATTCGTCACTTCTGACTGCAGCTTACGGAAAAATTCATTTAAAATTCCCCATTTATCCGATTGACGAAATTCCAATTGGCGATTCTTTTAATCACTTAAAACTTTCTACAGTAAGAATTTGAGATCATAACTCAATTCCTAAATTGAGTTATGACATTCGTAATGGACTGCAAATTCTGCCAGAAAACGCAGCTTGAACCTTTGATACGGAAAAATTCATAAAACGCTCAATTTTCGTCGAAAAAATGCGATTCCAGTGGGGTTTTAAATATATTTCCTAGAGTTACATTTTAGACTCAAGAAACACATGTTTTTATCACGTTTTGTCCAGGTTACAACCAATACAAGTCGGCTGGAAATTCTGATCAAGAGTCGTTTGAATTCAGCTTTCAATTTAAGCTTGTTCTTGACATCATAACACTATTTTTAGCAATCGAAACCCCTAAAAGCATCACATACACGAATTTAGTCAAACCCCACTTAACACATGCAAGAGTAATCATCAAATCCCTAGTCTTTAATACTAATTCATCAAGTTTTTCAACTAGGGTTTGTTTCTAAACATGAATTCCTAGTTTCACCCAAACATCAATCATTCAAGCTTGAATTTCGATTTCTCATAAGTTCATCAAAATCTCAACTTCATAAATATCAAAAATTTGACATACCTCACGATCCCCACGACTAGGTGATCGTTTCTATGTATTCATGCATCGATTTGGCCTTGAATTGATACCTCAATTTGGAGATTCTCTTGATTTAGAGTTTAAACCCCTCTTTTTTTTCTCCTGGATCCTCCTGGTCGATCGAAAACACACATGTGTGTGTATGTTTTTAATTTTTTTTTATAAATGATTTAATTAAATCACTTTCCTAGTTACCCACATTTAGCCCCTCATGTTTAGAGTTTTTATAAAGAGGGTTATAAGTCTAAACTTTCATTCACTTAATTACCCATTGGTAACCAAGTTATATTCCTACTTAATTTAGTAAGTTCCAGGGGTTATAACCCGTTTTACTTTAAGTCTTGTTAACTCGGGCCCTTTTTATATACTTTGTTTCTTTCAAAGTATTTATCCTTCTTTTAATAAATGTTAGATTTATTTATTTAATTCCTAATATTTACCGGGTTAATTTTTACCACTAACGGTATTTTACCTGTCATTACTATTATCGTGGTTTGATTGTCAAACCCGTTTTCGAGGTGTTACACAACAGTCCATACAACTGAAGTTGTAAAATATGTTGGATACAAATGTGTCTTTTACGCGAATCATGTGAAAATCAAATTAAGTGATATAAGTCAAATTAGTGGCACAAGAATTTTTACAAAGGCTTATAACTGATTATGAGGAGACGTATTCTCCCATGGTTGATGTTTTGACTTTCCAATATCTTATTAGTCTGGTAATATATAAAAGAGAATTAACATGCGTCTTATGAAAGTTATGTATCACTTGATACTAAGTCATATAAAATAAGTTCTCGAGAAATTATGATTATTATATAAATTCAGATCTGAATACATATAGATGTTGTATATGTTATTGAATTGAATATAATTGGAACTCCCCATGAGTATCCTAAAGCATTTGAGTGCTTAAGAGGTCAATTGAAACATATTATGGATGTAATTATTATGCACCAATACTCCAATAAACATACATAGAAAATGTGTACCTGGTTATTATGGCATCTCAATGTACAACTGTACAAACATGGTACAATATGGATTTTGGAGATAAAAACAAGTGTTCTTGATATTTTTGCATATGATATAGATATCTATGTGTTAAAAGGACAAATTTATGTAACAAAACTTCTAAAGAGTGAAATCACATGCATATTTGGATAAGATGGAAAGAATTCCCTCATGGATTGATAATGCTAGAAGCATTAATGATGTCAAAACCACAAGAATGTATTATATGAAGTTGGTATGGACTAAAATAGTTGGGTCGAGTATTGTACAACTCGAGATATTCGCATAAAGAGGGATATAAGTTTGATTAAATTAGCTATGTTCTATGAGCATTCTACTTTTAAAAGTTCACTATAATCGCAATTTACAGTAATGATGTCTAGGCATCATTGAGAGAAATTGTCGAGCATTTAAAGGGAGGATTTTTTGAATGACCTTGGCATGGTCTAATTATTGTTCGAGTAATAATTATATTTTACTAATCCCTCAACTACATCTACAAGATGATGTTTGGATATTTTAGTATGGATATAGTTGAACCTTAATGTATGTTAAAGGTTGTTAAGTCATTTGTTATAAGAAATGCCTATTATCATACCAAAGTAGAGATTCTCATTCTAGAAGTACCATCGTTAAATGCATAAGTGCATTAATATGTTTTGCTAGCTATGCATGGTTATAATATCTTTCACTTGAGCTTATTGTCATGATATAACTTTTGTCAAGCAAAGAGACATTGGAATAAGTTCAAAGAAATATTTCAGATATAAACGACATTTGGTTATATTTTACTAACCCATCAAAACAAGTTTGGTTAGTCTTGTAGATGCAGGAATGTAACGAAACAAAGTCGTGGATATGATAATTTTTGGAAGGAGGCACCTAAAGTCTCGTTAGAAAATTATACAACATTGCTCAACATAAAGGATTGCACATTAAGGGATCAAGAGACAAATCATTCGCTACAAAAGCTTTATTCGACTTTCAAGGATGATGGACACACGTCACTTAAAGGATACATGTTAAAATGGGGGGGAGACTTATTCAAGTTGCACTCTTTTTACCTTAACTAAGTTTTGTCCTATTGGGTTTTCTTAGTAAGGTTTTTAATGAGAACACACTTGATACAAAAGTATCAGGGGGAGAAAATACGCGCTGCACTCTTTTTCCCTTGGCTATGGTTTTATCCCAATGGGTTTTCCTAGCAAGGTTTTTAACGAGGCAACATATATCACCAAGCGTATTAAATGTATGTTGATAGTCAAGGGGGAGTGTTATGAATGTATCATTTATATGGTGACTTTCCACATGTATAACTCCTATCTCTTTGATTTCTTTTGTATTAATGCATGTGCCTATATATAGTGGCATTTGTATCTGGTGTAGAGATATCAATTAATAATATTTACATTCCCTCATTCTCTTATTCTTCTTTTTATTTTGCTAATAGGTTTAGTTGTTTTACAACAACTCGGATGTTATAGTTTATTTTAGACTAAATAGAAAAAAATCTAGAAATCTATTTATCTGATGATGTTGGGAAGTTTCCCCACAAAGTGGTTGCAAATTTTTTGTCATGATAATATACTAGAACATGGTTTTGTTACATTTGTTTTTTTTTATTAACCCATTTTGACCTCAACCTATCTTTTCTCTCATAAAAGTTCTGGGATTGCTATTTTCAAACCATTTGGCAAAGTTTGATGAGATTTTAAATTTAAAAGATTATGAGAAGTGGCAAACTTAAAATCTTAAATGAAATTTTGGGAACAAAACAACTTGTGTACTTTTGTTGTATATTGCGTTCAGAGTTATGCTTGTAAAGTGGGAAACTTAAAATCTTAAATGAAATATTCTGGGAACAAAACAAGTTGTGTACGTTTGTTTGTTGTATACTGCGTTCAGAGTTATGCTTGTAAATTTGTAATACCTAGAGTTTTAGAAGATTATAATCAAATGAGCATGGTTTATTGTTTGAGGATTACAAAGTTGAGGTATTGGGCATGTCGTCAGGGCCGGCTCTATAGGCTTTGCAACTTAGGCACGGGCCTAGGGCCATCAAAAAAATAAGGGCCTCCAGGTTTTTAGAAAGTTTTTTTATATAGTATATGTGTTAGGCCCAAATAATAAATACGTTTATTTTAAAACTAAACTGGTTTTTGATTGAAGGAACCCCAAATAAATATTGTTTTGAAAAAAAAGGCCAAGTTTCAAAACCCATTTCGCCTTGATTTCCAACTATTACAACACAACAAACACTGACCTAATCATCAATATTTAGTGGCCAAAAGCCCCTAAATACAACCGTAATCATCTTTCCCACTTCCCATTACAACCTACTTTTAATTTCTAGGCTATCGGCTATCACTAGACGAAAGTCGGGATTGGAGGAGACCCATGGCGTCACGATTAGAGGAGAGTTTATCAGTGAAATTAGGGTCCCCTCTTCATAGTTTGCTTTGGGTCTTAAAAAACGTAACGTAGGAACGGCCCTGCATGTCGTTAGTGACACGTTGAGGTACGAAACCATGTTTTATTATTTTATTTATTTATTTATTTATTTATTTTTGCTTTGGTTAGGGTTTTAAACATTTATGAAATAAACTAGAGACAGTTTTTGTAGCTCCAATAAGTATAAACTATTTATCATTGTCGATATGCATAAAATGTGTTTTTTTTTTTAAATCATACCTTCTGTTTTCTTGACTAGCTAATTAAATGTAAAGTTTGAACTACATTGATACATTTATATTTTTTAAAAGAACCTCGAACTTTTATTTTGTTTTATTTTAGCCCCCCAAATGGGTTGGGCCGTCCAGTAACCATGGTCAGTCATTTTATGTAAAGATGCAATTTTGATTAGGGATGGCAATGGGTCGGGTTTGGGACGGGTTTAGGTAATCCCAAACCCAAACCCGGTTAGGTAAGCTTGTCCCAAACCCGTCGGGTTTCTAGCGGGTAAATACCCATCGGGTATCGGGTATACCCACGGGTTTCGGGTAAACCCGTTAATTTAAAAAGATTACTCGTTGGGTATACTCATCTCAAAACCCATTAGGTATCTATTGGGTAACTACTAACCGGTTACATTTTGTATTGTCTTTATAAAAATATAAATCAAATAACTACAATGTATACAGAATAGAATACCTATATGTGTAAAAAATAGATGTATCATATACATACATATTTAATAATATAAAAGAAATTATATCGGGTATACAATCGGGTAAACGGGTGTACCTTATCGGGTAATTGGGTCGGGTAAACGGGTATATCACTAAATCCCAAACCCGTCCTAAACCCGCAACAAAATAAAAACTATTCCCAAACCCGTCCCAAACCCGATTAACCGACCCTAAACCCGTCCCAAATATGTCGGGTTTCGGGTTTACCCAGCGGGTTCGGGTTTGATTGCCATCCCTAATTTTGATAGAATTCTAGTCATGTATGAGTTAATATATAATATTCTCAAGGATCAAAATGTAACTTTTTTTATCATTGTATCTTGTTTGGGAAAATAGACAAGAAATCATTCCTACAAGTGTTGTTTCTACTAAACCACATGTCCACTTTGCTAGCATCAACCACTATAATCCCAAATCATGCCACAAGTGATCACACCAACACACACATGCATACATACACAAATGGCAGCCTCAATGAAACCATTACACTTTATTTGTCGTGTTATATGATCATTGGATCAAGTAAAGTAGATGGACTTGGTGAATGTGGTCTAGCAAACCCCGGTACGAAAGTCATGAAGTTGGCATCTTGTGCATTAGTTGCACAAGCCACAAGATGAAGATGCTTTCGTTTCTCATCGTTGTTGTGCTCAAGTCAAGAAGCTCGGGAAGGACCCAGAGATTGCAATAACTATTCCTAAACGTTGCTGTATTGCTGATCGGCCCGTTGGTTACTTACTTACTTTCAGTGGCCAGTTTGTGTTATGTATGTTGTATGGGTGTGTTTGGGATTCTGGTTTGTGTTAATTTTGTTATAGTTTCTTATATACATTATGTTGCATATGCAATGTAAACTTTAGGTATATTTAGAAATTGGCGGATTTTGGTAATCCCACACCCATACTCGATTGTAAACTTATGTCCCATACTCAGTCACATACATGTCGGTGCCCATAACTCATTTCATGTCAGGTTTACAAGTTTCCCTAGAGATCCGGTATATATGTATATAATCTTATATTGTTAAAAGTTACCCATTGAGGTTACCATTAACCAACACTCGGTCTTAAATCTATCTTAAAAACCGATTTGAAATATCAGATACTCAACTACGTTTCTAACAAATATATGTTATTTTTAATAATATCACGTTTATAATAACTTCAAAATACCATTTTTATATATATATTTTAAATTATATAATATATTAGCATATTCGGCTGTGACGTAGATAAACAGGCATAGAACCGATTTTAGGTAATTAGCTAGAGTTATCTCCTAATACCATACTCCTTCCAATCTTGCAAATAGTTTTACAACATACTCATCTCAAACATGCAAAACTAACTTTATAATTATTCCCATACCCGGGTCTCTCAATCATGCAAAAAAAAAAATAATAATAATAATAATAATAATAATAATAACTTTTTAATTATTCTAAGGTATACCTATCACATTATCTAAAGTTCAACTAGAATCATTCCAACTTTGGAAGCCACTAAACAAGTAATTCAAAACTCAAATCAACTGAAACTAGTAAACTGGCTAATAAATATTACAAGCAATTCAAAAGTCGAAATTATCTATTTTAAACTAGAACTGGATACCAAGTCTTCAGTAGTAGAGGGATCCTGCAGAAACAAAGAAACAAATCAATCATATGACAATCAAAACATATGATCATAAATAAAAACCATGATGATTTTATTTTAGATTCGAGTCGAGAAAACGTCATAATTTTCAAACAGTTAATACCTTGCCACCAATTTCCTCTTGAAGCACTGCTTCCATTAGGATCTTCAACACCTCCACCTCTATGAACCTAATCAACCAAATTAAAATAAATAACATTCTTGTACTTTCCATTAATAGAAAGGTGGAATTAAAATACTTACCGGGCGCTGCGAGCAATTGTTGTTACTAGTTTGAGGATAAACATCCTGGCCACCATAGTAGATTGATGAACTATAATAGCTTGGTTCTGCGGTTTCTGTGATTTTCTGTGTTTTGCAATCTGTTTCCAAAAATGGGATGGTTATGAAATGGATTATATCGCATGTTAATCAAGTATTCAAGCTGAGTTATACCAACCTGTTCTTGACTGTTTGGGATTTCCAAAATTTTGCTTGTTTGATGATCCTGTGTGTCCTAGGCCCTGAGAGGGAGATTTTAGACGGTTAACAAATAACAATAACACCAAGAGTTTGTGTTGGGTGTAAATGAGTCAAGCCGGGCTAGATTCCTCGAACACAAGTTCAACTTGTTTAGAGATTTATTTCTAAAGCTCGAGTTCGACTTGTGAACATTTTTTTATGCTCGAGGTCGGTTTAGGCTCAACTCCTTAATTATCTGTTAAATAATTTATATATAACATAATCGTATTATTTAGTTAACTTAGTGTAGTTTAGTATATAAATACTAATATTATATAACTATTTTATATAAAAATTACATAAATAATTCATTTAGTCTCGTTAGCTGGCTTGAGCTCAATAAAAGAAACACGGACCCATTTATTAAACAAGTTTATAAGATGGTTAAAACACTAGAATGAATGGCATGATCAAATACAGTCGTTTATGATGCAATCAACCAAAAAACATAACGGCATACCATGGAAGAAGGGCCAAAAACAGAGCCAAAATGGCCAGAGGAGGAGGCGCGGCCGTCCTTCGGACCAAACAGAGTTTCAGTAAACGAAGAACCTCCAGATTGGTGCTTCATATTCTCCATTATCACTTGATATCTAACAAAAGTAATCAGAATTCTTCGGTGATTGGCAAAACTGCTTTGATTAACGGACGGATACTGGATGAATCAAATCAATCTATTGGAGGAGAAAGAGAAGAGAACACGTGAGTTTTTGAGTTGTTTCTGTTTGGTGAAGAGAATAACAAACGGCATTTGGTATTTATAAGGTCCAAAGAGGAATCATTATTATTTTATTTTATTTTATTTTTTTCAAGTCACATTTTATGTTGGAGAATCTATATCGATAGTTAGTTTCGTTTATAAGGATTCTTGAGATGAATAATAATATTGTGTCAAATTGGAATGGCTTACTACATTTATCTTGTATTGGTTAATTGAATTGAACATATAACGAACGAATTATTTGTTTATATGTTTCATATATTTTATGTTAGGTAGGTAATTTTAGACGTACCACTTATGTATGTAAAGTTTTTTTTTCGTTGATAAAAATCTTTTCTCTAGTAGTGAGCCAATGAGAAACTAATATACACAAACCATTATGTGTATGTTAACATATCAAGCATACATTTAGTTTGGAGGGTGTGGTATAAAGCCCCTCACGTCACTTCAGCGCCACGTCAACGTCACGTCACGTCACACAGGGGGTTTTAAAGCCCATTCCTTTAACTTGTAGGATGTGGTATAAAGTCCCCTCAATGCCTATAGCGCCCCCTTATCTTGACCAAATGCCTCGATCAAGCCAAAAAAGCCCGTTAGCACGATGGCGGAAGGGCCATAGCGCCCCCTCTTAGCGGCGGTGGGGTGGTCGATGGCGCCCCGGGCGCTATTGTTGTCGATGTGGCGGGGTGGCGCTAAGCCACACCCTCCAACCTTATACACTTCTACTTAATTTTATTTCCCTATTTTTTCTCTCATATTGGTTTGTTAAAAAAATCAACTTATAGTGTTACAGAGAGTATGTTGTATGTTGTAAATGTAATACGTGATATAAAATTTTCAATAACAGTCATGGTGACCTAGTCAAACACATGTTGGATATGATACAAGGTTAAACTAAATGTGATCGAATATAAGATTTGGTACATGACCAATATAGCACATTAAAGTATATCGATCAAGGGATTGCGTAACACAAAAGTAGATTCTAGTCAACTATAGAATCCAAATGATATTAAGCATGTTTTACATCTTTTCATATATAGAAAGTGGTAGCGGTAAAGTTTTTTTTTTTTTTTTTTTTTTTTTTCTTCCTGAAAGGTGTGTTTCAGCGGTGAAGACAATCCCCCTGGGCCACGAGTTCGAATCCCTACCCACACACCAGTATCCTCCTTTCAAACCGTCACGGGGAATTTTTTCGTGGAGTGCATGGATCGAACCGGAGACCTAGCCCGGGCGGGAACCACCCTAAGGTGTAAACCCTCCCACCTCCGACCAGCTAGGCTGGCCATCGGTAAAGTATTAATGTTAAGATTATTTTATTATGATGGTATCAGAAAAAAAAATGTAAAATTTAGTACCATTCTTTAATTTTTTTAATAAATTATATAAAATTACTGTTAGTTTCTGATGATACATCCAAAAGTATGTTACACAACTATGAAAAAGGGTAAGAGTTGAAATTTAGAGATGAAATAAATCCTAAATATAAAAGAAAAATCTTTATTTTGATCACGTGATTCACACTTGAGGTAACTAGTAACTTCTCTCGTCCTAGAAATAGCGAAAACTGTATGTTATGATTAACTAAACAAAAGTGCTTCGTGTAACCATAAGTAAAAGTCGTAAACTAAAAGATTGTTTTGATATTTCTTCACCTATCCTTGTATCTACTTACCATCGTTAACAGTTAAGGTTGTTAAACACGTCGTGTTTGCTCAGATGATTAGAGCTAAAACATAATGAAGAATACACATATAAATGTAATTGATATATCTTAGCTCAAATACATCAATACATCAAGTACAAAATTGAAAATCACTCATTTATACATCAATTTTCAAATATGAAACTAAACTTACTACAAAAAATTCATATAATCTAAGCCAATCTAGACCCGATTAGTTAAATTATGTTGAAAAGTTAAACCTAAACCCAAACACATTTATTTTAGATCAGTTATTTTGCTCTTATATAGCTAATTACATTGATATCCACAACTTAGCCATAAAAAGAAAAAGAAAGTAGTATAAGATGAAAACCAACTAAAAAAAAGGAACTGAATCAATATAAGGTTATGTGTTGTGGGTTAGATAGAAGGGGCACCAAGCCCGCCACCGTGCCAACGATGGACGCAGAACACCAGACCATTAAGGGCGCGGAGGGGCGTCGACATGAATGCCACCTCGGACATGGAGGAGGAAATGTGATTAATTTTTTTAAGTATTAAATAATAGATAACTCAATCATTAGGGGAATTAGCCTGTAATAATCCCACCTAGACCTTACTGGCCATTAATAATCCCACCTCAGAATATTCCCCCCACCAGTCCCACCTTTCACCTATTTTTCCTACAGTGGTCCCCCGTTAAAAAAACTTAACGGAGTTAAACTTTTTTCCAAATTACAAACAGATTTTTTAGGGCTTTTGATCAGAACGACGATACGAGTCCATTGATGTAAAACTTACTTCGAACTGGTGCTCCATGTGACTTGATTTTGGTTAATTGAAAATTTAAACACCCGAATTGAAGCGTCGTTTTCATCGTTTGTGAAGAGGTATGGTCCCAATTCCCTGCCTACATCGCAGGGACCACACCGCTTTTGAGCACACAAGGCGTCCATGTCAGCGAAGCAATCTAGAAGCTTCTAGAAGCTTCTGGAAGACTAGCATCTGGCACCAAAGATGCTCTATCCGACATAAAGGACAACACGTGTCACCACTCGCAGGACGCCACATAGGCCTGCGACAAATCAGGGAGCAGAGCTGACAACGCCAGTACGAGGTATCTAGCGTGGGCAAATGTATGAACGCCACGTGTACCACTACACCTGCCATGACAGAGCAGACCAAGAGGATATTCCCCTTGGTCGGACAGCTGGCACGCGCCCACAGTTGGCACAGCTGCTCTTTCCTTCTTCACCCTCCGGCTATAAATAGGACCCTTCATCATTCAGGTTCAGGATTTTTACACTCTATATTCACTCCATACACACACTGTTTTATTCCTCTCAGAACAGTACTTATTCTCACGCCGGAGCCTGGTTAAGAGGGAAATCCCCTTTCTCCCCTCTTAACGAGACTAACGGTGTTTACTGTTTTGCAGATCTCAAGCCATCGATACGAGTAAGGAAAGAGGTTGAACCCCATAGATGAAACAACCCCATTGATTATCCTTGTGTTAACCAGTGTTTCAACATTGGCGCCATCCGCTTTTTTGCAAAACCAATCTCACCTCTTTTCTTTCCTAAAAAACACTCGTGAAAAATGGCCGAACAAACCCCTTCACACCCAGTCGACGGAGAAGTTTCTTCCTTTGAACTCGTTTCGGACACAGCACACGTCCAAAGGGGTCAAAGGAACGAAACCATCCAAGAGGGACAACTGAACAATGATTTTCCTCCTATCTTTGGGAGTGTATCCAGGGTTGTTGGTCAAACCACAGCTGGACCCACTTTCCAAACACCACCAGCGAGGATCATCAGTCAAACCACAAACGGAGCCGTATTCCAAACTCCGACCGGGGTGTTGCAGCAGACACCACCACCAGTGCTGACACCAAGCCATGGAGCTGGCCCCTCAGCTCCATCGGAACAAGCGCAGCTCAATTACTCCGCACTTTTAGGGCTACCCGAAGGAAAAACTCTCGCTTCATGGTATGCCGAACATATGGCATCCATAAACCTAGTTTATACGCAACTCAGCGCACAACAAGCTCTACTCTAGGCACAAGCTAACCAGTCAGCATTTGTAACTCCACCACCAAGGTCTCTGAGTACACATACAACTCAGCAGACTAACGCGTGGAACTTACGTCCGGAGAAAGGACCAGTGCAAAACATAAGAAGACCCCGCGCGCATGACACGCGCGACACTTATGCTGAAACAGAGAGCAACTTCGTGCAAAACTCCAACCTACAACGAAGGCCGATCCAAACCCGTTTGGGCGCGCGCAACATGAATACAGAATGGGAAGAAGAAGAAGACGACCCAACGAAGGCCGAACACGAAGCATACAAGCCAACCAAGCGCGCGGGGTACAACCCAAAAGCGGAGCATGATTACACCTTGAGCTATCGTCCTGAGGACATGGCTGAAAATTCAAAATTCATCAGAGAAATCGCCTGCGCCGCCATCGACAAAACGAAATTACCACACAACGTGGGTAAATACAACGGGTTGACAGACCCAGATGATCATCTCCAGGTGTTTAAGGGTGCAGGAGCAACAGGTGGATGGAACTTACCAACCTTGTGCCACCTGTTCGCTCAAACATTTGTCAGCGCAGCGCGCATATAGTTCGACAACTTACCGGCAGGTAAAATCAAATCATGGGTCGATTTCCGAGAGAAGTTCTTAGCACACTTCTCTCAGCAGCGAAGACAAGCCAGAGACCCTGGTGACTGCTTGAACATATGGAGAAAAGATTACGAAAGCGTAGAAGATTTCATTACAAGGTACAACAAAGAATGTTTAGAAATCGGAGACATACCAGAGAAAATGATGCGCGCACACTTCATGAGGGCAGTCAAGTGTGACGATTCGGTTAAAAGAATCAAAGGGCGAGACGGAGGACCCAAAGACTGGGAAACCTTCATAGAAGCAGCCAAAACCATTGCGCAGACAGACAGACAGTTGACCGGTGACGATCACCGTCAGCGCGCACATAACCATAATGATCGGCATAACAGAAGGGACAGAAATCAACCATGGAAGGCTCCTGGCCACAGAGAAAGAAGCCCACAAAGGGAAGATGCACGCCACACGATCAATCAAATAGCCCATCGAAAGGAAGTGAAACGGGAGAATAGAGAAAAGCAGTGGACTCCACTGACCAAAACACCCTCTGAGGTCTTAGCTACAGAAAATCACCAGTTCAAACCACCCCTACAGATGCGCAACAAAAGGGGTCAAGACCCAAATCTTTTCTGTGAATTCCACAAAGATACGGGCCACCTAACGGATGATTGTTTCAGTCTAAAACAAGAAATCGGAAGAGCCCTGAGAGACGGAAAGCTCACTCACTTAGTCAAAGGCGAAAAGCGCGATTACCGCCAAATACAAAGAAGAGACGAAGGGCCAGATAACAAGAAGCTCAGAAAGCTAGAAACCCACATGGTGCAGGGAGGTCCACGAAGACCGAGAAAAAACTACAACAAGCGCGCGCAGGATGATTCATGGCGCGAGAAGCAAGTTATTTTCCCAGTAGTTAGAGGGGGTCCGAGAGAAAAGCGACCAATAGTCATCCCAGGTGTGATTGGCCACTACCAAACAGACTACATCTTCATCGATCCGGGGAGCACCGCGGATATCATATACGAACAGTGCTTCAATCAATTTGATCAAGAGGACAAGGCGCGCTTAGAACCAGTCGATTACCCACTTACTGGTTTCTGTAATGAAGCCGTCTTTCCCCTAGGACAAATATCATTCCCGGTGTTACTTTCGGACGGAAGAAATTCAAGAACTGAAGAAGTCACATTCATGGTACTGCCGGCGCACTCAAGACACGACATCCTCCTAGGAAGAGAATCCCAAGGAGACTTCAGTATGATCTGCTCTGCACCACATTCCGCTGTTGGATTCCCCACCGAAACAGGCATTGCGCTGATATATGCAAGTAAAGAAGTTCTAGCAACAGATGAAATCAGACCAGCCAAAGCAAGCAAGCCAGCACCGCGCATAGAAGCAGAAAAATGGGTATTGAACAGCGCATACCCAGAACAAACAGTCACCCTGGGGCCCGCCATGTCTGACTTAACGCGCGTGGCGCTCAAAAAATTGCTGCACGAAAACATGGACGTGTTCGCCTGGACACCTGCCGATATGGTTGGTGTTCCACGGCACATAGCAGAACACCGTCTGAATGTCTCAGAAGACGCAAAGCCGGTGGTGCATGCCAAACGCCACTTAGGCGATGCCAAACACGACGCCATGAAAGAACAAGTGTTAGAGTTGCTAAACGCAGGAATCATCAGAGAAGTCAGATACCAAACATGGGTAGCAAGTCCAGTAATGGTAAAGAAACCAAATGGCAGCTGGAGAATGTGTGTCGACTACAAAGATCTAAACAAGGCATGTCCTCGCGACTGCTACGCCTTACCAGACATAGACGAGAAAATCGATTCTTTGGCAACATTTCGGTGGAAATGCTTTCTGGATTGCTACAAAGGGTACCACCAGGTTCAAATGGCCGTTCAAGATGAAGATAAAACCGCATTCCGCACGCCAACAGGGCTGTATTGCTACACCAAAATGCCCTTCGGCTTGAAGAATGCGGACGCAACATACCAAAGGTTAATGAACGAAACATTCACTGACGCCATTGGCAAGTACATAGAAGTTTACATGGATGACCTGGTGATTATGAGCAAAGAAGAAGGCACGATGCTGGTCAACATCCAAAAGACCTTCAACACGCTACGCAGCGTAAGTATCAAGCTGAACCCAGCAAAGTGCTCATTCGGAATGGAAGAAGGAAAGTTCTTAGGCTTCATCGTCACAAAAGATGGTTTTAAGGTAAATCCAGAAAAGGTCCAAGCCATAGAAAGGATGCCTTCACCGTCAAACATCAAAGACATGCAAAAATTAGCAGGACGATTAGCCGCACTCAATCGTTTCCTAGCTAATCACGCTGCAAAATCCTTCCCATTCATCAAGACCTTGCGCAATTGTATGAAAAAGAGCCAGTTCCAATGGACGCCGGAAGCAGAAAACGCTTTCCGCAAGATGAAAGATTGCCTCATCAAACTGCCAACTCTAACCGCACCAAACAAAGGAGAACCCTTGGTACTTTATCTCTCAGCTTCCGATAGGGCAGTCGGGGCTGTACTGCTCGTCGATCGTCAAGGTGTCCAAACACCAGTTTACTATGTGTCGCGAACCTTGACCGATCCAGTAACTCGATATGCAATCATGGAGAAGCTAGTCCTTGCACTGATTCACGCTTCAAGACGGCTGCGCAGATATTTTGCCAATCACGTCATCCACGTGCTAACAAACTACAACATTGGAAATATCCTTGCAAGGCCAGAGATATCAGGAAGGCTAGCCAAATGGGCAATAGAGCTGGGAGGCCACAACGTGGTTTTCAGACCACGACCATCGATCAAAGGCCAGGTGTTAGCAGATTTTATGACGGAAGTCCCAGACGACAAAGACAGGGAATGTAAAGCGATGGAGAAAGCTGAGAAAAAACAAACAGAAGAACCATGGCTGTTGTACACAGATGGTGCATCTAACGAAGATGGAGCAGGCGCAGGGCTGAGGCTGGTAAGCCCTAACAAACACGAATTCACATACGCCATACGCCTGGATTTCAAGAGCACAAACAACGAAGCAGAGTACGAAGCTTTCCTGGCTGGCTTACGATTGGCGATCAAAATGGGGGTCCGACACATCGAAGCGCATATGGACTCCATGTTAGTAGCAGGCCAAATCAACGGCCAATACGAAGCCAAGGGCGATATAATGGCACTCTACCTCAACCAAGCGAAAACGTTGCTACAAACCTTCTATTCCTACAAGGTGCACCACATAAACCGAAGCGAAAACAAGCCAGCAGATGCACTAAGCAAGCTCGCATCAACAAGCTTCCAGCACCTAGCAAAGGATGTGCGCATAGAGGTTTTGAGCAACCCATCCGTTCCACTCAGAGAAGTAAGTGTCATCCAAACAGGAACAACGTCCTGGATGACGCCGATAATCATGTACTTGCAGTCTGGGATACTTCAAGAAAACAAAGCCGGGGCGCGAAATATCCAATACAAATCAGAACATTATCAGATGGCAGATGGGATTCTGTACCGAAAGTCGTATCTTGGCCCGCTACTGAGATGTGTTGACGCCGACGACGCAAATTACCTAATCCGGGAAGTGCATGAAGGAATTTGTGGTATCCATGCCGGGCCTCGAATGGTGGTGGCAAAAGTAATGAATGCCGGATACTACTGGCCCGGGATGCATCTCGATGCCGTGAAAGAATTGAGAAAATGCAGTGGCTGTCAGAGACATGCGCCCAAGACCATGCGCCCCAAAAATGAACTAGTACCAGTAACAACCGCATGGCCTTTTCAACAATGGGGCATAGACATGGTAGGTCCTTTCCCAGAAGCACCAGGGGCAGTCAAATTCATAATAGTCGCGGTTGATTACTTCACCAAATGGGTAGAGGCGAAGGCGCTTGCATCAACCACATCGGCAGTCGTCAAACGGTTCATCTGGGAGCAAATCATATGCCGTTTCGGCTTACCCCTCAGAATCATCACCGACAATGGGACGAACTTCGCAGCAGACGACCTTGAACGATGGTTCAAAGAACTGAACATCGAACACACCTTCTCTTCGGTTGCGCACCCACAAGGGAACGGTCAAGTTGAGGCAGTCAACAAAAGCATTGTCGATGGCATAAAGGCAAGGCTTGGTGAGAAACGACGGGGGTGGGTCGACGAACTACCCAGCATACTGTGGGCCCATAGACCAATGCCAAAGACAAGCAACGGTGAAACGCCTTTCAGCTTGGTCTATGGGTCTGAAGCGGTGATCCCAGCAGAAATCGGGCTACCATCTCCAAGAATGCTCTCCATGAATCTAATCAACAACGACGAAGAAAGGAGGATTGACCTCGACCTCCTAGAAGAACGGAGGGAGATGGCAGCAATCAACGAAGCCAAATACAAGTCGAAGCTGGAAAAGTATTACAACTCTAGAGTCCGAGTCTGCACCTTCAATCCGGGAGATTATGTCCTAAGAGACAACGAAGCGTCCAACGCAGAGAAGCCCGGAAAACTGGCTCCCAAATGGGAAGGCCCGTATATAATTGATGCAGTACTCGGCAAGGGAGCCTACAAACTACGCACCATCAACGACAAAGAGGTTCCACGAACCTGAAATGCCCAACAACTCCGAAAATGCTACATGTAAAACAACCATGTAATCATAAAGGGCGTACCGCCAACACATTTACTTTAATACAAGAAGTGTTTGGCTACTTTTATTTCATGCAAATTTCTTGTCACAACTGCATTTATTACTTTGGGCGTACACGAAAACATCAATGGCTCGACTATAGGAAACGTTGTAGACCTCTAAGGCTCGTCACAACCAAGTGAACAGCCGGGTCAGAAACACAACCAAAGCCTACAAAACGCCAAAATACAACTTCGTGCCCACATAAACACGAAAATATCGATAGCAAGGTAACTAAACATTGTAAGGCTCCCAAGGCTGAACACAGCTAAGCTCACACAATAACCTGCAACTCGATCACTTCGTATGTCACCTATAAGCGCACACATTCAAACGACAGAATAAAACGTTGTAGCAACACAACATCACCTGTCAGCGCCATCATTCATTCGTGACACCTGATCAAAGTAATTAAATATGCACATATTACGACGATAACAAAATTCGCATAAACATAAACAAGCGATAAAAATATTAACCAGAGGATCATGTACATACACCCACAGGTAAACAAAATTAAAATTGTCTTAAATAGCCAACATTACAGGCCTATTCATGGCCATACACGGCGCACAGGCCGGAATCCATAGCTCAAGTCTGACTGGTGCCAGCACCTCCTGCTGCATCACCATCTTCTCCCAAAGCTTTCTTTAACAAGGCAACCCCATCCGCTTTGCGAGCCAACTTCTCAGCAGCTCGAACAACAGCGAATTCAAGGGTTGAAAATTCCTTGCGCTTGGCAGCAAAAGCACCTTCACAGTCTTCCTTATATAGCTCAAAATGATAATCTTTTTATTTATTAATGACTACAGTTTTGCCCTCAGCATACCCAAACTTCCGACCACTGTTGTAAGCCGCCCTACCCAACTCAAACATATATGTTGCAAGCTCAGTTGAATGCAAAATACGATCAGCAAGCTATAGAAAAAGGAAGATCGAATAAGAAAGAGAACTCAAATATAAAACGAAGCAAAAGCAAAAGAAAAAAGAGAAAACAAGGCAAGCAAAGAACACTACCAAAGGCACACCACGAGAAAGCAACCACTTGCTGTCAGCTGAGACCTCCTCAGGAAGAACTTCGGAAGCTTGACACTCAGCCGTCTTCTCAGCAAGAAGACGCTGGGCAGTTTCACACTCAGTCGCCTTTTGCTGTGCAAGAACCTCCAGTTTGTCAATTCGATCAACATATTCTTTTTCTTTCTTCTCAGCAACAAGGCGCGCTTGATTTGCTTCCTCAGCAAGCTTCGTCTTCTCACCAGACAAGCGAACGATCGCATCGCGTTGAGACTGCATCTCAGCATTGGTGCGCTCGCACGCAGCTTCCCAATCCTTCTGCTTCTGAGCATTCAGCTGTTTTTGCTCTTCAAGCTTCTGCTCAGCATCCGATACCCTCCATTGCAAAGCCTTCTTCTCTGCATTAAATTTTTCTTTCTCCTCAACAAACAACTTCTTGGACTCCTCAAACTCGAGGGTCTCCTCCCCCATCAACCGCCACTCGCGAAGAATTTCCTGAGAAGTAGCAAAGAAATTAACCCCAGCACGAACGTGATCGTCCAACATGGCAAAACGATTGCGGTTCTTCAGAAACATCCTCTCAGCAGGAGGAAGGGACATAGCAAAAAACTCATGTCAATTGTTGACATCATTCATCCTGGAGCCCTGAGTAAGGTTCCAGCGCGGGGCATGCGGCAAGTCATCACAAGCTGGATTACCCCAAGAATCAGCAGGGTCATGTTCAAGATGTGGGCTGCGCACCACGCCAGAAGTAGCCCCACCTCCACCAGGAGGACGTTTGGTATAAATGGTTTGTTGTGGAGTAGTCTCACTAGACTCCATATCCACTTCAACACCCTTACCTTTATCAGCCCCACCATCACCTCCACCATCACCTCCAGCATCAACACCTCCTTCAACCACACCCTCAGTAAACCCTTCCCCAACCCTTGTGTCCACATCAACATCATCACGAGGAGGGGTCAAACCAACTGTCCTCGATGGGGGAGAAGCAGGTGGAGTAATTTGAGAAATATCCACCACACGAGGTTTCTTGCTAGTCTTGACCACTGTCATAAGACAACAATTAAAAAACAACTTGATGAAAGATATGACAAACGTACAAAGAAGAGTGAATTACCAGGGGGAGGAGCAGATGCAGCATATATCTCCTCCAAAAGATTTCCACGACCCCCACTAAACACACCCAAATCAACCTCAGACTCCGAGGGTGCTAGGAGGGCCTCCTTTTGAAGCTTCGCTTTCTTAGCAGCAAGAAGAGCAGCAACTTGCTCATCAAGTTGGCGTTTGTGACCCGCAAGGGCTTTTTTCTTCATGTGCTCAGACAATGTAGCACCATCATCAGGATTTGACTCTCGATTCCTCTCACCAACCCCTAGGCCAGAGAACGTGTCAGAAACCACAACATAATCCAGACAAGGAAGAGTAGAGGGTTGCTTACGAGAAGAACCAGCAGCTTTACCCTCAGTTCTTCCCTCCTTCTTCCCAGACTTACCTGTCCTAGCCCTCTTCCTTGTCTCCAATTGGGCGGAAGGATCAACAACCGTTTCTTCATCATCATCATCATCAACACCAAGCACAGGTTCAGCAACATCACCACGCGCGGTACCTGCACGCGCGCAACGAGAAGTTAGACCCTCAAGAATTTGGTCAGAACTTCCACTGGAAAGAACAATGACTTCCTCTCGACTCGACTCGACAGAGTCATCCCAAGCATCTTCACCTAACACTTCGTTAGCATATCTTCCCAAGCTTTCCTCAGTCGGATGCAAAAAACGACCACGAATTTGGTCCAACCAAGTTGGGCTCCCATCTGCTTGAATAGCCTCAACCATGGCACCCGTTGCCTTCGGGTCCAAGACGTTTATCAAACTGTAACCAACTGCAAAGGAGCAAGAAGATAAGGGAACATATACAAAACATGCTAAACATAAGGGAGAATAACTCAGCAATAACTTATGAAAGAAACATACATTTGCCTTGATAACTGTATACAGGCTGACCCAATGGATGTTTAGGCACCCACAACAAACTCATCCCCGCACCAACTAAGGCCATCTCATCCAGCTGAGAAATGGCAGTCGCCCTGTGGGTTATCTTCCTATACCAATCCTGAGCAGCAAAGTCTCCCATAACATCCACCTTCGGAACCCCTTGACTCACATGCCTATATGGCATATCTATTGGAATTACACCACGGCGGATGTAAAAGAATTTCTGTTTCCAGTCATGAAGGCTCTTTAACGGCACGGAGCAAACCGGAACAACCCCCGTTCGTGCTTGAAACGAATAGAAGCCATTGGCATAGGTAACACTATAAAAAACGTTAAACATCTCAAAGGTAGGCTCAATACGGTAAGCCCTACAGACGTATTCAAAATGGGTAATGCGTGGAAGCCCAATCGCATTAACTTGGGAAATATGAAGCCCATAACCCCTTAACACAGCAGCAGTAAACTTTGTTATCGGCAACCTGAAACTACCCTCCCGGAAAAATGCCGCATACAAAGTGATATAACCCGGAGGGGCGTCTAAGGCAGTAGATCCGGCGGGAGGATACTGAGCTCCCCACTCAGAACGGAAGTTCATACCCCTGACAAGATTAAGAAACTCCTCCTCCTTCCACCAGGAGGGGCCCTTCCTTTGTATTTTCTTTTCCGTTGGGTAGGATTCTTCTCAGACATGGTGTAAATATTACGAAGTCGGAGATAAGAACTCAAAGGAAGTATTGAAGAACGGAGAATGGGGGAAAAGGATAGAAGGAAACCACACTTGGAATTTGAAAGTGTGAGAAGAAAGGAGTAACCGCCTTCTATTTATACCCATTGCATTTAATGCGATGGGTAGTGGAACGACAGAGCACAGAAAAAGCAACCAATAAAGGAGCGACACATCAGAAGAGAGAGAAGACGTCGGCTCTTTTTTCGGGAAGCATGGGCGACAAGGCCGCCTGACGTGACAGAAAGTCACTGAAAAAGCAACTGTTCACCTCCGACAAGACAGGGATGTCAGACAAGTCACACCAAACACTTCCCCATGACCACCAAACTTCCAACAGAAGGAAACACCAAGGAGCCAAAACCCATGCGCCATGCGTCCATTTGGCTCACTTTTTACAAAAAGCCAAAACCCATGCGCCATGCGTCCATTTGGCTCACTTTTTACAAAAAGCCAAAACCCATGCGCCATGCGTCCATTTGGCTCACTTTTTTCAAAAGGCCAAAACCCATGCGCGATGCGTCCATGTGGCTCACCTTTTTCAAAGGGCCAAAACCCATGCGCGATGCGACCATTTGGCTCACTTTTTTCAAGGGGCCAAAACCCATGCGCGATGCGACCATTTGGCTCACTTTTTTCAAGGGGCCAAAACCCATGCGCGATGCGACCATTTGGCTCACTTTTTACAAAGGGCCAAAACTCATGCGCGATGCGTCCATTTTGGCTCACTTTATGTGTACCAAACTCCACGCGATGCATAGAAATCACAACTCTCATAAGTCCAGAATCCCTCCTAGACGATCAACTCAACTAGAAGGCACACTGGACTGGGGGGACTTGAAGAGGTATGGTCCCAATTCTCTGCCTACATGGCAGGGACCACACCGCTTTTGAGCACACAAGGCGTCCATGTCAGCGAAGCAATCTAGAAGCTTCTAGAAGCTTCTGGAAGACTAGCATCTTGCACCAAAGATGCTCTATCCGACATAAAGGACAACACGTGTCACCACTCGCAGGACGCCACATAGGCCTGCGACAAATCAGGGAGCAGAGCTGACAACCCCAGTACGAGGTATCCAGCGTGGGCAAATGTATGAACGCCACGTGTACCACTACACCTGCCATGACAGAGCAGACCAAGAGGATATTCCCCTTGGTCGGACAGCTGGCACGCGCCCACAGCTGGCACAACTGCTCTTTCCTTCTTCACCCTCCGGCTATAAATAGGACCCTTCATCATTCAGGTTCAGGATTTTTACACTCTATATTCACTCCATACACACACTGTTTTATTCCTCTCAGAACAGTACTTATTCTCACGCCGGAGCCTGGTTAAGAGGGAAATCCCCTTTCTCCCCTCTTAACGAGACTAACGGTGTTTACTGTTTTGCAGATCGCAAGCCATCGATACGAGTAAGGAAAGAGGTTGAACCCCATAGACGAAATAACCCCATTGATTATCCTTGTGTTAACCAGTGTTTCAACAGTTTGGAGCACCATTTCGAGGCAAGTTTTACATCAATGGACTCGTCGTTCTAATCAAAAGCCATAAAAAATCTGTTTGTAATTTTGAAAAAAGCTTAACTCCGTTAAGTTTTTTTAACGGGGGACCATTGTAGGAAAAATAGGTGAAAGGTGGGACTGGTGGGGGGAATATTCTGAGGTGGGATTATTAATGGCCAATAAGATCTAGGTGGGATTATTACAGGTCAATTTCCCATCATATAAAGCCACCTTAACCTTCCACCATGTGACATGTTCTTACGTATAATATATGAAACCCTTTGTTACCTATGTGGCGTGTTTTTTTCCACGTTTCGCATCCACACAACATAGTCGATGAAGAAAAGGATATACAATACTAATAAAAGACAAAGGAAACAAATCTAATATCACGATTCTATTGTTATATATTTATTCTCTTTATTTTTATTATAACTGCAAACAAAGCAATAGGTTAGAAATGGGATGGCTGGATCAACATAAAAATGACACGTTTATTAACGATAACTGTTTATGCAGTTATAATCTGTATATTTCAGGATGGTAATATTCGATACTCGAAACATAAAACAAACATAACATCAAATTAATCAAGTTTTGAGTTGGCAAAATTAATCCGTTTAATAGATGGATTATATTCGGGTTGGCCTGTTTAATTAAATAGGTCATGTTTTGTTCGGCCTATTTAAATAAACACCCCGAAAATTAAGAAGGTTGATCTGCTAACTAAATGTAGTTAATTACTTCTTAACCTATTTTCTACAACCCGTCAACCTGATTAATACATTTATAACTTGATTACTAATCGTCACCTATTTAACATATTTAGATAAATAGGTTAAACATGTTGCATTCTCATTACACTACTTTAAATGTGTAAGGATTAAAATAGATATATTTGACACAAATAAATATACAAGAACCGTCCATGTAAACTTGGTCACGTGATTCACATCCTCACTAAGAAATTATAGATATATTTGACCAGTGGCGTCTCTGAGAATTCACGTACCCTGTTCGAGCTTGAAAAATGTGTTCATATGCTTTAACGATAAACAATATAGTTACGAAAATGACAAAAATTGTAGTATTTGATAAACAATGCAATTATGATAATAACAAAATCATAATATTCTAGTGAGTTATATACCGTAATAACTAATAAGTTAATAGCTAACCAATGATTCGTGCAGCCTCTTTGCATTCTTCATAGCAAATTGCTGGATCCTTCATTCACAATTTAAATTATCTAAGACTTCATTCTCGATAGCTATCATCGCCAACCCACTAAGTCTATCCTGAGACATTGTAGATCGTAAGTAAGATTTTAACAACTTCAACTTTGAAAACCTTCTTTCTGCAGATGCCACAGTGACTGGAATAGTTAACAATATTCTATATGCAATGCATGCTTCTGGGAAATAATCCTCTTCTTTCATGTGCTCTAAAACATCTATAGGGTTGCTAAATTTATTGGTTAGTGATGCATGAAATAACTTAAGCTCCATATATAGTGCCTCATCATCAATATCTGAGCTCCCTTCAAACTTGAGAGCATCTTCAAGATGATAACAAGACGACTTAAGATCTTCATCTTTGATATTCGTCAACTTCTATGGAAACAAAAAACCAAATAAAGAATTGGTCAAATAGTTTCACTAAAGAAGCTATAGCTTGATCAACAACATATAAGAAATAATTTACTCTGAAATTCTCTTCAACTGTAAATGCAACTTCTTCGCTACTTGAACTCTCATCTTTTCTGTTTTTTTTCCTTTTAATTATACGTTTTTGTATAAATAACAGATCAATATCCATTTCACTTGCAATCTCTCTAGCTTCATCAATCGCTTTTGAAAAGCCTTTTTCTCTATACTCCTTAAAGTACTTAATCAAATTTTTTATTTCTTGAATAGCAATTTCAAGATGAACATCCTTTGCTTGTAATTTTTTTGCTCAAAATATTCACCTGATTTAACACTTCATACCATATGACAATTGATACCAAAAAATCAAAGTCACTAAGTTCTCTTTCTGCTAAAGATGTTGCTTCATCAGCAATTGTAGGATCGTATGCGGACCCAAACGAGTCGATCAGAAGAGTTTTAGTCAATACGAAAGGCGGAAACAAACGTATTGAGGTCAATTCAGCAAGAATATCACTTTAAACTGTCAATTTGATTGATATAATGACGTTTTACAGCGTGACGACACTTCGGCAGCACTTCGTTGCACAAACCGGGAAATCTCTACTGATTTCGCTTGAACAGTCCTATATATAGGCATCAGATTCCGCTTGAACATGATCATGTTCATTTCAAGCGGAATTAAACATAATTCATTCAAGCGAAATTAGCATGTTAGACTCAAGCGGAATTAAAACATTTCTGATTTCGCTTGAAATGTCCAGGTGTCATTTCAAGCGGAATCACCTCTAATTCACACTATCTCGTTTTTCGTGCCCTGATCTAACTAGTTCTATACAAGACTCGATACAAGACGAAGTCGACAGACGCATGCACCAACAAACTCCCCCTCGAATGTTGACGAGTCTTCAGTGTCGAGTCTTCGCATCTTCAATCTTTATCAGTCTTCGGGCTTCTCTTCGAAGTATCTGACGCTGTAAGTATCCTCAAATCTTCTCTCTTCTCTTTCTATCACCAACAGACTATCAGAACCTGTCTCTTTGTCATTCAGACTCCCCCTCTCAATTAGTTGGGATCGCAGTCTGGCTTCCACAGGTTCAAGATCGTCGCCTGGCTTATACTCTGCTCAGAATTGAAACCTGACTTTCTAAACTCAAGCTTCTCAGGATCAATTAACCAACTCTTACTCAAACCTGCACATTCTCTATCACAAACATAAGCTTTTTATGATAAAGATTTGACAGTCTTAGACACTACTTGCAGATCTATGACAAACCACTTGCAGGAATACAATTTTTATTTCAAATAACTTTTCTCATTTCATTTCAAAAAAATCTCAAATCATTTCACCCAAACCATTTGTTCATCATGTTTAGCACTTGGAATTTTGAACATCAGCTCTTCAACACCAGTTGTCGAAAATCTTTTTGAATTTTTCAAAATTTATGCTAAAACACACATAAAATCTTTTTGGATTTTTGAATAATATGAAATGCAGTAAAGAAATATTTACAGACAATATTTTTGTGAGTTTGTGTAAGAGGATCATATCAGTTTATGAGACAAATCACCAACACCGTTAAGCTTGATTTCATTTTAAGTTCTAAACAATTCACCTAGATTGTCAGTATACTAATCCACTTAAATTCTTACACAAAGTTCAACTGTTTCGAGATACGAGATTAATGTCTTAAGCACTTAAACTTAATCACGTGTCCCACTTCTTGAATATACTCCCGTGTCCAGATCCCAATATTCAGTCTTACAGGTGAGTATACCTAGATGATATCTGTAAAGGGGTTAGATGCAAACCCGTGAGAGCTCAGGTCAGAACTTCCGTTCAGCAGAGAGATGACGGCAGAGATGACGGCTCGACTTTAGGTGTGTCCCCTTTAGAGGATCTTTTTTACAACAACAATATGATTTAGCATTTTGCAATGTTTTATCATTTTTATGCTGAGGGCGGCGCTATATTTCAAGCAATTTGCAAAGTATTATACGGGGACTAGGCCATTGCTTCCGCAAAATCAGAAGTCCGGGGATAATACCCCAGATATCACTAAGCATAAAGACCTAGTATCTCAGAAAGAGGGACCTTTCAAACAAGATTTCGGGGGTTACCCATATATCCAAGAAATGTTACCCATGAAATAAGCAAGTTTGAATTTAGGTTTATATCTCGTCACAATCTACTAAATGTGCAAAAACCTACTGGCACATCCGCAGTGAGATTGTTTATCACATTTTTTACTTTACATTTCTTTAGCGTGTTGTGATAGTCCACTGATGTACTATCATTTCCTCTTTTTTCAACAAAACTCATTTTGAATTTTATCATGTTTTTGGCTTTTTCAATTATTCTAATGTTTTTGGATTTTCTAAAAATTCTTACTTCCCCTAAAATTCAGAAACATTTAAGGAAATTTGAAAACAAACTGTACAAGAAATTAACAACTGTTGTGGATTGCTTCAATCCTCCATTCACTCGGCATAAACAATTAGAACTCCCCCTCTCAACAAACTATTTTCCCATTAAGATTTCAAAACACTTAAGTTTATTTTAATCAAAATGGTTTTCCCGGAAAAATAAGTTTAGTTGATTTTACCATTTGTAGGTTCGGGGTAAACTCATCACATTGTTCATCTTTAACCACTTGTAGGAAATCAAGTACAAGTTAATGTCCTTGATTTACCACTTTTCAAGTATGCACAATCCAACCTCTGTACCACTTGTAAGACGAAATCACTTTTCGTGAATTTCTCAAGAAAGATGCCGATTCCTGCTCCTCGCTTACCGACCTGGGAGCTCCGGCAAGTCAGGTTTTTCTATTCAAAAAATATATCCACCCAAGCCTGACCAGCCTTGGGTGTTACCGAGCTACCAACACTCGGTTTCTTACCTCCCATCTTCTTCTCATAGAACTCTTTAACCCTTTTGACTTTTCTGTCAATCATTTTTCCAAAAATGTGTTTCACTTTGGGGTTAAAGGCCTTTTCAACATCAAAAACCTTTTTGTCCGAATAAAATTGGTTTGAAATCTCAATTTTACCAATTTTCTTCTTAAAATTTTCAGCCCGAAGTGGTGGAAAATTCTCATCATCCAGAGTCAGAACTGATTTTTCACCATTTTCCTCAACCTGTGGCTCCTCTGATTTTGTGGAATCAGATTCATCGCCAAAAGATAGCTTCATCGCTAGAACTATCAACAGACTTCTTAACAACCCATTTCTGGTTGTCAGATTTAGCTCTCTTCTTGTAAAACCTGTTTGAACATTCACCAATTTCGAATTTTGAATTTTTGAATAGTTTGGTTCTATCAATTGGCGGTTCAAACTCAACCACTTTCTCTTTCAGTTTAGAAACTCCCTGTTTGGTTTGAATTGCCTGTGAACACTTTATGGCAATATGACCACTTTTTCCACACTTGAAACAGGTTCTAGTTTTCTTCTTCTGATCCACAGTCTGCATTTCTTCTTGCTTCTTTGCAAGGAACTCACTGTTTGACTGCTTTCTGAATATCTTTTCTTTCTCTTCTTCAGAAGATGTACCTGAAACAAATGTCATCTTTGATTTAAAATCTCGAACATATTTTTCATTTTTCTAATTTTCTGTTGGAGTAAAACCAAGACCTTTCTTTTTGAAATTACCATTATGGTTTGGTTTCTTTTGAAAACCAGAACCAGAACTGTAACCCTTTTTCTTGTTTTCTCTTTGTTGAATTCTTGAGGTGTATTTTTTAGGTTTATCAGTAAGATTTAAATCTTTTATTTCAGAAATATTGATTTCTGTTAGTTTGAAAACCTTGTTTATCATCTCAGTTTTGACACCTCTTATTGGAAATTCCTCATCAGAATATAATTTGTCAGAATCATTCAAAGTATATGCAACTTTAAACGTTTCGTCATCCAAATTGGATTTTGATAACAGGAATTCATTACTATAAACTCTTTTGCCCTGTTTTCTGTTTGACTCGGAGTGCTGGACTCAGACTTTGACTCTGAACTAGACCCCGACTTTGACTCCTCTGTTTCATCGTTATCTAACACATGATCCACCACTTTCTTCATCAATTAAGATTGTTGATCAGTGTCAGACGATGTAAACGTGACATCAATATTTTTTGGCAAATTGACTGAGGACTCTGACTCCCACTGTAAGTTTGTTGCCTTTTGGACTCTTTCAGAATTTGGATTTCTGGGCAAATATCCATTTTCCAGCGGGGGTGGACACTTGTTGTAACTGACACCTTGTTTCTTACCAGAATTCTTCTTGTCAGACTTTTTCTTTGTGTCATTCTTCTTTTCAGTTTTCTTCTCAGGAGTCTTTTCTTCAGAAACCTTCTGTTCTTCAGTTACTTCATCATCCTCAAATGCCTTCATGCCTTCAACAGTTGGATAAATCCTGTCAATGACGTAAGAAGTACATGAGTAACTTTTCAACAAACGGTTAAGTCTTTCAGTTTCAATTCTTTGAGACTCCAGTTTTTGTTCTAGAACAGCACACTTCTCAATGTAGTTGTTCACAACTTTCTGTTTGATCATGAAAGCTCCTTGAAGTGTCTTCATTGCTGTTGCCTGTTCTTCACTTGTGTCATTGTACATGTTCATTGCTTTGTTCAACACATCATAAGATTCCTTCAACCTGTTCATGTTGTTGATCAACTCACTGTTTTTCTTCTTCATGATCTCACAGATTTCACAATTCACAGGAATCTCCCTGGCATCAACATCTTCACTAATCTTGAATTTTGGAACTTCTTTTACTTTTCTTCTGACCACCGGAACATCTTCATCATCACTGTTGACCGGTGTTTTGATCTTTTTCTTTTTCTGCTTAGCTTTGTCATCTTCACTGTCGCTTTCAGCCATCATTTTCAAATGATCTCTCATTCTTTTTGCATAATATTCAGTGTCATCATCACTATCTTCTTCAATTCGAGCAACAAAAGCTGTGTGAACTGGAGCTTTGTTAGGATCATAATCATCCCAATTGAAATTCTCCCAGCTAAACCCTTCAGGTAACTTTTCATCATCTTGATCAATCACACATGCTTTAGCATCAGATGGAATATATTTATCCCAGTTGAACCCTGTTGATGACTTCTTCTCATCTTGATTCACCACACAAGCTCTTTTTGAAGACTCTTCAATCACATTCCTTCCATGTGTCGTTTGTGCCTGTTGTTGATTTGGTTGATGAGCAACTTGATGGTAGATGGCGTTTCTGTAGTAATCATTGTTGTTGAATGGATTTTGAGCTCCACTTGCTTCGCGATTAGCGCACTCCCTCTTGAAGTGTCCTTTTTCCCTGCAACAAAAACAAGTGACTTTAGATTTATCAAAACCTAAAGTAGAAACATTAGCCTCACGGAGATCATCTCTTCCTGTGATCTGCTTGAATTTCTCAGCTCTCCTCAACACACTAGCCAAACACCATTTTATATCCATTAGCTCCATCTCTTCAGCATCGATCTGATCGTAATCCTCCTTAGTCAGCATTGGATTCCCGATCCGACCTGCAACAAAACTTCCATACGACTCTAAAACAGTTCCCAACAAAGTCATATGGCTTTTTGCAATTTCTTCTGTGTAATCTTGATCATCTTCAAGATTTAAAACAATATTGCACTGTAATTTCCTGCCATTCTTTGTTGTTGCCAAATTTGGATCAAATGATGGATATGAAGAAAAACTTGTTTTGCCGCTTGATCCTTTAGATGAACCACTTGATGAACCCTTTGCATTTAATGCAGTTTCAACTTTCGGTGACATGTTTGTCTTTTCATTCAATCCTGTTTTGTAGTACAAACTGATGTCTTGTTCACCATCAAACACTTTCATTCTTGAAATCTTTATCTGTTCCATTTCTTGTGCTTCAAGCTTCTCAATGAACTTGCTCAGTGTTAGATTGTTGAAACCTTTTTTGTTTCTTAGCATCATCAAGTATGTATCCCAAGTCTCATGTGGTAATGCATCAGCCAGTTTCTCAATCAACTCTTCATTCTCTTTGATAATGCTAGCCCTCTTCATGTTCACCAATAAATTGCAGTATCTTTCAATTATTTGCTTTGTGCTTTCATTTTTCAAACCACGGAATAAATCAAACTCTTTTTTCAGAAGTGATTTCTTGTTTTTGATCATCTCTTGGCTTCCAACAAACTTAGATCGTAATGCTTTCCAAATCAAATATGCACTCCCAGTGTGTTGTAATAAGACCAAGATATCCTCTTTAACTGCCTGTTGTAGTAAACTGATCATCATTTTTTCGTTTTTGTATTTCTTTTTCACCTCGGCACTAGGATCTTTGATAGGAATCACATCTTCGTCATCATTTGTTGGTCTAATGTATTTTGTTTCAATGCATTCCCAAGCATCCAAGTAATTAGCTTGCCCCCAGTTCTCAAAACGTTCTTCCCAACTCTTATACTCCTCGATGTTCATGAGTTTGGGCGGTTTTTGCATAGTGCCTGTTTCGTTTTCCAACATTGTCTGCTGAGCAACTGTGATCGGGGTAGCAAACACGTTATAAAATTCCTCTGCCATGTTTCGGTTTTCAAGAAATTCTTAAACAGTCCGTTCAAGCGAAATTAACTCTTAAGTGGAATCGTGATTCAAGCGGAATCACTGAAGCGGAATCACGACTTTGAAGCGGAAATAGCCAATTTCAAGCGGAACTACTCAAGCGGGATACCAGTTTCAAGCGAAATCAGGACAAATTCCAAGCGGAATCACGATGACATCATCATTTCGAACAGAAATTCAAGCGGAATAACGAATATATCAAGTTTTAGATCGATTTTAATTCTGAAACTTTCAAGGCTTTGTTAAAACATTATTGCGCAGATTCTATGAGAAATTTAGCCAATTTTAACCGTGAAAAAATTTTGAAGTTTGAAAAAGAAAGTGTAGAAAACAGAATTTGCAGCTGAATTGGTATGAGCTCTTCCTCTTGAGCTCTGATACCACTTGTAGGATCGTATGCGGACCCAAACGAGTCGATCAGAAGAGTTTTACTCAATACGAAAGGCGGAAACAGGCGTATTGAGGTCAATTCAGCAAGAATATCACTTTAAACTGTCGATTTGATTGATATAATGACGTTTTACAGCGTGACGACACTTCGGCAGCACTTCGTTGCACAAACCGGAAAATCTCTACTGATTTCGCTTGAACAGTCCTATATATAGGCATCAGATTCCGCTTGAACATGATCATGTTCATTTCAAGCGGAATTAAACATAATTCATTCAAGCGAAATTAGCATGTTAGACTCAAGCGGAATTAGAACATTTCTGATTTCGCTTGAAATGTCCAGGTGTCATTTCAAGCGGAATCACCTCTCATTTACACTATCTTGTTTTTCATGCCCTGATCTAACTAGTTCTATACAAGACTCGATACAAGACGAAGTCGACAGACGCATGCACCAACAGCAATTGCAGCATCGTTATCTATTTCTCCAACTTGAGGCAAAGCTTCTCGTAAATCGGCAAGTTGCAATTCGATAGCCTTAACACTCTCAAAACAACTTTCCCAATGAGCCTGTGACAAAGTCTTAACACTCCAACCTTTCACATACAATGATTCCTCCACTGATGGCAACTTATACAATGATTCTTCTTTACAGAGATTAATATTTAATACATGGTATACAATGATTCTTCTTTTACAGAGGTTAATAGACAACACAACTGTCTAGTATGATTAATACACCATTTACATCGTTATTTGCAGATTACCGCGATCTACCAATATAGGACAATACTCAATAGTCAATTCAATATGATACATCGTACGCGGATATGGGCAACATGGTTCTGATGTTAACAACAATTAGCAGCCTAACAGTTTAACAATTAACACTAAACCGACGAACGGACCTTTTGAGTTCTGAATCTTCTGATCGATGTTCTTGTTCACGTCTCTGATCGATGTTGTTCTTGTTCATGTCTCTGAATATTCTGTTCGCAGTAGCCCAAGCTTAGCTATTCAGCAAAGTTCTGATGAAGTGATGATGTTCGACTGTTCGTTACTCTAATGAGTTTGTTCGTCTCGTCCTTCCAAATTCTCCAGGAGTCTATGAAATTGTCGTCGTGTGTTATAATTTTTATTAAAATCATATTAGTATTGGGCCAATAAACATTATGTGTAGTGGGCTAAATTATAAACCATTAAAAATATTTGATAATGGACCTATATTGGAATTGGTATGTGTTTACAATTTTTTTTAAAAATAACATATATATATATATATATATTGATTTTTTTTAAATCCCGTGCCCCTCGAAATCACGAGCCTTGTGCGGAAGTCCTCCCCGCACACCATCATAGCCGGCCTGTATTTGACACAAACAAATGTACAAGAACCGTCCATGTAAACTTGGTCACGTGATTCACATCCCCGCTAATAAATTATGGTACAATGACGTGACATTTTTGTTTGGTTTGCTACTTTTTTAGAAAGCGACAAATTCTTTTTTCAATAAGTAATAGTTCTACCAAATTAATTATTTTGCCGAGTCTCGAAATCACGAGCCTTGTGCGGATGTCCTCCCTGCACACCATCATAGCTGGCCTGTATTTGACACAAATAAATATACAAGAACCATCCATGTAAACTTGGTCACATGGTTCACATCCCCGCTAAGAAATTATGGTACAATGACGTGACATTTTTGTTTGGTTTGCAATTTTTTTTAGAAAGCGACAAATTCTTTTTTCAATAAGTAATAGTTCTAACAAATTAATTATTTTGCCAAGTGGGCGATCAAAGGCGGAAGGTTTAAACAGTAGTCGGCAAAGGCAGTCGCTCCAGTCTCTAGTTGTTAGGTATTTGCTTATGTACATTTTCCAATTGCTGCTCTTTTTATTTTACTTTATTTATTTAGCTTTAAACAATTTAACTTTTGAGTAATTGGCTTTAAACAATGTAACTATTAACATCGTAACATGGGTTTCTACACACCTTGTGTAACACCCTGATAAAAGTTTATTAAACAACATAAAGGCTTGAAATTTATTAAATAAAAGTTTCACAATTTGCAGCGAAAGATAGAGTAATAAAGTAAATAACATAAAGACTTGAACTTTATTAAATAAAAATTTATAATAGGTTGTTCGATACAAGTCCCATAAGGTGGGATCGGATTAAAAATGAGTTTAGGACATCATAAGCCTTTAAGTAGTAGAGTTACAAATTCCAAAGCTTTTTCTTGACCAAACCATTCCAGCCTATGATCAAGATTTGTTACTTGTGGTTTAATCTTTTGAAAATACATCAGTTTTCACTGATAAATACAATTAACCAACTCATTTTAAAATCATTTTATAAATCATTTGATATATATATTATGATAACCCGTGGGTAATCATTTAGTATTTTTTGGGATTGATTTCTTATCATCGGTTTTAGATGCTTGTCAATATAGTCGGGTACCAGAAATCTATGCCAGTATGTGATCATGGTATATACCATCTTTAATATAATGTCTTCGGGGTGTATGCCTACTACCATGCGCATATTTTATATGACCATTCCTAATCAATGAGTTGGGACGTCTAGGCATAGTACCATTAAACCCAAGTTGTTTAATATTATTAAAGTAATACAGATTAACCGGGTTCTTACATTTATGAAAGCATCTGTCCATTTATATAATACCCCCTCCAATTGGCTAATGCCATATTCCAAGTTTTCAAATAAAATAGGCTAAGAGTATTTACCTTTGCTTAGCAGTAAATTCGTATGATTACTTCTTTGAAGCAAAGCCTTAAAAACAAGTTGTATATCCTAGGCACGATTATCTGGAGGGCTCTATAGTCTGGAATAAAACAGATTTATTATCCGTTAGAATGTTCACGAGTCATTGGTAAGTCTTTTGACTTGACCCCTTACTTAGAATTTTTGTTCGGTTTCGCTAGATTAAGCGTTGACCGGATAGAATGTGGTTTATACCCGTCCGATTTCAAGGCTTAGCGTAACATGGGTTTATTAGCCAAACATTTTGATTTGAATTGGTTTTGAAAGGTTTTAACTCAATTAGACTAGTTTATATATTTTATATCATTTAAACTAGTCGTACGTGTAAATACGACATCGGGTGGTCGAATAGGTCTATGACGAGTCCGTTATGTCAAAACACATTTTAAAATATGGTATGATCAGTTTCAAGGCCAGTATATATGCCTCTTAGGTTTTAAGACCATTTTTATACCATAAGGGCATTTTTGACATTTTCAAAGCTATATATAGTTCACTCGTCCATTAACCCTTCAAATGATATGACCAGAAGGTATAACCTTAGAGAGTTATTCGCTATAATATCATGGTCACATAACATGCCTTGATTGGGTTTCAAAGTAGACCAAACGGGTCAGAATCGAATGTCAAAGAAAAAGTCAATCTGCTTGAATTTCGATATAAGAATGGGTGTTAAACTCAATATGATGAGTTGAACATGTCAAAATAGATTTTATAAGGTTAGATAAACTGTTATAATGTCAAAACATGTGGTTTAGATATATATAGAAGTTCAATTATCGCAAAATGCATAATTTTGAGTTTTGACTTTTATATATAGCATGCTTGACTCGTCATTTCGCCTACTTAACGTGATAGTCGGAGGGTATAATTGCAGGGGACTCACACACTCATTATTACGATCACGTAAGAAAGTTTAATTCAAACTTTGACTTGACTAAATTGGTCAGAACCAAAAGTCAAACTGTTTAACTTTTGGGTGATAACTAGCTATATAATTGAAATTGACTAAAGAGGAATGACTTACTAGACTTGATGACTACTAAGAATTCTTATAAATTAGCTCCTAAGCCCAGAGAAGCTCTAAGAGAAGATTTAGAGTGAGAATTGGAAAGGTATGAGTGAAATGGATGAACTTCACACCTATTTATAGTAATCCAAGGACTGCTAATTCATGACAAGTGTTACCAAGAGTTAATAGAGGTTGATTAGTGGCATAATAGGTGTCCATAGAAGAAGAAGATTGGCAAAAATCGAAGCTAGGTGGCAAGGAAGCAGGCTGCAGTTGCCAGCTGCTTCTTTGCTGTCTCTGCACCCCTTACGGATTGTAAGAGGCGATGCCTTACGGTCCGTAAGGACTTCTGGCGCCCAAAAGATTGAAACCCCTTAAGGTCCATAAGGGGCTACCCCTTGCGGTCCGTAAGGGACCTGTCATACCCCAACCGATGGCGGAAACATCGGGGTGCGGCACTAAGTGAATCAGATTGCTCAAGAGAATCCACAACACTAGTTGTTTCGATATAGATTAATCAGATTTCATAACAAGCATCAAAATGTCATACACAGATTCACCAAAATAAATTGTATCAAAACATAGATCATAGTTTCAACATGTTTTAGAATAATTATCTTCCTAAGATGAGTTTCTAAGTATCATCCTAGTTTGATTTCTTGATTTCCAGCGACTATCAACCTGCAACGTGTATTAAAATACAATCAACAAAAATGTTGGCGAGTATACAAGTTTGAATACTTAGCATAATAGTTTAAACGTATAAAACTCATATCCAACATGAATAACATATCACAAGTTTCAACATGCTAGTTAACGTGGTTCATATGATAACCCAAGTCTCCAACGCGTTAGCGTGTGATGTATGTAAAATGCAACATATAAATCACATCAATTAAGGCATAAAACTAACCCTTTTTAAGTACTAATGTTGGAAAAAGAGTGTTTTTGTCTTTCTTTTGTATTTTCAGGATGAAATGAGCTCAAAATCACAAAAGAAGCAAAAAGACAACTAATTCTAGCATAAATACAAGAAAAGGAATAAAAGTAGACTGCCCGGACCCTCAACGGCACCCCCCAAAGCAAAGAAGAGAAAACAGATGACTGAACACGCCCCGTGTCCAGCGGACACGGGGCCGTGCCCAAGAAGCAGCAGAAAAGACAAACTAGTAGAAGCTTCCATTGCCCACCACGAGGCCGTGTCCAGCGGGCACGGGGGCGTGGTGAAAGTACAGCAGGCGCATTAATTGTAATTGCGAATTACAATTAATGAAGAGAGAGAGTGTCAGACGGGCACGGGGGCGTGTCCAGCGGACACGGGGCCGTGCCCAGCCTTCTGTTCAGCCTATAAATAGGGGTGCTTGGTTTCATTCCATCTCATCCCTTGGCACACCACCTCTCTCACACTCCATCCACCACCCACCACCACCATAACACCATCATCCACCACCATCATCCATTGTCCATCGTAGAGTGTGTGAGTCGTCTCGGGATCCAAGATTGATCGTAAGAGTTCTTGACAATCAAGGCCATGTTTGCCTAAGTCTCTTACATCACTTGGTGAAGACAAGTGTTTAGTATAATACTTTTTATTTTTAATCTTTTGCGCTTTTTATTTGGTTTTGTATTAATGACTTTAATAACTAGTTACTTATGTTGAAGGTGATCTTTCCTTATCGTTTGTCCGTGGTGTCTTGGCGTTATTTTACTGTCTATATAAAATAAAAGATTTTCACCATTCATATCTCCACGGTCTATATGGAGGTATGTTGGCTACCTGGTCAAGGGTTAAGGGAACGGTTTGGTAAGGGTCTTGCCCTTGTTCAGCGTTTAGAGGTCCTGCTTGGGACCTGGGTCAAATTTAGTAGGATCTCCTTCAATGCCCATAGGTATTGGATGGCGGGGATCCAAACTCTTTGACCCCCTCATAAGTTAACTACTATTAATACTATAACCCGGCTATTTAGGACTGTATCCCTGCTGACTCAGACTACTTAGCCGAGGGTAACGTCACCGCCGAAAGCGGGGCCTACCACAATTTGCATTAATAACTTAATTCATTATCTTTCAATAATCCGACCCTTTAGGATTGTATCCTTGCTGACTCAAACTACTGGGTTGAGGGTAACGTCGCCTTCAAAAGAGGGGCCTACTACAATAACTAAGATAATCTCTTAAACAAGTGCAAAAGTGCGAAAATAATCAAAGGTTATACTAACACACGTGTCGGATCCAAGTGATTCATCTTGTCTATCTGTTTTTATTTTATTTTATTTTTCAGCATTTAGTTAGTTTTTATTTTTCTTAGTTTAAAACATTTTTCTCACTTTTTTGATTTGATTAGACGTTGAGGATAAACCGGTATTAAAAGCTCTTGTGTCCTTGGACGACCTCGGTATCTTACCAACACTATACTACGTCCACGATGGGTGCACTTGCCCATATGTGTGTTTAGTGTTAGTGAATATCGTGTTTTATAAATTTAAAACTTGGCTAAAAGTGTAAAAAGGGCTTAAATATACATCTAAAATATAACACACTTCATGCACATCAAGTTTTTGGCGCCGCTGCCGGGGACACAAGGATTTTAAGAAAGTTAGGAATCAACGGCCTAGTCATATTTTTATTTTTTTTTTCTTTAATTTTAGGATTTTTCGTAGATTTTCAGCCTCTGCAGAGCTCACCACGGGGCCGTGCCTGCTGAACACGCCCCCGTGTTCAATCATTGGAACTGGCAATCCTGTTTTAAGTCAGACAGTAAGCTGAACACGGGGCCGTGTCCACTCAACACGCCCCCGTGCCCAAGATTCTCTTACTGAAAACAGAACCGTTAGATCCTGGCGGTTGGTAATTTCTGACACAAACATGAGTGATAGTAATTCTTTTTACTTTCGGCACTCTTATGGTATGTGGTGTCGATTATGTGGAGGCGAACATGAGGAATTAAAATGTTATTTTCTCAATTATAGGCCCCACTATATAGACCCACCGATTCCTTGTAACCTTAAGAGGGGCGAAAGTAAAAATAAGCACTATCTCTCCCTCGAATGCGCCCAACCAGATATTCTAGGAGAAATGCTCCTTGACGAGTTATTTCAACTAGAAGAGCTAATTCTCAATTGGTCAAAAGAACTTAGGAAGGATTTTATAGATCCATCCCAAGATGATGACCATGAGGAAATGTTGGAACCGCATTCCGACAACCTCGTTGCTCCCGAAAATACCTTCATACCTAGAAAAGACTTGGACGATAGTCGTCCCTGTGTCGATTGTGCCGTGAAGGACTCCCCATCGACTTCGTTCGATGCATACATAGACCTGAGCGATTCGGCATACACCTTCTTTAACGAGAGCCCGGAAAAGGGTTGGACTTGTCCACCTAGAATGAAAATAGGAATTACCCTCACCGATAACCTCTTGCGTTCTCGCCTTAGTATAGGACAATTAAGGTATCTTAGGCACTTTGGGGTTGTTCCAACAAATCAAGAACCACCCGATATAAATAAACGCCTTAGTAGCAACAAACTCCATGAAACAGCCTACCGACACGGGGCCGTGCCCGGTCAACACGCCCCCGTGTTCACTCAGAAGATTCTCTGCTGATTTTGTCAGAATACGGACAAAATGTGTCAGGATTTTCTCTGCACACGGGGCCGTGTCTAGCGAACACGGGGCCGTGTCCAGTGTGCTGTCGTTTTCTTTAAATGCAGCCTGATTCCTGCTCATTTTTTACCACTTCACTAAGTAGAGATTCCTGGGATCTTCACATATACCATCCTAGGTAAGTGCTAAAAGAAGGTTCCTAAGGACCATCTTGTCTTTTCCACTTTTGTTCATTTCTCCTTCTTCCAAAAATTTTTCAAACATCCCCTCCATGGAAGCTTGGAAACCCATGATTCCAATCTTCTATGTAAGGTTTGTAGGATTTTTTGGCTGCGGATTCTTGTTTAAAGTTAGTTCTATAACTTTGTTTTAAATTATCTAAGCTTAGAACACGGTAAAAGTATGTTAAAATAATTTAAAAACCTAGAATCGTTAGACAAAAATCCTGCAGACAGCTGAACACGGGGCCGTGCTCACTGAGCACGGGGCCGTGTTTGAGGTACTGTTCTGCAAAAGTTTAGTTATCTTCGGTTTCTTTCACAGAAAATGGCCAGCAGAAATAGCGGATCATCTTCGAGAAATAACCGAAATGGAAGAAGGTCGTCCACGGCAGAAGATTCCCTAGTAAACTACGTTTACGCTTTGAGGGAAGCCATAGACGAAATGACGGGAGTGGAAGAAGCATTAGTGGACCGTATTAATCATCTGACGGTAGGGTTGGAGGGCTGTCTATGAGAAGTAAACCTCCTGCACCAGAGGTTAAACCTTCTCGCTTCCCCGCCTTTGGTTCCAGTAATAACCCAAAGAGCGTGGAATGTAGTACCCGAGGTCATCATTCCGGCCGAATGGCACACCATGCACCAAATGCCTCAACCAAGGGTGGTGCAAGGAGTCCCGGTGAGCATTCCTCCTCAAGACACCGAAGAGAATGAAGCTACCTTCTACCTCCCAAGGGAGATAGAAGAATGGCTTTGAACGACAACCGAGGAGCCGTCGGCTAGAGAGTGTTCCTACATCGGGAAGCTATTCCCGAAATTTTCCTAAATAAGTAGAACCCTTATGATAACCTCATGTATCCCCTAGTTATTTGACTAACTTTATGTAATATCTCTCTATGTTTGCAATGATATGATGGTTTTTAAGATTGATGGGTGTTTAATGAATAAAACACACTCATGGTGGTAATGGATGAAAAGGGGAACGAGAAAAATGGACCCATGCACGAAGAACAGAGCAACCCGACACAAATCTCCATCACAGAAGGCTCAACACGGGCCGTGCCCAACCAACACGACCCCGTGCTGAGCCACCTGCAGAAAAACACCCAGTTCAGGTAACTGGACACGGGCCGTGTTCAGCGGACACGCCCCCGTGTCCAGGCTTCTGTTTTAATTCTTTAATTTTTGTTACTGGCACCTGACCACGGGGCCGTGCCCGGTCACCACGGGGCCGTGTCTAGGATGCCAGTAACATAAATCTTTGCTTTTTAACCTACTTTTACACATTCTAATCAACCAAAAACCTTATTTTTGGACACATTGAGGACAATGTGTAATTTAAGTGTGTGTGGGGGGGGGGGGGATGCTAAAACCTTGAATTTTGCAAATCCTAAATACAAGCCTTACACAAAACTCTATTGGAACCGCTAAACACCCCAAATTTTTTCAAAAACTTTTTCATTTTTTATCATTTACTTGTCTTAGTTTAATTTGGGAATAACAAGTTCTAAAAAGGTTATATTTTTACAAATTTACAACCGATAGCGTCGTGATAACAAAGAACCAACATAAGAAAATTACGAAACGGCATAACAAGTCTAGTTAAAAATTCGATTATATATACTTGATCACATTAAAAACCCATTCCCACAAAAGTGAGTTTTGAGCCTTTATTGAGCACAAAAATATACATATTTAGACTAAATGCTCATTTTTCGTTTCTTGTGTGAATAGCCGCTTGGTTCTTACAACTCTAGAACTTGCCACGACGATACATTCCCGGTCCTTACCAACTTAAACCCAAGTAAGTAAGTGATGGAGGCATTAGGACTAACCATATTTTTCTTTCTAAACCATTATTTTTCATTTTTTTTTACCACCTACCCAAAATCCCCCTAAATAGCCCCTTTGAGCCTAAACCTTTCATTTCATTACCCCAAAACCCTTTTTTACCCACCAAAAAACCCTTTTTATTTTTCACCCTTTATTTTAGTAACAAGCTCGGTTTTTCGTAAACTCGCCTTTTTATGTGATAAAAAAAACAATGATGAAGTAAAAAACAAACAAAAGCTATATAAAAGCTTGTTTGGAGAAATACTTCAAAATAAAAAGTCACTAAAAACAAGGTATGTCACGGAAACCGACGCTTTTTACGATTTTCGCCCTTTTTTCTAACTAACCCAACCGACCACCTTTAACCCAAGCCTAACCCTTCACCCCAAAAGTCCTCTTGATATTTACAAAGGTAAAAAGTTAAAAAGGA
This sequence comes from Helianthus annuus, assembly GCF_002127325.2. Taxonomy (NCBI): domain Eukaryota; kingdom Viridiplantae; phylum Streptophyta; class Magnoliopsida; order Asterales; family Asteraceae; genus Helianthus; species Helianthus annuus. Next base: position 100,608,628 of record NC_035441.2, on the reverse strand, counting down.
GGAGGATTGATTGTTTGGCAAGCCTATGGAAGGCGTAAGTTCCATGTCGCTCACGAGTGATTCACTAAAAAAATCTACACCTTCGGCCGAGTGTTGAGTGATCCCCCGCGAGGTATGTGAACTTGTATATAAATGGAATTTTAATAAGGCATGCTATGCCCGAATAAGTAATTTATCTTATGAAACGTTCAAAATAAATCATAACGAATAGGATTGTAAATAAATAAAAATAAAACTTACAAGGACCTTGGATTCCCGACACTCTAGGACAAGCTAAAAACTTTCTCTTCTACCTATTCCATTTGGGAGTGTAAGCCACATTTAAAGAGTTTTGCTTGAGGACAAGCAAAAGTTCAAGTGTGGGGGTATTTGATGTGTGTAAAATGCAACATATAAATCACATCAATTAAGGCATAAAACTAACCCTTTTTAAGTACTAATGTTGGAAAAAGAGTGTTTTTGTCTTTCTTTTGTATTTTCAGGATGAAATGAGCTCAAAATCACAAAAGAAACAAAAAGACAACTAATTCTAGCATAAGTACAAGAAAAGGAATAAAAGTAGACTGCCCGGACCCTCAACGGCACCCCCCAAGGCAAAGAAAAGAAAACAGAAGACTGAACACGCCCCGTGTCCAGCGGACACAGGGCCGTGCCCAAGAAGCAGCAGAAAAGACAAACTAGTAGAAGCTTCCATTGCCCACCACGGGGCCGTGTCCAGCGGGCACGGGGGCGTGGTGAAAGTACAGCAGGCGCATTAATTGTAATTGCGAATTACAATTAATGAAGAGAGAGAGAGTGTCAGACGGGCACGGGGGCGTGTCCAGCGGACACGGGGCCGTGCCCAGCCTTCTGTTCAGCCTATAAATAGGGGTGCTTGGTTTCATTCCATCTCATCCCTTGGCACACCACCTCTCTCACACTCCATCCACCACCCACCACCACCATAACACCATCATCCACCACCATCATCCATTGTCCATCGTAGAGTGTGTGAGTCGTCTCGGGATCCAAGATTGATCGTAAGAGTTCTTGACAATCAAGGCCATGTTTGCCTAAGTCTCTTACATCACTTGGTGAAGACAAGTGTTTAGTATAATACTTTTTATTTTTAATCTTTTGCACTTTTTATTTGGTTTTGTATTAATGACTTTAATAACTAGTTACTTATGTTGAAGGTGATCTTTCCTTATCGTTTGTCCGTGGTGTCTTGGCGTTATTTTACTGTCTATATAAAATAAAAGATTTTCACCATTCATATCTCCACGGTCTATATGGAGGTATGTTGGCTACCTGGTCGGGGGTTAAGGGAACGGTTTGGTAAGGGTCTTGCCCTTGTTCAGCGTTTAGAGGTCCTGCTTGGGACCTGGGTCAAATTTAGTAGGATCTCCTTCAATGCCCATAGGTATTGGATGGCGGGGATCCAAACTCTTTGACCCCCTCATAAGTTAACTACTATTAATACTATAACCCGGCTATTTAGGACTGTATCCCTGCTGACTCAGACTACTTAGCCGAGGGTAACGTCACCGCCGAAAGCGGGGCCTACCACAATTTGCATTAATAACTTAATTCATTATCTTTCAATAATCCGACCCTTTAGGATTGTATCCTTGCTGACTCAAACTACTGGGTTGAGGGTAACGTCGCCTTCAAAAGAGGGGCCTACTACAATAACTAAGATAATCTCTTAAACAAGTGCAAAAGTGCGAAAATAATCAAAGGTTATACTAACACACGTGTCGGATCCAAGTGATTCATCTTGTCTATCTGTTTTTATTTTATTTTATTTTTCAGCATTTAGTTAGTTTTTATTTTTCTTAGTTTAAAACATTTTTCTCACTTTTTTGATTTGATTAGACGTTGAGGATAAACCGGTATTAAAAGCTCTTGTGTCCTTGGACGACCTCGGTATCTTACCAACACTATACTACGTCCACGATGGGTGCACTTGCCCATATGTGTGTTTAGTGTTAGTGAATATCGTGTTTTATAAATTTAAAACTTGGCTAAAAGTGTAAAAAGGGCTTAAATATACATCTAAAATATAACACACTTCACGCACATCAAGTTTTTGGCGCCGCTGCCGGGGACACAAGGATTTTAAGAAAGTTAGGAATCAACGGCCTAGTCATATTTTTATTTTTTTTCTTTAATTTTAGGATTTTTCGTAGATTTTCAGCCTCTGCAGAGCTCACCACGGGGCCGTGCCTGCTGAACACGCCCCCGTGTTCAATCATTGGAACTGGCAATCCTGTTTTAAGTCAGACAGTAAGCTGAACACGGGGCCGTGTCCACTCAACACGCCCCCGTGCCCAAGATTCTCTTACTGAAAACAGAACCGTTAGATCCTGGCGGTTGGTAATTTCTGACACAAACATGAGTGATAGTAATTCTTTTTACTTTCGGCACTCTTATGGTATGTGGTGTCGATTATGTGGAGGCGAACATGAGGAATTAAAATGTTATTTTCTCAATTATAGGCCCCACTATATAGACCCACCGATTCCTTGTAACCTTAAGAGGGGCGAAAGTAAAAATAAGCACTATCTCTCCCTCGAATGCGCCCAACCAGATATTCTAGGAGAAATGCTCCTTGACGAGTTATTTCAACTAGAAGAGCTAATTCTCAATTGGTCAAAAGAACTTAGGAAGGATTTTATAGATCCATCCCAAGATGATGACCATGAGGAAATGTTGGAACCGCATTCCGACAACCTCGTTGCTCCCGAAAATACCTTCATACCTAGAAAAGACTTGGACGATAGTCGTCCCTGTGTCGATTGTGCCGTGAAGGACTCCCCATCGACTTCGTTCGATGCATACATAGACCTGAGCGATTCGGCATACACCTTCTTTAACGAGAGCCCGGAAAAGGGTTGGACTTGTCCACCTAGAATGAAAATAGGAATTACCCTCACCGATAACCTCTTGCGTTCTCGCCTTAGTATAGGACAATTAAGGTATCTTAGGCACTTTAGGGTTGTTCCAACAAATCAAGAACCACCCGATATAAATAAACGCCTTAGTAGCAACAAACTCCATGAAACAGCCTACCGACACGGGGCCGTGCCCGGTCAACACGCCCCCGTGTTCACTCAGAAGATTCTCTGCTGATTTTGTCAGAATACGGACAAAATGTGTCAGGATTTTCTCTGCACACGGGGCCGTGTCTAGCGAACACGGGGCCGTGTCCAGTGTGCTGTCGTTTTCTTTAAATGCAGCCTGATTCCTGCTCATTTTTTACCACTTCACTAAGCAGAGATTCCTGGGATCTTCACATATACCATCCTAGGTAAGTGCTAAAAGAAGGTTCCTAAGGACCATCTTGTCTTTTCCACTTTTGTTCATTTCTCCTTCTTCCAAAAATTTTTCAAACATCCCCTCCATGGAAGCTTGGAAACCCATGATTCCAATCTTCTATGTAAGGTTTGTAGGATTTTTTGGCTGCGGATTCTTGTTTAAAGTTAGTTCTATAACTTTGTTTTAAATTATCTAAGCTTAGAACACGGTAAAAGTATGTTAAAATAATTTAAAAACCTAGAATCGTTAGACAAAAATCCTGCAGACAGCTGAACACGGGGCCGTGCTCACTGAGCACGGGGCCGTGTTTGAGGTACTGTTCTGCAAAAGTTTAGTTATCTTCGGTTTCTTTCACAGAAAATGGCCAGCAGAAATAGCGGATCATCTTCGAGAAATAACCGAAATGGAAGAAGGTCGTCCACGGCAGAAGATTCCCTAGTAAACTACGTTTACGCTTTGAGGGAAGCCATAGACGAAATGACGGGAGTGGAAGAAGCATTAGTGGACCGTATTAATCATCTGACGGTAGGGTTGGAGGGCTGTCTATGAGAAGTAAACCTCCTGCACCAGAGGTTAAACCTTCTCGCTTCCCCGCCTTTGGTTCCAGTAATAACCCAAAGAGCGTGGAATGTAGTACCCGAGGTCATCATTCCGGCCGAATGGCACACCATGCACCAAATGCCTCAACCAAGGGTGGTGCAAGGAGTCCCGGTGAGCATTCCTCCTCAAGACACCGAAGAGAATGAAGCTACCTTCTACCTCCCAAGGGAGATAGAAGAATGGCTTTGAACGACAACCGAGGAGCCGTCGGCTAGAGAGTGTTCCTACATCGGGAAGCTATTCCCGAAATTTTCCTAAATAAGTAGAACCCTTATGATAACCTCATGTATCCCCTAGTTATTTGACTAACTTTATGTAATATCTCTCTATGTTTGCAATGATATGATGGTTTTTAAGATTGATGGGTGTTTAATGAATAAAACACACTCATGGTGGTAATGGATGAAAAGGGGAACGAGAAAAATGGACCCATGCACGAAGAACAGAGCAACCCGACACAAATCTCCATCACAGAAGGCTCAACACGGGCCGTGCCCAACCAACACGACCCCGTGCTGAGCCACCTGCAGAAAAACACCCAGTTCAGGTAACTGGACACGGGCCGTGTTCAGCGGACACGCCCCCGTGTCCAGGCTTCTGTTTTAATTCTTTAATTTTTGTTACTGGCACCTGACCACGGGGCCGTGCCCGGTCACCACGGGGCCGTGTCTAGGATGCCAGTAACATAAATCTTTGCTTTTTAACCTACTTTTACACATTCTAATCAACCAAAAACCTTATTTTTGGACACATTGAGGACAATGTGTAATTTAAGTGTGTGGGGGGGGGGGATGCTAAAACCTTGAATTTTGCAAATCCTAAATACAAGCCTTACACAAAACTCTATTGGAACCGCTAAACACCCCAAATTTTTTCAAAAACTTTTTCATTTTTTATCATTTACTTGTCTTAGTTTAATTTGGGAATAACAAGTTCTAAAAAGGTTATATTTTTACAAATTTACAACCGATAGCGTCGTGATAACAAAGAACCAACATAAGAAAATTACGAAACGGCATAACAAGTCTAGTTAAAAATTCGATTATATATACTTGATCACATTAAAAACCCATTCCCACAAAAGTGAGTTTTGAGCCTTTATTGAGCACAAAAATATACATATTTAGACTAAATGCTCATTTTTCGTTTCTTGTGTGAATAGCCGCTTGGTTCTTACAACTCTAGAACTTGCCACGACGATACATTCCCGGTCCTTACCAACTTAAACCCAAGTAAGTAAGTGATGGAGGCATTAGGACTAACCATATTTTTCTTTCTAAACCATTATTTTTCATTTTTTTTACCACCTACCCAAAATCCCCCTAAATAGCCCCTTTGAGCCTAAACCTTTCATTTCATTACCCCAAAACCCTTTTTTACCCACCAAAAAAACCCTTTTTATTTTTCACCCTTTATTTTAGTAACAAGCTCGGTTTTTCGTAAACTCGCCTTTTTATGTGATAAAAAAAAACAATGATGAAGTCAAAAACAAACAAAAGCTATATAAAAGCTTGTTTGGAGAAATACTTCAAAATAAAAAGTCACTAAAAACAAGGTATGTCACGGAAACCGACGCTTTTTACGATTTTCGCCCTTTTTTCTAACTAACTCAACCGACCACCTTTAACCCAAGCCTAACCCTTCACCCCAAAAGTCCTCTTGATATTTACAAAGGTAAAAAGTTAAAAAGGAGGAGGATTGATTGTTTGGCAAGCCTATGGAAGGCGTAAGTTCCATGTCGCTCACGAGTGATTCACTAAAAAAAATCTACACCTTCGGCCGAGTGTTGAGTGATCCCCCGCGAGGTATGTGAACTTGTATATAAATGGAATTTTAATAAGGCATGCTATGCCCGAATAAGTAATTTATCTTATGAAACGTTCAAAATAAATCATAACGAATAGGATTGTAAATAAATAAAAATAAAACTTACAAGGACCTTGGATTCCCGACACTCTAGGACAAGCTAAAAACTTTCTCTTCTACCTATTCCATTTGGGAGTGTAAGCCACATTTAAAGAGTTTTGCTTGAGGACAAGCAAAAGTTCAAGTGTGGGGGTATTTGATGTGTGTAAAATACAACATATAAATCACATCAATTAAGGCATAAAACTAACCCTTTTTAAGTACTAATGTTGGAAAAAGAGTATTTTTGTCTTTCTTTTGTATTTTCAGGATGAAATGAGCTCAAAATCACAAAAGAAGCAAAAAGACAACTAATTCTAGCATAAATACAAGAAAAGGAATAAAAGTAGACTGCCCGGACCCTCAACGGCACCCCCCAAGGCAAAGAAGAGAAAACAGAAGACTGAACACGCCCCGTGTCCAGCGGACACGGGGCCGTGCCCAAGAAGCAGCAGAAAAGACAAACTAGTAGAAGCTTCCATTGCCCACCACGGGGCCGTGTCCAGCGGGCACGGGGGCGTGGTGAAAGTACAGCAGGCGCATTAATTGTAATTGCGAATTACAATTAATGAAGAGAGAGAGTGTCAGACGGGCACGGGGGCGTGTCCAGCGGACACGGGGCCGTGCCCAGCCTTCTGTTCAGCCTATAAATAGGGGTGCTTGGTTTCATTCCATCTCATCCCTTGGCACACCACCTCTCTCACACTCCATCCACCACCCACCACCACCATAACACCATCATCCACCACCATCATCCATTGTCCATCGTAGAGTGTGTGAGTCGTCTCGGGATCCAAGATTGATCGTAAGAGTTCTTGACAATCAAGGCCATGTTTGCCTAAGTCTCTTACATCACTTGGTGAAGACAAGTGTTTAGTATAATACTTTTTATTTTTAATCTTTTGCGCTTTTTATTTGGTTTTGTATTAATGACTTTAATAACTAGTTACTTATGTTGAAGGTGATCTTTCCTTATCGTTTGTCCGTGGTGTCTTGGCGTTATTTTACTGTCTATATAAAATAAAAGATTTTCACCATTCATATCTCCACGGTCTATATGGAGGTATGTTGGCTACCTGGTCGAGGGTTAAGGGAACAGTTTGGTAAGGGTCTTGCCCTTGTTCAGCGTTTAGAGGTCCTGCTTGGGACCTGGGTCAAATTTAGTAGGATCTCCTTCAATGCCCATAGGTATTGGATGGCGGGGATCCAAACTCTTTGACCCCCTCATAAGTTAACTACTATTAATACTATGACCCGGCTATTTAGGACTGTCTCCCTGCTGACTCAGACTACTTAGCCGAGGGTAACGTCACCGCCGAAAGCGGGGCCTACCACAATTTGCATTAATAACTTAATTCATTATCTTTCAATAATCCGACCCTTTAGGATTGTATCCTTGCTGACTCAAACTACTGGGTTGAGGGTAACGTCGCCTTCAAAAGAGGGGCCTACTACAATAACTAAGATAATCTCTTAAACAAGTGCAAAAGTGCGAAAATAATCAAAGGTTATACTAACACACGTGTCGGATCCAAGTGATTCATCTTGTCTATCTGTTTTTATTTTATTTTATTTTTCAGCATTTAGTTAGTTTTTATTTTTCTTAGTTTAAAACATTTTTCTCACTTTTTTGATTTGATTAGACGTTGAGGATAAACCGGTATTAAAAGCTCTTGTGTCCTTGGACGACCTCGGTATCTTACCAACACTATACTACGTCCACGATGGGTGCACTTGCCCATATGTGTGTTTAGTGTTAGTGAATATCGTGTTTTATAAATTTAAAACTTGGCTAAAAGTGTAAAAAGGGCTTAAATATACATCTAAAATATAACACACTTCACGCACATCAGCGTGCCTTTCCTACTTTGTCGCAATGAAGAGGAGGTAAAAGAATCAAAACTTAACAATACTCCCTAAGACTCAAAGAGCGGTGTGTTGCCCCTATAACGCTATAATTGTTAAGGCGAGCTACATATAAGAATCAAACGTTCACATAGCATAAAAGTCTCAAGTATCACAAGTATCATGTTTTCATGTGTAATGCGGATAGAGTATGTTTATAAACAAGTTTCAAGTGTCAAGTGTCAAGTGTCTTGATATAGAATACATGTTGCATCCTAAAGTGTTAAAGCAAAAAGGGATCGAGTATACTCACAGTGGGTACTTAGAATCCTAAACACAGTAGGATTGGATCAAAGGGAGCGTTGGATCAGCCTGCGTGCGAGGAACAGAGCATAAGTCCTCTGAGTGCTGACCCGGTTGGGAACAGAGTGTCGAATAGTGTGAAATCGAGTTAAAGTGTCTGACAGGCTACCCGGCGGATGGTCATCCAGTCGGATGGTCATCCGGACGGATGGGCTCCATATGATCGGATGGTCATCCGAGCGGATGACCATTCGAACAGTATGTAGGTGTCTGTGAACTGGTTTAAGTGTTTGATCATAGTGTCCTGTAAAAACAAACAACAAGTGTTATCATAAGCAGATCATCTGGATGGATGGTCATCCAATCGGATGACCATTTGAACAGATGGTCAGTGGGTGAAGTTTCGTAAAATTTTCTAAGCTTTGAGTTAACGGAGACGGTGTGACGACGTGTCAAGCAATGGAAACATACCAAACCCAGCTCGTTCAGTCGGATGGGTATCACCCCGTCGGACAGTCGAGCTGTTTTCAGTGAAATTTCATGTTTGACCCGTTAAACGGTCCATTTCTCCGGTGGGAATCAGTCTTCAAGCCGAATCTCGGCTAAGGAACGAGTCGAGAGCCCGATTGAGTCCGATTTCTCCACGGTTTTGTATAAAAACCGAGGAAGGTTCAGAAATTAGTTTGCCAAACGTGAACTTTATCAGATTTATGCCGGAAACATGTGAAATTCCGTTAGATCCGGTATAAAAGTTTGATAATCCTTTAGATCTTGTATAAAAGTTGTGAAAATCCGCTAGATCTGGAACCATTCTTGGTTAAATGGTGCTCCACAACAGTTTGCATAAGCGACCGAGTGGAAACCACCTTCAAGAGTCCCAAATCAGTTGGTTTTCGGGAAAAGTTGAAGTGTTCGTGTGATTTTGATGAAGAATATGGTGTAGAAGTGATAAATGATGAAGGTTGTACAAGATTTGAGGAAAATACTTACGAAATGACCTTGAATCGCGATTAGAGTGACTGAGAGTGACTTGAGTGCGTGCGATCGGATGGCAGAGTGAAAGGTGAGAATGAAGGGTTAAGTGTCCTATTTATAGATGACAGTGATAGCTCCAATGAATTGCAGCGATCGGATGGGTTAAGTCGGTGCAAGTGTCAGGTGTCGGATGGCTTTCCGGTCGAATGGCCATCCGGTCGGATGGTCATCCGAGCGGATGGTCATCCTATCGGATGTCCATTCGGACAACCGATTCGCGCTTGTTAGTTTTCCGACTTTGGTTCGTTTTCCGAGCTACGTTATGTAACGCCCTGCTTTTCCGCACTTTCCCTAATTAGAAAACTTGTCGTATATTTCTAATTTTGGAAATCCGTCTCCTTTGTAATCGTACTTCATTTCAAGCCATTGTAAATCCGAGACTTCGGTTGTAGTAAACAATTGATCTTTTATATGAAATTCATGTTTAATATACCTTTAGGCCTTGATACAGGTTCAATACACACTAGACATCGTAGGAAATGTTAACTATATATAAAATACATCTTATTTGTACATTTTACATCATTTAAACAACAAAAAAATATAAAAGCGCCAAACAGCCCTTACAATTCAGCCATATATTGCTGAATTATTTTTCTTTTTTATTGCTTAAACTCTCACCTACTTGTATTAAATGCCAACCCAACTTAACCCTAATCCTCCCCCCTATAAATACCACTTATAACCAGCCTCCCCACCACTTTTGCAACACTAAAACACTCTCAAACTCGCTGATTCCATAAGTTCAAATAGAAATACCAACATTCACAAAAGTGAGCATAACTCACTTATTTCTTATCCGATTCACTCGATTCTTTTTCCTACTTCTTTGTATTGACCTTAGCTATGTTTCCATTGGTTTTCCATGGAGAACCAGGCCCTGGAACGTCGCCAAAAGAGCTCCAAAGTCGACTGATTTTTCTGTTCTTGATTCAAACTTTGATAAACTTGATTAAACTTGAGGAAACTCATCTCAAACCTATGTCCTTATGCTTATAACCACATCTATGGTTAGTTAGGCTTAAAAACAAGGTTGAGACATGTAAAATCAGAGGTGCAAACCTCACAAACTTTTTGTTTTGGTCAAGGGTTTAACCCACAAGTGATGTTCAAGCTTTAAGCTTGATGAATGTGTGATTTAGGATTAGCTTAGGCTATCCTACTTGAAAATCCACACATTGCTTGATGTTTTCTCTTAGATTAGTTGTTCTTATTCCATTATTTACTTATAAGTTCATGACCCTCCTTGAATGTTCATAACATCAAGTGTAGTGGTGAACATCTAGAGGTACCTAAATGGAAGACTTGTTCTTCCTACCTCCTACATGACTTCCATGATACAAAGAGGTTCTTAAATGGTGGATTTATCCTACTGCCTCCTACTTGACCTACATGATATAATATACACTACATACTACTTATATGTATATTCCAAATAATCGAACATTTGATGACGAATTTGTATTCATTTGTCAAGGTGTTTGATTACATCATCTAAAACATATGTGTTAAAGATGATTACTTTTGCATATGTATTTTCCATATTCATTTTAAATTCCGAATCTTGACTCTAAACTTACCTTGAACTTTAACGCTTATACATTTGTCCTCCCAATCTCATACACTCGTCAACACTTAGATAATCGGAAAGCATATGCAATTTTGTGAGTATACTTGACCCATTTTACCGTTTTCACACTTTTGGGTGTAACATGTTCTATATACAAAACAAACTTATTATACATATTCTTATGCAAATACATAAACAAACAATCCAATACATGCTTACCATTTGTTATGCTTGATTCGTGTTTTCTGGGTGACTCTTATGTGATGAACTTGTCATTAGCTTCGTACAAACCTCCACTTAACATGTATAGCGCTATAGGAGTAACGCACCACCCGTGAACGAGAGGTCATGTTAGGTTTATTCATTCATACTTGCGTAAACGGAGGGTTGACTTGTAAATCGCATGTCCGTTTATACGTTAATCTTGATAACTAGGTTTGCCATGTGGATTGTTCCTTATCATTTTGATACTTATGTACTATGCACCAAACTTGTATACTCGCCAATACTTTTGTATTGAACTACGATTTTAAAACATGTTACAGGTTTAGCGATGACATTGGTGATGCATGGAATCTAGTAGGATGCTTAGATACACACTTTAAATTTGTATTTTTATTGTATGGTATTTCATTATTCATGTTGTAATTGTTTCCAATCCTTGTAATTGACTCTTTAGAAATGAAATGAAAATTTATTATTTAAATACTTGTCACAAATAGTGTTATGAAGTCTCTTGCAATCTATTTCGTCTCACTCCGATGTTTTCGCCGCCGGTTGGGGTGTGACAGATTGGTATCAGAGCCATAACTATAGGGAATTAGGAAAAATTGCCATGCTTTTTACCTAGTCTATAGTTTTAGAGCCTTATTTTTATGTTTTGCTCGAAACTACGTGCATCATATTCTATTGCTTTTTATTCATTCTCTTTTGATCTTTTAACCATATATGCCATTTACACATGTTATTCTTGTGTGTTAATAGTTGCTTTATTATGTGTTAATACTTTTTGTATTGTCCGATTATTTATGTGCTATTCTTGATATGCTTTCTTATGTGTTTATACTTGTTTATTTATTCCTTTAACTTACGCCTTTCCTAAGTCATTTTATTCGATTTATACTAAAAAAAACACTCCTAATACACAAACAAGACAACTTTACCAAAATAGGCGTGAAACCCACAATTTGGTAAACGACTCTCCATCCACCTATTCTTCTTACACAAAATTCGCCATCAAGTTAGGAGTGAAATCCTCGACTTGATGTATAGTTTCCATTTCGAATTCTAGTAGACCCTCATCTAAGTGTTGAAATTTAAAATTTTGACCCGACGAGTACCAACCACACTTAGGATACGAAATTGTCAAGTTAGGGGTGAAACCCGCACCTTGTCGACTAGTTCCACTCCTTAATTTTCTCATAAATCCCGCCAAGTCTCGGAATTTCGATTGATTTGGGGACATGTAGTAGCCGGAAAGGTAAATACCGTTAACCGACTTGTCGGCGAGAGTACTTCACCTATTAGGCCAAAGCATGCTCCTCAAATTCGAAAGACTTTTCGACCACTTTGGTTAGTCAACGTTCTGTTTTGGAACCATCCAAGTTTTAATCGAACTTACGTTTTATTGATTTCGATCTTTTATGATACAATTCTCTCTTTTCAATTTCGAACTACTTTTGAGATTTCACTTTTACACATGCATTATACTAATACTTTTCAAATGATTATACCATGTAACTTTATTTATACTCTTTGTAACAAAAATGGAGACATATCATCAAGATAGGAGTGATTTCCTTACCTTGAAAACTACTCTGTTTCTTTTTTTCATCTTACAACAACCTCATCAACGAGTTAGGGGTGATTCCCTCACTTAGGTGATCGTTACTAAAGCCTTCCTTCAAAGAGACTTTATTATACAAACATGATCCAATTTTATACCTAAGTCGTTATCATTTGTCAAAAATCCATACTTATGCAAATTTCGAAGTTTATTGTTTTATTAAACGTATTTCTTACCTTACAATCTATTTTTACATAACTCGCGTACACGAAATTCATAGTCGTACCTTAACGCGTTTTATTACCCGAATTTCAAAACCTTACGAAATGCTACATATCAATTTAATCGGCCAATGAAAATCTCTTACCCATGAACTTCATATTCGACTTAAACACTAAAACGCACTCACGTTATATCACCATACTAAAGACGTTCTTTCTCAATCGGAATTCAAACCAACTTTCTCATATACTTACAAGATCTTTTAGATATTATAAAATCGTTTTACCAAAGACTCTTTTCAACATCAATGAATCATTTGTTAAAACTCTTTTCAATAATCACTAAGTCCATTTTGCTAAACTCCTTCTCTAAGGATCAACGTTTTCATAGTAACCTCCAAAATTCGAAATGTCTTGTTTTGATGCAAATGAAACAAACCCATTATATTCGAAAACTTATTTTTTTCTTCTAACCACTTAATTCGTCATTCAAATGCAAAACATGTGGGCTAGAAGACTTCATGGGGACCGACAACCTTCAACATACGTAAACTCTTTTAAAACAAAAGTAGCATTTTCATTTATTACGAAAAACGTTACGCATAACCAATGAATACTTTATATTGTCTTACACTTACAAACTATATTCTACCTTCCAAATCAAACTCGATATATATATATATATATATATATATATATATATATATATATATATATATATATATATATATGTTCAATTGACTCAACATCTCGCTTAAACAACTATACATGAATATCATCACGCACGTTTTAGTCAATTACCCCGTGACACTTTCGTTTACATCATCTTACATACTCAAATTTCTCAAACGTTTTATGTGCCTAAATTCGTTATGTTTCGACACATACCATATGCGTAATTTTTTTATATGTACCTACGCTCATATTCATACTTTTTATGCTCATACTTTCATTCATACTCATGATTCATACATTCGTACCCGTACGCGAGTGCAATCCGAGGGATTTGCTTACGTGGGTCCTATACATACTTAAGCATGGACTTGCTTATATACTACATACTTATACGTACACATTCTTATTTTCAATTACCTTAATTCATATGCAACTAGTACAAGCTACGCGGATCATGCGACGATCGGTATAATTGCGGGTGCACACGGGATTATAGTGATAGGTGCATGAGAACCATAGAGTGTACTACTGTATATGGTAAGACACGGAACGTAACATGACACCGAATACGAAACAGACGTAATATGGTTAAAACATGGTGGATACGCCGCTGATACTTCCTATATATAAGTGTTTTTATCATGTACCAAACTTTCGTAAAACGTGCCATGAGAAATTCGGTGTTTTGCAGACCTTTTAGACCTAATTCAAACTTTAAACAACTCACAAACGCATTATATCCGATTATCCACGACGAGACTTCATTCTTAACACATCACTTTCGTCTATCCAATACTTATGCCACTCTTATACTTGCATTCGTTTATTAAAGGTCAATCGTTCACTTTTATACTCCTACTCTTCTCCATTATTCTTTTCTTCTATACGAACCTTGTTCACAATCAAGTCTGTTTAAACGTTCGAATCCTAACTTACCTCCTTACCTTAGAACTATCTTCCTATTCTTTATCCTTGTACTAACATACTTAATAGACCATTATCACTTTATTTAAAGTACCAAACCGTCTCGTCCCTCTCAATAAAGCAATTTTTTTTACAAATATGCGATTTAGTACTATTCTTAAACTTTTCATACAAACTACCTCACTATTCATCAAATACAAACTGTCTTGTACAAAGATCTTTCTTCTTAAAACGACACATTTTATATATACCTCTCCACTAGACATTGTAGGACATGTTAACCATATATAAAATACATCTTATTTATACATTTTACATCATTTAAACAACAAAAAAATATAAAAGCTGCCAAACAGCCCTTGTAATTCAGCCATATATTGCTGAATTATTTCTCTTTTTTATTGCTTAAACTATCACCTACTTGTATTAAATTCCAACCTAACTTAACCCTAATCCAAATACCACTTATAACCAGCCTCCCTACCACTTTTTCAACACTAAAACACCCTCAAACTCTCTCTAAATCGCAGCTGATTCCATAAGTTCGAGTAGAAATACCAACATTCACAAAAGTGAGCATAACTCACTCATTTCTTATCTGATTCATTCGATTCTTTTTCCTACTTCTTTGTATTGACCTTAGCTACGTTTCCATTGGTTTTCCATGGAGAACCAGGCCCTGGAACGTCGCCAAAAGGGCTCCAAAGTTGACTGATTTTTCCGTTCTTGATTCAAACTTTGATAAACTTGATTAAACTTGAGGAAACTCATTTCAAACCTATGTCCTTATGCTTATAACCACATCTATGGTTAGTTAGGCTTAAAAACAAGGTTGAGACATGTAAAATCAGAGGTGCAAACCTCACAAACCTTTTTTGTTTTGGTCAAGGGTTTAACCCACAAGTGATGTTCAAGCCTTAAGCTTGATGAATGTGTGATTTAAGATTAGCTTGGGCTATCCTACTTGAAAATCCACACATTTCTTGATGTTTTCTCTTAGATTAGTTGTTCTTATTCAATTATTACTTGTAAGTTCATGACCCTCCTTGAATGTTCATAACATCAAGTGTAGTGGTGCACATCTAGAGGTACCTAAATAGAAGACTTGTTCTTCCTACCTCCTACATGACTTCCATGATACAAAGAGGTTCCTAAATGGTGGATTTATCCTCCTACCTCCTACTTGACCTGTATGATATAATATACACTACATACTACTTACATGTATATTCCAAATAATCGAACCTTTGATGACGAATTTGTGTTCATTTGCCAAGGTGTTTGATTACATCATCTAAAACATTATGTGTTAAAGATGATTACTTTTGCATATGTATTTTCCATATTCCTTTTAAATTCTGAATCTCGACTCTAAACTTACCTTGAACTTTAACCCTTATACATTCGTCCTTCCAATCTCATACACTCATCAACACTTGGATAATCGGAAAGCATATGCAATTTTGTGAGTATACTTGACCCATTTTACCGTTTTCACACTTTTGGGTGTAACATGTTCTATATACAAAACACACTTATTATATATGTTCTCATGCAAATACGTAAACAAACAATCCAATACATGCTTACTATTTGTTATGCTTGATTCGTGTTTTCTGGGTGACTCTTATGTGATGAACTTGTGATTAGCTTCGTACAAGCCTCCACTTAACATGTATAGCGCTATAGGAGCAACGCACCACCCGTGAACGAGAGGTCATGTTAGGTTTATTCATTCATTCTTGCGTAAACAGAGGGTTGACTTGTAAATCGCATGCCAGTTTATACGTTAATCTTGATAACTAGGTTTGCCATGTGGATTGTTCTGTAACATCCTAGTTTTGATCGTAGAAATGGCATAGGCGGTTCATATTAATAAGGTTGCGATCACTGAAAAAAATTGAAACCATGGCTTTTATGATTTTTTGGATTAGAAAAAAGGGACTTAGTTGCATATAAATCAAACATGAAGAGCTTTTATGAAATTTGTCACAAGTCAAGAATTTAATATGTTGTGTGATGAAACTTGAAGGACATTAGTGAAATTTAGAAATTATATAACAAAAGGAACCCTAGGATCGCAGAAACCGATCCCAGGCAAGCGGGTGAGGCAGAACAAGAACGTGAGAGAGGGAGTGTTATGGAGACGATAGAGGTGGTTCTACGGTGGGTTCCGATCGGGCGATTTGATTTGTGACAAGGTAATCTCTGTTACGTTTCATCCACGTATTCTTTTCGGTTTTGTAAAAGGACTAGGTTGGGTATCGCATGAGTTGTGAAGGTGATATATGAGGGTGGTGGTTTCAGTTCCGGTGATGGTGTCATGCGACGGTGGTGAGTGGCGTGTATGGTGGTGGCGTGTATGGTGGTGGCGTGTATGTCGTGTGAGGGTGACAAGGGTGGCTTAGTTGTAAGGTGTGGTTCGACCATGACGACCGGTTACGGCGGAGGTGAGGAGTGACGATGATGATGTTCTGTAACGCCCGTTTACAATTTCAAAAGAAATTTATATAATAAAAGGTACTTAATTATATATATTTATACCTTGAACTACAAAAGTACAAATAAAAGTTTATAAGTAACACCCACTAGTTATCTACCGACTAGTTTAAACATTTCAAAACATAGTTAACAGTTTATTTACAACATCATCATAGTCTAGACAAGATTAAGTTTAACGCGGAAGCTTCAAAATTTTAGTGTTCGGTTCTTGATAGCATGCTTGATCACCATCCGGAATGCCCACATCATTACCTATAGTCAAAACCAACTATAATGTTAATTATGACATTGAAATGAAGAGTATAAACAAGTTCCTGCATCAAAATAAAAAAAATAAAATTTTCGAGCCTTAATTCTGTCGCGTGTCGCGGCGGAGTTCATTAACTCTGTCGCGTGTCGCGGCAACTCCCGCGTGTCGCGGGGGATTACATGGAATCTTCCGCGTGGCGTGGGGGAACCTGTTTTCCAGCAGATGCAGGTCTGTGTCCTGCATTTACTGCCAGCTCCGGAAATTCAGATTTCTTACTTCAAATGACCAAAACTTTTGACTCGTAAGTCCGTTTTAGGTGCTTCTTTTTCCTATACGTCTGTAAATTCATTACAGATCTAACTATGTAGATTTCACATCACGCATCCCGAATTATCAGCGATTGTTCATGATTTCCTTATTTCAATTATCCAACCCATTAGCAATAGTTGGAATAATATTACATTTCAGTTTTTCCATTTATTCTTAGACATGGTTACCCAATTCCCGGGCTTGTAACCTTGGCATATTTACGCCATTCATGGCTTTGTGTTCCCTTAGAACTAAACGCTCGTTCCCGCAGAATCCAAGTGTTCCGTTTTGAGCAATATTTACAACTTACTTCTATAGTTTGACCCAATATTCTGGATTCACAAACTTAAAGTATCAGGGGCAATTTCGTAACTGTGGTGCAATCCAACACCTTTCAACATACGAGACTTTCTACTTACTATCTCTATAATTCTTTTGATTACATCATTTCGACCCGTTTGACTATTTAGTGAAAACCATCACTTTATTAACAAGTCAAATCCAATTCTCAATCTTTATTTTGACCCGTTTGATGGTCAAGTGAACTTCATCACTATAAAGACACATCAAACGTATCTATTACACTATGACTTTATTTATACACTAAACCCAAACAAATATGCATAATTTAGCGAGACTAAGTCACGTACCTTTAAAGCACACCTTTTTCACGTGTATCTCCTCCGGCGTGTCCGCTTGACGTTCCGGATTCCTTGCCTAAAGAGTTCAATTCATTACAAGTTTAGAACTCTTTCATAAGCTTTAACGCATTATTTCTTAACATAGTCAAATCTGCGTTTTCACCCAACCTTTAATATTTTAACCCTCATTTAGGCGTCTTATCAAACACCTAGCGGGTCAGATTTCTACATGATCTAAACCAAGTTCATGACTTGAAATTATCACCCAAATTATCTTCAATTAGACAATATACACATATTTTAACATCAATAATTTAGAGATTATCTCATAATTTCAGTTTACACTAGAACAAGAGTCTTAATCCTAGTGTTTATCAAGTTCTACTAACTTATTAACCACCCACTATAGTGATTTTGATCCATACAATTATCATGCAAGATTTTGACAAGAAATCGTCTAGGGTTTGTCCCTAAACCTTATATCACTTCCAATTTCATGTTTACAACACATAATTAAGCTCAACATTCGATTTCAATCACATGCAAGAAATTTGGGTTGAATCAAAACAACCTAATTTGACATACCTTATGATCCCCTTGACGAGGTGATCACGATTCTATGTTCAGATTTCGATTTTAACTTGGTTTGAGCCTTCAATTTGAGAGATTAGTGAATGTTAGGGTTTTGAGAGTGGGGGTCGCCCTCTCCTGCCTTTTGATCGAACCAGACCTCAAAATGGGGTGTTTGTTTGTTTTTATTTTATTTTTATTAACTTAGTAATATATGTTTCAATTTTGACAACCTAGGCCCCTCCACTCTTAATTAGTTTATATCTTTGGATTTTAACTCATTTGTGTGTTACTACAAGACTCCTAACTAACTGGGTTATCTATCCTAGTTAGCTTATTCTTGTTTATTATACACTCTATAATTCTTATATAATGTTTTATATTTTCGGGGTGTTACAAGTCCACCCCCTTAAAAGGGTTTCGTCCCCGAAACCGAAATACGTTCCAAATAGCATAGGGTAGAGTCGTTGCATCTCTTCCTCGGACTCCCAGGTGGTATCCGAACCCTTCCTATGTTCCCATTTGACCTTCACTTGGTTAATCTTTTTGTTTCTCAAACTCTTTACCTTACGATCTAAAATCGTAATTGGCTTTACTGCATAGTTGAGGCTGTTACCCACCTCGATATCATCGTAGTGAATACGAGTAGTTTCGTCTGCTAAACATTTTCGGAGATGTGACACGTGGAATGTGCTATGTATTCCACTTAACCCCTCAGGCAGTTCGAGACGATATGCTACCTTACCAACTCGCACAACGATTTCGAATGGCCCAATAAATCTTGGGCTCAACTTTCCTCTTTTTCTAAACCGAATTATCCCCTTCCACGGCGATACTTTCAACATTACTTTATCACCCACTTGAAATTCTATTGGCCTCCTTCGTTTATCCGCATATGACTTTTGTCGATCCTGAACTGCTTTTAAGTGAGTTCAGACCAAATCAATTTTCTCATTCGTAGTTCGGATTACATCGGTATGAGCTAGTCCTCGTGGACCAACTTCTCCCCAACACACTGGGGTTCGGCACTTTCTACCATATAACATTTCATATGGGGCCATTTTTATGTTTGCATGATAGCTGTTGTTATATGAAAATTTGACCAAAGGTAGATTGACGTCCCAGCTACCTCCGAAGTCGATGATGCAAGCCCGCAACATATCCTCCAACGTCTGAATTGTTCTTTTGCTTTGCCTATCCGTTTGAGGATGGTAGGAAGTGCTAATGAACAGCTTTGTTCCCATTTGTTCTTGGAATTCACGCCAAAAGTTTGAGGTAAACCGAGTGTCCTTGTCAGACACAATGGATATCGGTACTCCATGGCGTGCCACGATTTCATTGGTATATACCTCCGACATCTTCTCAGATGTATAAGTGTCACGAATCGGAATGAAGTGAGCAATTTTCGTCAACCTATCCATGACTACCCATATAGCATCAAACCCGCGGTTGGTTTTGGGCAGTTTGGTCAGCAAATCCATTGTGATTTGTTCCCATTTCCAAACTGGGATATCTAATGGCTGCAGCTTACCATATGGCTTCTGGTGCTCTGCTTTGACTTGCAAATAGGTCATACACTTCTCCACATATCTCACAATGTCTCTTTTCATCCCGGGCCACCAATAATTTTGCTTTAAATCATTATACATCTTGGTAGCCCCCGGATGTATCGAATAAAGAGAATTATGGGCCTCATCAAGTAGAAGTGCCTTGGCTCCACATAATTTTGGAACCCAAATCCTCCCAAATCGAGTTTTCAATCCTTGGTTACCGTCCACCAAGTCTTTTAACTGGCCAACTATTCTTTCCTTTTTCACATTTTCTTCCTTTATTGCTTCAATCTGAGAATTCCAGATTTGGTCAAGCAAACCCGATGTCACAATTAGTTGCATCGATCGCACTCGGATAGACGTATAATCTGTCTTTCGGCTCAATCCATCCGCTACTACATTAGCCTTCCCGGGGTGGTAATGTATATCACAATCAAAGTCCTTGACAGTTTCTAACCACCGCCTCTGCCTCATATTTAATTCCCTCTGATCGAAGAAATACTTCAAGCTTTTATGGTCGGTAAAGATAGTGCATTTTACCCCATACAAATAATGCCTCCATATTTTCAAAGTGAACACCACCGCCGCCAATTCGAGGTCATGCGTGGGATATTTCTTTTCATGAGTTTTCAGCTGCCTTGAGGCATAGGCTATAACCTTGCCTCGTTGCATCAAAACACAGCCAAGCCCCAAATGCGATGCATCCGAGTAAACTACCATATCATCCGTTCCGTCTGGTAATGACAATACCGGTGCATGGGTCAGTTTTTCCTTGAGCGTTTGGAATGCCCTTTCTTGATCTTCGCCCCAGGTAAACTTCTCGTCCTTACGGGTTAATTTGGTTAATGGCATAGCAATCTTGGAGAAATCCTGTATGAAGCTCCGCTAATAACCCGCAAGCCCCAAAAAGCTTCTAACTTCCGAAGGATTCTTTGGTGGATTCCATCTTGCCACGACTTCTATTTTCGACGGGTCTACTAACACCCCGTTTGCACTAATGATGCCCGAGAAATTGCACCTCTCGTAACCAGAAGGCACATTTCGAAAATTTTGCATACAATTTCTCTTTTCTGAGCGTCTCTAATACTTCACGTAAATGACTTGTATGTTCTGCTTCATTCTTCGAATATATCAAAATGTCGTCAATGAACACTATGACCGACTTGTCTAACATAGGCTTGCAAACCCGGTTCATGAGGTCCATGAAAGCCGTGGGCGCATTAGTTAACCCAAAGGACGTCACAAGGAACTCGTAATGTCCGTACCGTGTACGGAAAGCCGTCTTCGGTATATCTTCCTCTTTGACTTTCAACTGATGGTATCCCGATCTAAGGTTGATTTTGGAGAACCAACTTGCGCCTTGCAATTGGTCAAATAAGTCGTCGATTCTTGGGAGTGGATATCGATTTTTCACCGTGAGTTTATTCAACTCCCGGTAATCGATACACATGCGCATGCTCCCATCCTTCTTTTTCACAAACAGCACCGGTGCGCCCCACGGAGACACACTCGGCCGAATAAACCCTTCGTCGAGGAGATCTTGAATTTGAGACATCAATTCTTGTAATTCTGAAGGTGCAAGCCGATACGGTGCCTTGGCCACAGGTTTTGCGCCCGGAATCAATTCGATTCCGAACTCTACCTCCCGTTCTGGCGATATTCCTGGTAGATCTTCCGGAAATACGTCGGCATATTCGCGTACCACCGGTACGTCTTCAATCTTTAGCGATCCTTTGTCTGGTTCGTTTGCTTATATCATGAATGCCCTACAACCGTGCCTCATGAGCTTGTGAACTTTTAGCATTGTGCACATAACGGGATTACCCCCTTTCTCGCCATATATGGTAACCGATTTTCCACTTGGAGATGTTAATTTTATCTCCTTGCGGAAACATACGACTTTCGCATGTTGTCGGGATAACCAATCCATCCCGACCACTACTTGGAATTCTCCCATTGACATAGGAATCAAGTCTATTGAATATTCCTCATCGTCAATGCTTATCTTACAATCTCGACATATATCACACACGAGGAAATTTTTGTTATCACATATTTCTACCTCTAATGGCATAGGCAATTTTGTTAGTACAAAAGAAGGATGTCGAATAAATCCATGTGAAACAAAGGATTTATTCGCACCCGTATCAAATAACACATGTGCGGGAATTGTATTTATGGCAAATATACCTGAGACCACATCGGGCTCCATTTTCGCCTCCACTGCTGTTAACTGGAAGGATCTTGCTTTTGCTCTTGGTGCCTCAGTGTGCGTATCCTTGTCATCTTTCTTTCCGACCAACTCCGGGCACTCAGATTTCTTGTGACCCGGCTGATAACATTTGTAACACACTGACACCTTTCCCGGGCACAGCGCAGCCGTGTGCCCTGTTTTCCCACATATAGGACACGACTTGTCCTTGAACCGGCACTCACCCTTGTGCCCCTTCCCGCATACTTTACAACTTGGTGAATTACTTTTTCCCTCTTGCTTCTTGGACGAGTCAGTCGTGCGTGCCTTTTTCGTAGGGCTTGGATTAACCACTTGCGCCCTTCTTTCACCCCTTTCAATTTGTTTCTTTAACTCTATCTCCCTTTCTCGGGCGGTATTGATGATTTCGGTGAGGGTCTCGTATTTTGAGGGAGTCACGAACTCCCGATACTCTGCGCTTAGCATATTATAATAATAATACACCTTCTGTTCTTCGGATGTCACCAACTCATCACAAACCCTTAGTTTGTCGAGAAAGATCCCCATGATCTTATCAATAGATCCGCCCTTCTGTCTAAGCTGAATAAATTCTTCTTTGATTCGATTGATAACCGCTTTGGGACTGTGATGTTTAAGGAATGGTACCTTAAACTCGTCCCATGTCATCGCCTTCGCCGCTTCACTACCAATTTCCTTTTTCTTATTATCCCACCAGTCTTTTGCTTGGCCTCTCAGCTGACCCGTGCCATAAGCTACGAAGTCATTCGTGTCACAGTGGGTTCTCTCAAACACCACTTCAATATCACTCAACCATCTTTGGCACACTATCGGATCCACTTCTCCGTTGTAGAGTGGTGGTTTGCATGCCATAAATTCTTTGTACGAGCAGCCCTTACGCTCTCCCAATTTCTCCTTAGCTACATTAGCATTATCTTCCAATTTCTTGACTCTCTCGTCAACAACTGATAGTATCGTATTTTGGTTCTTATCAATAAAACCAGATAAGCTATTTTCGATTGCCTTTCCTACTTCCTCGGCAATCACTTCCCTCATTTGCTCGGTGACTCTAGGTACCGCATCATCATTTCCCATATCCGTCATCTTTAAAACTGAAATGTTTACATTATGTGTTAAACATTTCATCCATATCATGTGGTTTATTTACTTTGGTTTAGTCAAGTTCGTAACTTGTTTAACTGTTCTTACTTAATGCACTTTCCGGGTTTGAGTGTGTTAACACACTCTTCCCGTGCATATTAATTCCTGTTTCGTTTACATTAAAGAACCTACTAAAATGATTAACACTTAATGGATATTGATCAAGCCTGAACCGAACACACTTTGTTAATAACCTTGAGCTCTGATTACCAACTTGTAACGCCCGTTTACATATTTCAAAAGAAATTTATATAATAAAAGGTACTTAATTATATATATTTATACCTTGAACTACAAAAGTACAAATAAAATTTTATAAGTAACACCCACTAGTTATCTACAGACTAGTTTAAACATTTCAAAACATAGTTAACAATTTATTTACAACATCATCATAGTCTAGACAAGATTAAGTTTAACGCGGAAGCTTCAAAATTTTAGTGTTCGGTTCTTAATAGCATGCTTGATCACCATCCGGAATGCCCACATCATTACCTATAGTCAAAACCAACTATAATGTTAGTTATGACATTGAAATGAAGAGTATAAACAAGTTCCTGCATCAAAATAAAAAAAATAAAATTTTCGAGCCTTAATTCTGTCGCGTGTCGCGGCGGAGTTCATTAACTCTGTCGCGTGTCGCGGCAACTCCCGCGTGTCGCGGGGGATTACATGGAATCTTCCGCGTGGCGTGGGGGAACCTGTTTTCCAGCAGATGCAGGTCTGTGTCCTGCATTTACTGCCAGCTCCGGAAATTCAGATTTCTTACTTCAAATGACCAAAACTTTTGACTCGTAAGTCCGTTTTAGGTGCTTCTTTTTCCTATACGTCTGTAAATTCATTACAGATCTAACTATGTAGATTTCACATCACGCATCCCGAATTATCAGCGATTGTTCATGATTTCCTTATTTCAATTATCCAACCCATTAGCAATAGTTGGAATAATATTACATTTCAGTTTTTCCATTTATTCTTAGACATGGTTACCCAATTCCCGGGCTTGTAACCTTGGCATATTTACGCCATTCATGGCTTTGTGTTCCCTTAGAACTAAACGCCCGTTCCCGCAGAATCCAAGTGTTCCGTTTTGAGCAATATTTACAACTTACTTCTATAGTTTGACCCAATATTCCGGATTCACAAACTTGAAGTATCATGGGCAATTTCGTAACTGTGGTGCAATCCAACACCTTTCAACATACGAGACTTTCTAGTTACTATATCTATAATTCTTTTGATTACATCATTTCGATCCGTTTGACTATTTAGTGAAAACCATCACTTTATTAACAAGTCAAATCCAATTCTCAATCTTTATTTTGACCCGTTTGATGGTCAAGTGAACTTCACCACTATAAAGACACAACGTATCTATTACACTATGACTTTATTTATACACTAAACCCAAAAAAATATGCATAATTTAGCGAGACTAAGTCACGTACCTTTAAAGCACACCTTTTCCACGTGTATCTCCTCCGGCGTGTCCGCTTGACGTTCCGGATTCCTTGCCTAAAGAGTTCAATTCATAACAAGTTTAGAACTCTTTCATAAGCTTTAACGCATTATTTCTTAACATAGTCAAATCTGCGTTTTCACCCAACCTTTAATATTTTAACCCTCATTTAGGCGTCTTATCAAACACCTAGCGGGTCAGATTTCTACATGATCTAAACCAAGTTCATGACTTGAAATTATCACCCAAATTATCTTCAATTAGACAATATACACACATTTTAACATCAATAATTTAGAGATTATCTCATAATTTCAGTTTACACTAGAACAAGAGTCTTAATCCTAGTGTTTATCAAGTTCTACTAACTTAGTAACCACCCACTATAGTGATTTTGATCCATACAATTATCATGCAAGATTTTGACAAGAAATCGTCTAGGGTTTGTCCCTAAACCTTATATCACTTCCAATTTCATGTTTACAACACATAATTTAGCTCAACATTCGATTTCAATCACATGCAAGAAATTTGGGTTGAATCAAAACAACCTAATTTGACATACCTTATGATCCCCTTGACGAGGTGATCACGGTTCTATGTTCAGATTTCGATTTTAACTTGGTTTGAGCCTTCAATATGAGAGATTAGTGAATGTTAGGGTTTTGAGAGTGGGGGTCGCCCTCTCCTGCCTTTTGATCGAACCAGGACCTCAAAATGGGGTGTTTGTTTTTTTTACTAACTTAGTAATATAAGTTTCAATTTTGACAACCTAGGCCCCTCCACTCTTAATTAGTTTATATCTTTGGCTTTTAACTCATTTATGTGTTACTACAAGACTCCTAACTAACTGGGTTACTTATCCTAGTTAGCTTATTCTTGTTTATTATACACTCTATAATTCTTATATAATGTTTTATATTTTCGGGGTATTACATGTTCGCTGACGGTGAAGTGCATGATGGTGTCGTGTATGACAACAACTACGGTGTGGCTAGCGATGGCCACCGTGGTGGATGGTGACTATCGTGGTTCCGGTCCGTGACTTCGGATTCTCCGGCTTGGGATCGGGTTGGTTTGGGTGCAACAAGGAAGGTGGTGGGTTTATGCATGGGATTGTGTTGAGTAAAGTGGAAGATGATAGGGTAAAATGACACTATGATGATGATGATGATGATGATGATGATGATTTGGTGATAATAATTAGTTATATTATAAGCGTCTATGTATAGACCTTGGGGAATGAATGTGAGTGCATGGTTCTTTTGATAACTTTTATGGGTCATGCATAAAGATGGTACATGATGATGATGATTGTTTTAAAATATGTAATGTTTGACTAGCATGGGATTAATGAACGTAATACATGATAATGTGGAACAATATTTGGATTTTGCATGGGATCATGGTGGTAGACATGCATGGGATACCTGGTACCGTTTCACAGGTTTGTATGGGTCCGAGGTAATCCGAACTCAATGACGCCTGGGTTAGGGTGTCGGGTGAAGTTAGGAGCGGAGTTGTTGATATATCGGGTCTGGCATTAATTAATTAACTGAATAAACTGTAACCACGACTTATTCAGTCACAAGTTTCACTATAAGACACGGTTCGAGACGACTAACTTGTGGATTTGAAAGCTTTGCAACCTGTGAGTTCTAATCCCCTTTCTCTTAAATATTTTCGGGGCTAGCATACATGCTTTTCATATGTTTTCATACGTGTCATGAGTTTTATATATCAAAGAGTTATGCGATAAAATGTTTTATAAACATTTTTTTTCACAAACAATATTTTTATACGACGTATTGATTAATCTGGCTTCATTAGTCCTACATAGGGGTATGTTGTTTTAGTTAGTGATGTCGAGGTCGTATAGGTATGGGGCGTGGTAGATGTTGATATTTAAAGCACTACTTGTGCCATGATAAATTTTATTCTATCATAGGTTTCGAGCCTTAGTGGTAGTGAGATTGTGAAGGTAGTAGTTGTCGAGTAGTTGAGGTGCTGTTAACATTGTATGTGTACATGTGCCTTATGTGAATTAGCATCCTTGAGGTGCTTAATGTCGGTTATTCGTGATGGTGGCGTTACCTTTGGGGGGATGTCAGGTCACGAGATGTTGGTTACTTGTGATGGCGGCGTTACCTTCGGGGTGGCGTCAGGTCACGAGATGGTTACGTGTGATGGCGGCGTTACCTTCGGGGTGGCGTCAGGTCACAAGATGCGGGTTACTCGTAATGGCGGCGTTACCTTCGGGGTGGCGTCAGGTCACGTGAAACACCCTTGTGGTGTTTAGATGATTAGCCCTAGTGGCAACGACGGACCCTTCGGGGTTAATATGCGGGTGACGGACTCTTCGGAGTCAAATTGGAGGAGACGAAACCCTGACGAGGGCAATGATGATGGCCTTCGGGCAACAACTGATGTGTTAGGTTCCCACCTTATGTACTTATGTGTTTCACGCTAGTTAAATGGTGGGTATGTGATATTTATTTGTGTAGTTGACGAATGATGCCAAAT
Source organism: Helianthus annuus (assembly GCF_002127325.2). Classification (NCBI taxonomy): domain Eukaryota; kingdom Viridiplantae; phylum Streptophyta; class Magnoliopsida; order Asterales; family Asteraceae; genus Helianthus; species Helianthus annuus. The sequence goes on along the minus strand of NC_035441.2, from coordinate 100,581,290 downwards.
GATGCGGGTGACAAGTGATGTTAAACCATGTAGTCGACGGACAAGGTTAAGTTACAATTGAGTTTTAGAACATTAGTTGTTATGTCCTAGATACGGATCGGTTTGGTTTGGTTAATCATCCTATGAATTAAGATGCATATCGGGTCGTCCTTTGATGTTTAAGTGATCTGATCCAAATCGGAAAGGATTACATATAGGTTGATTGGGCCTAAGATATGGGTAGGGTTTTGGTTTATGGGTTGGACCGTTAAACTTTAAAAATGATGTCAACGTAATTTAATAAACGCTGGTGTTTTTACAAAGGTGGTGGTTTGGTTTTCAAATAAAGCATTTGCGATGTGTTTTAAAAGCTTTAACTTAAACTATTAGAACTCACTCAGCGTAGCTGACTTTTGCATGTATGTTAGATTGTTTTGCAGGTGTGTGATTCGAGTCAGTGTTGCTCTTGGCCAGCGGATGAGATTACTTGTGTTAGGGTGGAAGGCATTTGATTTGTTAGAACCTAAATAACATTTTGAGTTTTTATTTATTCATGTACTGTTTTATTAAAATTTTCCGTTGCGTATTTCGAGTAAAGTCTTATTTTTAAACAGTACACTGTGATGTGACCCGACTATAGGGCACCCGATTTGGGGGCCTTACAAGTTGGTATCAGAGCAGTAGTTTAAGAGAAATAGGCATTCTTAAATGCCTAAACTTGAACTATAATGGGACCAAAGTAACGAATGCCACCACGAGTATCCGCTAGCCAAGAGGTATGTGTTACGTGTCATGTTTTGTAATTGAAATTTCTTTGTGTTGTGTGTTTTCATTATGTGGAAGGTAAAACACTAGTGTGATCATGACGGGTAATGTTTAGAATGTCTCCAGTGACACGGGATAGCACTTGATCAATGTTGTTGGTAGTCTATTGTTACTTCTCATGTTCTGAATGATGGCCTGGAATGAATCATGTGAATGTTCTACCTTGGGTGGGTGGTTAATCACAGGTTGATGGTGGCATTATGCCTTGAGACGAGATGCCTTGTATTATTGTCTTTTTTTGTGATGGAATTGTTTATGAGTCTTGCTATATGCATTTTGTGATTTAGTTGTCGGTGCGTACGTTGTCGTCGATGTTGATGTTGGATTATGTGTAGTCTTACATGGCCAAGTGGCAATGCTTGAATGGCTTGATTTTGTATTAGCATAATCCTTGATGTCGTATAATGGTCATTGTCGACCAACTTATGTGAATAGACCAGTATAGACATGGTTTGCGAATTTTGTGTGCTTACGGTCTTAGTTGCACCTTGCACATGTATGAGGCTTAAAATGATGTTATGTGAACGGTTACTTTAACGTAACCTATAGAGAATGTATAGACGTTTCTTTCCTCGGTATGGTGTTTAGTATGATAATTGATACGATCCATAAAGGGGTTCGACCGTGTGAATTTTATACGATTATGTGGTTGACGAGTGGCGGTAGCCACCAAACGAGATAAGTGTATTTACCCAGGTTTAGAAATTGAGTATAAGATGTAAGAGGAGGGTAGTTGGGGTACTATAAAGCGAGTGTTTTATGCTTTGTTGTCTTAAATGTTGTGATGGTATTGTCTATCACTATTAGTCTTGTGTGGGATGTGTCACGTTTATGCTTTGATAGAATACCCTTATCTTATATGATGTTTCTCATGACGAACGATGTGATTGTAAGACGCTAGGTGTTATGACGCCTTTTGGATGTGTGACGGTTACGTGCACTATTTATGCTTCAAAGTACGAAGTCAATGGATGAGGTCATAGGAGTCGATGCGAGACACATTTTTGCCTACACGTGTGCTCCGCTAGGCGATTATGACGAAAGGACAACGATGTTGAAAGATTCAGCCCAAAGTAGCGATGTGAGGTGCCGATTTTCATGAAGAGCTTCTAGTGGAAGATTTGCCTGGCACACTTTCTTGAGACTTAGAAAGTCAATGATGCTAGTTTTGGGATTAGGAGACAAACGAATGTGATGGACGATGGAAGCTACGCTTTAGTAGGAAATGAGGGAAATCCACGGACTTTATATCTGGAAACGACGATGACGATGTTATTGGTAGTAACGGTGTTTAAGGAGATAGGCCCAGGAAAGGTGATGCACCATCTTCTAAAGATAATGGACCATTCGAATCAGTGACGGATTGTATAGAGATAAGATGTAAGGTATGGTGACACTTAATTGTGTTCTTAGCGGTGTGCTTATTTGTGATGTTGTGCGCTACGTTAGCTTTAGGACATGTGGTTATAACCCGAATTATGAATGTCGGTGTGGAGCAAACCTTTTGCTTGCCAAAGTTGTTAGCAATGCAACCATGATGGAGATGTAACGGTGCTAAGGGATTCAGCGCCGAGTGGTAATGTAATGCGACGACCTGCGAAGGAATGTTTTCATGTAGAAGACTTAACCAATGCATTTTTTTCTAGAGTTTGAGGAGTTGAGATTGCCCGATTGAGACGAGACGGCTTACGTGTGAGGTGAATGATAGAAGCTGGACTTCAGGAGGAACAATGCGAATGACTAGTGGGTTTGATGCCTAGACGCGGCGATGACGATGTTGAGGATAATTATTGTGCTTATGTTATTGACATATTCAACACGAGCTCCCGGAGATCATCAGCTGAGTTAGATGGAGTGTCTACGTTGGTGGATATAAGGCGGGCTTTACACGAGCTCCTAAAGATCTTCTGTTATGACTGGAGTGATGCTCTACATTTGGAGTCATTAGGTAGTGAAATTTTGTCAATCACCAGACTAAGATGATTATAAGACCAATTATGGGCATGGTATGCCCTACTTTCGGATACGTTAGACAGCGACGACGGGTCAGGATGTGCTTAGGCACTCAGGTTCTGAGTCGGTACCGACGTGACTATTATGGTTACAATTGAAACATGGCAGGTGAGTCAACAAGCAGGTGGTGATTACAAAATTGGGCGGTTTAGACAATGTAACCGATGACAAAGCAAACAATGTCATTGGTGACAATGTATGCGTTGGTAAGTTAATTGCTTGTTACAAATGGAACCTTCAGGTAAAGGTTTTGCGCTATGGATTGTGGGGAGTCACTCGGTGGTGACCGACGTGTATAGACGCAAAACACGAGACACGAATGCCTCGCGAGTACAAAGTCAAACAAAATTTGCATGAGGAATGTACAATCAAATGATACAAGCCTCAAAATTGAAGGCAGACGGTAAAGGTGACCCCTTGTCTACTATGTATGGTAATTAGATTTCAGAACAAGGCGATGATGACAATGTTTACGATATTAATTGTCAATCAAAGATGTGGAAGTATGACAATGAGATTATTAATATGTTTGGTTTTTACTAACGGGATTCGAGGACGAATCCTATTTTAAGGGGGGGGGGTAGACTTGTAACATCCCAGTTTTGATCGCAGAAATGGCATAGGCGGTTCATATTAATAAGGTTGCGATCACTGAAAAAAAAATTGAAACCATGGCTTTTATGATTTATTGGATTAGAAAAAAGGGGACTTAGTTGCATAAAAATCAAACATGAAGAGCTTTTATGAAATTTGTCACAAGTCAAGAATTTAATATGTTGTGTGATGAAACTTGAAGGGCCTTAGTGAAATTTAGAAATTATATAACAAAAGGAACCCTAGGATCGCAGAAACCGATCCCAGGCAAGCGGGTGCGGCAGAACAAGAACGAGAGAGAGGGAGTGTTACGCAGACGACAGAGGTAGTTCTACGGTGGGTTCCGATCGGGCGATTTGATTTGTGACAAGGTAATCTCTGTTACGTTTCATCGGCGTATTCTTTTCAGTTTTGTATAAGGACTAGGTTGGGTATTGCATAAGTTGTGAAGGTGATATATGAGGGTGGTGGTTTCAGTTCCGGTGATGGTGTCATGCGACAGTGGTGAGTGGCGTGTATGGTGGTGGCGTGTATGTCGTGTGAGGGTGCAAGGGTGGCTTAGTTGTAAGGTGTGGTTCGACCATGACGACCGGTTACGGCGGAGGTGAGGAGTGACGATGATGATGTTCGATGACGGTGAAGTGCGTGATGGTGTCGTGTTCGACAACAACTACGGTGTGGCCAGCGATGGCCACCGTGGTGGATGGTGACTACGGTGGTTCCGGTCCGTGACTTCGGATCCTCCGGCTTGGGATCGGGTTGGTTTGGATGCAACAAGGAAGGTGGCGGGTTTATGCATGGGATTGTGTTGAGTAAAGTGGAAGATGATAGGGTAAAATGACACTATGATGATGATGATGATTCGGTGACAATAATTGGTTATATTATAAGCGTCTATGTATAGACCTTGGGGAATGAATGTGAGTGCATGGTTTTTTAATAACTTTTATGGGTCATGCATAAAGATGGTACATGATGATGATGGTTTTAAAATATGTAATGTTTGAATAGCATGTGGAACAATATTTGGATTTTGCATGGGATCATGGTGGTAGACGTGCATGGGATACCCGGTACCGTTTCACGTGTTTGTATGGGTCCGAGGTAATCCGAACTCAGTGATGCCTGGGTTAGGGTGTCGGGTGAAGTTAGGAGCGGAGTTGTTGACATATCGGGTCTGACGTTAATTAATTAACTGAATAAACTGTAACCACGACTTATTCAGTTACAAGTTTCACTATAAGACACGGTTCGAGACTACTAACTTGTGGATTTGAAAGCTTTGCAACCTGTGAGTTCTAATCCCCTTTCTCTTAAATATTTTCGGGTCTAGCATACATGCTTTTCATATGTTTTCATACGTGTCATAAGTTTTATAAATCAAAGAGTTATGCGATAAAATGTTTTATAAACATTTTTTTCACAAACAATATTTTTATACGACGTAGTGATTAATCTGGCTTCATTAGTCCTACGTAGGGGTATGTTGTTTTACTTAGTGATGTCGAGGTCGTATAGGTATGGGGCGTGGTAGATGTTGATATTTAAAGCACCACTTGTGTCATAATAAATTTTATTCTATCATAGGTTTCGAGCCTTAGTGGTAGTGAGATTGTGAAGGTAGTAGTTGTCGAGTAGTTGACGTGCTATTAACATTGTATGTGTACATGTGCCTTATGTGAATTAGCATCCTTGAGGTGCTTAATGTTGGTTATTCGTGATGGCGGCGTTACCTTTGGGGTGATGTCAGGTCATGAGATGTTGGTTACTTGTGATGGCGGCGTTACCTTCGGGGTGGCGTCAGGTCATAAGATGCGGGTTACTCGTAATGGCGGTGTTACCTTCGGGGTGGCGTCAGGTCACGAGAAACACCCTTGTGGTGTTTAGATGATTAGCCCTGGTGGCAACGACGGACCCTTCGGGGTTAATATGCGGGTGACGGACTCTTCGGAGTCAAATTGGAGGAGACGAAACCCTGACGAGGGCAATGATGATGGCCTTCGGGCAACAACTGATGTGTTAGGCTCCCACCTTATGTACTTATGTGTTTCATGCTAGTTAAATGGTGGGTATGTGATATTTATTTGTGTAGTTTATGAATGATGTCAAATGATGCGGGTGACAAGTGATGTTAAACCATGTAGTCGATGGAAGAGGTTAAGTTACAATTGAGTTTTAGAACATTAGTTGTTATGTCCTAGATACGGATCGGTTTGGTTAATCATCCTATGAATTAAGATGCATATCGAGCCGTCCTTTGATGTTTAAGTGATCTATTCCAAATCGGAAAGGATTACATGTAGGATGATTGGGCCTAAGATATGGGTAGGGTTTTGGTTTATGGGTTGGACCATTAAACTTTAAAAATGATGTCAACGTAATTTAATAAATGCTGGTGTTTTTACAAAGGTGGTGGTTTGGTTTTCAAATAAAGCGTTTACGATGTGTTTTAAAATCTTTAACTTAAACTATTAGAACTCACTTAGTGTAGCTGACTTTTGCATGTATGTTAGATTGTTTTGCAGGTGTGTGATTCGAGTCAGTGTTGCTCTTGGCCAGCGGATGAGATTACCTGTGTTAGGGTGGAAGGCATTTGATTTGTTAGAACCTAAATAAGATTTTGAGTTTTTATTTAATCATGTACTGTGTTATTAAAATTTTCCGTTGCGTATTTCGAGTAAAGTCTTATTTTTAAACAGTACACTGTGATGTGACCCGACTATAGGGCACCCGGTTTGGGGGCCTTACATGTTCCTTATCATTTTTATACTTATGTACTATGCACCAAACTTGTATACTCGCCCATACTTTTGTATTGAACTACGCTTTTAAAACATGTTACATGTTTAGCGTTGACGTTGGTGATGCATGGAATCTAGTAGGATGCTTAGATACACACTTTAAATTTGTATTTTTATTGTATGGTATTTCATTATTCATGTTGTAATTGTTTCCAATCCTTGTAATTGACTCTTTAGAAATGAAATGAAAATTTATTATTTAAATACTTGTCACAAATAGCGTTATGAAGTCTCTTGCAATCTATTTCGTCTCACTACGATGTTTCCGCCATCGGTTGGGGTGTGACACGTTAAGTGTTGCGTTGTGTATTATCGCGAGTAGCCATTACGTGGTATTATTACATAAATAACACAAAAAGTTTCCGTGTTTCCAGTTTGCGTTCAAGCTAGTTTCTCGTTCAGTAAGTATCAAAGCATCACAAAGAAACAAGAATCTTATCGTTCACATATAAAGCATCTCAAGAGTCAAGATTCACATTGTTCATATATAGGGTATCACAAGAGTCAAGATTCTGTTTAGACATATCGTTCACACATGTAATAAGCATCACAAGAATCATATATAGAGTAAAAGTTTCACATAGTTTAACACGATTAAGATCAAATAGTCTCATTTTCATTATGATCGTTTGCCTCGAGAGTAAAAGCATCACAAGACAGGAAGTGTGACGAAGCTTACCTAGATAATAAAAGTATCGAAACGTTGGGCGTTACAGGACCTCTAGAAATGGAAATGGAAATGTGCCATTTTGCAACTTTAGTCCATCGACTTTAATTCAATCCCCATTTTGACAATTTTAGTCCCTCTCCTTCCACAAATTGGAATTATATGAAGAGTTTGGACATGTGTCGCTTCGTAATTTGATATAAATATCCGGGATGTTACATCCTCAGCCCCTTAAAGGAAGAGGAAGAAAAAAACCAGGACGAAAAGTTGAAGAAACAAGCTTAAAGCTCATTGTTTCGGAGCTTTGAACAATCTGTCAAAGTTGAGATTTTTGAAGAACTGAGAGAGTCTTGAGGTGACTTGAGGGTGTTGAAAGTGTTTAGGAGGTGGGGAAGGGTTTTATTTACAAGTGTGTAACACCTCGAAATTTTGCGTCCAATAATGTATTGACATGTGTCTTGAGTTTACACGTGGTATTAAATACAGAATAAAGGACTAAAGTTGACAAACATGGAAAGTATGTAAATTTGAGGGTTAAAAATGTCAACGAGGGATAAATACATTGTACAGTAACCCGAAATGATGCTCGTACCTTCAAACGGATAAATCATGGATCGTACGGAACGAAATACGGAAGAAAGTGAGAGATTACAAACTACAGGGGTTAATTGTGTCAACATATTTAAGTTATACCTCTGAGTGACCCTTTAACATACCCGAGGTTTTGTAACAGTAAATTTCGCTCACTAGAATATATGATATAAATTTCACGAAGTTCCGTGTTAAAACGAGAAAGTTATGATCAATTCCGTATGCAAGGGGTTAGAAGCGTCAACAATGAAAGATAAGGCTTTTCGGATAGTAATTAAACTAACCGGGGACTTAACGGCGCGGGTAAAAGTCACGAGGCCCTTATTCGTAAATAATCGAGGCCCAAATCGCAAAGTTACCCCTTCGAACCGAAAGGTCAGGCTAATAATGGCAAAAGATTTGAAAATCTTGATTTACAGGCCTCAGGCGGCCCGCGTTAGAGAAACAAGGAAGCTTATGCGGGTCGCGAGCCATATGAAGATCCGGTTCCTGACATAAGGATTCAGGCGGCCCGCGTGAGCCTAGCCTGATCCTTAATGCGGGCCGCGTGAAGGTGCCAGATGCAGAAATTCGGGACAGGTTCACTGTTTGCTCATTTAACCGACTTATATGGCATTAATGGAAGCATGGGCGCCCCCTACATGTCCCCTAACACTCAGGGACAGCTGCTGGTCATCCATGAGCAATTATAGGTTGAGTTGTAATGATCTTGTGCCCAAAATTTCACTATAAAAGGCCATCTTGTGCACCATTGTTCAACACACCTCAAACCTACTTTCTTGATCACTTCTGGAGCTCAAGAGCATTCTTCTAACATCTCTGGTCATGCACCAAGCTTCTGTAAGTATGCCTAACCCTTTGTGGTTTAGTTTTTCATAGTTTTAGCTTAAAAGTCAATCCGTCGTAATTAACGATTGACTTTACGATAAATCATGAATGGTCCAGTGATTTGTCGAATCAAAGGTAGTTATATGTTGGTGATCATGTAGGCTTTAAACCCCTAGAAGGGCACCCTCTGATTCCCACTCTAACTAGTCCGAATGACGAGTCAAACTTGCTTAGAAAAAGTCAATAGAATGCTATTTTGCGATTTTAAGCATAATCAGTAATGTAGATGGCGTGTAATCTGTTTTAACACTCATATAACATGATAATAAGTATATTAACTAGTCTAAGCTTGTTTGATCCGACCGTTTACTGTTTTGACCGGTTCGGAACCGAAAGTCGCAAAACTTTGACTTTTGCTTTGACTTCAGTTCTGACCCGTTTTGGTATGATTTAGATATGCCTTAGGACTCTCTTAGGACCAGGTTACATGATGGTATAACCCTCTGTGACCGGTTCGTTGTTGTCCGAGTCTTTAACACATTTCCGTTAAATGCTTAAAAGTTGACCGTAACGCCCTTTTCAAATTAAAACGAGAATTTTTGACATATCAAAGGACAATAACCTTAGTCACTGATTCTAAGCATGTCCCTAAAATTACACGTCAATCCGAGGTCTAGAATGGGAGTTATGCTAAATAGCGCATTCACGAAAACTTTAGTAATTAAATGGCGCAATTAGCATAACGCCTATCTAAACCCAAATTTCGACACCAAACCTTTTACCCACTGATGTAAAATAATATTTTGAGATTTTTAAAGATTTTTAATTATTTTTAACCTGCTCATAACCTGCGGTTATGGTATCGGTTCGGTAAATACCGAATATACCCTTTTCGAGCATAACTTGAGTTCTACAAGGTCTTTTGACCCGATTCCAGTTGCTACTGATTTTAAATAATAAATAAAGTATTTTGGACTTTATAAACTGTTCGGAAAACTCAAATTTCCCGTAGAACTCAGAAACCTTTTTTATGATCTTTAAAATGACCAAAATACCCCTACGGGGCACACATTGAATTAAAACTCGTTGGGCATTATGGAAGGTATCCTACTGATACCACAACCTCTTTAAAGCATATTGACTTAGGAAACTTGTGTAGGACTCTTACGGTTACCCGTTACGCCCTTTGCGCGCACGGTTCGGCTTATGTAACTAGTTTACATAAACTAGCCGAAACGGGTCAAACCTTATTGTTTTGATCTCAAAATCCAGAGTGTGATTATATTACCCATATAAAACAAGTCTTCAAACTTGTTGGGTCCGAATCACATTCCATTCCCGGTTTTCGCCTTTCATGCGATTAAACCGTAAATATCCTTTGAAACCAACCGGTCTAGCTAAGGCTAAATTAAAGACCCGTTAGGATTCTAATAGGTTGATTTAAACCTTCGTTCCAGAATAGGAGACCAGTAAAAGAAACTTTCATTGTTCATTAAGGATTAATACTTGCTCAGGTAAATACTTTTAACTTATTTTTCGTTATACGGGCTTGGGTTACGGTATGTAAAATACCGCTTGGTCGGGCAATTGACCCCAACTCATTAGAAGTTGGGTATTATCAATGCGACCCGTTTAAAAAACTTGTTTTGTTGGCTTTACGCCTTTAGGAGCTTAATGACCATGTCCCGGATATCCTTGGCATCATTTTACGAAATGGCCACGACCCCGATACACGGGTGTAGGCGTACACCCGTAATGTGTCTATATTATTAAAGTTATAACCGTTGGTTTTCCCGCCACGGCTTTATGCTTTGTGGCGTGTCTATTAACCTTAAACCTGGCACGACCCGGGCGACCGAACGCATAGTAACATGTAATTCTTTTACAAGATTTAATTATAAATTATCCCAAGTTATAAAGAGTTTGTGCCTTGTGCATTCAAATCAATTTTATTAAACATTTTACAAAAGTGTCGGTTGAATGTATTTACCAGTGTAAACTGACGTACTTTCCCCAAAAAGATTAAATGCAGGTTCTAAGCGTAATTGGCTGGATATTTCTCCTTAGCATCAGTAAAGAGTCTCGCAAGCTTAAGATGCCTACGTCTGTTGAACAATACTTATATTTTATTTTGATCCTCTGTGGATTATATTTCAACAATTGTGATACTTTGATATTACATTCAAAGGTTGAAATATATTTATCTTATTGCTTCCGCTGTGCATTTATGTATTGTGTGGTTTGACTATATTGTTGCCAACTACATCACGGTAAACACCTACCGGGCCCACCGGTGATACACGTGGAAATCGAGGTGTGACAAAGTGGGTATTAGGGTTTGGTGTTAAATGAATGTAGTTGGAAGTTGGATAGGAGGGAAAGGTGATTTTGAACCAAAATTCGCGAGCTGCCAAAGGATCTGCCAGACCAGGTCCTTGTGGACCGTAAGGCCTTTGACTTGCGGTCCATAAGGCTTCTTAAAATAAAAAAGAGTTAAATGCCATTTTAGTCCCTTTGGTTTGGGCCATTTTGCCAGTTTAGTCCAAATGTTTAATTTTTCACCTGTGGGTCCAAAAAGGTTTCACCGTTGCCATTTTAGTCCACTGGGTTAACTTCATCCATTTTTTATGTTAACGAGAAGGCCAATTCGGTCATTTTATATGTAATTCTGTTAACTAGAAGGGCAATTCGGCCATATAAAATGACCGAATTGGCCTTCTCGTTAACAGAAAAAATGGATGAAGTTAACCCAGTGGAATAAAATGGCAACGGTGAAACCTTTTTGGACCCACAGGTGAAAAATGAAACCTTTGGACTAAAATGGCAAAATGACCCAAAGCACAGGGACTAAAATGACATTTAACTCAATAAAGAAATCCATTTTGGCCCATTGAGTTTGGTGATTTGTCATTTTACGTATAAACACAAAGTTAATCACATTGTTATGGTTTTAAGGTGTATATAAGGATGTTATAAGTATGATACATGTATGACTATATTTCGAGAGGTTATAAACTTAAAGCATGGCTCAATTTTTGTATAAAGATGCGTATTTCGTGATTGTTTGCGTATTGTGCATGCATGATTAAACAAGTATGATATAAAATGTGATTTCCATTATGATCAAGTCTTGAACTACAAGGATTGAAATGAAAATACAAACTAAAAATAATTGAAAAAGAATCAGAAAATACGGAATGCTACATTTTCAGTGAAGTCATGCTAGTTAAATGTGATTTACTCTATCTGTAACACCCCCAAAATTCCACCTGCGGAAACCTCGCGAGGCGTGTTACGCATCAGAGTTCGAGCCACCAATCACATTGAACCAATGATAGATATTAAATAAGTCATGACATTAACTACTATTATAAAATGTCAACATGTTATCAATTCTCAAAAGTTGTGTAGCGGAAGCATGTATTAATTCGTTTAGTAATAGTTTCATGATAACATTCAAAATCAATGTAACGTTTATAAATCACCCAAGAGTCTCGATCCATGACCACTCCAGCACTCCCAGATAGCAAGTCCATGTTCCAAACGATAATGACCTACAAGCATGCAAACAAGTGTGTCAGACTACGCTGGTGAGTTCAAAGTGTTGCTTACGTGTTGTGTTACCAGTTATATGTTAATGCGATTCAATGGTGCGTTACGATGTTGCTCAAGTTAGTTACCCTAGGGACTACGCCCTTACGTAACCGAGGAGTGTGCCTCTTAGCAACCCACTATGTTGTCCAGTTAGTTACCCTAGGGGAACCGCCCTTACGTAACCGAGGAGTGTGCCTCTAAACAACCATAGTGAAACCCAGATAATTAGTACCTAATAGCGCTATCAACTAATTACCCACATTGCCCTCCAGGCAATCCGATGATAGATCCCATGTTCAATAACCCAAAACCGATTAAGTTGTTTACCCAATGTTTCCCTTACAAATGTTTACCCGTTGTCCCAAACCACCGGGACGCATGCTTGAGAAAATGCAATGAACTCACCTTGATTTGCTCGGCAGAATATTTCACTTGTTAATTTATTCAATACTCGCGACCTAGGAGAGTGTTTGGAAATGATCAGTTTCATAATTCATTTTCGCGTAAGCCACATCAAGTACTATCACACAAGTCACGTATAACAGTTAAACAGGTAACGCACATAATTGCTAGATTCGCTGATGTCTTTAATATCAAATGATACGTTGAACCACACAATAATTCCCACAAGTATAGACAGTATAGTTCGGGTCCTTGCACACTTAACCCTTTCCCATTTATCACACACACACATTCACATAATTAATTCATGCATCACTAGTGGGCTCGATGGCCACTCATAACCATCCCCATCCGGTTATCAGTTCAAGTGGGACGGCCCAGATCCATGACCCGTTTCTCACATTACATGTATGCCTAATTAACAACATTATGCAGTACTATGATTTATAAAAAAAAGTTCATATTGTTTCATTAATCCCAGCCGTCCCCCTCCCATTGGGCCTTTGTTTGGTCCACTAGATGAAGGGTCACATGCATATGATACAACATGGCAGCCGCCAACTACAGCACCCACATACAAGCCGCCAAACATTAATGTGATCTAATATTCTGTTTGTGAGGCAACATGATGGCCGACAACTTTTGCAATTTTATTAAATGCAACCTTACATGAAAGATTGATGTCTCAAGAATTTAAGCCATTATTAAATGCATCAACCTTTTTATTGGACCAATATTGTTGAGCTGACAACTTTTCAAAACAAAACACATGACATATCCATATAACATATACAAACCGTCCACAATCATCTTAAAGGTCCAATGACTTAATATTATACCTTTGACTAAATTCTATTGAACCGACACTATTACTTTAATTATGAAACACATAACAATCATCACATCAGATCGCACGTACTTATGATCATCATATAGAGTTTATTACCGACAAGAATTAGACACACATAAACAAGAATTGATCGAGCAATATCAGTCAGTCACACATAAACAAGAATCAGTCAAGCAATATTAATGTAAACATGGTTTTACTAACCCGAATCAACAAACTGGAATGATGTCTTCAAGGGGGAAGGGGTTCGTTCACTGTCGCACGTACCAAGGGATTGTAGGGTTTTATTTGTTATGATCCGTATTTAATTAGTTTACCTTCCTTATTCATATCAATCAGGTTTCCTACTTCATATCTATTGGACTTAGGGTGGTGGTTAAGTCTTACCCGAACTGGGCCTAAGCCCAATGGGTAGACCGCCAAACTAAGTTTATGCCATCATTCATATGGGTTAGGGTGGCCGGTCACTATTTAGTTGTGATTGTGGGCCGATTAAACCATAAATAGTGTTTGTGGGCTTGGCTATATATAGTTATGCTAATAAACTGATGGGCCGATAAACTATAAAATAGTGATGGCCGGCCCAATGTAGCATGTGCATGATAGATATACACAGGCCCAGTGTATGATAAATGTAAACATGATATGAACTAGTCGTTGCGAAAGTGAGAGGAGGAATAACGAGGAGTCAAAATTTGCAAGACTAACCTTAGAAGTTCGGGTTGTCACATCATCCCCAACTTGAAGGAAATTTCGTCCCGAAATTCACTAGTGATATCAAGAGTTGGTTCAATCCCTTGAACAATTGAGGGCATTGAAGTTTTAACATATCCTTCCGTTCCTAGGTGAACTTCAGTTCACGTGTTGAAGTTTAACAAGCCCTCACGATTGTCATATGACTCATGCTAGCGAACCTTGACTTCTTAGCCCATGCTTTCGATAGATTCCCTGATATATACAACTGATCTGATGACCTCAAATTCCGGTGAGGGTATCGCTAAGGTTTCATCGGGCCACCACTGCCGTAACCCTAAGGCATACATACCATTACGATAGTTATCCCGTGTCATCAATTAGCCTGAGTTTGTGAACCAAATCACCGTTTGTTCCAGTATCCCGAATGTCTCGCGCGTCGGAGAGTAAGCTTGCCAAAGAATGGGACCCAAATGCGTCCAGTTACGTAGTAAGCGCCGTCTGCCTTCTGTTCTAATCGCTGTCGTGTGCCACTTAAGACTTCGGCTTTGACATTTTCGGGTTTCAATGCTTCTACCTGAGCATTTCGTATTTGTGCTGGAAGGCTAGGCTGAATCGTAAGCTGTAGCGCTCGCACGCGTCAAGGTAAAGTGTCCTTCCGACTGAGGGCGTCAGTCACAACATTGGCCTTGCTTGGATGGTACTTGATAGCGCATGCGTACTCGTTCAGTAGTTCAACCCATCGTCGTTGACGCATGTTCAAATCCTTCTGCTTAAGAATATGCTCGAGACTCCTGTGATCGGTGTAAATCGTGCACCGGGTACCGTACAGGTAGTGCCGCCATATCCTAAGCGCGAAAACTGCAGCTCCCAGCTCTAAATCGTGTGTTGTGTAGTTCCGTTCGTGATTCTTAAGTTGGCGCGGAGCGTAAGCAATGACCTTGTCACACTGCATTAATACACACCCGAGACCTTGGATGGATGCGTCACGATATACTATGAAATCATCTGTGCCCTCTGGCAAAGAGAAAATAAGTGCGCTGCAAAGCCTATCCTTCAGGTGCTGAAAAGCAGTCTCCTGGGGCTCTCCCTAACGATAGGTGACACCCTTCTGTGCCAGTAGTGTAAGTGGCTGCGCAATCTTCGAGAAATCCTTGATATACCGTCCGTAGTAACCTGCCAAACCCAAGAATTGGCGTATCTCCGTTGGCGTACGTGGTGCAGGCCAGTTCCTGATCGAGTCTACCTTGGATGGATCGACATGGATCCCATCCTTATTCGCTACGTGGCCTAAGAAGTGGACTTCACAAAGCCAGAAGTCACATTTCAAAAACTTGGCGTACGGCTGTTCCTTTCGAAGAAGCTCCAAAATAAGGCGTAGATGCTGCTCATGCTCCTCCTGACTCTTGGAGTAGATCAGAATGTCGTCGATGAAGACAATGAAGAACTTGTCAAGATAGGGTTTGCACACCCTGTTCATAAGGTTCATAAATACGGTAGGTGCGTTCAATAATATCAAACCATCCATCATGTCAAACATAAAGTATAGTAGTTAAAATAATTCATAAAACCCAATACGATTGATGTTCAAACCAAACTTTGTCTGAGTAGCGAAAACATAATAATGAAAACCCAAAATAAGTTATAAGTTCAAATATCGTTCATCGCGTCCCCTTGTCCTAACACGAAAGCTCGACCTCTTGCCTCGTTGCCATTGCTGTTGTTTCCAGCATTGTCGTTATTCTGGCGGTTGTTGTTGTTGGCGTTCTGGTTTAACTGAGGGCAATCCCGTTTAAAGTGACCCTCATCACCACACTGATAGCACCCCTTCCTGAAGCCCTGGTTCTGCTGGGGTGGTTGCCCCTGTTGTCCTTGGTTTTGCTGGTTCTGTTGCTGCTGGTGTTTGGGTTGTGAGGCCCTACAATCCCTGGCCTCATGGCCTGACTTACCACATTTGTTACACGTCCGACCACACGGCCCCCAATGATGATAGCCACACCTGTTGCATCGTGGCTTCCTCCCTGCATACGAACCCTGGCTGTGGTCGCTTCCCTGGCCTGGATTGACAGAAGACGACTGGCTGATGTTGCGGCTGCTGTTGTCTGGCCTTTTCTGAGTCTGGCCAGCACCAGATGCTTTGTCATGATCACTCCACTTTCGCTTGTTATCATTAGTGGACGCAGTGGCAGTGGGTGTAGCAGCAGTAGCGGCCGAAATACGCGGAGGTAACGATTCGCTTTCCACCTCTTGGTCCACAATCTTATGAGTCAGACGAACAATCTGTGTCAAATCATTGAGATGGGCTGCAGTGACCAAGCTCTTCACACGCGAAGGCAACCCTTTGATGAATAACTCAATCCTCCGGGACATAGGTCGGGATAAGTTTGGGCACATGTCGGCCAGTTCATACGATCGCTTCACATACGCTTCGACTTCAGATCCAACCATCTTCAAGTTATAGTATTCGTTTTCCAATTTCTGGACCTCGTCCCGAGGACAGTACTCCTCCCTGATCAGTTCTTTAAAATCTTCCCAAGTTGTGGCATTCGCTGCCTCGATGCCCAACAACTGTACCTGGGCGTTCCACCACGTTAGGGCACCATCAGCCAAGGTACCCGCAGCATATTTCACCCTGTCCCCAGCGGGACAGTTACAGATAGCGAACACAGACTCTGCTTTCTCGAACCATCTTAGAAGTCCCACAGCCCCTTCAGTCCCGGTGAAGGTCTGTGGCTTACAGTCCATAAACATTTTGAATGTACACGCAGGCTGGTTAGGTTGAGGTTGCGCTTGTTGACCTAATTAACGGGAGGAAACACATTATAGGAATGAAAAGACGTGTACGTGGTATAAGAGTAAAAAGTACTTGGTACATTCCGTACCAGCTTGATAGGCTGCTAAAGCCTCAGCCACGCGAGTATTGATTAGGTCAGTCAACTCAGCCTGAGTCATGGTGATGTTACCACGTCCGTGTCCTCGTCCACTCATGTTTCTATAGTTGGGAATAAACCGATTTAGGAATCGAAACGAGATAGGAGTCAAGTATCATACTGATATTTACGTACTACCAAGTTCACACATAGTAAGGCAGAACCCTTCTCACGCTCGATAAGCCTCACTGGGACTTGCATGCACCCCGCGTTATTATTAAGTGTGCACCCATAATAATAAGGCAATTTGCATGCTTATCTCAGTGCCTCTTAGCTTGCGCTCGAAGTTTCCCCCGTTCAAACAACACAACAGATGATATCACAGTTCTATGGTTTACATGAGTCGAAGAGTAGTGTCACACTATCAAGTCACTTATGGTGTTAAACGTTTCAGTTCATGTATGCTGTGAGTGTGTGACTACTAAGCAAGCAATGCATAAAGTGAGAGAGAGACGAACCTTGCAATCTGGAGCTGAGTGTCATGATCGATTTTCGAAGTTGTTCGGTTATAGTCTGGTTTTACAAAACGTTTTAAAACCTAGTTCACTATAACCAGTGGCTCTGATACCAACTGTAACACCCCCAAAATTCCACCTGCGGAAACCTCGCGAGGCGTGTTACGCATCAGAGTTCGAGCCACCAATCACATTGAACCAATGATAGATATTAAATAAGTCATGACATTAACTACTATTATAAAATGTCAACATGTTATCAATTCTCAAAAGTTGTGTAGCGGAAGCATGTATTAATTCGTTTAGTAATAGTTTCATGATAACATTCAAAATCAATGTAACGTTTATAAATCACCCAAGAGTCTCGATCCATGACCACTCCAGCACTCCCAGATAGCAAGTCCATGTTCCAAACGATAATGACCTACAAGCATGCAAACAAGTGTGTCAGACTACGCTGGTGAGTTCAAAGTGTTGCTTACGTGTTGTGTTACCAGTTATATTTTAATGCGATTCAATGGTGCGTTACGATGTTGCTCAAGTTAGTTACCCTAGGGACTACGCCCTTACGTAACCGAGGAGTGTGCCTCTTAGCAACCCACTATGTTGTCCAGTTAGTTACCCTAGGGGAACCGCCCTTACGTAACCGAGGAGTGTGCCTCTAAACAACCATAGTGAAACCCAGATAATTAGTACCTAATAGCGCTATCAACTAATTACCCACATTGCCCTCCAGGCAATCCGATGATAGATCCCATGTTCAATAACCCAAAACCGATTAAGTTGTTTACCCAATGTTTCCCTTACAAATGTTTACCCGTTGTCCCAAACCACCGGGACGCATGCTTGAGAAAATGCAATGAACTCACCTTGATTTGCTCGGCAGAATATTTCACTTGTTAATTTATTCAATACTCGCGACCTAGGAGAGTGTTTGGTAATGATCAGTTTCACAATTCATTTTCGCGTAAGCCACATCAAGTACTATCACACAAGTCACGTATAACAGTTAAACAGGTAACGCACATAATTGCTAGATTCGCTGATGTCTTTAATATCAAATGATACGTTGAACCACACAATAATTCCCACAAGTATAGACAGTATAGTTCGGGTCCTTGCACACTTAACCCTTTCCCATTTATCACACACACACATTCACATAATTAATTCATGCATCACTAGTGGGCTCGATGGCCACTCATAACCATCCCCATCCGGTTATCAGTTCAAGTGGGACGGCCCAGATCCATGACCCGTTTCTCACATTACATGTATGCCTAATTAACAACATTATGCAGTACTATGATTTATAAAAAAAAAAAGTTCATATTGTTTCATTAATCCCAGCCGTCCCCCTCCCATTGGGCCTTTGTTTGGTCCACTAGATGAAGGGTCACATGCATATGATACAACATGGCAGCCGCCAACTACAGCACCCACATACAAGCCGCCAAACATTAATGTGATCTAATATTCTGTTTGTGAGGCAACATGATGGCCGACAACTTTTGCAATTTTATTAAATGCAACCTTACATGAAAGATTGATGTCTCAAGAATTTAAGCCATTATTAAATGCATCAACCTTTTTATTGGACCAATATTGTTGAGCTGACAACTTTTCAAAACAAAACACATGACATATCCATATAACATATACAAACCGTCCACAATCATCTTAAAGGTCCAATGACTTAATATTATACCTTTGACTAAATTCTATTGAACCGGCACTATTACTTTAATTATGAAACACATAACAATCATCACATCAGATCGCACGTACTTATGATCATCATATAGAGTTTATTACCGACAAGAATTAGACACACATAAACAAGAATTGATCGAGCAATATCAGTCAGTCACACATAAACAAGAATCAGTCAAGCAATATTAATGTAAACATGGTTTTACTAACCCGAATCAACAAACTGGAATGATGTCTTCAAGGGGGAAGGGGTTCGTTCACTGTCGCACGTACCAAGGGATTGTAGGGTTTTATTTGTTATGATCCGTATTTAATTAGTTTACCTTCCTTATTCATATCAATCAGGTTTCCTACTTCATATCTATTGGACTTAGGGTGGTGGTTAAGTCTTACCCGAACTGGGCCTAAGCCCAATGGGTAGACCGCCAAACTAAGTTTATGCCATCATTCATATGGGTTAGGGTGGCCGGTCACTATTTAGTTGTGATTGTGGGCCGATTAAACCATAAATAGTGTTTGTGGGCTTGGCTATATATAGTTATGCTAATAAACTGATGGGCCGATAAACTATAAAATAGTGATGGCCGGCCCAATGTAGCATGTGCATGATAGATATACACAGGCCCAGTGTATGATAAATGTAAACATGATATGAACTAGTCGTTGCGAAAGTGAGAGGAGGAATAACGAGGAGTCAAAATTTGCAAGACTAACCTTAGAAGTTCGGGTTGTCACACTATCTTTAGGTTATATTACCGCTCATTAATCGAGGGCTTGAAACCTTAACTAGTAATAGACAACTTGGTAACTTAATTGGAAAAACGTGTGAGCTACCTATGGGAAGGGTCTCAATAAAAGGATCTGGAAACTAGTTAGGGTTTACTTTAAATTGACTTACATAGATAGTAATTCGCTCGATTCATTAATCTATTGTTTGCTAAAACAATAATAGAAGCTTATAAGGAATCATAACATAAAATTAGTTCATAAGATTAGGTTTTGGTGTGTGTCTATAACACTGATTCTATAGTTTTGTGGGATTAACCTTCGCTGGCCCTAATCCATTTTAGCACTTCACACAGTTGCATAAAGTCATTCTGAGATGCCATTCTAGTGAAGAGGATTTGATACCTAGGTGGTTGTTTTCTTCATCTGACTTTCTTAGACTTTTCTAGTTGTTCCTAGTTGTTCTTTAGTTTCTCATTAGTTTCCATTCAAACCATCCCTCTTACATCAGTTAGATATTGACAGGCGATTAAGTATTATGAGCTACCGTGTCTTTAGGATCGATACTTGGTTCTTACCACTACTATTGCGTACACGATAGGTACACTTGCCTATTATGTATGTAGTTTGGTTTAGGTGATTTCCATTTTTTATAAATTTAAAACTTGTGTAGCTGATACATTTTATACGTACCATTCACATGCATCAACTATCAATAATATACACCTTTTTCTCATTTATCAACCACAATGTTAAGAAACATAAGAAAATCTAAAATGAATTTGGCACAAGTCATGATGCAAAAACTTGTCATTTACCATTTTGTACCTCTTATTATATGAATCATATATTCAACTAAAATAAAATTTAATGACATGATATTTAACGAACATAATATTTAATGACATAAATTCTAGAGAAAACCTCAATTTACAACGTTGTGGTTAGACCTTGAAATCATTATAGACGCACTTAAAAAAACTTTTGTACATCCTTAATATTTCCAACGCTATAGATCACAACCTTCTCTTAGTTGACCTTCACGTTTATTGGTATGTTTGAATTACCCACGTGCGCGCTATCGTCTTTTCACCGGCCACCAAACCCTATCTTCCTTAGTAAGTCCTAACATTTGACCACCCAATCAAAATATAAACTTATCGTTTCCCCCAACACCCACACCCAATCACCTCCCTCCCCCGATCACCTTCTCCTTTATCCGACGATCACCTAAAATTGCAAACCACGTTCACCTGCAAGAACCACCACGTTCACCTACACACCTACATGCACCACCACGAACCCGGTGAACCATCGATTAGAAAAATTACCCGCAAAAATGCCGCCTGTCCTTCGTGGTGAACTTGGATCTGAAAATGTGATAGATAATAAAGGTACGTGCATGTAACTGGGTTTAGGGTGTCTGGTCATGAGCGATGGCTAGTGTTCCACCTACGTTTGTTTTTCGATGTCTAAACAATCTGACAGATGTATGCAAAGGGGAATGGGGATGTAACCGTTGGGGAAGAAACAACTAGGGAAGCAACGGTAACGAGATTGTTGCAGCGGGTAATGAGATTGTTGATATTTGGTGGTATTTGGTTGATGGTAGTCGGTAGATGATGGTATTTTGTAAACTTAATATATATGTAGGTATCCTGAATTAATGTAGGTAATTTAACTTAATCTAGGAACAAACTCTTGTAGTTATTAACTTAATATATGGTATTGTTATAAGGTTATAAAATTATATACTTTGATGATATTGTGGGATGAATGTGGTTATATAGGTTTGGATGGATGAAATTGTGGTTATATAGGTTTCGTTTGGAATTGATGTTTCGGGTGGATTGAAAGTTTGGTTAACTTGATTTTGGTTGATTAGAGGATTCGGGTGGGTTATCGGTGGACTGATTCGGGTAGGTTTCGTATTGATTATATAGTTTGATTGATAAACTATATGGTTTGGTTAGTATATGGTCTGTGTCGATTATCGGGTAGGTTTCATATTGATTATATAGTTTGATTGATAAACTATATGGTTTGGTTAGTATATAGTCCGTGTCGATTATATATATAGTTTGGTTATTATACAGGGATCGGGTAGTTTTGGTTTGATTACATATAATTTGGTTGATAAAATATATAATGTGGATTTTTTTGGTTATTATATAGGAGATTATAGTTTTGGCATGATATATTTAGTGATTATATATATATTGTCATATATACTTTTGGGTTAATTACGCGAATGTTCGTTTCATTTGGTTATGGGTTTAGTGTTTGTTCTATATATTGTCCGTGTGTTTGTTAGGTTATATATATGGGTTTCATGTTCGTTTATAATGTGGGTGATTATATATATGGGTTTCGTTTTCATATGATAATGTAGGTGATTCATTCAATTTGAAATAGTGGCCTGGATTCTCTCTCGTTCCTGAACTGTCGCCGGCGTGCTCGACGGAGATAACCCCGCCGGAATAGTGAGTTTCGGTCCTGGCTTTTCACCCTGGTGAGTAGCTAGTTGTACCTTCCTTCCTATCTCGACCTGGTGATTCTCCCATTCGCACTTAGGGACGACTTTTCCTTTTCCTTTTCCTTTTTCGTGCCGTAGTTCCTCCCGTTCTCCTTTCCCTCAGCAGTTTCCTTGGTTTCTCGAGGGCTTAGCGGGTCTGATACTAGTCGCGGCTATCTGAGTATAGTTAAGCTAGATTGGTTCGAATTCCGTTAACACCTTATAGGGCTGGGGTTCTGCTGGTTCTTTTCTTTGTGTTGGAGTAAGTATGGGGAGGAATACGTGGAAACACCAGAAAGACAACTGGAATATGATTCTAAATCGTCAAGAATACAGAAAAGAGAAGAGTTTTAATAGTAGAGAAATCAGGCTTCGCAATGCTACGTCGTTCTTCATCTCCAATCTCCCGGAGTCCTGCTCTCGGGATTCTCTTTGGAGAGCTTTTGAGCACCTCACCAACCTGGAAGATGTGTTCGTTCCTGCTAAGAAAGATAGAGCGGGGAATAGATTCGGGTTTGTTAAGTTGTCTAATATTAAGGATGTGGCTTGGTGGACTGAGAAACTTAAACAAGTTAGAATCGATGGAGCGATTATTGGAGTAAGCCTAGCGAAATTCAGAAGGGACGGATCTAAAGTAGAGGAACCTAAAGTGGTGGATAGGTCTTCCGTTTTTTCAAGATTACAGGACAACAGGGAGCGATTGTCTGTATTTTCTAGACTACAGGAGCCTAGAGCCGGGGCTCAGATTGCAATGGGTCAACCGAAGAAAAATAAGCCTGTGATTAACGGGTCTGGTCATTTTATGGGTAGATTGTTCTGTGAAGTGGTTCAAAATCATAGCAAGGAGGATCCGGCGAAAGCAAAAGTTATTGAGCTATCTCCCATAAACACAGGTATGAAAAAGAGTAACGAACTGAAATCCTTGGTGGGGGAGGCCAAAGATATTGATACGCTTAATGACCTCAAGAATCTGCTGAATGAAGGTTTGGGTCTGAGATACTTAGGAGGACTTAAAGTTCTTATTCATTTTAAAGATGCTAAGGAGGCAGATGACTATTTAAGGAAAGAAGTGGAGACATGGGAAAAATGGTTCTCAAGACTCTATGTTTGGGATGGAGCCCCACCAATCTTTGAGAGGGTGGCTTGGATCAAGATCCTAGGGGTTCCCGCATCCCTTTGGGATAGGCATATTTTTAACAAGATAGGTGAAAGATGCGGTCGTTTGCTTGTCAAATCTGAAGTCTCTTCCGAGGATGGAAATTTGGCAGAAGAAAGGGTGGCGGTTCTGGTTGGTTCGGGCAAAAGAATTTCCGACGAGTTCTTGTTATCGTGGAAAGAGCATAATATTAAAATCTGGGTGGAAGAAATTTCAGGCCAGTGGGTTCCAAATTTTCTAAATAGTGATGTTAAGGAGGACGTTGAGGGGTCTTCTATCTTCAGTGACGATCCATCGACGGAGGATGAGGAGATAATCTCGGATTCTGATGAGGTTGTTATTCCGGCTGGAGTAGTCAGTCCGGGGATCTCGCCGGAATTCGGAAAAACGAACAGTCAAGCGCAGGAGTATTCGAATGGGCGTTTTGCGGTTCAAAGTCCTACGTGCATGGGAAAGTTCTCTCCAATTAATATTCCCAATGTTGGTGATAATGTGCCAATTAATGATGATTGTGTAGCTCAAGAGTCGGCGGAGTACGATGCATGCAGGAATAAAGATGTCAGTGAAGCAAGAGACAATATTTTAATGGTGGAGAGAGAAGCCAGGGAGAAGGTGGTCCCTACGGGGCATCTTAGTGAAAAGTTGAAAGATGAGGGTGAAATCAATAGTGAGATTGGGCCTGCTTCTCCCCGGCCCAGTTATATCACATTGAGACCCAATCAGTTTAAGCCCGGAAAGGATGGAGGAGCCCAAGAGTTTCTGACCCCAGACCTCAATAACGTGGTAGGTGTGGAAGAAACTTTAGATCCTTTCAATATTGAGGAAATTTTTAGGTTGGAAGCTGAAGAAAATAGAGGGGATGAGGTTATATCGGGACGGCGAAACAGGGGTGAAGTGGAGACAGATGATCCAGCCGAAGTTGATAGGGCCGCTGGTTTGGAACGGGAGGTTGCTGAAACTTTGGAGGTGGGTATCGCGTTGGGCATTGATGTTAACGGTTTCGAGAATCACGTGAGGAAGTTGGTTAATGGGGAATCGGATTTATTGGGTTGCAAATGAATTATTTGTCAATCAATATAAATGGAGTGTCCTCTGTTAGTAAGGGCAATTGGGTGAAGAAGCTTAAAAGGAATCTGAAAGTGGATGTTATCGGTCTTCAAGAGACCCATCGGTCGGGCTTGTCGGAAAAAAATCTTCGATGTTTCTGGGATTACACCAAGTTAAAAGTTGCTACGGTTGACTCAGTTGGAAGATCAGGGGGTTTGGCTTTGCTTTGGAACCCAGACCGGTTTAGTGATGATTTAATGTTGAAAAATCAACGGTTTCTTTTGGTTTCGGGTTTTATGGCTGGAGTTGAGGAAAGGTTGAATTTGATTAACATTCATGCGCCTAATGAAGCCAGAAATCGAAGGATTCTTTGGGCTGACCTTCTGAATTTGATGTCCCAGATGGAAGGTATGTGGGTTTTATTTGGAGACTTTAATGATGTTCGAGACGAATCCGAAAGAGTTAACTCAAACTTTGATAGGGGAGCTGCTGAGTCCTTTAATGAATTTATTTCCAGCGCTGGTCTTTTCGAATTTGCTATGTCTGGGGGTAAGTTTACATACATCTCTGGTCACGCTAATGTTAAATTCAGCAAATTAGACAGATTCTTAGTGTGTGAGTCTTTCTTAAATCGATGGCCGGCTGCCAAAGCTGAAGTTCATGATAGAGGGGCTTCTGACCACTGCCCTATTTCTCTGAATTGCAATCCGCTCGATTATGGCCCAATTCCTTTTAAATTGTTCAATTCTTGGCTGGAGGACCAAAGGATGGGTAGTATAGTTCAAAGTGTGTTAGATGCTCCGACCTTCGGGGGTAGATACGATGAGCTCTTGGCCTACATTCTTAAAAATATTAAAGCAGAGATAAAGAAATAGAGATCGGAAGTTAAAATGGTTCAAAACCAGGAGCTGAAGCTAATTTCTGATAAGATTGGTGAGATTGAAAACAGAGCGGCCACTGGGTTGATTTCGGAGGAAGACAAAAAGATTCGAGTTAACCTCAGGGTCAAATTAAACAAGATGGAGGATATTAAAGCTAAAAATCTCCAACAAAAAGCAAGGATCAACTGGTTGAAATTCGGTGATGATAATTCCTCGTTCTTTCATAAAGCTTTGAATGTGAATATAGCGTCTAGTAGAATTAATGGTCTCCAATTCAACAACTCCCTTATTACGGACCCTGTGGAGCTCAAGAATCAGATCAGAGGGTGGTTTAAAAAACAATTTTCGGAGCCGATAAGACGAAGACCGAAATTCAATGGAGGTGGGCTTCCTACTATCTCGGAGCAGAATAGGTTGATGCTTTGTGAAGAGTTCTCTGAGTTGGAGGTGTGGGGAGCTATCAAAAGCTGTGATGGGGGGAAATCTCCTGGTCCAGAGGGTTTCACATTGAAATTTTTTAAGAAATTCTGGAAGGATCTTAAATATCTTATTATGGGGGTTATGAGAGACTTCAATAGTATCGGTGATATTAACAGAGGATGCAATGCCTCTTTTGTGGCTTTAATCCCCAAGAAAAAAGATCCCCAATCCCTAGCCAATTTTCGCCCTATTTCTTTGGTTGGGTCCATTTATAAGATCATTTCGAAGGTGTTGGCCAATCGGTTGAAAGCTGCCATTGGGGATTTAATCTCGCCTACTCAGTCGGCGTTTTTGGGAGGGAGGAATATTCTTGATAGTACGTTAATCATTAGTGAGACGGTCGCTTGGGCCAAGAAGAATAAACACGGTCTATTCATTTTTAAGGTGGACTTCGAGAAGGCTTACGATTCAATTAACTGGAAGTTTCTCTTTTTTCTGATGGAATGCATGTCGTTTCCTGAAAAGTGGATCTGCTGGATGAAAGGATGCTTGTCTTCTGGGACGGGGTCGATATTGGTGAATGGCTCCCCAACAGATGAATTCAATTTTAAAAGAGGGCTGAGGCAGGGTGACCCTATTTCCCCCTTTCTCTTTATTTTGGCGATGGAAATTATCACTTTGTTTATGAATAGGGTGATGAATGCCGGTCTCTATCAGGGGATTAAGCTTCCAAATGACGGCCCAATGCTATCACATTTATGTTATGCAGATGACGTCCTATTTATAGGCAGTTGGTCGGTGCAGAATGCGGTCACCTTGAGCCGCCTCCTTCGGTGGTTAAATTTGGTTTCGGGCCTAAAAGTTAATTTTCAAAAAAGCAAGTTGTACGGGTTTGGGGTAGATGAAGAAGAAAAACTGCAGCTGGCTAGTGTGTTAAAATGTGAAGTTGGAAAGCTCCCGTTCTCCTATCTTGGAATCCCTATAGGTGTAAATATGAAAAGATCGAAGTATTGGGATCCAGTGATCAATAAATTCACTGCAAAATTATCCAAGTGGAAGGCTAAGTTTCTGTCTCTTGCGGGTAGAGTCACCTTGGCCAAGTCGGTTCTAGGTAGTCTTCCCTCGTATTTTCTGTCTCTTTTTGTTGCCCCGAAGTGCGTGATAAATAAATTGGAGAAGATCCGGAGAGATTTTGTTTGGGGATTTTCCGATTCGACAAAAAAGATGAGATGGGTTCGTTGGGAAGGGATTATGAATTCTAAAAGAAAAGGTGGGTTAGGAGTTGGGAGTATAAGAGATTTCAATATAGCGATGTTGACTAAATGGTGGTGGAAATATAATTCGAATCCGAATCAGTTATGGGCTAAAGTTATTCGTTCGATTCACAATAATAATTCTAATCTATTGATCCCTTTGAAAAAAACAATCCCCGGGGTATGGAATGACATTGGCAAAATGGATAAAGTTTTAGACAAGGCTGGGCTTAGCCTTATCCAGAACTTAGTGGTGGACAATGGGGTCTGGAAGTGGCGTTCATCAGCCGAAGTGGGGTTCTCGGTTAAGCAGGTGCGGCTGGACCTAGAAAGTTGTCGTGTGGCGAACCCGGCGCTCGATCCAGCCCTTGTTTGGAACAGCTGGGCTCCGGCCAAAGGAAACATTCTTCTGTGGCGGGCTCTCCTCGGCCGTATTGCTTCAAAGGAAGGTTTGGTCTGTAGGGGGGTGTCTTTACCGGATGTTGACTGCCCTAGGTGTGGCCTAGACATTGAAAGCTCAGATCATATCTTTATCAGATGTCTTTGGGCTAAAAGCATATGGTGGAATGTGTTGACTTGGCTGCGTATTCGATTTCCGTCTCACTGTGAGTCGCTTGAAGAGTTAGTAAAGTACGTTAAAGATTGCCCGGGAAGTGCCAATTGGAAGCGGTTAGTTTCTACGGTTGTTATCGCTACAGTATGGAGAATTTGGAGCGTTAGAAACTCCAAAGTGTTTGAGGACCTCTTCATCCCTATCATGAAGACCGTAGAATCCATCAAAGAAGACGCTTTTCTTTGGGTCAGTAATAGAGCGAAGAATATGAAACCTACTTGGGGGAAATGGGTGTTGTTCGATGTATGATGTAATTGTCGTTTGGGTTGTTGTTTTCGTTTTTTCTTTGTCTTTGTTTGTTTTTTGTTCTCCCAGTTTCTTGCTGGCTCTTTATATATATATATATATAAAGTGATTTGCCGTTCAAAAAAAAGATAATGTAGGTGATTAAGATGTAATTATGTTTGTGGTTATGGTACTTGTGATTTTGGGATTTGAATTTGGAGGGAAAATATTTTTGGTAATGTGCATGGTTGTAATAAAAGAATTACTTTAAACAATGCGGACGTGCATTGATATGCAAAAAGGGGAAATAGTCTTTGTACCGGTCAACCAAACGGTCAACTCACAGAAGGTTGTGAACTCTAGTGTGTTTGAAACGTTGAGGATGTAAATGGACAAAAGTTACTTAGGGGCGTCTATAGTGATTTTGAGGTCTAACCACAAGGTTGTAAATTGAGGTTTACTCTAAATTCTATAAATATAATTTTCATCTATTTTTATTTATAACATATTATTTAATATTTATTAATTAGGTGAATTTAGTATTTTAATTTTAAATTTTCATTTATTATTTTTTTCTTTTAATAATACGGTCGGTATTTAATACTACGTATTAGCCGAGTTGGGTTGGGCATGTCGCGATAAAACAGGTCAAATAAAAGAGTTATTGGGGTTCGAGTTATTTCAGAATAGGTCATATAAAATATTTATTAGTTTTTTCAATTTAATATTTAATTTTAAATTTCTTTTACTCTACTAATACGTAATTACGTATTGATCAGGTCATTTACAGATATCTATCATGTCAAAACTTTACAAACCTAGTTTTTTCAATTTAATATTTTAATTTTAAATTTCTTTTATTCTAAAACTAGATTAGAACCCGTGTATTACACGGGTTTAATAAATATAATTTTATATGGTAAATAAAAAAATAATATATTTTTAAAACCTCTTTTATTACGGGTGTTGAGTAAATAGAATATTATATATTAAACAATAAAAAAGTTATATTTTTAAAAATTCGTATATTGTGCGGTTTGAATAAATGTATTTTTATATACAAAATAATAAAAAAGTTATATTTTTAAAAAATCCTGTGTATTCACTGGTGAAAGAAATGTAATTTTATACGCTAAACAATAAAAAAAAATCATATTTAAAAAAAAACTTCGTGTATTGTACGGGTTAAATACATCTAATTTTATATAGCAAACAATAAAAAAAGTTATATCTTTAAAAACCCCCGTGTATTAAACAGCTTGAATAAATATAATTTTATATACCAAATGATAGTAAAATTATATTTTAAAAAAACTAATGGATAAAAATAATAAAAAAAATACATTTTGATTTAGAAAGATTTTTTTAACAATAGATAAACCCGTGTATTACACAGGGTTTTTAAAGATATGTAACAACCCATGTAATACACGTGGTTTTAAAGATATAACTTTTTTATTATTTGGTATATAAAATTACATATATTCAACCCGTACAATATGGTTCGTATAGATATAACTTTTTATTATTTAAAATATAAAATTACATCTATTCAACCCGTGCAATAAAGGATGTTTTTAAAGATATATTATTTTATTATTTAGTATATAAAATTTACTTATTTAACTCGTGTAACACGGGGTTATAACCTAGTTGTTATTTATGTTAAATATAAATTTGAAAATCTAACATCTAATTTCTTTTTTTCTTTGGGGTTTATATTTACTCAACATGTGTAATAAATGAGGTTTATAAAAATATATTGTTTTTTTATTTAGTATATATAAAACTACATTTATTAAACCCGTGTAATACACGGGGTTCTAATCTAGTAATTAAATATGATTAACTTCCATTTTAGTGACAAAAAGTTTTAATGATCAAATATAATATAGATCGGGCACAAGTGATCTGATAAATGATGAATTGATGATGCATTGTGTGTTCTTGCCCAATTTTACTCATCTTAACAAAAAAACGTGAAATGGATAAATCTCATTGGAAAAAAAACATATACAAATTAGTATATACAAATCTAAATATTGATTTCTGAACTACTCACCTTGATAATTGTTTTCGGAATACCGAATATATGGGGCAATAGGTTATGCGATATTATTTTTGTATAAAAGATTTATATTAATTTAATTAATATTTTATAATTTAAATTAAATAATTATTATCTATAATTAAGGATGGTCTAGAATAATGAGAAGTGTCCTTAAATTGGTTTCTTTTATTATATGTATAGATACGTATTGATCAGGTCATTTACAGATTTATCTATCATGTCAAAACTTTACAAACCTCACAAGATAAGGCGGGCTCAATTATTATTAGAACATGTGTAGTGGTTTAGCCAAATAATGCCCCCACCATGGGGCATTATTCGACACGTGGCAGTCCAGTCAGCATGGGACGTTATTGCAAAAGTGGCGTAGTGGGAATAATGTCCAAATAATGCCCCTTACAATCATTAAACAAAAAAAAAAAAAAAAACAAACTAGTTTCTCATTGGTCAGTCAAACCCAGTCAACTCTTCTACAATCCATTTTAGGCGTTTTCTTAATCACGCAAATACAACTTTTTTTCAAAAATAACCCCCCAAAACGCCCTATGTAATGGAGGGGGGCGTTTTTTTGAAAATAATGCCCAAAAACCGCCCCACTATGAGTGGTCTTACAAGTAATATCTATTTAAAAAAAATGAAATTTATATACCCACGTGTTGAAAATTTTATTCCAGTAATGTTTAAGTTAAAATTTTAATCACTTTATAAAAAAATGAAATTTATATACCCACGTTGTTGAAATTTTATTTCATAATATCATTTTTACAGCTTTTCTGTCTCTTTCTATTCATCGATGCTTATGCGAGATATAATTTACTTATTTTTTCCTTTGATTTTTGAGATGATTTCAGGATATAATATATATATAATTTTTACTTTTCCTTGTGGAGATGATTTCATGATATATTTTTACTTTTCCTTGTGAGAAGTATTTAAAGGTATAGGAATTGACATGTATGAATCATGTTTTAGACCTAGCTATGATGTTTTGGCAAGAAAAAAACAAAGCATAACAATTTCAGACACAATGCAATGAATTCTAGACTTAGAATGTAAAACACTATGCCAAAAACGTTAAGTAGTGTGTTTTAAGTGTTTAACAGTATGTTTTAGTTGTGTTTTAAATTCATGCCTATAATACATT
Source organism: Helianthus annuus (assembly GCF_002127325.2). NCBI lineage: Eukaryota > Viridiplantae > Streptophyta > Magnoliopsida > Asterales > Asteraceae > Helianthus > Helianthus annuus. The sequence goes on along the minus strand of NC_035441.2, from coordinate 100,550,304 downwards.
GTATTGTGTTTTAAATTGTTATGTTTGATTTTTTTCTTATCAAAACAACCCAAAATGTTATGTCTAAATTCAAAATAAGATATCTACATGTCAATTCCTATGTCTTCTTATATTTCTTAAGAAAAATGTCATTTTTACAAAAAAACATGAACCTATGTAGATTAATATTCCTTTTAATAATTTTGATATTCTTAACAAGGTGAAGGTGGGCCAATAGTGGATAGTGGGCTCACATGGTTAAAATTATGAGATAACCGGATTACTCACCTTTCCTTTCCCAAATTGGGGCATAGATGTCCCCGCTAGTGGTGCACAAATCGGGTTTTTTTAAAAACCGGTTTTGGGTATGGAACTGGGTTCAGGTAGGATCAGGTTTTACAAAATCGGATTTTTTTAAAAACCGGGTTGGGTCCGGGTCCGGGTTTTCTACCAAAAATGTATACCCTATATACCTGGGTTCGGGTAGGGTTCGGGTCGGGTTTTATAAAACCCGGGTATTATAATACCCTATTTCTGGGTTCGGGTATTGATGCGTGTTAGTGTGTGTATGTTTTAGGTATATATTTTAAGCCCTTTTTACACTTTTTAGCCAATTTTTAAATTTATAAAACACGATATTTACTAACACTAAACACATATATGGGCAAGTGCACCCATCATAGACGTAGTATAGTGTTGGTAAGATACCAAGGTCGTTCAAGGACACAAGAGCTTTTAGTACCGGTTTATCCTCAACGTCTAATCAATCAAAATGTTAGAAAAATGTTTTTAAACTAAGAAAATAAAACTAACTAAAATGCTGATAAATAAAATAAAAATAAAATAGATAGACAAGATGAATCACTTGGATCCGACTCGTGTGTAGTGTAACCTTTGATTATTTTCGCACTTTTGCACTTGTTTAAGAGATTATCTTAGTTATTGTAGTAGGCCCCTCTTTTGAAGGCGACGTTACCATCAACCCAGTAGTTTGAGTCAGCAAGAATACAATCCTAAAGGGTCGGATTATTGAAAGATAATTAATTAAGTTATTAATGCATAATGTGGTAGGCCCCTCTTTTGAAGGCGACGTTACCCTCGGCTAAGTAGTCCGAGTCAGCAGAGATACAGTCCTAAGTAGCTGGGTTAAAGTTTTAATAGTAGTTTAACTTATGAGGGGATCAAAGAGTTTGGACCCCCGCCATCCAATACCTTTGGGTATTGAAGGAGGTCCTACTAAATTTGACCCAGGTCCTTTGCAGGATCTATACACTGAACAATTGCAAGACTCTTACCAAACTGTTCCCTTAACCCCCGACCAGGTAGCCAACATACCTCCATATAGACCGTGGAGATATGAATGGTGAAAATCTTTTATTTTATATAGAAAGTAAAATAATGCTAAGACACCATGGACAAACGATAAGGAAGAATCACCTTTAACATAAGTAACTAGTAATTAAAGTCATTAATACAAAACCAATTAAAAAGTGCAAAGGATTAAAAATAAAAAGTATTATACTAAACACTTGTCTTCACCAAGTGATGTAAGAGACTTAGGCAAACATGGCCTTTGATTGTCAAGAACTCTTACGATCAATCTTGGATCCCGAGACGACTCACACACTCTACGATGGACAATGGATGATGGTGGTGGATGATGGTGTTGTGATGGTGGTGGGTGGTGGGTGGTGGGTGGTGGGTGAAGTGTGAGAGAGGTGGTGTGCCAAGGGATGAGTTGCAAGAGCTCCAAACACCCCTATTTATAGGCTGAACAGAAGCTCGGGCACAGCCCCGTGTCCGCTAGGCACGGCCCCGTGTCCATCTGACTCTCTCTTCATTAATTGCAATTCACAATTTCAATAAATGTGTCTGCAGAAAGTTGAACACGCCCCCGTGTCCGCTGGGCACGGCCCCGTGGTGGGCAACAGAAGCTTCTATGAGTTTGTCTTTTCTGCTGACACTTGGGCACGGCCCCGTGCTCACTGAGCACGGGGCGTGTTCAGTCTTCTGTCTTCTTTGTTTTGCTTGGGAAGATGCTGTCGGGAGGTCGGACATGCCACTTTTGTTCCTTTTCTTGTATTTATGTTAGATTTAGCTGTCTTTTTTGCTTCTTTTGTTCATTTGAGCTCATTTAGTCCTGAAAATACAAAAGGAAGACAAAAGCATACTTTTTCCAACATTAGTACTAAAAAAAGGTTAGTTTTATGCCACAATTGATGTAATTTATATGTTGCATTTTATGCACATCAAATACCCCCACACTTGAATCTTTGCTTGTACTCAAGCAAAACTCTTTATAATGTGGTTTTTTTTCACTCCCAAATGGAATGGGTAGAAGAGAAGATTTTTGGGCTTGTCATAGAGTGTCGGGATTTCCAAGATTCTTTATTTAGGTTTTATTTTTCTTTATTTACAATCCTATTCGTCATGATTTATTAAAAACATTTCATAAGATAAATTACTTATTAGGGCATAACATACCTTTTTTTTTAAATTTCATTTATATACAAGTTCACATACCTCACGGGGAGTCAATCAACACTCGGCCGAAGGTGTATTTTTAGTGAATCACTCGAGAGCGGCATGGAACTTACTCCTACCATAAGCTTGCCAAGCAATCAATCCTCCTCCTTTTTAACTATATACCTTTGTAAATATCATGAGGACTTTTTGGGTGAAGGGTTAGGCTTGGGCTAAAGGTGGGTGGTTGGGTTAGTGGTTAGTAAAAAGGGCGAAAAGCGTAACAAACGTCGGTTTTTGAAAGACTTTTTATTTTTCACATTTTTATTTCATTTTGATGAACCATTTGTTTCAAACAAATTTATTTTTGATGGACTTGTTTGTTTATTTTGTTTCATCAAAATACATACATACATACATATATATATATATATATATATATATATATTTAAGTCATAAGAAAATCGAACGTTGTTACAAAAAGAAAGGGTTAAAATAAAAATGTTTAGGTGGGTAAAAAGGGTAATTTGTTTTGGGTTAAGAAATGAAAAGGTTTAGGCTCAAAGGGGTTAACTAGGGGGATTTTGGGTAGGTGTTAAAAAAATGAAAAATCATGGTGTAGAAAGAAAAAGAAGGGTTAGTCCTAATGCCTCCATCATTTACTTACTCGGGTTTAAGTTGGTAAGGACCGAGAATGTATTGTCGTGGCAAGTTCTAGAGTTGTACGAACCAAGCGGCTATTCACACGAGAAACGAAAAATGAGCATTTAGTGTAAAGATATGTATTTGTATGCTCAATAAAGGCTCAAAACTCACTTTTGTGGGAAAGGGTTTTTATGTGATCAAGTATATATAATCAAATTTTAACTAAGCTTGTCATGTCGTTTCATAATTTTCTTATGTTAGTTCTTTTTATCACTATCGGTTGTAAACTTTTAAAAATATAACCTTGTTAGAACTTGAATTCCCAACTTAAACTTAGACAAGTAAAATGAAAAATGAAAAATTTTTGAAAAAATTTGGGGTGATTAGCGGTTCCAATAGAGTTTTGTGTAAGGCTTGTTATTAGGACTTGCAAGATTCAAGGTTTTAGCATCCCCCCACACTTAAATTACACATTGTCCTCAATGTGTCCCAAAAATAAGTTTTTAGGTTGATTGAATGTGTAAAAGGGTGTTTAAAAGCAAAATTTTATGTTACTGGCATTCTGGACACGGCCCCGTGTCGGATGGACACGACCCCGTGTTCAACTGCCAGTAACGAAAACTTACAGAAGGTGGACACGGGGGCGTGTTGGCTGGGCACGACCCCGTGTTTGGCAAAAATCTGCAGAAATTAAACAAACAACAGGTCTGGGAGGTGGGCACGGGGGCGTGTCGGCCGGAGAGGACCCCGTGTGGACAGTTTGCAAAGTTAAAAACCGGTTTCTTTCTCCGGTTTTCCTGCCCTGGCTTTAGTAGTACTAATGTTTAGCACTCTAAGCCTCGTATGTACCTGTTTTATCAATAAATACCACACCAAAGAATACCAAACGTCCTAGATTACCACGTTCAACATCCAAACCATCAAGTTAAAGATAAAAATAAAAGCAGAAAATATGTTAGGGAAAGTAAATTGTTCAACACTTCGGCACGCAGGCCGGAAATTGTTCGATAGAAAGGGAATTTTAACCTGTAGGATCACCAACCAGCCGCTCCTACTCCTACTCCACCCGCCTAGTCCATGTCTTCATCACTGTCGTCACCTCCTCCCCCATGCCCCGCCATGTACTCCCGGATGCTTCCGATGTCATCTTGGATATCGGAGATGTTTCTTTCAATGGCTCCCACCCGGTGGTATGTGTTGTTGGCGAGGTTGTAGGTGTTCCTGGTGCACATAAGGTTTTCCTGCAAAAGATCATGTAAACTCTGAAAGTTAGGAAAACCGCCTCCTTGTGAGGAGGACGGGCCCGGTTCATCGTGGGGTTGGTACTGGTATTGGGGAGGTGGAGCGTGAAGGACTAGCGCCTCTTGCGGGTTCCATGCATGGCCTTGCATCCTCTGAAAGCTTACCGACCCGTCTTCCTCCTCATAGATTAGGTTCATGGAGCGACAAATGTGTACATCGACCCGTCCTGACCATGGGCTCCACTCGAAAGACCTAGGGATGTTCGCGAAGTGCTTGAAGAGGCGGTACACCCATCCCCCGAAGAAAATAGGGGTTGGTGCATGAGCCAGCCGGTTCAGATGGATGTTCCGGAGTAGGAGGAATGGAACATCGAGGGGTCTTTGGGTGTGAATGCAGTGAAGGACGACCAAATCTCTCAACCCAACAACGCCGCTGCTGTCATGTCTTTAACTAAGAGAGTAAACAAGGAGCCTATGAATGTAGCGATAAAGCGGATCCCTCAGCTTAATGCTCTTAGTGCTGCTCGGATTGTAGAACCCATCACCAATCTGAGCCCATGCGGCTTGGCGTTCGTTTTCATCTAACTCTCGCATTCCTCCGGTGTTTTCTTCACTTCCCGAATCCTCCTTCGTATACAGCCCAACTATTGCCCCGAATTGTGCCATAGAGATCGAGTACCTAGTTCCACCACACCGAAATGCAACTCCATTATTGTCGAAAGGGTCGCACCTCGAATTGAAAGTGAAGGTGCTGTAGAACTCCATAGTGCACTCGTGTACCGGTCGAAGTCGAGTGGTTAGGGCAACCCTTAGTGGGCCGGTAACGAGGTTGTTAAACCGGTCAAGTTGGTTCACCATGGCTAAGAGGTCCGTGCATGATTGTCTTAGGTATTCTTCGGGTCTTGTTTGAAGTGTGTCATATCTGGCCCTAGCATCGAGCTCATTTGCGTTGAATCTTGTGAACTTCTTCGACATCTGAAAGAATACACCAAAAGTTAGCACGAAACAATGAGATTTTCGGAAAAAACTGCAAATAGTGGGCTGGACACGGCCCCGTGCTCAGCGGGCACAACCCCGTGTCCAGGCGTCTGTTACTCAAAAATTCCATTTTTCGACCCGGTCCCGAAAATCTGAAAATTTTTGGCCAAGTAGGTGCGGTTTCCCCCGAAAATGAAACCACAAGTGCCGTTTTTACAAAACAAACCGTTTACCCCTTCAATTTTATCTTTTTTTCGGTTCAAAAACAAGGGTTTGGGGTTTTTGTGAGAAATCGGGCAAATCTATCAACAATACAAGTGGGTTTACTTCCCATAACACTAATCTAAACTAATGCTAACAGATTTAAGCAAAAATTTGAGGTTTGATCCGGATGAACTTCAAGAACCCTAGATTTTTCCCCAAATTTTTGATGTTTTAACTACATGCAAGTGAATAATATAACTACTAATGATGATAGAATCATACCTTGATGTTGTTAGAATGAGAGGAGACGTCGAAAATCTTCGGAAAATCGCCTGCACCAGAGCGTTTTTCGGGGAAACGGGGCGTGTGGAATGATGTAACTGATATGGAAAAGGGGTTTTATCCCAACAGTTGCGGGGACACAGCCCCGTGCCGAGCAAAGTTTTTGAAATTTTTTTTAGGAAGTGCTCGTGTGAGTGCCCTGTTTTCCCAAAAACTTGGTTTGAAGACTTACCGGTTTCGATGTTTACCCGCTTGTTCGTAACATACCAGGCATGATGGTGATGCCTTTACTCGTCGACCGTTTGAAGCGAGATCTCTTCCTCCTCATCCTCAATGGATCCTTGATAGAGTTTCAGCCGTTGGCCATTGACTTTGAATGGAATTCCATTCCGAGATTTAATTTCTACTGCACCGTGAGGAAAAATATGGGTGATGGAAAAAGGTCCTGACCACCTAGATTTTAGTTTACCCGGAAATAATCGAAGTCGTGAATTAAACAATAGAACTTGATCTCCTACTCGAAATTCATTAGGTTTAATATGTTTTTCGTGTAAATTTTTCATTCTTTCCTTATAAATTTCACAGTTAGAGTATGCATAATTCCTTAATTCATCTAATTCATTTATTTGACAAAATCGATTTTTACCTGCAATTTCTAAATCTAAGTTTACATTTTTTATTGCCCAGTAGGCCTTGTGAGCTATTTCTACCGACAAATGACAACTTTTTTCCATAGACGAGCTTATATGGGGTTGTGCCTATAGTTGTTTTATAAGCAGTTCGAAAAGCCCATAAAGCATCATCTAATTTATCGGCCCATTCCTTTTTATTTAAACCTACGGTTTTTTCAAGTATTCGTTTTAAACCTCTATTAGTCACTTTGGCTTGTCCGTTTGTTTGAGGGTGATATGCTGTTGAGACCCGGTGATAGACCCCATACCTTGTTAAGATTTTTTCGAGTTGATGATTACAAAAATTGGTACCTCTATCACTTATTAATGCTTTAGGTGTTCCAAAACGAGAGAATAATTTTTTCAGAAATCTTACCACGACTCTTCCATCATTTGTTGGAAGTGCCTCGGCCTCGGCCCATTTAGACAAGTAATCGACTGCCACAAGTATATATTGTTTCCTTTCGACGGTAGGAAAGGTCCCATGAAATCGAGTCCCCACACATCAAAAATTTCACAAACGAGAATGCCATTTTGTGGCATTTCATTTTTGGAAGAAATATTACCTGATCTTTGGCAAGCATCACATGTCTTGACAAGACTTTGCGCATCTTTGTAAATGGTCGGCCAATAAAATCCTGAATCAAATACCTTTCGTGCGGTACTAGCGGCACCATGATGTCCTCCATATGGACCTTCATGACAATGGCGGAGAATCCTTCGTGCTTCGTAGCCATGTACGCACCTTCGGATGAGTTGGTCGGCACACATTCTGAAAAGATAAGGATCTTCCTAAAAGTAATGCTTTACATCAGCAAAGAATTTCTTTCTTTGGTGATGTGGCCATCCCCTTGTGACTATACCGCTAGCTAAGTAGTTAGCATAGTCGGCATACCATGGCTCTTGTCTATGTTCCGCCATTTCCAGGGACTCTGTTGGAAATTTTTCGTTGATTTGCTCGTCCCTGGTTGCCTCCAAAGCTGGGTCTTCTAAATGCGAAAGATGATCTGCTGCTGTGTTTTCTGCTCCTCTTTTGTCTTTGATTTCAATATCAAATTCTTGTAGGAGTAGAATCCACCTGATCAAACGGGGTTTTGCGTCTTGTTTCTTGAAGAGGTATCGGATGGCTGCATGATCTGTATAGACTACAGTTTTAGAAAGAACAAGGTAAGAACGAAATTTATCAAAAGCAAATACCACAGCTAGTAATTCTTTTTCAGTGGTTGTGTAATTCTCTTGTGTATCGTTAAGTGTTTTACTAGCATAATAAATTGGGTGGAAATGTTTTTCTTTTCTTTGTCCCAAGACTGCTCCAACGGCAAAGTCACTTGCATCACACATGATTTCGAAGGTAATTTCCAATCAGGTGCTATCACGATAGGTGCATTGACTAGCATTTCCTTGAGGGTTAGAAATGCTTGATTGCAATCCTTGTCAAAGATGAAAGGCGCATCTTTTTCAAGTAATTTTGTTAGAGGTCTTGAAATTTTAGAAAAGTCTTTGATAAACCGTCTATAAAATCCGGCATGCCCTAATAAACTTCTGATTGCTCTAACGGAGGATGGTGGAGGTAGTCGAGAAATTGTGTCTATTTTTGCTCGATCAACTTCCATTCCTTCGCTCGAGACCTTGTGACCTAGTACTATTCCCTCTGTTACCATGAAATGGCATTTTTCCCAGTTAAGGGCGAGGTTAGTTTCCTCACATCGGGATAGCATTCGTTCGAGGTTATCGAGGCATTGGTCGTATGAATCTCCAAAGATAGAAAAGTCGTCCATGAAGACTTCCATTGTCTTTTCTATCATGTCATAGAAGATGGCCACCATGCAACGTTGGAATGTTGCGGGGGCATTACATAGACCGAATGACATGCATCGATAAGCAAAAGTTCCGTAGGCACATGTAAAGTTGTCTTTTCTTGGTCTTCAGGTGCTATCGGAATTTGGAAGTAACCTGAAAAACCATCCAAGAAACAGTAAAATTTATGACCGGATAGTCGTTCTAACATTTGATCAATGAAGGGCAAAGGAAAGTGGTCTTTCCTTGTTGCTTCATTTAATCATCTATAGTCTATACATACTCTCCATCCTGTGACGGTTCTTGTTGGTATTAATTCATTCTTTTCATTGGTTATTACCGTCATACCTCCTTTCTTTGGGACTACTTGGACGGGACTCACCCATGGACTATCAGAGATGGGATAAATAAGTCCGGCGTCAAGTAGTTTGATGACCTCATTTTTAACCACTTCTTGGACATTTGGATTTACTCTTCGTTGTGGTTGTATTACTGATTTGTAGTCATCGTTCATTAGAATTTTGTGCGTGCACATGGAAGGGCTTATTCCTTTTATATCTACAAGCTTCCAAGCGATCACATTTTTATGTTTTTTTCAAAAGTTTAATTAATTTTTCTTTTTCTACACTATTTAATTTAGACGAAATAATTACAGGTGAATTACCATCTTTGTCTAGAAAAGCATATTCCAAACCTTTCGGAAGTTCTTTGAGCTCAAGGGGCGGGTCTTTAGGAGACTCCTTATGTTGGGGCTCATTTTGATCAAGAACTTTAAAGGTTTGTTCTATGGCGACCTCTTCTTCAACAAAGTGGTCAATCTTTTCACTTGTATCGGGTGGCTCATCTTCATCTTCAATTAGGGGGTCATTGTTGCCAAAAGGATATTTCATTGAACGCTCAAGATCTATGCTCCTTTTGAATGCCCCTAATTGAAGAGGTAGATTATTAAACTTCCGTTTTTTCAAAGCTTCGTGAGTTTTTACAAAGGGTCTTCCCAACACTAGAGGAGCGTCATCGAGGATGACAAAGTCGGTTGGGATTACCACTTGATTTGTTTGAACCAAGACGTCCTCAACTACACCGGTTGATTTTATCACTTTCCGATTGGATAGAAAAATGGGTATTCGAAGTGGAGCAAAATCACTAATACTCAATTTTTCAAAAATGTAATTAGGCATTATGTTAACACAAAGATCCTTATCAATGGTGACGTTACTAATAAATGAATTTTGAAAAAAATGGAACCGGTGTAATGTTAATTTCAAAAGGGTCTTCTTTTATTAGCGAAGTTTGATCATTAGTTAACTTAACACTTACCATTTCGTCAATTTTTGAGTTAGTGTTTAGCTCTTTTAAAAACTTAGCATGAGTTGATACTAAACAATGATTTTCAAAAGAAGGTGACACGAGATTAATTTCTTCAAAATTAGACTCTTCTTTAACTTTTACGTTATCGGCCTCACCTCTTTCGTTGTTTAACTCATGTGTCGGTTTTTCACTTATTTGTTCTTCCATTTTTAACTCTTCAACTATCGTTTCTTTATTTAATTCTTCTCTTGCGCGGGACTCCTCTTCCCTTGCGCGAGATTCTTTTATGTATCGTTCGATAGTTTTAAGTTTTTCTATTATCCTATCGGCCACTTCGGTGATAGAGAAAGGATCGGGATCCTCAATGCTTGAATCCGGTTGTTCGATCCTTGGTTCCTCATAGTACTCATATGAAGTAGATGGTTCACACCATTGTTCTTCATTGTAAGCATATGATGGATAAGGGTCGTAATTTTGTTCTTCATAGTACTCATATGAGGTAGATGGTTCACACCATTGTTCCTCATAATAAGAGTATGAAGGTGGTGGCTCATATCTTGATTCCCCAAAGTATGAGTATGAAGGTTCATACCTTGGTTCATCAAAATATGAGTATGAGGAAGAAGGTTCATACCTTTGGTCTTCATAGGATGTGTATGAAGGTGATGGCTCGTACCTGGGCTCCTCATAATAGTTGTATGAATTGGATGGTTGAAATAAGTTACAACATTGTACCGAGTGCGGGTTACCACAATTAGTGCAATAGTCTCTCATGTAATCATCCTCCTCATAGGTGTAGTTGTAGCCTCCTGAGTATTGATCTATAGGGATCACTCAACAGACCACAACTTAGTCTCGGGACCAGAAAACAAAAATAAAGGTGGAAACAGAGGCTGGACACGGCCCCGTGTTCAGTGGACACGGCCCCGTGTTCAGTGGACACGACCCCGTGTTCAGGGTCTGTATCTGGGCGTTTTAATAAAAGTTACTGGTCTCGTTGAGCATGGGGGAGTGTTCAGTGAGCACGGCCCCGTGTTCAGACTCTGTATTTAGGTGTTTAAAGAAAAATATGCAGCACGGCCCCGTGTTCAGTGAACACGGCCCCATGTTCAGGCTACTGTAAATGCAAACTAAACTAAAATGCAGAAAAATGTGCGCGCGTTTTGAAAAAGTTTTGAAAAACTGATTAGGCCGTCGATTTTAAGCTTTCTTAAAATCCTTGTGTCCCCGGCAACGGCGCCAAAAACTTGATGCGTGTTAGTGTGTGTATGTTTTAGGTATATATTTTAAGCCCTTTTTACACTTTTTAGCCAAGTTTTAAATTTATAAAACACGATATTTACTAACACTAAACATACATATGGGCAAGTGCACCCATCGTGGACGTAGTATAGTGTTGGTAAGATACCGAGGTCGTCCAAGGACACAAGAGCTTTTAGTACCGGTTTTCCTCAACGTCTAATCAATCAAAATGTTAGAAGAAGGTTTTTAAACTAAGAAAACAAAACTAACTAAAATGCTGAAAAATAAAATAAAAATAAAATAGATAGACAAGATGAATCACTTGGATCCGACTCGTGTGTAGTGTAACCTTTGATTATTTTCCCACTTTTGCACTTGTTTAAGAGATTATCTTAGTTATTGTAGTAGGCCCCTCTTTTGAAGGCGACGTTACCCTCAACCCAGTAGTTTGAGTCAGCAAGGATACAATCCTAAAGGGTCGGATTATTGAAAGATAATTAATTAAGTTATTAATGCATAATGTGGTAGGCCCCTCTTTTGAAGGTGACGTTACCCTCGGCTAAGTAGTCTGAGTCAGCAGGGATACAGTCCTAAGTAGCCGGGTTAAAGTTTTAATAGTAATTTAACATATGAGGGGATCAAAGAGTTTGGACCCCCGCCATCCAATACCTTTGGGTATTGAAGGAGGTCCTACTAAATTTGACTCAGGTCATTTGCAGGATCTATACACTGCAAAATGGCAAGACTCTTACCAAACCGTTCCCTTAACCCCCGACCAGGTAGCCAACATACCTCCATATAGACCGTGGAGATATGAATGGTGAAAATCTTTTATTTTATATAGACAGTAAAATAATGCCAAGACACCACGGACAAACGATAAGGAAGAATCACCTTCAACATAAGAAACTAGTAATTAAAGTCATTAATACAAAACCAATTAAAAAGTGCAAAAGATTAAAAATAAAAAGTATTATACTAAACACTTGTCTTCACCAAGTGATGTAAGAGACTTAGGCAAACATGGTCTTTGATTGTCAAGAACTCTTACGATCAATCTTTGATCCCAAGACGACTCACACACTCTACGATGGACAATGGATGATGGTGGTGGATGATGGTGTTGTGATAGTGGTGGGTGGTGGGTGAAGTGTGAGAGAGGTGGTGTGCCAAGGGATGAGTTGCAAGAGCTCCAAACACCCCTATTTATAGGCTGAACAGAAGCTCGGGCACGGCCCCGTGTCCGTTGGGCACGGCCCCGTGTCCATCTGATTCTCTCTCTTCATTAATTGCAATTCGCAATTTCAATAAATACGTCTGCAGAAAGTTGGCCACGCCCCCCGTGTCCGCTGGGCACGGAGCCGTGGTGGGAAACAGAAGCTTCCATGAGTTTGTCTTTTCTGCTGACACTTGGGCACGGCCCCATGCTCACTGAGCACGGGGCGTGTTCAGTCTTCTGTCTTCTTTGTTTTGCTTGGGAAGATGCTGTCGGGAGGTCGGGCATGCCACTTTTGTTCCTTTTCTTGTGTTTATGTTAGATTTAGCTGTCTTTTTTGCTTCTTTTGTTCATTTGAGCTCATTTAATCCTGAAAATACAAAAGGAAGACAAAAGCATACTTTTTCCAACATTAGTACTAATAAAGGGTTAGTTTTATGCCACAATTCATGTAATTTATATATCGTATTTTGTGCACATCAGGTATTCATCGGGTAGGGTTCGGGTAATGCATCGGGTTGGGAAAAAACCCGCACCAGGTATTAAAAAACCCCGACCGGGTATTAATGCTTCTTGCACATTCAAAGAAGGGACCCGCATCGGCCTTGTTGGACGGACAGGGAGCGGAAAAACAACATTAATAACTGCACTTTTCCGTCTGGTAGAACCTGATAGTGGAACAATTCATATAGACGGTTTGGACATTTGCTCTATAGGACTAAAGGATCTTAGAATGAAACTAAGTATCACCCCTCAAGAACCAACACTTTTCAAGGGTAGTATAAGAACAAACTTGGACCCATTAGAACTTCACTCTGATGATGAAACAATTCTGCAGTAAATAATTCTTCAAAGACTTTGTGCATAGTAACAATTCTGCAGTAAATAATCTCCAACCACAACATTAAATAATCTCCAACCATAATTAGGTGTGTGTAATCATATTTTCAAAGATGCATCTACTTAAAACTAGAGGTAGCTATATAACCGGGTATAAAAAAACCCGGTTCTGGGTATTTATAAAACCCGGTTCCTGGTATTTATAAAAACCGGTTCTGGGTATTTATAAAAACCGGGTTTCGGGTATAAACTGGGTATAAAAAAACCCGGTTCCGGGTTCGGGTTTTAGATCAAATATGAATACCCGGTCCCTACCCTATGGGTAGGGTCGGGTTCGGGTATAGAAAACCCGGTTTTTATAATACTCGGTTCCGAGTTTTTTACGGGTCCGGCTCCGGATTCGGATTTTTTGTGCACCACTACTCCCCGCCCCGCCCCTACCAATTACCAAATACTTGACCCTCTCTACTCCCAACCTTTTAGTGATTTCTTATATCAATCCTCTTTTTATTTTTCATTTTGAACCTCTTTTTATTTTTCTTTTTGAAATTTTTTGATACATTATAAGTCATTAAACCTTTTTTTTTGTGGTTTTAAAATTTAAATTGTTTCAATTTATTTGTTAGAATCAAACAAGATAATCACCACTAATAAGTAATAGAAGGGGTTAAAGGATACATGACCAAATGTGTTATGTGTTCTTTAAATGTAATAATCATAATAAATTGTTTGTTTTTAACAAATCTAATTATTCAAAAAACAAAGAAATAAACGATCTTCATGATATAACAAGAAGAATTGTAGAACAATATTTAAAATAGGTGTATAAGTACTTCAAATTATAAATGTAACTGTATCAAACATGAAAAACTACATATTAATATAATGACTTCAATTCAAAGAAACCATCTCATAACTAGTTTCATATCATACATCTAATCCTCTCTCTTTTCCTCTATATTTTTGTGTAGTTGTGACTCATGAATTTTAATTCTTTTCTTGATGTTAGTAGAATATCGAAGCATCGCTACCCATAAAAGCTGACAAGAAACAAATCTATTCTCAAATTTAGAATGTTTTAGAATAGGCTGCTTATCAAGATTGTTTATTCTCGAATAGTTGACTTGATTTGAAAATGTGGTATTTTATTGGGTTTATTCTTTGTTCTTTGTGTGGGCAACATACATGATCTATGGTTGAAAAAATGTTTTTTTTTTTTTTTCAAAACGTTTCTAATAAAGTTTGATGTCTTAAATAAGTCAAAAAGAAAGCAAGACACTTGGAACCCCCTTTCTACATTTGTCAAGAACATATACTATTCCAATATCATTATAGATTTGAGATGGTATATATTTGCTTGTGGTTAAATCTCATTGTTGATTTTATTCTCGATCCATACAAAATAAAATGAAGACCAATATTCAAAGTGTGCACAAGGTCAAAAGACAAATTTGTTCCAAAATAATTCAATTTCCTTAGTCAAACAAATTATACATATATCAAATGATACTTTTAACTACATGTAAAGTAAAGAAACATGTGATCAAACTCACATGTAAATCTTAGGTTTTCATAACCAACATGTCTCTGTACCTAATTGTACCATATGTCTCATCGCCAGTTCACCACAAAAACTATAGACTGTTAGCTCTAATATTATTTGAGACATTTTGATACAAGTATTTGGTGTTTAAAATGTGATAGTTTCTGTGACATTTATGAAATCCTGGTGAACCTTAACGGCTATTAGTCCGCCAGAACAGAACACGATATGCACTTGTTTAGACTTGAGATAATTAGTTAACTTATGATCACTAGAAAGTAACATAAGGATCATTAGTTATGATATGTGTGAAGATTCATAGTAAACCCTAAATCGATGCATTGTGTTACATGCGTAATAGAACGAATCATGAGTGTTTTAGACGATTCTGGAAGCACGAATTGACTAATATATGAACTATAGTATGTAACATAGATGTGTTGGTAGACAAATTAGAATTAGAACGCTTGTTGTGATGCATAAGTACTTACGATGAACTAGATTCCGGTTATTGAAACGTGAAATCTCTAGTATGACAAAACTACACTGTTTGTGCATCGGATAAATCTGAGGGCACGTCGTAGCTGAACTATGAACTTTAGTAACTAACATGGTAGTATCGAGGCCTTAATATGTAGTGAACACGTTACACAAAGTATTTTCTGGTTAACGGAATGCCCTTAATTTAAACACACATGGTATCACCCAAATGTGCAGTATAGCATCCGTCAACCCTAAAAACACTTATATAACATTTAAGTAAGATGTTTTAAACAAAAATGTGAAAGCATTCGGGTTTTCGATGGGTATTTTTTAAAAACACAAAAACAATACAAAACGGCTCATTTCGCCACCGTTTACCGAACCAGTGGAGCGTTTAAACTCAGTATATATCCATAACTCGAAATATCTACTTAATACTATCCTAAATGTGGAAATATGTGAAAATGAAGTCAAGAGAAGGCCGCATAGGCCTCCCCTGGTCCGATCAGAACTACCACACACCTTTTTTTTCTTCTTTTTAAAGCAAACAATTCACTTTCAAACTTCATTTTACTTTTGCTATACCTTGTTCCAACCCTTTTCATACAAAAAAAAATCAAGGTAACAAAGCTCTTTCCAAGTGAATTTTGATGAATTTTTGTATCAAAAAGTGTTTTTAACAAAAATAAGGTGTTTTGATCCTTGAAACCTAATCCTTTAGCCACCTGTTTAAACTCCTATTATGTGTAATAAGATGGTTCATGATGTTTGAAGGTGAAAACAATGGATTATGGATCAAAAACACAAAGGTTCGACAAGAAACACGAGTTTAAAACCCTAACCGAAAAAGATAACCAAACATGCTTGATAGGTGATGTTATATGCTCGTTTGTGTTGTATATAGTCTATAGGTACAGTACCTAGCTTTGTACAGCTTCTAGATTGGCGGATGTTGCACAAACTTGCGAGAAACGAAAGGTATAACACCCGAAAACTGAAAATTAGTGCACTAAATTTTGTTTGAGCATAAACTGTATCATGTGTATTGTTAGCTCATGAAAATGTTTAGGGTGATCTCATAAAGTAAAATAAGGATCTCTGCAAAATTAAAGAATTTTTGGATAATCTGAGGATTTCTGGCGAATTTATTGATATTTAAAAGCGTTAATCTAGGAAAAATAGCAAACGGATTCAATAAATCTCCATATTTTGTAGAAAGTCCTTATTTGGCATGAGAATGTTCCACACAAAATTCTGGTTTCATTGGTTAAACCAAGATATGGTTTTAAAAATCATGTTTTATCAAGCTTTAAACATCCTGTTTTTTTTTTTTTTTTTTGGAAACTCCTGGAAATTTTATAGGAACTATTCGGACTTAATTTAGCCATTCAGTAACAATTTTGGAATTAATTGAAGTCGGATGGTATAAATCGCCAATCTAACGATTAATCGGATTTTTAAAACTATATTATTATGCTTAAAAAATAAATATAATATTTTCTAAAAATAAGTTTTCCTAAAACTTATATCTCAACAAGGTTATTTATAAAAAAATATTAGAATCAACTAAACTTAGGACGTGTAATTATGATAATTACGCGCTAAAAACATTGTTTTTAACATAAACAGGCAAAACAATCATTTAACGAACCTGCCGGGACTTTAAGGCGTTTTAATGACTAATTGGTGATAGTCAGAAAGTCTAAAGTGAATTCAAACTTTTCTTGAGTAAGTCGAGTAATTTGGATAAGTTACACGCTTGTTCAGCGAATTCCAAACTGCAAAAACTGAAACTGTCGTTTGGGCAGATTTGACTTTTTTAACGCCCAAACTTTCTTTGTAAAACAAATCATTTCATACTAGTTAACGCATTTTTACATTGTATGTGATCATGCCATTATCCTAAACCTTAAAACGATCATCCATGACGAGCACGGAAAACGGTTAACGATAACCAATCCTGGTTTTTAAACCAAAACATTACCCAACACCACACTTTGAGGCTATTAGCCCATTTTCGGATCAACAGTTGTATCCCAACTTAGTGAATAGAAAATATCAACTCGAAAGCTATTTTCGGTGATTAACCATACAATACTGACATTAGGGCGAGACTAGCACTACGATTGCATTACTATATTGCTATTGCATACTATGAGCATACGTTATCACGTAAGTTTCACGGCCCTCTTTAATACTTGTTCTTTTAAACGTTTTGGGGGAAAACATGTTTTGTACATATACGCACATGAAAATTGTTTTGATGTGAATTATCTGGGTGTATTTGATTGAAACATCTAAGATACGGAAATCTCCACGAGCACAAGTGATTAACCATTTGGCCGATGAATATTGTGGATATTTGACCTACAATAGAACAAATGATATTCAATAGCCATAACATGATCCACTAATCAAGAAAAAAGTAATAGATTGAACCAAGCTCTCCCCAAAGATAATGAATCTTGAATACATATTCGGAACATATATTCAAGAGCATGTCTAACATCTGCTGAAGAAATGGAACCGTTGTTCATGGGTACTATAACAACCCTCCTAAATTTTTCAACACTCTAAAAATAATTAAAATATCCCAATACGTCCTAAATTACACCTCGTATATGAAATCGGGTCCCGAATACCTTTATTTTTATTGAATTTAATTAAAAAACTGAAATTTTAGGCTGTGGCGGGCCGCGAAGACCCTACCATGGTCTTACGCGGGCCGCGAGCGCCTAGACAACTGGCGGCACCCGGTGGTGCCACGTGGCAGCCACATGTCGAAGCTAGAGCGGTGACCCGACAAGGCTAGGGCCTACCCAGCCTATGTCGCGGACTGTGAAGGCCCTGCCTTCTTTCTTCACGGGGCGCGACGAAGACAAAATGCAGCCCTATAAATAGAGGCCATCGGCTTCAGTCCCAACTCGCTCACACACTTTCTTTCTCTCTCGAAATTCTACATAGCAATTATAATTTTAGGGCATTGTACCCCCATAAATAACGAAGTTCTACCCCGTTGTAAGTATCATAACCCCGGTTACGTATTAGATACGCTGCCCGATTGATCCAGGGTTTCGTAACGGGTGTCGAGGTTCTGCCCGACGTAGTCATTGGAATGCCGTCTCTGGGAGGGTATTACTAATGTAAATATTTGGTTATTATACTAATGCGTGTACATTTGTGTATTTAATAGATAATCACCAGAAAATCCTTAAGGAAAACCCTAAGACAGCAATGTGAGTAATCTCCTTTTTGCAAACTGTTTTTACAAAACCTCAATTAATTAACATTATATTAAGCAGTGATTGAGTATTTGTATTCTACAATTATCGTCTGTATGTTGGGGTTTTGTATACAAAATTTGTTACTACATTGTGAGTAGTAACATGATCACAAGTCGGGTTGACAGTATCGTGGGTGGTAATTAAAGTAGATGGAAACAAATGTAATTGCGCGACCGCCCTCAATACTGTAAAATGGTTTTACTTAACTTGATTAAACTGAGATTCACTCACCAGTATTTCCCACTGACAAAATGTTTTTAAACGCGTTTCAGGTAACAAAATGTGAAAGCCAAATAGAAGCCAGCTGGACAGCACTGAAGGCTTGGAAAAGTGGCTATAAAGTTACCTAAAATAAAGAGATGTTTTTATTAAATAAAATAGGGTTTATCCCTATAAAAATGTGTGTACTAGAAACTTGGGATTTTCCCATGTGTTTGATATTATAAAAGTGTGGTATTTTACTTTGATAAAATATTTCCTAACTACGATCCTGATGTGATTTTCACTGCCAAAATGATAAACACCGATACCACTGAAACTGGTCGCGGCCGCCCGTTCCCGGGTTGTTAGGGGACGGGGGTTGCGACAGAAGGTGGTATCAGAGCTAAGCCACTGATTCAGCCACAGAAGTGTTCTGCTGACACCAAGATTTTATTTAAAACGTTAGGAAATTTTCTACGGAACTACGTGCATATCTGTATTTTATTGTTGTGTGTTATTTGACTACTTGTTAGTTTACAGTATGAGCGACCAAGGACCTTCGGACGCCTACCGTCAGTTGTCCAGCTCACCTAGGAGCGAAGGCACCTCTTCACAGCCTACCCTCTCAGGGTATTCAGCTGACAATGAAGATGGGATATTTGTGTTTAAGGCCCGGTCTGAAGAGCCATTCCCACCCAAAAAGAGAGGATGGTTCAGTAGAGGAGCGCATGAACGTAGGAAAAGAATGAAAAAGTTACAGCAGCAACGTGTTTTAGCAGCCGCTAAGTGAGAAATCGATGCTCATGCCCAGGATATTCTTAATAGGAGTCTAGCAAACTTTCATATATTAGCAACTACAGCCGCAGACCCTAACCTGGAGCAACTCATAGCACCCCAACCATTGCCATTGTTTCCCACACAACCAATGGAGATTGAAGCCAACCCAGAAAACCAAATCCAAATGCATGATTTTGATCCAGCAGAGATACCTAGAGTGCCAACACCCAATCCCTTAGACCCAAACTACGACCCGTGGTTTGACGACCATAAGGATTACCAGCAACATTACCCAATACCTGAAGAACCTATGCCAAACCTAGCAGCTTACCCAAATCTAGACCCTCTAGACCCTTATTACGATAATGATCAATTCATCAGGGAAATTCTAGAAAACCCTTACCCTTACCAGGAACCCATGCCCTAGTTCCCAAACCCAGTACCAGCACTTGCACCCCCAATGAGTGCAGAAAATGTGCAAGAACTCCGAACCTTCGGTGATGAGATTTTAGAAGGTAGTAAAACGATGAGGCAAATAGGAGAACGACTCGTCTGGAAGTATGACGAGTGTAATATGGACTTTTGGATTAACCCCTACCCTTAGTAATAATATAATATATATATATATATAATATGTGTGTATGTTTGAAAAAAAAATCTAGACAATAGATACGGATGCCTAATAGTATTGTAATTTCAATTCCAGTTGTATTGTAGTATATATGGATTCATACTATATAAGAAAGAGTAAGTCGCAATGTTCGACGATTTTGATCAATATGTGTGTTATGTGATTGTTTGCATTAAATATTATTTTGTAATATTAATAATTGGCAAATGTTTAAAATCCAGATGGACAACGAAGTGAACCAGGAAAACCAGAATAATGAAAACCAGAATAACAACGATAACCCGAACAACAATAATAATGGAAACTATGTGGATAATAGTGCCATTCAACACATAGTGGCACAAGGGATTATAGACGCAATGCCATATATTATTCAAACGGTTAAGGAAGCTGATAATAAAAGTAATAATGGCAGTAAGCGACCTACTAAACCAGATCACAGTGTAAACAATGGACCAATACTTCAAGTGCCAATTCCCAAAAGATGAAGAACCATGTCTTATGGTTGTTCTTACAAGGAATTCTGGTCCTGCAAACCAATAGAATTCTCGGGCAATGAAGGACCCATTGCAACTATACGCTGGATAGAAAAGACTGAGGTAGTCTTAAAAATAAGCAAGTGCGCGGAAGAGGATAAGATAATGTTTGCTTCCAATCTGTTTAAAAACTCAGCCTTAGAATGGTGGAACACTATCCTCCAGTCTAGGGGAAGTGACAAGGTTTACAATATGGAATGGGAGGAATTTAAGAATATGGTAGAAAGGAAATTCTGCCCTCCCAATGAAAAAGAACAGATAGCAAATAAGTTCCTAAACCTTAGAATGACTGGAGTGGATAGTAAGGGTTATACTACTACATTCTTTGAATATGCTAGAATAGTGCCAACCCTTGCATCACCAGAACCAGTATTAATCTCCCGTTACATTTGGGGATTAATCGGTGAAATTAGACATGTAGTCAAGGCAGCTAGACCCCAAACTATAGAAGAAGCTGTAGAACTAGCAAATACCTTGACTGATGAATTAGTGCGTACACGAGAAGAAGACCAGAGGAGAAACCTAGCTCAAAGGCTTACCCAGGAATTCCACTACGGTAATTCCAACCGTGGGAAAAATGTAGGTTCTGCCTCTGCACCTTACTGTAAAGCCTGCAAGAAGAAGCATTCAGGAAAATGCTCTATCTACTGCAATTTCTGCAAGATACCAGGACACAAGGAAGAAGACTGTAGGAAGAAACCTAATAATGGAATGTGCTTCAACTGTGGAGAAAAAGGTCATATCAAGCCTAATTGTCCGAAACTAGCTCCAGCCATGAACAACAAGACTACTAAAAATGCTAGAGCATTTGTGCTGACCGCGGAAGAAGCAAAGATGATTCCGGACGTGATTGCCGGTACGTTTTTAGTTAATGATGTTTTTGCTAAAGTATTATTTGACTCTGGTGCAAACCAAAGTTTTATTAATACTTCATTTTGCAAAATTCTCAATCAACCATTAACTAAACTCCCACAAGAATGTCTAGTAGAGACAGCAAATGGGGAAACCATTAAGATTTCCGAAATCTTGCAGGGAGCAAGAATAGAGTTTTTAAATCAAAAGTTTACTTCAAACCTTTACCCAATGAATCTGGCAGGATTTGATGTTGTATTAGGAATGGATTGGTTAATAGCCAATAAAGCCAGTATTTTATGTGATCAGAAGTCAATCCAAGTAAATTCACCAAAGGGTGAAAAGATCACAATTAAAGGAGACAAACCATCTAGATCCACGAAATTTATATCTGTAATGAAAACAGCTAGTTATATAAGAAAGGGATCATTAGTGTACTTGATTTCTATAATCACTAACACTAAAGAAAAAGAGCTGAAAGATATTCCAGTAGTATCTCAGTTTCCAGATGTGTTTCCAGAAGAATTATCGGGATTACCGTCGGACAGAGAAGTTGAATTCAAAATCCATCTGCTACCCGGAACGACACCTATTGCCAAAGCACCCTACCATCTAGCACCCACAGAAATGCAAGAGTTAAAGAAGTAGTTAGATAAATTGTTGGAAAAAGGATTCATACAGCCGAGTTCATCACCATGGGGAGCACCGATACTGTTCGTCAAAAAGAAAGACGGGTCAATGCGAATGTGCTTTGATTACCGTGAATTAAACAAAGTCACAATTAAAAATCGATACCCATTACCGATGATCGATGATTTGTTTGATCATCTGCAAGGAGCTTGATTTTTCTCTAAATTTGATTTACTCTCAGGATATCATCAATTAAAGGTACATGAAGAGGACATTCCTAAGACTGCTTTCAAAACAAGGTATGGCCATTATGAATTTACTGTCATGCCATTTGGTTTAACCAATGCCCCAGCCGCATTTATGGACATGATGAACCGAATATGTAAACCATATTTGGATAAATTCATAATTGTTTTTATAGATGATATTCTTATTTACTCTAAAAGTAAGGAGGAACACGCAAAGCATTTGCACGCACTTCTAAGTTTATTAAGAAAAGAAAAGCTCTATGAAAAGTTTTCAAAATGTGAGTTTTGGTTAGAAGAAGTGCAATTTCTTGGACATTTAGTTAATCATGAAGGAATCCATGTGGGCCCCACCAAGATCGAGGCGATTACTAAATGGAAAACCCCTGAATCACAACCGAGGTTAGAAGTTTCTTAGGATTGACTGGTTATTATAAAAGATTTATTCGAGATTTTTCTAGAATAGCCATTCCCTTGACTAAGCTAACCTGCAAATCTGTTAAGTTTGAATAGGGACCAAAACAAGAAGAAGCCTTTAGAATTCTTAAGCAAAGACTAACCCACGCACCCATACTAGCGTTGCCAGAAGGAACTGAAGACTTTGTAGTCTATTGTGACGCTTCTAAGTTAGGTTATGGATGTGTATTGATACAACGTCAAAAGGTTATAGCCTATGCATCTAGACAACTTAAGAATCATGAAGAGAATTATTCAACCCAATATTTGGAACTAGTAGCCATAATTTTTGCCCTTAAGATTTGGAGACATTACCTTTGAGGTAGTAAGTTTACCATTTTCACCAATCATAAGAGTTTAAGGTATGTTTTCGGGCAAAAGGAGTTGAATATGAGACAAATGCGCTGGATGGAAATTCTTAGTGATTATGATTGCAATATCCAGTATCATGCAGGAAAGGCTAATGTGGTAGCTGATGCTTTAAGTCGAAAGTATCATGAAAAGCCCAAAAGAGTGCGTTCTCTTAAATTAAATCTACAAGTAGATTTAAATGAACAGATTAAAGAAGCACAAGAATCAGTAATCAAGGATGATACTGAAAAGTTAAAAGGAATGATTAAGGAATTAGAGCAAGGAACCGATGGAATTTGGAGATTCCATAAGAAAAGAATGTGGATACCTAAATTAGGAAACTTACGTCACCATATATTAGAAGAAGCCCATAAGTCTAAGTATACGATGCATCCTGAAAGTGATAAGATGTATCAGGACTTAAGAAAGAATTTTTGGTGGATAGGAATGAAAAGGATATAGCAGCTTATGTTTCTAAGTGTTTAACCTGTTCACAAGTCAAAGCTGAACATCAGAAACCCTCAGGTTTGTTGCAGCAGTTAGAGACGCCCGTATGGAAATGGGAATTGATAACAATGGATTTTGTCACCAAATTACCTAATACAAGAAAAAGTAATGATACAATCTGGGTGATTGTAGATAGGCTAACAAGAAAAAGTAATGATACAATGGGAGTTGATAACAATGGATTTTGTCACCAAATTAACTAAGTCAGCTCATTTCCTACCCATGAAGGAAACTTTCAGTATGAAGCAACTAGCTAAGTTGTATGTAGATGAAATAATTTCATTACATGGAATTCCTTTATCAATTGTTTCTGATAGAGATAGCGTTCTACCTCTCATTTTTGGACAAGTTTCCAAAAGGCAATGGAAACCAAGCTGAATCTAAGCACCGCTTATCATCCTCAAACGGACTGGCAAAGCGAAAGGACAATTCGGACAATGGAAGATATGCTTAGAACTTGTGTAATTGATTTCGGAGGTAATTGGGATGATCACTTACCACAGATAGAATTTTCTTACAACAACAACTATCATACAAGTATCAATGCTGCACCATTCGAAGCACTTTATGGACGAAAGTGCCGAACGCCAGTCTGTTGGGCAGAAATTGGAGAAAAACAACTATCTGGACCTGAAATAGTACAACAAACGACCGACACGATTATCCAAGTCAAAGAACGACTGAAAGCAGCACGTGACCGACAAAAGAGCTATGCAGATAACAGACGCAAGCCGTTGGAATTTCAAGTAGGAGACAAGGTGTTATTGAAAGTCTCTTTTTGGAAAGGAGTGGTAAGATTCATAAAAAGGGGAAAACTAAGCCCCAGGTATGTTGGACCTTTTGAGATTATTAGAAGAATAGGACCCGTAGCTTATCAGCTACAACTGCCAGAGGAAATGGCAAGAATACATGATGTATTTCATGTATGTAATCTCAAGAAATGTTTAGCTGATGAATCACTAGTAGTACCTCTTAAGGATATAGAGGTAAATGAAAAGCTCAAGTTTGTAGAAAGGCCTCTACAGATTGAAGACAGAAAGGTCAAGAATCTCAAACACAAGAGATTAGTTCTGGTCAAAATGAAATGGGACTCCAAGAGAGGACCAGAGTATACATGGGAGCTTGAATCAGAAATGCAAAGGAAATATCCACACCTATTCCAGTAGATCTCGAGGACGAGCTCTAAAAATAAGGTGGGGAGGATATAACAACACTCCTAAATTTTTCAACACCCTAAAAATAATTAAAATATCCCAATACGTCCTAAATTACACCTCGTATACGAAAACGGGCCCCGAATACCTTTATTTTTATTGAATTTAATTAAACAAATCAGAAATTTTAGGCTGTGGCGGGCCGCAAAGACCTAGCCTTGGTCTTACGCGGGCCGCGAGCGCCTAGACAACCGGCGGCACCCGGTGCTGCCACGTGGTAGCCACATGTCGAAGCTAGAGCGGTGACCCGACAAGGCTAGGGCCCACCCAGCCTATGTCGCGGGCCGCAAAGGCCCTGCCTTCTTTCTTCGCGGGGCGCGACGAAGACAAAATGCAGCCCTATAAATAGAGGCCATCGACTTCAGTCCCAACTCGCTCACACACTTTCTTTCTCTCTCGAAATTCTACATGCAATTGTAATTTTTGGGCATAATACCCCCCTAAATAACGAAATTCTGCCCCGTTGTAAGTATCATAACCCCGGTTACGAATTAGATACGCTGCCCGATTGATCCAGGGTTCCGTAACGGGTGTCGAGGTTCTGCCCGACGTAGTCGTTGGAATGCCGTCTCGGGGAGGGTATTACTAATGTAAATATTGGGTTATTATACTAACGCGTGTGCATTTGTGTATTTAATAGATAATCACCAGGAAATCCTTAAGGAAACCCTAAGACAACAATGTGAGTAATCTCCTTTTTGCAAACTGTTTTTACAAAACCTCAATTAATTAACATTATATTAAGCAGTGATTGAGTATTTGTATTCTACAATTATCGTCGATATGTTGGGGTTTTGTATACAAAATTTGTTACTACATTGTGAGTAGTAACATGACCACAAGTTGGGTTGACAGTACCGTGGGTGGTAATTAAAGTAGATGGAAACAAATGTAATTGCGCGACCGCCCTCAATATTGTACAATGGTTTTACTTAACTTGATTAAACTGAGATTCACTCACCAGTATTTCCCACTGAAAAAAAAGTTTTTAAACGCGTTTCAGGTAACAAAATGTGAAAGCCAAATAGAAGCCAGCTGGACAGCACTGAAGGCTTGGAAAAGTGGCTATAAAGTTACCTAAAATAAAGAGATGTTTTTATTAAATAAAATAGGGTTTATCCCTATAAAAATGTGTGTACTAGAAACTTGGGATTTTCCCATGTGTTTGATATTATAAAAGAATGGTATTTTACTCTGATAAAATATTTCCTAACTACGGTCCTGATGTGATTTCCGCTGCCAAAATGATAAACACCGATACCACTGAAACTGGCCGCGGCCGCCCGTTCCCAGGTTGTTAGGGGACGGGGGTTGCGACAGGTACAACGACTGTTGAAGGCTAGCATCTGCTGTGAAGACCAAAGCCCTGATCAAGCAAAGGTCGGATGAAGAAGACCAAACATATGTTAGGCCAAACAGATGTTTGGACAATTGCATCAGTGTTTAGCTTAGATAGCGTTTATTCAATAAAAGAGTACTCTATGTCAACGATGTTTAGAATAGCCTAGAACAGTGGATAAGATTGCTCTGATGTTTGCAAACATCTGAGAATCTTTTCTGTTAGGAATGTTAGATGTCACTATCAGGGTGACGTTAGCTGATCTCATAGCAGAGCTTTCATAGTTCTGTATAAATAGATCACTCTAGTCAGTGATTTATTCATCACACACATACTTACATTTTCTCTTGTACGAACTGACCTGTTTAGTGTGATCGGTTGAGGGGGAGTCTGTAAAATCAATCAATTGAAAATCTTTCAAATCATTAACATTCATTGAAAAACATTCATTGATAATGAGTCTCAGTTTGTGAATATTATTGTGATAATCAATACTTGTTTGCAAACAAAGAAACTCAGATCCTAACAATTGGTATCAGAGCTTGGTTACGTTTAAACTTGATTTCACAATCAGTTTAACATAAAAAGATCAGCTCTTAAAAGATCCAATTTCAGTTCGTAGCTCGGAGTTGTTTAGTGAAGAACCGATAACGTATCCCTCCAGACTCTATTTTCCTTCAAAAGGACTTGAGAAAATGGCACAGAATGATCCCCATAACATAGGCTTTAGCATTAAGCCACCTATGCTCGTCAAATCTGAATACAATATCTGGCGACGTAGGATGGAACATACGCTATCTTACCACAATACCGTGTGTTGGAGATATGTGGTTTTGGACCACACAATGGTACCAAATACCAAAAACCCGCACATATTTGAGCCAAAGAAGCCTAAAAACTACTCAGAGCAAGATTATCAAAATTTTGAGCTTGATGCGAAAGCCTTTAGCATCATGGCTATGGCATTGCCAAATGATATCTATGCCGGCCTAATACATTGTAATAGTGCTAAAGAGATGTGAGATGGATTGAAAGAGCAGTTTGGTAGTACAGAGGAGGTTATCGAAAACACTCGAGAGATCCTTAACCAACAATACGAGACTTTCACTCACTTCAAAGGGGAGACCCTGACACAACAATTTGAGAGGTTTTCTTATCTTATCAGTGAGCTTAAGTTGGTGAACAAAGAGTTCTACTCCAGTTATTACATATCCAAATCTAAGATTAAGTGTTTCAAATGCAATCAGCTAGGTCATTTTACTAGGGAATGTAGGAGTCAAAGCTCTACTCCAGTTATTACATATCCAAATCAAAGACCTCAAGCTGTTAACTAAACACACTTTTATCAAAATACCCAAAATACCCCTACATCAAATGTTCGAAACACTGCCCATTTTGCAAGTCCTTCACCTGTGCAATATATCCAAGCACCACTTTCACAAGTTGAGTATGTGCAAATGCCCATGACTCATGTTCCAGCATAATAAACTGCTCCTACTCCTGCAGCAGCTGAGCCAAATCTACAAAGCTTTTTCACAAAGGCTATGTTGATTGGAGTGGTATGCCTAAGGACTTAACTGATGAAAATATTGCATTAATTACAAGTGATAATGTTGAACATGCAAACTTTTGTTTTGTGGCTTTGGATAATATATCAGGTGAAGAATCTCAAGAAAAGGAAACCTTCGCTGGTGAAATTTGGTTGGGGAAACTGCTGAGAGCCCAAGACAAACACTGGTTTGTGAAGAGGGTGATGCGGAAGGATCCAAAAACTATCCCAACAGTACCACTGATCTCATCAATGCTGATAATCTGAAGGTTGCTGCTTCCAAGGTATCACCTCACGTTCTAAAAGAACTGTTTTCAAACAAACGTATCATTGCATTTGCTAACATCAAGGAGGTAAATGAAAACCTTTGTGAAAAGATCCAAGTTAGTGATATTATTCTAGAAAAAAAAAAACAAAAAAATGACTTTAAAAATAGACTAACTGAAAAGGATTAGGAAATCAGCACCTTAAAACATGAGGCATCAATAATCAGAGACCAACTCCAGTCAATGATAGAAAAATATCACAAATGTCAAAAGGAGTTGGAAGACACCCAAGTCAGTTGTGAGAAATGGGTACAGTCTTGCTCTGATTATCAAAAAATGCTAGAAAAAACAGATAAAAAGCAATGAGAAGTTGTTGCAAGTCTTGCTAAACCTGACCATATTGTAAACACTTCTATTAGCTCTGAATTAGTTGAAGATGCTTCAACCAAGTCAATGGGAAAAGAAGACAAGATTATTGAAACCAGTGGCAAGAATATCATTCTTGAAAAACCAGGAGGTTCCACTCAGCCTGAAAAACCAAAATATGTTTTCAAACCAACCTGGTCAGATGAGTGTGAAAATCTTGATAAGCTCAAACCAATTGACTTTGCAAATCCAGATAGTCTCAATCGACCTAAGATAAAACTCGTTCCTGTTACCAACTCTGAAACAAATGTTAAACCATCTGTTTCTGAAAAGAGAGAGAAAGGTAAAAGGAAAGAGAAGATTATAGATATGTTGTGCAATTTTTGTGACAAAACAAACCACTGGGTAAAAGACTGTTTCAAGTTAAAAGCCCTTGAAATGAATCAAAGCAACAACATCTCTGAATCTAATTTTGGGTGCACCATCTGCGGTAAAAGAAATCATTTGACTCAACAGTGTACATTTCTGAGATCAAAAAATTATGTCAAAAAATTGGTCTAAAAGAAATATGAGTTTCAAGAGGGATAATGAGCCTGGTAACAGGTATTCTGAGTCATTTACCAAAAGAGTTTAGTATGATCTCATTGATGCACCACAAAATGTTTTACCTAGAGGCTATGGGCAATCACCCTGCAATAGGTTGCCATACAGGTACACAAAACCAGCATCACAGCCTCATAAGCCCAAGGTAAACATGCATCCACATGGGTATCAACATCTTGTTGGGAATGGTCAACCTCCTATTAACCCAAGTGTTCAAGCACTTGCAGAGGGCCAAAAACAATTATTGGAGATTGCTCAACAACTCTTAGTGACTAAAGACCAATCCCAACAAGAAATTGTAGTTGTTGATAACACCAAATCCAAGGCAATCAATGCTATGGTAATTTTAATGTGCCAATAGAGGGTACCTAAATAACTATCCTTCTATCCTAATAAAAGCAAGGAAAATGTTTTGAAAAATCCAAAAAATCTTACTTTCTTTTATTTTTATCCTTATCATAAAATCATAAAAACTAAAAACTTTGTTTTAAAATCCAGAAAAGATTGACAAAATCAACAAAAACAAAAACTCTGTTCAAAAGAGCCAAAACAATTGTTCAAGTGGTTCAAAAGTCTGTTTAAGTGTACTAATCAATGATCAAGTCAAAAGAACCACTGTTTTCTTCACAACTTTGTTCAACCCAACAAAGGTTTCAAATAGAGGTTTTTCAAAACTCTGTTGACCAAAAGTCAAACAGAGGTTTCAAAACAGTGATTAAGATATTTTAAAAGTCTAATAAGCCCAACAGAGGTTTCATAAGATATCTTTGAAAAACAAATCTTTAATATCTTCATCAGAGGGTTTCCTCATATGACCCATTTTCTGAATAGAGGTTAGTTATAACAAATAGCAAATAACCACATGGCCAAAAGGTAACCGTTGTACATGTAGGCGTCCCTGTTCCATTAACCCTATAAAAACCCATGCGAATACAGAGTTTACTTTTATCCTCCATTCTTGAAAAATTTCAAAAGCATTTCAAAAGAGAAAACTCCGAAGTTACTTTCATGAAACTCTGTTTCGATCAAAAGATTTTTTTGGATAAAAGATTGTCAAAAGATTTGAACATTTGTTCATCATGGATCTCGAAATCAAAACCCCACATAACTACCTACCGTATCTTATGAAACACAACAAGAATACAGACTTCCACCCCATCATTGACATCATCAATTCATTTAAATATCTTTACATACTCACCGCAGACACCCCCATCTACATATCCACGCTAAAAGAATTTTGGGTAAATGCAAAATTATCTCTACAACACAAAAAGCCCTTCCTCATCACCTCCACTGTCAATAAAGAGCATGTGGAAATCACCGTACAATCCATCTCCACAATGTTCCAACTAGAGGATGCGACAGGTATGGAAACATTCCCCAAAAATGAATTACAAGCTGAATTCGTAGAAAGGGGCTATGACGATCAACTGGTGGGGGCAACATTTTTTAAACCAAAGTTCCCACCTCAAATGAAATTCTTTTTCCATACTCTCTTGGTTTATCTCCCTGCTAAAACCATTGCTTTTAATGAAATACCCCTGAAAACCCAGTATCTAGGATATGTTATCTTAAGAAATTTAAACCATAAGCTATCCCAGACACTGTTTTCTGACTTGTTAGCAAATTTAAGGGCAATCAAGAGAGGTACCGCAAATGGTACAATAAGGTTCCTCATAATCATCCTCTATATAGTAGGTATAGTCTTCTGAGTAGTAATCCATTGTATTAGAAGATACCCAGAAGAACAACGAGCCTCTGGATCAAAAACAGAAATTAAAAATTTAACAGAAGGTTGAGCACGGCCCCGTGTTTAGTTCCGTATCTAGGCGTTTTTAAAAAAAAGTTCTAGAAAATTTGGAGCACGGGGGCATGTCCCAGCAGCACGGCCCCGTGTTAACCTACTGAAACAAAAATTTAAAAACGAGCGCGCAGTTTTGAAAAAAATGTTAGAATTTGATTAGGCCGTTAATTTTAAGCTTCCTTAAAAATCCTTGTGTCCCTGGCAACGGTGCCAAAAACTTGACGTGTGTCAGTGTGAGTGTATTTTTTAAGTTATTTTTAGCTTTTTTTACTCGCCGATTTCAAGTTTTAAAATTTATAAAACACGATATTCTACTATCATTCTACACACACCCTAGGGCAAGTATACCCATCGTGGACGTAGTATAGTGATGGCAAGATACCGAGGTCATCCAAGGACACAAGAGCTTTTAGTACCGGCTTATCGTCAACGTCTAATCGAACCAACATTTGAGAAAAGATTTTTAAGCTAATAAAAAGATAAAAACAGAAAATAAAATAAACATGATAGACAAGAAAGAATCACTTGGATCCAACTTATTTTTCTTGTACCCTTTTAATGATTTCCGCACTTTGGGCATTTTAAGAGATTATCTTAGTTATAGTAGCAGGCCACTCTTCCAAGGCGACGTTACCCTCAACCTAGTGGATTGAGTCAGCAAGGATACAATCCCACTAAGTCGGATTATTGAAAGATAATTAAGTAAGTTATTAATGCAAAATGTGGTGGACCCCTCTTCCGAGGCGGCGACAACCCTCAACTCGTTGGTCTGAGTCAGCAGGGATACTGTCCTCGCAGGGTTGGTTTAATGTTTTAATAAAAGTTTAAGAATAAGGGGTTCAAGCTTTTTGCACCTCTCCCGTGGTGGGTAATGCCCGCTCCGACTCGTGAGGTGTTCCTAGGCTTGAAGTAAGTTCTCGCAGGATCTATACACTGAACGAGACATAGTGTCACACCCTGACTTTTGCGGAAGCGTGATTATGGTGTGACTTTCTTAATACCATTGCATTCAATCATAACAACAACTATATGATAAAACATAGATTCGTCATCCATTAAATGAGTATGAAACATAACAACATTGTTTTGAAACGTAGACTTCAAATTCAAGATTTACAAACCGCACAAATTGGTTATGAGTTCATTAAGGACTCATCCAAAGATATTAAAAAAAAGCCAAGGTTTGGAAGACGTGTCTCGTCTAGGAATAAGACACACTGTAGGATCGTGCGATTGACCCGAATGAGTCGTTCAGAGGAGTTTTACTCTGTTTCAGGTGCGGAAAACAAGAAACAAAAGTAGACACAGCTATATCTTCACTTTAAACACTGATTGTATTAATCTGACGTTGTTTACAATCAAACCTCACACCGGCAGCACTTCGGCATGGAATACAAGAAACTGATACCTGATTTCGCTCATAACGACCTATTTATAAGGTCCTGATTCCGCCCGAAACGTCCAAGTGTCAATTGGAGCGGAATCAGAACATTGTGATTCCGCTCGAAAATGCGACTAAACCATTTGGAGCGAAATCAACCTTTGGAGCGAAATCAGCTTGTTAAACTTACAAACTTTCCTATTTTCTCGAATAACGTGCCCTGATCTATACAATCTAGTCTAGGACTCGATACAAGACGAAGTCGACAGATGCATGCACCAACAGACTCCCCCTCAGATGTTGACGAGTCATACGTGTCGAGTCTTCTCAAACTTCAGTCTTGATCAGTCTCTGGGCTTCACTCTCTCTTCTCATCTTCAGATTGTCTTCAGACTCCCCCTTGCGATGCTGGTATTCTTTTCAGTTCATCAACATCATCAGCTTCAGGATCGTTGTCTGGCTTTCACAAGTCATGATAGTTGCCTGGCTTTAACTTTGTCCACAGAAATGAAACCTGGCTCTCTTAAGCTTCTCAGAATCAATCAACCTGGCTCACTATCCCACTGCTTTTAATTTCCAAGATCGAAACTTGGCTGTAGTTCTACTCAGGATCAATAATCTAGCTCAAAATTAACCTGCATAAACTCTACCTCAAAGTAAGTTTTACACATTTAACAATTTAGAATATAAGCACTGACATTGACTCTCTCTCAAAAGAAACTATCCTCTTTGATGAACCACTTGTTGATTTAAACACATTTGATGTTCAATACACACTCCCCCTCACATTTTGCTCATCATGTTTAGCACTCGGAATTTTGAAAATCAGCTTTCCAACATCAGTTGTCGAAAATCTTTTTGAATTTTTCAAAAATTTATGCTAAAACACACTAAAATCTTTTTGGATTTTGAAATATATAGAGATGCAGTAAAGAAATATTTACAAACAATATTTTTGTGAGTTTGTGTAAGAGGATCATATCAGTTTTGAGACAAGTCACTAACACTGTTAAGCTTGATTTCATTTTAAGCTCTAAACAATTCACCTAGATTGTCAGTATATTTGTCCACTTAAATTATCTTCTAATACAAAAACCAACTTGGGGTGTGTTGAAACATCGCGTCCCAACTTGATGATTTACGGAAGCAACTAACACCGGTTGGAATTTCTAAGCAATGCACATAAACCGACATTCCCTTCACATTAAGCTATTCCAAACGCCGCTTCAACTTTGACACACCCTTTGGTTAATTTCAATATTTCTAACTACATTCCAAATAACCAGATCCGCAAATCATTGCTTCCGGTGATACCGAATCGCCACAACCGATGTGCCGGTTGGAAAAGGAACAATATTAATATGTATATAGAAAACAAGCTTTACACTTTTCTTGCCGAAAGTAAACGACGCGTCGATATTCCGATACCAAATCACCAAACCCTTTCATAACCCCAAATCCCAATAATACTCTGTCCGTAATTCAAACCCAAAATCGATCACGTTGGACATCAAAACAACATACTATTCATTTCAATGACTACCATTTTCCCACCGAATTGAACAATCTGGTCACGGTGCCGGCGACGGTGATTACTTCCTCATCGAAATATCACCAGAATCATTGTCAGATCACGACGCCGGCGATTCCGATGCAGATTTCATTGAAATTGTGACCGACTATTCCGAAGTTTCGGTCATTACAGACGGGTTAGAATCTCAATCTCACATACTTTAAGTTATATGTTTATGCGTTTTTTTTTTTCATTTACTTGGTCGTATTCAATTTTGATTTTGAATATTGGTATGATTTTGCAGTATACAAGGAAAGGCAGAGGGCTTGCAAAAAGGTGTTATTTGGGTTTATCGTTCAAGTGTTTCTGGTAGTTCGGTTCGGTTTATTTGGTAGTTCGGGTTTGGACGTCTTTGTTGATTTAAAAAAAAAGTCGGTTTACAATTTTACATACTGCACTTTTGTTCCAAAAGATTCCAATCTTCCTGTTGCTTGAAAAGTTAATATGATTTATCACAACATTACCCTCATATTAATTGGAAGTGAAGTTGATGTGTATAATGAATATGAGTCATTTATAACAGGCCAACAGTTGAATCAATGTAGTTAGGGTTTACCAGGTTAATCAGATTACGAATATTTATGGTTTTTGATACTCATACAAAAATAGGGATAGATGATTGGTTTCGCGCGGTTGCGGGGGGCGTAAATCAGTCTTCAGGGTTGTGCTTCATTTTGTCGTCGTTTGTAGAATATTTTGTTTTGAATCCGGTTGATTTGTTCATATTCAATATTGATTTTGATTGTTCATATTGATAGATTATTCCTTTGTTATTGATATTTTGATTGTCAAAAGTGTCCTAGAGCCATTGTCTCTTATTGAAGCAATTAGTTCCAAGTAACCAAGAATAATGGATAGATTCTTTTCTTTAATGAAGAGCAGATAATTTGTATGATTTGTTGGTTCAAGCCTTAGCTAATGCATACATATCAAAACATACACTTGCAACGATCTTCTATATATCACACTTCGAAAGAGATTTATAAGTAATGAATAGAAAAATGAATGTAATATTGCTTATGTAAGAAATAAGAACAAACGAAAACAACCCACTAAATATTATTCATCCATATCCCTATGTGCCATATTTCCCCCGAAGCACATGTTTGCTCCAAATCAGATGACCCATATTCCATCTAAATCGTCTGACCCACAACCATGTTGTCCTCTGACCCGTTTATATCCGACCCACGACCATGTTGCCTTTTAAAACTTGCATATTGTCTGTTGCATGGGCTCAGAGCCGTTCCAACGTTTCTAGAGGCCTAAGCGTACTACAAAGTCAGGGCCTTATTATTGGTATAAATGAATTGAGATTGAGATTTGAGACATCGAATAACCAGAGCGATGATTTTTCCTAATTTCGCTCAATCCGTAATCAATTCCACATTGCTTACTCAATAGATGCCAACTAGGGTTGATGTCTTGTGTGCGTAGACAGTGCAGACTCCTAGTGTAAAATTCTAAATATTGGGCCTAGAAACATTGTTTAAATGGCAAAAAAAAAAAAAAGTCTAATATATGAAAAGAAATAAAATTGGAGGCCTTTGTTTTTGGGTGGCCCTAGACCTTAGCCTAGGTTGATAAGCCTTAGGGGTCGGCCCTGCATGGGCTAGCTTCTAATTGTTTGAATATGATGATTCGTTTGATCACATTAGGAGACACGACCTATTAGGACATTAAATGCAACACATGGTAAATGTTTAAGATGGGTAGTTTAGGTAGGTCGGGTAAAAAGGTCAACATGCACGATTAAATGGGTTGGTCAGGTCAGGCCACTAACACTTTTGGTCCGTTTTAAAAGCTTTTTATATATAATTATGCTTTAATTATTTCCGCCGCAACGCGCGGGTTGGCGTTAACTTGTTTTCACACAAAGTTCAACTGCTTCGAGATACGATATTAATGTCTTAGTGACTTAAACTTATTTGTGTGTCCCACTACTTGAATATACTCCCGTATCCAGATCCCAATATTCAGTCTTACAGGTGAGTATACCACAGATGATATCTGTAAGGGGTTATATGCGAGGGCCGTGAGAGCTCAGGTCGATACTTCCGTATACGCAAAGAGATGACGGCTT
Organism: Helianthus annuus; assembly: GCF_002127325.2. Taxonomy (NCBI): domain Eukaryota; kingdom Viridiplantae; phylum Streptophyta; class Magnoliopsida; order Asterales; family Asteraceae; genus Helianthus; species Helianthus annuus. The sequence continues at coordinate 100,514,761 of NC_035441.2, read as the reverse complement.
CGACTTTTGGTGTGTCCCCTTTAGAGGATCTTTTGTTACAATAGCAATGACTATCAATTTTATTGTTTAATCAATTTGCTGAGGGCGAGCTTATATTTCAAAGCATTTTCAGAAAGTATTATCTAGGGACTAGGTCAGTATTTCCATACAGCAGAAGTCCCGGGATAATACCCCAGATATCACTGAGTATAAAGACCTAGTATCTCAGAATAAGGGACCTTTCAAACAAGATTTCAGGGGTTACCTATATATCCAAGAAGTTGTTACCCACAGAATAAGCAAGTTTGAGTTTTTAAGTTTATATCTCGATACAATCTACTAAATGTGCAAAAACCTACTGACACATCCGGAGTAAGATTGTTTATCACATTTTTAACTTTCCATTTCTTTAGCATGTTGTGACAGTCTACTGATGTACTATCATTTCCTCTTTTCACAACATAACTCATTTTTGAATTTTATAATGTTTTTGTCTTTTTCAAATTTTCTAATGTTTTTGTCTTTTTCAAATTTTCTAATGTGTTTGGATTTTCTGAAATTTTTTGAATTTTATAATGTTTTTGTCTTTTTCAAATTTTCTAATGTTTTTGTCTTTTTCAAATTTTCTAATGTTTTTGGATTTTCTGAAATTTTCTACTCCCCCTAAAATGCAAACACATTTCAAAGGAAATTTGAAAACTATCTAAGCTCTTGACCCAATTAAAGAAAATTCAAAACAAACTGTACAAATAAAGTGACAACCGATATCGAATCGCATCAAATCGCCATCCACTAGGCATAAACAATCAGAACTCCCCCTTTCAACAAACTATTTTCTCATTTAGATTTCAAAACACTTAAGTTTGTTTTAATCAAAATGATTTTTCCGGAAAATAAGTTTGTTATAGCCACTTGTAGGTTCACTTGTAAGTTAGGGGTACGGTTCATCATATTGTTCATCAATCACTTGTAGTAGATCAAGTACAAATTAATGTCCCTGATTTACCATATGCAAATATGCATCCTCTGTACCAATCGTAAAAACACAAACACCTGTACCATGTGTAGGAAACAAACATCTACACACGATCATTCACCAATCAAAGATACCGATTCCCGCTTCACACTTACCAACCTGGAAGCTCCGGCATAGTCCTTCAACCTGTAACATTTAAACTCATTCAAAATCTTTCAAACAATCTATTCAAAAACTAGAATGATGCCGATTCATGATCCACGATTACAAACTTGGGATCTCCGGCATAGTCAGATGTTTCAAGGGAAAAGAATTTCCACCCAAGTCTTTTCAGACTTGAGAGTTTTCAATTCTTGCTCAGTAGGGTTATATGTTGCCTTTTTAGTTGCATAGAAATCTCTAACCCCTTTAGCTTTCCCATTAAGCATTTTCCCAAAAATTTTCTTAACATTTCCATTGAAAACTTTCTCGACATCAAAATCATTCTTCTCGGAGTAGAACTGATCCGAGATCTCAACCTTACCAACTTTTTGTTTAATTTCTTCAAACTTCAGTGATGGAAAATCAACATCATTCACTGAATTTTTTACCTCAACCTGTGGCTCTTCTGGCTTTATGGAACCAGATTCATCGCCACTTTTCTCATCAACCTGCTTAACAACCCACACTTGGTTGTTCTTTGCATTCTTTTTGTAAAAATTCTTTTTAGAACACTCACCAACCTTATAAGTGGAATTTTCAAAAATTTTGAATTTTTCGGTTGGTGGCTCAACATCAACAATTATTTCTTTCATCTTTTTAGAAACTCCCTGTTTTGATTTAGCATTTTTCGGGCAGTTCCAAGCAATGTGAGCAGCTTCATTGCATTTGAAACAAGTTCGAGTTTCTTTTGGATGAAAAACTCCAGTTCCATTTCTCTTCTTTTCAGCAAGAAACTCCTGGTTTGTTTGTTTCCAGAACGGTTTCTTCTGTTCATCCTCAGCACTTCCACCTGAAACAAATTCTGTTTTTGTTTTAGAATTTTTCTCATTTTTATAATTTTCTGGTGGAATAAAACCAAGACCTTTCTTTTTGTAGCTACGATTTTGGTTTGGTTTCTTTTGAAAACCAGGACCAGAATTGTAACCCTTTTTCTTGTTTAAACGTTGTTGAACTCTTGAAGTGTATTTTTTTAGGTTTTCCAGTAAGATTTAAATCTTTTATTTCAGAAATATTAATTTCTGTCATTTTGAAAACCTTTTTGATCATGTCAAAACGAACACTTCTTATTGGAAACTCTTTGTCAGAATATAGCTTGTCAGAATCATTCAAAGTATATGCTACTTCGAATGTTTCATCATTCAAGTTTGATTTTTCTAACATAAACTCTTTGCTATAAACCCGTTTAACCGACGATTTTGGACTGTTGACTGACGAATTTGACCCTCCAGACTCAGACTTTGACTCAGACTCCTCATCAGTATCCAACACCTGGTCGACCACCTTTTTGAATAACTCAGACTCATGATCAGTGTCAGACGATATGAAAGTGACATCAATGTATTCTGGTAATTCATCAGTTGTGTCGGTTTTTAACTTTATATTGACTGCCTTTTCAAGTTGCTCCTCGTTTGGTTTCCTGGGAGAATACCCTTCCCAGATCGGAGGTGGACACTTTTTATAGCTAACAGTCGGTTTCTTACCAGTATCCTTCTTCTTTGGCTTGTCGTCTTGAAAAGCTTCGAAACCTGCAACAGTTGGATAAATTCGATCAATGAGATAATCAGAACTAGAATAGCTTTGTAATAACCGTCTAATTCTCTCATTCTCAATTTTCTCTATTTTCAACTCTTGCTTCCACTTAGCACTCTCCTCGATGTAGAAATTGATAGCTTTTTGCTTCACATCATCACAGCATTCATCATTGTCAAAGCATCCTCTCTCTCGGAGTTTGTCTTTTGAAGACCAGTCACTGTTCTATTCAAAACATCATAAGATTCTTTCACATAGTTAAGATTGAACAGTAATTGCTCTTTGTTCTTTTCATACTCAGCCAACTTTTCGTCTTTGGCTGCACATTCTTTGCATGGTTCAATACACTTTGAACATGGCTTGACGACTTCAACAATCTTTACAATTTCGACAAATTTCTCTACTTCGATCACTTTCTCAACTTCAGTCACCTTTTCTTCTTTTTTCACTTGCTCGGTCTCAACCATCTTCTCAACAACACTTTCAGCATTCTTATTCTGAAAGACATCTTCAGATTTAATCTGTTGTTGTTTTTTTGCAGCCCGTTTCTCCTTTAGTTTTTCCAAGCGATCTGCAAAATAGAAATGAAAACTTTCAGGAGAGAGATGAGATTTTGCAATATTAATGTATTTTTCTTCTTCATCGTCACTACTATCATCAGTTGGTGATTGATCAAACTCAATTGATTTTTCAGACACATCATCCGAAGAACCAGAAACAGATGGTGTTTCATCAAAGACAACTTCTTTTTCTGAACTCGCATCACTTTGTGAACTCTCATCTGCACTCAATGAGCTTTCATCAGAAACAATAGACTCTTCCTCCACATTCTTTACAGTCTCACCAATAGACTTCATCCATGTGGCAAATATATCTGGTTCTCTAACAATCTTAGCAATGAACGCTTTAAACTCTCCTTTTTCATCAACAAACATATCCCAGCTGAAGCCTTCAGGTAATCTTTCATCATCCTGATTAACTAAACAGACTTTGCTTTCTGTTGATATGTAGTCGTTCCAGTTAAAATCCACCAAACATGCTCTCTTAGAATCCTCGATTTTTCTACCATGAGCCACCTGCGGTTCTTGTAGTTGTTGCTGACCTACTTGCTGATAAATGGCTTTTCGGTAGTAATCGTCTTTTCCAAACGGATTCTGAGCTCCACTAGCTTCCCTGTTCTTGCACTCCCTCTTGAAATGACCTTTCTCCCAGCATCGAAAACAAGTAACTTTAGATTTATCAAAACCTAAAGTAGAAACATGTGCATCAAGAAAGTCATTTCTCCCAGTAATAAGCTTGAATTTTTCAGCTCGTCTAAGAACACTGGCTAGACACCATTTGATATCCATTAATTCCATCTCTTCGGCGTCTATCTGATCGTAATCCTCCTTTGTAAGCATAGGATTTCCGATCCGCCCTGCGACTAGACCTTCATACGAAAGTAACACAGAACCAAGTAAAACCATATGATCTTTTGCAGTTTCTTCAGAGAAGCTTTGACCCTCTGGAAGATTTAGAGCGATGTTGCATTGGATCACACAACCATTTCCCGTTTTTGAACTTTGATTCTGAAAACTTTCTGATGAACTCTCGGGATTAACACTCGGATATGAAGAGAATCCACTGCTTTTGTTTGAAGTCTGATCAACTTTTTCTGTTGAATCCCCAACACTAAACGCAGTCTGTATTTTCGGGCTTCTTTCAGCTTCCGGAACACTACCTTTGTAGTACATTTTTACATCTTGTTGACCACTTGGACTGTTCATCCTCGCGATCTTTTGCTGTTCCAGATCCTGACTTTCAATCTTTTCAATAAACTGAGAAATAGTCAATCCATCATAAACCCCAGTATTTTTCAGAATCATCAAATAAGTTCCCCATTCTTTCTGTGGTAACGCATCAGCTAATTTGTCTACCCACTCTTCAGGCTCTTTTGTTATACTTAGCATTGACATGGATTGCACCAAGTGGCAGTATCGTTCAATCAGCTTCTTCGTATCTTCTCCCGGTAAACTACTGAACAGATCAAACTCTTTCTTGAGCAATCCCTTCTTGCTCTTAATCATGTTCTCACTACCCTCAAACTTGACTTTAAGTGCATCCCAAATCGATTTTGAAGTTTTGTCGTGCTGAAGCAATATGAAGATATCTTCTTTGATGGCTTGCTGAAGCAGACTGATCATCATCTTTTCAGCTTTGTACATATCATGCTCTTTGTCGTTGAACTCAGAAATTGTTTTTACAACTTGCAACTCAGTACGTGGCAACACATATTTCTTCAAAATACACTCCCATGACCTTAGATGATTTGCCTGAACCCAGTTTTTGAATCTGTCTTTCCATCCGTAATACTCTTTGATACACATCAGTTTTGGGGGCTTTTGTAACGTTCCGGTCTCGTTTTCCAATTTCATATTCTGAGCAAAGGATGCCGGAGTAGTCGGGGATGAAGCGAACGCGTTATAGAACTCTTCACTCATGATTACGTGTCACGTTTTTCAAAAACAGTAGCTTTCGAGCGAAATTAACAAGAATACAGTCTCGAGCGAAATCACTGATGGCAGTTAGGAGCGAAATCACAACAATCAATTTGGAGCGAAATCTGAATTGGCAGCTTGGAGCGGAATCAGCAAGTATGTTGGAGCGGAATCACAAATTTGCAATCTAAAGCGGAATCAGTTCAAACTTTGGAGCAGAATAAGTTAGAACTCTCGAGCGGAATCTCTGAAGTTGCACCCTGGAGCGGAATCAGAAAGATTTCTGGAGCGAAATCTGAATGTTTGGCTATCTGGAGCGGAATCAGACACTAAGTTTGGAGCGGAATCAACAGTTTGGCGGCCTGGAGCGAAATCAACAGCAAGTTTTGGAGCGAAATCAGACAATATCCGTTCGAGTGGAATCAGTTCGGAGGTCCATTTTGTCCATTTTTAGTCTGATTTTAGCAATGAAACTTTCAGGGATTTGTTAATAGTCAATTTAAACAGTCTGTGAAAATTTGATCCGGTTTTGACCGTTAAATCTCGTTCTGTTGAAGAAAGAAGGTGTAGAAGCTAGAAATTTCAATGAAATTCAGCTGTAAACTGCAGAACTCCTCCAACTGGCTCTGATACCAATTATAGGATCGTGCGATTGACCCGAATGAGTCGTTCAGAGGAGTTTTACTCTGTTTCAGGTGCGGAAAACAAGAAACAAAAGTAGAAACAGCTATATCTTCACTTTAAACACTGATTGTATTAATCTGACGTTGTTTACAATCAAACCTCACACCGGCAGCACTTCGGCATGGAATACAAGAAACTGATACCTGATTTCGCTCATAATGACCTATTTATAAGGTCCTGATTCCGCCGGAAACGTCCAAGTGTCAATTGGAGCGGAATCAGAACATTGTGATTCCGCTCAAAAATGCGACTAAACCATTTGGAGTGAAATCAACCTTTGGAGCGAATCAGCTTGTTAAACTTACAAACTTTCCTATTTTCTCGAATAACGTGCCCTGATCTATACAATCTAGTCTAAGACTCGATACAAGACGAAGTCGACAGATGTATGCACCAACACACACTGACCAAACTCAAAGACCATGGATGACATCTTTATTCATAACGCAGCATAAAAACTTCCAACGCCCGCCAGATCCACTTACTAATTCCCTGAAATACATGTAGTTTGAAAACATCAACAAAAGTTGAGTGAGTTCATGTGTTTGTTTGTGTGTATGAGTAAACCTTTGAAATCATTGTAAGTATGTATTAAGTGATGCAGGAAAACTCAAACCTAGCAGATTTCGTCAGTAAGACATAGTCACCACATGGTCCACTCAACGGACTCAGGGGTGGGGCTCGCTACACCCAAATAGATCTATCACTCTCATGTCCCTCGGTCCTACAACGAGGATTAATGGCCTTAAGCGTCATACCCACCACTCACATGATCAAGCAGTACCCTTCCTTAGCTAACCATACCATGTAAAATGTTCGTAAACAGTTTGTAACATGTATTTCACCCCCGAAGTATAAAACTGAAAACAGTAAAAGAAAAGGGGGACATGAACTCACAGTTTTGCGTTCCTTGTATCCGATGTACCCAAAGCTTCCTCTAGAACGCACGACTACCTACATGCGTACTATGGTCCGTTAGACGAGCGGGTCGTGACTTGTCTTAATATTGATTAGTGCCTTTGAGTTACGTTTTAAAGTGTCTTCGATATTATTCCAAGTTATAATCACTTGTTAAAATAATAATTATTTTAACTTTAAATTATATTTTTAATTTTGGAATAATCGTGAAACAATATTTTGTAACAATACTTCTCAAGTATTCATATTCGTATTTCCTTCCCAAGGATGGGGGTATCTCATATATGTATATTCGTATTCTTGTATTTGTATTCTTGCCATACATTGGCGCCGTATTCCGGTATGTACGTATTCCCTTAATAAATATCCAATATATATTTCCAAAACAATATATTTCCAAATCTCACTTTCGAAAATATATAACTCATTTTGTCCAAAAATAGTGTATTTCAAGAAAATATATATTTTTCTCAAGAATCATATATCTTCTAAATATTCTAGAAAAATGTATTTTAACTTCCCAAAAATAATATATTTTCTCCTTGTCGAAAATACGATATGCTTTGGTAATATTTACAAGAATCGTATTTTCATTTATTGTATCCAAAATAATATGTACCAAAAATATATTTATAATGGTACTTTCCGGAATATTTGTAAGTTACGTTCTTGCGTTCGATTTCACAATATTAAGTGTGTAACGTATATATTCATTCCTTGTGATTTTTGGTATTATTTTCGATTGTAAATTCTTGGTATTTTGTTAGGTTATATTACATTAATCCTAAAATAAAATAATATAACTATTACACCAAGTATAAAAATAATTACACAATGTGTCTTTAATGTAAATATATATTCTAAATACATATTTATCCATTTTTATCTATAAAAACCAACCTCCAATATTTGTATTTTTGTAACAAAATCTATGGCAAGGTTTATATTGAAAACCATAGTTTAAAACATACTTGTAAATACTTGTTTAGAAAAATATTTTTCTAAGTGTTTGTATTTTTAGAAAATTTTGCCATAGTTTCCCCTAAAAATGGAGGTGTCCATGCTATTAAAGCATATCATTTTCTTTTCAAAAATCATCATAAACAATCAACAATCCATCTAAACTTACCAAGAGCTAAAACAAAGCTATCTATATAATGATCATGAACTTGAGTTTTCATAAAAACTTGTAGTAACTTGGTAATGTATTTAGTAGACTTAGTTGCCCTTTAAAGTGTGTTTATTTCTTTAAAAATCTCATTCTTGAAAGATTTGAGTGTTTACAACTTGTTAGATGATTTTTCCAAAAATCATTCTTTTGAATTTTCTTGTAAACATTGTATTCTTATACTTGTTTCAACACTAGAAACATGGTTAGTTTCTTTAAAAACTATGTTTATACAAATCTTGTGATTTAGCTTGGTTTCTTTGGAAAACTATTTTAGAATCATCCACTCACAAGTCTTATATCTTGTTTAAATCATCATCACATGAAAACAACTTTTTATTTTTTTCAAGTTCATGTAAACATAAGGTATGATGATCTTGGTCTCCCACAAGATCATCACATCAACTTACTAGATCATGTGTTTAATCACAATCTAGTAGGTTCCATATGATGTCTAACATCACTAACACTAGTAATTAATCAACAAGAAACAAATAAACACAAATCAACAAGTATTCATATGTTTATAAGCTTATGTTAGAGATTTATGATTATGTCTTTTAATGTTCATCATGTTTATCAATGTACATCATCTTTTAACCAAAAACATATGAAGTAACAAAGGGTTATGAGGGTCTTACTACTAGCACAAGGCTAGGGAAGAACACAAGATGACGGTGACGACAAAAGTGGAGGATAATAGCAAATGATGAAGGTCCTTCAAGATCCACAAGCTCCAAGCTTCCTTAATCACCTTCTTACACCTTAGGATGAACTTGGAATGAATGGGATTGAGTCAGAAATAATGGTGGTGGTGGTGCTTGCTCACGGCCGAGAGGGAGGGAGAGAGGAGGAGAGATGTGGTGTGATGAAGATGAAGTGATTATGATCCAACATGTTCCTCTTATAACCTCATTTAGCTATTACCCAATGGTTTAAGTGTTCCCTAAGTACATGTCCATATCTTCTACTAAATCCAATGAGATCTATTCATATCTAGCAAGATTATGGAAGATTATGGTGGGGTCACATAGGTGACCGTCCACTTCATGGGTGGGGGTCTTGGTTGGGTTTAAATGATAAGTTAGATGTTTAGTTAGGATGTGAAGTGTATTAGTTAGTGTTTAAGTGTATGTTGTGTTATATAGTGTGTTAGGGTATTCTGGGATCATAACTAGCTCAGAAACATTAAAACAATGCTTCTAGTATAATTTTGGTGTTTCGGGTAGTGTCCGGTTGTTTGGTTAGATACCGGTTCGTTAAAGTGTCAAACTATTCCGTTTAGTGATCTTTGAGTACCCTTTTGTGACACTTTTAATTCCCGACACTTAGGAAAACATTCAGGACCATTTTGCCATATTTTTGCATGTTACTAGCTTGTTAAAATGCTAAATTTTGCTGAAATATGCTGAATTCAGCACTTAAAGTGGGTTTTAGGCACTTTCCGGCACTTAAACTATCACCTAGTGAAGCAGTTTTATGGTCCTCACCCTCCTACACACTATACTAGTGTGAAACTTAGTCTCTAGCCCATTCAGAGTCTCCAAACACTGGTTGTCTATGTACTGAATGTCGTCAGCATTTTTCTGAGTTATCCGCTAACTGTGCTAGCTGTGCTTTATGCATCATGTATGTCAATAAAGTTTGCATGTGATAATGAGGTGACATTATGTAATATGTGATGCACATGTAAGTATGATGCAGTAATTAGAAAGCAATCAAGTATAATCCAGCACAATCATTAAGCACTAATCAATATTAATTAATTGTACGGATACCTGTATTTTTGACAGTTATCACACATAGAATTACCCAAACCACCCTTCTAACCCCTTCCAGGAAATTAACATGCTTTATATAGACCGTAAATACATGAATATGTTGAATCAACGAAGATATGAAGAATGATCGAGTAAATTCATCTTCAATATAAAAAAAACTATTTATTAACATCATTAATACATACTCAATTAAAAAGTAGCCAAAGATTGGAAATCATAAAAGAAATACATAAAAGAAAAGTCTTCACCCAGTGATGTAAGAATTTAGCCAAGCATGGCCTTTGTTTGACAAAGATTCTTATGATCAATCTTGCATCCCGAGACTACACACACACTCTAAAGATGGAAAATGGATGATGGGGGTGGATGATGGTGTTGTAGTGATGGTGGAGTGGTGGCAAGTGAGAGAGAAGTGGTTTGCCAAGGGATAAGTTGAAGTGGAACCAAACATCCCTATTTATAGCTGAAAACAGAACATCCAGCACGGCCTGTGCCCGCCTGGCACGGCCCCGTGGTCATCAGTCTCTTTCTTCTACATTAACTGCAATGTCAGATTTGTACTAACACGACCCCGTGTGTCAACGGCATGGCCCGTGGCCAATGTACTTGTTGTATTTCTTCAGATTCTGGAAATCTAAGAGTTAACCATGCCCCGTGTTGGCTTAGCACGACCCCGTATTGAGCTTGAATTTTGTCTTTTGTTGTCTTTTTCAGCTGCACTAAATTCCCACCGGGCACGACCCGTGCTAGATGAGCACGGCCCCGTGCCAAAGCTTCTGTCTTTGTTATTTCTTGGGTTTGGATGTGGACGGGGGTTCGGCAAGTTGGTCAATCCTTCTTTATAGCATTTAATGTTGGTTTTTGCTGTGTTTTTGCTTCTTTTGTTCTTTTAAGCTCATTTAACCCTGTTTATTCAAAAGGAACAAAAACACAAGATTTTTCCAACATTAGTACTAGAAAAGGGTTTATTTTAGGCCTCATTTGATGTAATTTATATGTTGTATTTTGAACACATCAGTCAGCCTTATAGTCGACTGAGGAGTTAGGGGTAGAGGTTGTGTTGATCTTGCTAACGATCTCAGGGATCACACGAGCCATCTGAGTAGCCATGAAAGCCAAAATCTTCTTCTCCGAACCAGTCTTGGACCTCTTGGTCGAGTTTGAAAGACGGCTAGAAGACATCTAGAAATTCAAAAACATAGGAATGGATGAGACTTTGATCATAATGTTTTGTTTAAAGAAATTTGTTTCATGAATGCATCACATAGCATATAATGTTCAAATAATTTCACATAGCATAACAAGAATTTCACATAGTGTAACAAAGATAATGAAAGCATCGTAAAATTAATTTATTCACGAGAGATTATTTATTGTTTTAGATTGCGAGGATAGTGTGATTCGTGTCTCCAACGTCGAAGTGAAATAATGTAAAAATGTAAAACACATTATAATTGAGATAGCATAAAACAGAGTTAACGTAAAATTTGGATTGTCACGGAACGTAACTAAGACTATTCCAGAGTAAATCGAAGTCCTTTCGAGTTAAGGAAACGTGCTTTGGCCTAATAGACAAATATTCTCGTCGAGGAGCGACTAACGGTATTTGTCCTTCCAGTTACTACACGTCCCTAGTCGACTTGGGAAATCAAAACTTTGGCGAGATTGAAAATCGAAGAGTGGGACTAGTTATTAAGATGCGGGTTTCACCCCTGACTTGGTAACATGTACGTGGATTGAAAGTCATCACCAAATGTCGGAATCACCCCTATTTTGGTGAGTCGTCTCGATTGTGGAACAAGAGTGTCTTCACTAAGTCTCCAAGTGTGTATTGTGTTAGCCTTAGGAAAGGCATGCATATTAAAGACCAAGGAAATAGATAGAAGGCAAAAAGATAGAATGCAAGTAGTTTTAAAGAACAAAAAAGGATATGTTCCTAAACTATAGACTAGGTAAAAGCATTCCTACTTTTCCTAATTCCCTATAGTTATGGCTCTGATACTAATCTGTCACACCCGAACCGATGGCGGAAACATCGGAGTGAGACGAAAACAAGTCGCTCAAAGCTTCATAACGCTAAATTGTGGCAATATATATTTAAACCAAAATTTCATAAATTACTTAATGTCATACATTATTCAAGCCAAAACCAAACATGATCAAATTGTATCAAACATGAAACAAAATTCAAACATTGTTTATTATATAGGTGTGTTTCTCAGTCCACCCTAAACTCGTTTCTTCAATAGCATCATCTTTCAACCTGCAACATGTATTAAAATAAAGTTCAACAAATATGTTGGCGAGTATACAAGCCCGAATACGAGAAATGTACGAGATAAACGAATAACAGTCCCGTTCGTACGAAAGGGACTTTCGTACGAATGGGTATTTCCCTTCGAACGAACTGGGCTGTTTAAAATACGTAAAGCCTAGTTACAAACTGATTTGCACGTAAACAGTAAAGTAATTGCTAAATAGATTGAAAACATAAGGTAAATGGTCAACAGTCTGAAAGCGTGCCAAACAGATGTAAAACATAAATGAAATCAAAGTGAGAATATGCATAAACTACCCCATTCGTACGAATGGGACATGCCCGCTCGTGCAAATGCGACTATTTGTCGAAAACGTATGTTTGATCCATTCAAGACAGATCATCTCTTGGTGGAAATTAACCCTAATGCAAACTCTTAACTATGAGATGAGTTGAGGGTCTGATGGGTTCCAGATTCCATTAAGATTGTATAATAAACAAAATGAAAGTCATGAGCGAGTTGTAAAATGTTTAGGGTTTATAAATCTTAATTCGATCCCGTATATGTGATGCTCCAACAGCAGTTTGCCCAAGCAAATTGGTGGAAACCATCTTTGAGATGTGTTGAATCAAGAAAGTTTTGTAAAAAGTTTATGAATTATGATTAAAAGGTAAGAAACGTAATGAAATGTAATAGAAAAATGAAAGAAACCCTTACAAAGTGCTTCTGATCGCAAGGAGGAAGTTGAGAGCGTTTGTGAAGAAGTGGGCGAGTGAAAGTGTGAAGTAGTGTGCCTATTTATAGGCTTAGGGTGAAATTAGGGTTTCCGACAGTTTCTGGCGAATGTGCGTTTGGGACGGATGTGCACATCCGTATGAATGTGCAATCCGTACGAATGGGCACATTCGTATGAATATGGCTTCCCTATTTCTTTCGAGATTCAAGTTTGATTATTTTACATGTTTTAACCGGTTTTATGTGTAACGAGCATAAATGTGTATCGTGAAATCAAGAATCATGTATAACATAGTGTTTAAAATGTCGATTGAGAGTATAAATATGCACACAAATTTAATGTGAATAACATGAATATAAAATACTTGCATTTTCATTAGATCAACTGTCTCGACGTACCAAATGAAACGAGATAGAATACAATAAGAGTACAAGTTTCTAAAAATAGAATGTACAGCAATACTTGCTAAATTGGGAAAGTACAAATATGCGAAGCGTTACAAGACGATGTCGACATGGCAACTAGAATACTCATCTTCACACTTGGAGATTCGGTGAAATTTCTGGGTAAACGATGAATTATCAAAGAAAAGTTGGAAGGAATTAAGCAGAAAACTTGAAGATTAGAGAAAACTGAAAGAAGAATTTTGAAGATATGGTATCTCGAAACCCTAATTCTCATATTTATACCCATCATATTTAATGCGATGGGTAACTGTGACCACTACTTGAGGTGCATGCCCAATTAGGTGATGACACATCAGGCAGCAAAAATGTCACACCCCAACCGATGGTGGAATCATCGGGGCATGGCACTGAGCGAAACAGATTGTCCAGAAGTTTCCATAACAACTATCATCACTATTTAGTTTAAATAACAGGTCCCATACCGTGTCCCAAATAATAAAACAAATTATTACAGATAACAACCAGGCAAATAATTCTGTTCCAACAACTCAGATTTAGATAAGACAAATAAATATTGTTCAAATGCTTCTAAAGACCCGGTCGGACAAGATCTACAGACAACTATGCTCTAGACGCTTGTTCCTGACAGACAACTATTTGTTGGGGGCCTCTAGAGCTTTATTCTAGCCTCGCTTTCCTAGCAAGCAAACATCTTAAACACCTGTCACATACGTTAAAATACAGTCAATACATAAATGTAAAGGTGAGCATACAAGTTTAATAATAACATATAGAGTTCGAAATAGTATACGCATAACCAGCACGTACATAGAGGAAAACGAAGCATGTTAATTATCGACATGGATCTATCAATACCAACGACTGCGGGTTGACTGTCCGAGACAGTTCGCAATACATGATTACCACCCTAATCCATGCAAGTAATTGTCCTTAACAACCCCCGTGTGAACGGGTGCTGAGTCCAAACTATAGTACTACGTCGCTAAGGCAGGTAGACAGCATTCCACGTGTAAACATAACAACAAGCATTCATTTAGTCACGTAATACATGCGAATCGGTTAGCGTTCAAATAGTTTGAGTAGTGTGATCGATTGTGTTTTGATATAAGTAACGTATGTAACACCCAAAAGTGCTAAAAGCAAAAAGGGATCGAGTATACTCACAGCGATTGATTGATGGATTGAAGGGAGCGCTTGAGAGTAGGGTTAGCCTGAATAGTTCGATAGCATAACGATGAGTAATACGTAAAATAGAAACAAGTGATGATGGGTCGAACAGCCTGGTCGATCGGACAGTTGGTTCGATCGAACGGGTTGTTCGTTCGGCTGGACAGTCCTTTCAGACAGTCTGTTCGATTGGCCAGTAGGCTCGATCGGCTGGATTGTTCGAGTGGATTGTTTCTTCCTTTGAATAGGATGTGTTTGTGTATGATGGTTTGACCTTTTGAAGTTTTCGTTGTAGTATTTGAGAACACCGAAGTGTTCTTACCTTTCAAGTCGATCGATTAAACGGTCTGTTCGATCGGCCGGCTTAACCGATCGGTTAGACACTTCGATAGTGAGTCCTCAGCTGGATGTCACCTGATCGATCGAACAGCATGTCCGATCGGGTGGCACTCCGTACTACCACGAGTTGTAAATTGATTAAGTGTTAAAGCATAGTATCTCATGATCCGATGAGTAATGTTATCAAACAGCTCGTTCGTTCGGACATTACTTCGTTCAATACCATACTTCTGAATTTGTCAAATTGTGGGGCCATATGCTAGCCGATCGGCTGACCTGGTCGATCAGCTGACATGTCCGATCGGCTAGGCTGTTCGTTCGAACAGCCTGTCCGATCGGTCAGCATTCTGACCTAGTCGGCCTGTTCGTCTAACACTTGGCAGTTCTGATTGTTTTGACGTTATATCGAGGTATTTTGACAACGAGCTGAACAATGGAACTTTCGTTCTTACTTGTTTCCCCTGCTCGGACAGGAATCACCCAAGTCCGGCCGGTGAACTGTTCGGAACGATAGTTTGATGTTTAACCCGAAGTCGGTGAACCTCGTAGATAGAATCCGAATCTTGAACCACTCATCCACTAGAATGATTGATGAGTTGACTCAAGCTCCGTTTCCACCAGTTTGAAGGCATTGAGTGTAAAAGAGTTGAAAGAAGGTTGGAATTCCTTCTTTCAATCCTTCACATCATGTAAATGTTCAGATTTGTGATAGATCTTAGCTTGTTTATGTGGAAATCGGTTAGATCCGAGCTATTCATGGTGGATTGAGGCTAAAACATGATGTTCTTGAAGAACACCATGATGACATCATCCTAGAATGCTTAGATCTTGATGATTTCACGGTTAGAAATCAAGATTTGAAAGATAGAAAGGTGTAGGAGTGTGTATTGATCAAGAAAGTACAAGATTTAGGATGAAAACTTACCGGAATCGGAAGAAATCTGAGAAAAGATGAGGAGCATGAGCTGGTCGGTCAGAGAGTTTCCAAAAGTGGAAAGAATGACAATGACAGGCCTATTTATAGGCTCCAAAAGAGGAAAGGGCTGGCCGATCGGCCAGGCATCCCGATCGGACAGCCTACTCGATCGGACAGTCCGTCCGATCGGCTGGGCTGTTCGATCGGCTGACAGCCTGATCGATCAACAGCCTGGCTCGAGTGTTTGGTGCGACGATTTCTGATATTTCGATTTCGATTGAGGACGATACGAGTACGACAGAGTTTCCTATTCAAATTACTTTTAATCCCAATCACTATATCTAACATACAATCATCTATTTTTCACACCATCCTTACGCTATCATTCGTCATAATTCGATTTCGATTGATTCGATTGATTACCACACAAAACATAAAGTAAACACGCACAGGTAACACATAAGGCATACACACAAGTAATATAACACCAAATTCGCATAGTTCGAGTCTCGAGTTCGATTGATGATTCGATTAGCTTGATTAATAATTGATTAACTTTATCGCATTGTTACTTCCTACTATTCACAGTCGTAAATCGTTTCGCGTCGATTAAACATTCGATTAGTTCGATTCTTGATTAACAACACTTACTCCACATAATACAAATAAAACATAAAATAGACTATTTACAGTCAAAGTTGACTTGGACTTTGACTTTGACTTTGACATTCGAAAACATGGGGTGTTACAGCCTCCCCTTGTTTAGGGAATTTCGTCCTGAAATTAGGCTCGAAGCTGTACATCACCGTGAATGATTTTACCAATTTCTCGCTTCAGATCTTCATTCAAACAAATGCGGGTACTTAGCTTTCATGTCGCTTTTGAGTTCCCAAGTAAACTCTGTGCCTCGTTTGCCTTCCCATCGGACTTTCACGATAGGGATGCGCGAGCGTCTGAGTTGCTTAGTTTGGCGATCCATGATTTCGACAAGCTTTTCCACAAAGTGTAGCGTCTCGTTGACCTGAAGATCGTCGAGAGTTACAATCAGATCATGATCAGCTAGGCATTTTCGGAGGTTCAATACATGGAAAGTTGGGTGGACGTTACTAAGTTCCTCCGGTAGTTCGAGTCTGTAGGCGACTTTTCCGATCCTTTCCAGAATCTTAAAAGGTCCAACATATCGAGGCGCTAGCTTCCCTTTCTTGCCGAATCTGACCACACCCTTCCAAGGTGATACCTTTAGGAGTACGTAGTCGCCAACGTCAAATTCAAGGGGCTTGCGTCTTCTATCGACGTAACTTTTCTGCCTATCCCTGGATTTCGACAAGTTGTCTCGAATCTGGAGGATTTTGTCAGTCGTTTCTTGTAGTAACTCGGGACCGGTTAATTGCGAGTGACCGATCTCGTGCCATACAATAGGCGATCGACATCTCCTTCTATACAGAGCCTCGAATGGTGCCATTTGTATGCTGGCATGATAGCTGTTGTTGTACGAAAATTTGACTAACGGTAGGTATTTGTTCCAACTACCACCGAAGTCTATGACACACGCACGGAGCATGTCTTCAAGAGTACGGATCGTTCTTTCAGCCTGTCTGTCAGTTTGAGGATGGAATGCAGTACTCAGGTTAAGCGACGTACCAAGGGCCGCTTGAAACATTTCCCACAATCGCGAAGTAAACCGAGCATCACGGTCTGAAATGATGTCACGAAGCGTACCATGATTACAAATGATCTCGTCGGTGTAGATTCGGGCTAGTCTTTCTACCTTGTAGTCTTCCCGTATTGGCAAAAAGTGGGCTGATTTGGTCAGACGATCAACTATAACCCAAATGCTGTCGTGACCTGATGGCGTAGGCAGAAGTTTGGTTATAAAATCCATAGCTATACTCTCCCACTTCCATATGGGGATTGGAGGTTGTTCGAGTAAGCCCGAAGGTCGTTGATGTTCAGCCTTGACTCTCGCACAAGTCAGGCAACTTCCAACATAGAGAGCGATATCCCGTTTCATACCCGGCCACCAGTACTTGTAACGAAGGTCCTGGTACATTTTATCGGCACCGGGATGAATAGAGTATCAGGATTTGTGGGCTTCGTTCATTATAATCTTTCGCAAATCGGTCCGCTTAGGGATCCAAATTCGGTCCAGATAATAGAAAATCCCATCTGCCTTGCTTACCAGTTGAGCTCCATCGTGATAGATTCTCTCCTTCTTCAAGGTGCGTTCGTTAAAACAGGCATGCTGGCCTTCGCGGATGAGAGTTTCGAGGTTATGCTGAGCTTGGGTATTGTGAATACTGAGCAAATAACTCCGTCTGCTGAGTGCGTCGGCTACAACATTTGCCTTGCCTGGGTGATAACGAATCTCACAGTCGTAATCGCTAAGAAGTTCTACCCATCGGCGTTGACGCATGTTAAGTTCTTTCTGATTAAAGATGTGTTGTAAACTCCTGTGATCGGTGAAGATCGTACACTTGGTACCATACAGGTAGTGTCGCCAAATCTTCAATGCAAAACCAACTGCGCCTAGCTCGAGATCATGGGTTGTATAGTTCTTCTCGTGGATTTTGAGCTGACGAGATGCGTAAGCTATAACCTTGTCTCGTTGCATGAGAACACAGCCAAGCCCAAGGTTAGAAGCATCACAGTAGACAATGAAATCGTTGTTTCCGTTTGGTAACGCGAGAACAGGAACATTGCAGAGCTTGCGCTTAAGGGTTTGAAAAGCAGATTCTTGTTCAGTTCCCCAAACAAAAGACATGTCTTTATGAGTAAGAGCGGTAAGTGGCACAGCGATCTTAGAGAATCCTTCGATAAATCATCGATAATAGCCCGCTAGTCCGAGGAAGAACGAACTTCGGACGGGTTCTTGGGCGTAATCCAGCTTTTAGCTGATTCAATCTTCGCGGGATCGACATGAATACCCTGACTATTCACGATGTGACCCAGAAATTGGACCTCCTCCAGCCAGAATTCACACTTGGAGAACTTGGTATAGAGTTGGTTCCCCTGGAGTAGCTCGAGAACCAAACGTAGATGTTGCGCGTGTTCGGCTTTCGATTTGGAATAGATCAAGACATCGTCGATGAACACGATGACGAAACGGTCTAGAAATGGCTTACACACGCGATTCATCAGATCCATGAAAACTGCGGGTGCGTTGGTTAAACCAAAAGGCATAACAACGAATTCATAGTGGTCGTACCGAGTTCGAAAAGCGGTTTTGGGGATGTCTCCCTCTTGAATACGCAATTGATGATAGCCTGAATGTAGATCGATCTTCGAGAAACACTTAGCACCTTTGCAGCTGATCAAATAAATCGTTGATTCGAGGTAGGGGATAACGGTTCTTGATGGTCAGCTTATTCAATTCCCAATAGTCGATGCACATCCTGAACGACCCATCCTTCTTTTTGACGAAAAGGACTGGTGTGCCCCAAGGAGAGGTGCTCGGGCGAATAAAGCCTTTTTTAAGTAACTCCTGGAGTTGGTTTGAGAGTTCCCTCATTTCGGATGGCGCGAGTCGATAAGGAGCTTTGGCAACAGGGTTAGCTCCAGGAATAAGGTCGATGCGAAAGTCGATATCACGACTTGGCGGTAGTCCGGGAAGGTCATCAGGGAACACCTGAGGAAATTCACGAACCACTGGGACGTCTTTGACTTCGGCCTTCTTTTTCTTTTCCTTCTCCGCTACTACAATGTTGGCCAAGAAAGCATTGTATTCCTTGCGGAGATACTTGCTAGCTTGGATGCATGACATGAGTTTGAGACCTTTAGAAGCTGTTTCACCGTACACACACAATAAATCACCATTCGCGAGCGAGAATCAAATCATCTTTTCAAAGCACACAACTTCAGCATGGTTTTCGCGTAGAAAGTCCATGCCTACTATGACGTCAAAACTTCCGAGCTGCATCGTAATGAGGTCGATAGGGAAGATATGATTGTTGAGCTCAAGGGTACAATCATGAAGAACAGAGTTAACGGCGACGGTTCTTCCAGTAGCAACTTCGACTTCAAATGACGAGGGGAGATAAGAGCGCTTACGACTAAGGAGCTTCTCGAATTCAAATGACACAAAGCAGTTATCGGCTCCAGTATCAAACAAACATGATGCATAAATACCATTCACAAGGAATGTACCATTAACCACGTTGTTGTCAGCCTGGGCTTGACGGGCGTTGATGTTAAAGGTTCTGGCACGGGCTGCTTGCTGTTGCTGCTGAGGCTGCTGTTGTTGCTACTGCTGTTGGGGTTCTTGTTTCACAACCCGGTTCGGGCACATGTTTGCAAAGTGGTTAGGATCACCACATGCAAAGCAGACTCGAGCATTGACCGTGGGTGCTTGAGCTGCAGGTTGGCCTTGAGGGGCTGGGAGTAGAGCTTGATGAGCGGCGGCTTGAACTGGGGCTTGACGGGGACCATAGCGACAATTCGCAGTGAAATGCCCGTAGAGGTTGCAGTGGGCGCAGAATCGACAGGCGATTCCCACCGGATGATGGTATGAACATGTCGGGCAGAGCGGGTGGGGACCTGTGTAAGCGCGCTTGGCTGGCGGCGCATTGATCACTGGAGCTTGTCGGTGGTGAGACAGCTGCTGAGCCTGTACGGCTTGTAGAGGAGCAGCAGTCATTGTCACAGCACAGTTCTTGTTGCTGGAGCTGTTATTGTTGTGCTTCTTCTTTCTTCTTGATGACTTGGAGGGTTGAGCAGTGGTGGTGTCGACGGTCGATGTGGTGGTGGCTTGATGGAGAGACTTGGTATGCTTATCCCAGAAACCAGACTTTACCCACTTGTCATTGATCTCAGCGGCAAGCAGGTAGGTCTCTTCAATCGATGACGTCTTGGCAGCATGTACAAAATCGGCAACACAATCGGGTAGAGCTCGAATATACTTCTTGATGGCCATGTTTGGCGTCTTGACTTGATCGGGACAGATGATGCTAAGCTGCTTGAAGCGAGCAGTTAAAGCAGCGTTGTCTCCATCCTTCTGCTTGATGTTCCAAAACTCGTCCTCCAGCTTTTGGCGTTCATGGGGAGGGCAGAATTCGTCCATAATGATGGCCTTCAACTCCTCCCAAGTCAGCTCATAAGCTGCATCATTTCCGCGCTTGTTTCATTCGGCCGTCCACCAGTCTAAAGCTCGGGACTGGAAGACGCCTGTAGCATTGAGGGTGCGGAGATTTTCAGGACATCCGCTTTGGCGCAGAGTGACTTCAACTGAATCGAACCATTGAAACATGGCGGTAGGGCCATCTTCTCCGGTGAATTCTTTGGGTCCGCATGCCTTAAACTGTTTGAAGCTGAAACCGGTCTTGTTGGCATCCTTAGGAGCTTCAGTTCATGACTCCTCGGACGACTTGCTGACGTTCTCATATACCTCGCTTACAGCTTTTGCCACGCTCTTGCAATGATAGCAGCGAGACGCTTGTCTCTCTTCTTTTGGCGAGTAAGATGGTGTCGGGATCCAGACGACATTGTCTGCAACAGACATCGTCATAGGACTCAACACAACATGATTGAATCTCACCTCACACGTCTACTACTTATTAAAGCTTAGAAATACGTCGAAACACGCATCACGTAATCACTTAAGCACAAATTCACATATTCACATAATCACAGAAGCACATAAGCACGTAGGCATGTAGAGCACAGAGACACGTAAGTACAGAAGCACATACACATTTAGTCACAGATGTAGTCAGAATACAGAAACCTATCATTCAAAGCTCGCGAGTCGTTCGTATAGCATATTGAGTAGCATAGTATAATCGCATAGCGCGTCGAATAGTATAGTATAATCGTATGATATCGTCTAGAATTGCAGCGACTTGTTAGCGTCTTGAGATAGAATGGCAATGCGAGTCGTGTGTGTCGATTGAAGCGATGGCAAAAATCGAATAAACTTCAAAATTTTAAACACATAAACAATTAAACACGTATAACACTTAAATCAACGAGTCATTAGAGTCGGCAGCTGCGGGCTCAAAATCGAAAACACATAAGAAAATCGAGAGATAGATTGTCTGCGGCTACTAGACATTAACTACCCAAGGCGATTCGACTATTCATAGTAGACTTGTTGTCACTTTCTAACTTTCGGGCTCGCGTTGCTGCCTTGATTTTTGAGCATTCAACATGTATTCCCTAGGTCATACTCGTGAGTTCAGGTCGTTGGAGTCCGTCGAGGCTTTGGTGAGATGAGTAAAAGTTGGAATAAGTTGCCAAGGTTTGGGTTTCAACCCTGACTTAGCAATTTCTTCCTTGTTTTAGTAAAATTGAGGAGATTATTCATCAAAATATGGATTTCACTCCTGATTTGGTATAATTCTCCTCGTTTGTTATCAAAAATAATGAGGAAAGCATAGATAAATCGATAAAATCAGAATTAACCGAGTAATCTAGTCGGGAGTTTGCGGTTTTCACACCTAATCCTGACCAAATCACCTTCTTATCATTGAAAATTTCGAGTATAGTGATAGTGTAGAATAGTAGGATTTAGCGTGTACGCTTGGTCTGTTGGTTCCTAACTATAGTCTAGGTCTCTAAGATAGCGACCCGGACTAGGTCGTGTCTAGCCTAATTCCCTATAGTTATGGCTCTGATACCAATCTATCACACCCCAACCGATGGCGGAATCATCGGGGCATGGCACTGAGCGAAACAGATTGTCCAGAAGTTTCCACAACAACTATCATCACTATTTAGTTTAAATAACACGTCCCATACCGTGTCCCAAATAATAAAACAAATTATTACAGATAACAACCAGGCAAATAATTCTGTTCCGACAACTCAGATTTAGATAAGACAATAAATATTGTTCAAATGCTTCTAAAGACCCGGTCGGACAAGATCTACAGACAACTATGCTCTAGACGTTTGTTCCTGACAGACAACTATTTGTTGGGGGCCTCTAGAGCTTTATTCTAGCCTCGCTTTCCTAGCAAGCAAACATCTTAAACACCTGTCACATACGTTAAAATACAGTCAATACATAAATGTAAAGGTGAGCATACAAGTTTGATAATAGCATATAGAGTTCGAAATAGTTTACGCATAACCAGCACGTACACAGAGGAAAACGAAGCATGTTAATTATCAACATGGATCTATCGATACCAATGACTGCGGGTTGACTGTCCGAGACAGTTCGCAATACATGATTACCACCGTAATCCATGCAAGTAATTGTCCTTAACAACCCCCGTGTGAACGGGTGCTGAGTCCAAACTATAGTACTACGTCGTTAAGGCAGTAGACAACATTCCTCGTGTAAACATAGCAACAAGCATTCATTTAGTCACGTAATACATGCGAATCGGTTAGCGTTCAAATAGTTTGAGTAGTGTGATCGATTGTGTTTTGATATAAGTAACGTATGTAACACCCAAAAGTGCTAAAAGCAAAAGGGATCGAGTATACTCACAGCGATTGATTGATGGATTGAAGGGAGCGCTTGAGAGTAGGGTTAGCCTGAATAGTTCGATAGCATAACGATGAGTAATACGCAAAACGGAAACAAGTGATGATGGGTCGAACAGCCTGGTCGATCGGACAGTTGGTTCGATCGAATGGGTTGTTCGTTCGGCTGGACAATCCGTTCAGACAGTCTGTTCGATCGGCCAGTAGGCTCGATTGGCTGGATTGTTCGACTGGATTGTTTCTTCCTTTGAATAGGATGTGTTTGTGTATGATGGTTTGACCTTTTGAAGTTTTCGTTGTAGTATTTGAGAACACCGAAGTGTTCTTACCTTTCAGGTCGATCGATTGAACGGTCTGTTCGATCGGCCGGCTTAACCGATCGGTTAGACACTTCGATAGTGAGTCCCCAGCTGGATGTCACCTGATCGATCGAACAGCATGTCCGATCGGGTGGCACTCCGTACTACCACGAGTTGTAAATCGATTAAGTGTTGAAGCATAGTATCTCATGATCCGATGAGTAATGCTATCAAACAGCTCGTTCGATCGGACATTACTTCGTTCAATACCATACTTCTGAATTTGTCAAATTGTGGGGCCATATGCTAGCCGATCGGCTGACCTGGTCGATCAGCTGACATGTCCGATCGGCTAGGTTGTTCGTTCGAACAGCCTGTCCGATCGGTCAGCATTCTGACCTGGTCGGCCTGTTCGTCTAACACTTGACAGTTCTGATTATTTTGACGTTATATCGAGGTATTTTGACAACGAGCTGAACAATGGAACTTTCGTTCTTACTTGTTTCCCCTGCTCGGACAGGAATCACCCAAGTCCGGCCGGTGAACTGTTCGGAACGGTAGTTTGATGTTTAACCCGAAGTCGGTAAACCTTGTAGATAGAATCCAAATCTTGAACCACTCATCCACTAGAATGATTGGTGAGTTGACTCAAGCTCCGTTTCCACCAGTTTGAAGGCATTGAGTGTAAAAGAGTTGAAAGAAGGTTGGAATTCCTTCTTTCAATCTTTCACATCATGTAAATGTTCAGATCTGTGATAGGTCTTAGCTTGTTTATGTGGAAATCGGTTAGATCCGAGCTATTCATGGTGGATTGAGGCTAAAACATGATGTTCTTGAAGAACACCATGATGACATCATCCTAGAATGCTTAGATCTTGATGATTTCATAGTTAGAAATCAAGATTTGAAAGATAGAAAGGTGTAGGAGTGTGTATTGATCAAGAAAGTACAAGATTTAGGATGAAAACTTACCGGAATCGGAAGAAATCTGAGAAAAGATGAGGAGCACGAGCTGGTCGGTCAGAGAGTTTCCAAAAGTGGAAAGAATGACAATGACAGGCCTATTTATAGGCTCCAGAAGAGGAAAGGGTTGGCCGATCGGCCAGGCATCCCGATCGGACAGCCTGCTCGATCGGACAGTCCGTCCGATCGGCTGGGCTGTTCGATCGGCTGACAGCCTGATCGATCAACAGCCTGGCCCGAGTGTTTGGTGCGACGATTTCTGATATTTCGATTTCGATTAAGGACGATACGAGTACGACAGAGTTTCCTATTCAAATTACTTTTAATCCCAATCACTATATCTAACATACAATCATCTATTTTTCACACCATCCTTACGCTATCATTCGTCATAATTCGATTTCGATTGATTACCACACAAAACATAAAGTAAACACGCACAGGTAACACATAAGGCACACACACACAAGTAATATAACACCAAATTCGCATAGTTCGAGTCTCGAGTTCGATTGATGATTCGATTAGCTTGATTATTGATTGATTAACTTTATCGCATTGTTATTTTCTACTATTCACAGTCGTAAATCGTTTCACGTCGATTAAACATTTGATTAGTTCGATTCTTGATTAACAACACTTACTCCACATAATACAAATAAAACATAAAATAGACTATTTACAATCAAAGAAGTCAAAGTTGATTTGGACTTTGACTTTGACTTTGACATTCGA
The DNA here is from genome assembly GCF_002127325.2 of Helianthus annuus. Lineage (NCBI taxonomy): Eukaryota > Viridiplantae > Streptophyta > Magnoliopsida > Asterales > Asteraceae > Helianthus > Helianthus annuus. The sequence continues at coordinate 100,489,778 of NC_035441.2, read as the reverse complement.
AAACACGGGGTGTTACAGCCTCCCCTTGTTTAGGGAATTTCGTCCCGAAATTAGGCTCGAAGTTGTACATCACCGTGAATGATTTTACCAATTTCTCGCTTCAGATCTTCATTCAAACAACTGCGGGTACTTAGCCTTCATGTCGCTTTCGAGTTCCCAAGTAAACTCTGCGCCTCGTTTGCCTTCCCATCGGACTTTCACGATAGGGATGCGCGAGCGTCTAAGTTACTTAGTTTGGCGATCCATGTGCACCCTAGTCTATTTCCTTACATGGAATTAAATTATCATGAGCCATGCACCAAGTTATAAAAGTTTTTTTCAAAGTCAAAGGCTCATATGCATGATGCGCAACATATTATGTGGAAACTTGGGTCGCGCCAGCTAACTCTAAAAGGAAAGCAACACTCATCTAGTCTAGAGCTCCACCAATTGCCATCCATGCATGGGAATAGCACTTGACTGGGGAACTTTGTCACACCCCGAATTTCCACGTGTCACCGGTGGGCCCGGTGGGGAGTATCGTGACGTAGTTGATAACATCATAGTCAAACAACACAATTTATAAATGCACAGCGGAAGCAAAAGATAATATTTTACAATCCGAATATAAAGTAATATCAAGTATTACAACGGATAGTAGAGGATCCACAGGCGGATCTTAAAAATTAAACAGTGTTCAACAGACTTTAGACGCCTAGAATTTGCAAGATTCCTTATTAACGCCCTGAGCAGCTTCCAGCCTATTACGTACTTGTACCTGTCACTTAGACTTTGGAAAATACGTCAGTTTTCACTGGTAAATACACTCAACTGACTCATTTGAAAAGAGTTTATGAAAATTGGTTTAGGCGCACAAGGCACAAAACTATTTTGATACTTGATTAAGATGCACAAGGCAATATTAATATTTTATACTTGGGACAAACTATATCTCATGTTATCAGTTTTACATAACTTGCTCTACATACGGGGCCCGGTCCTATGCCGGTTCAAGATTAACCGACACACCACTATTCCCCTATTGGGAATCCCATATTGGGTATAATCAAATAATAAGCATAGAGCATCTGTCAGGTGTATGCCTACACCCCGTGCTTAGGTCGTGGCCACTGCAATTAATGAGTCAAGGATATCCAGGACACGGTCGCATTAACCCCCAATGTTTCAGTCAAGCAATACGAATTAAAACAGGTTATTTGAATTTCCCGACACATTGGTCTTCGAATCCCATACCTGACCATGCGGTATTTATATTACCGTATCCCAAGCCCGTAATAGGGAAAATAAGTTAAGAGTATTTACCTGAGCTAGCTCCTGTCTTAAGTAGCAAGAATTATAATAACTCAGCCGTATTCACTTAAGTAAGCGTAGGTACAATTTACCGGAAGGCTCTAGTCTGGAACGATGGTATAAATAACCAATTAGAATACTAACGGGTCTTTAATTAAGCCTAAGCTTAGACCGGTTAGTTTTAAGGAAATATGCGGTTCAAGCGCACGATTAAGCGAAGACCGGATAGAACGTGATTTAGACCCGACAAGTTTGAATACTTGTATAATATGGGTATACTAAATACATTCTGGATTTTGAGATAAAAATGATAACATTTGACCCGTTTCGGTCAATTTACGCAAACTAGTTACGTAAACCGAACCGAACGCAAAAAGGGCGTTACGGGTAGTCAAATGAGTCAAATGCAAGTTCCCTGAGATAATATGCTTTAAATATGATATAATATCAGTAAGTTATGTTCTATATTGCCCGGAATAAATTTTAAACTCAATTTATGCCTTATAAGGGCATTTTGGTCATTTAAAAGACTATAAAAGAGTCAAATTAGAAATCTGAGTTTCGGGTCTGGTTTATACCGTAAATATACTTCATTTAACATATTATAACAGTAGGGTATGACCCATATACCAAACTTAACATTTAAAATCAAACTATGCACCGTAGGGGTATTTTAGTAATTTCACAAGGGCTAAAAATGCTAAAACTGGAAATTTGAGTTCATATACTTATACTTACTGTTATTATATGAAAATATACTAATTACATCAGTAGGTATAAGTCTTATATGTTAAAAATAGGTATAACGCTTACTATGCGTTAAAATGCTAAAAATGCGATTTAACGCCGTTTCCGGGTTTTCAAAAGAAAGCTGAGATTTTTATATTTCCAGAATCCTTAAAATAATTTATTTAACAAATAAAATCATTAGAAAAAGGTTTCGGGTCAAAAGAATGTATAAAACTCATTTTATGGCCTAAACGGTCAAACCAGCATAAACCGAAATAACTTAGCGATCTAAGAAACGATCAGCCAAAAATTAAATAAAAATCATCAAAAATCCCAAAATATTATATAACATCAGTGGGTAAAAAGTTTTATATCAAAACGTGGCCTGAAATGGGTTCTGCGCGAAATGCGCCGATTATGTAACTTTAAAATATAGTTTTACGCTATCGGCCATAATTCAAAATCTGGACCACCAACTGGTCTCAAATTTTCGGTGCAAGTTTATATATTAGAAATAAAGATTTCTACTCTTTCACTTTTCCAAAAATCACGTTTTATATCAAAAAGGGCAATATAGTCAACTTTTAAGCATAATCGGAAACATGCAAATGAATCGGCTAAGCATAGACTCAGGCAACAAAAATTCCAGAAAGTTTTACCAAAATAAAAATGGTCAAAAATAATCTCCAATACAGATCTCAAACATGCATGTACGAATCCGAATCGATGGTCTACGAAATAGTCGTTTTACAAGACTTTCGGTTCCGATTCGTATCTATACTAAAGATTGTCAAGTTGATCATAGTAAAACACATTCTTATATTCATTATAAAGCTATTTTTAATGATCAAACGGATTGCATGTCATCAACATTACCATTTAAGCTATTTTTCACAAAAATCATTTCTGTTGACTTTTTAGAAACAAGTTTGACTCGACAATTAGCATGCATAAAGTGGGAATCAGAGAATACCCTTTTGAGGGTTTATTTCCCACATAAATACCAACATATATCTGGTTTCAATTTGAGAAATGACTGAGTGAAACTCGTTTAATCAAAAAGTCAAAGTGTATGAACAATCAGTTTGACTTTTACTAATAATCGATGCAAGAACGAATTAAGGACTGAATTAGAAGCTTACAAAGGTCCTATTGATGCTTAGTTAACACTAGGATGTTGCCTTGACGTTCAGATTTGCTCCAGGAAGTTGTCTTGAGAGTTTTACAAGTTGGATGTTCTTGATCACAATGTATGAGCTCAAAGAAATGAGCTTTTGATCTGTTTTATGGATGAAATCAGAGGTAGTAGCAAGTTCTCAGTAGCCTAGGCATGCAAGGACTTTCATTGGATCAAAAGAGAGGTGATAACAGCTGTTTACAACTTCAAATTCGGACCCAAAATGGTCATTTTCGCGATTTCTGTTACTGGCAGTCCCACGCGGCCCGCCTGGGCATGTCCAGGCGGGTCGCCTGACCCTCTGATCAGCCAAACAAGTTTCAAACATGGCAGATTTGGTCCCTGAACTTGCATGCGATGTTTCGGCTGCTTATTTTGACTCGTAAACCCCCAAACTTGGTTTTTAAGAACCTTGGGACATTTACCTACATGGTAATGTCCTCGGATAACTTTGCGCTCAACCGAAAAGCCATGAAATTCGACGTTGACGCTTTTAGTCCTTCAAGTACGGTTTTGGCCATAACTTTCTCATACGTTGACGAAACTTCATGAAATTTTTACCACATATTCTAGTGAGTATATTTTAGCTTCTCAAAGCTTCGGGTCTGCCAAAAGTTCACTCAGAGGTATAAATTAAACATGTTGACACTTTTGGCCCCTATAGTTTGCAATTCCTCACTTTTGTGCAATTTATGCGTCGTATGATCCATGAACCACCCGTTTAAGGTTATGAACATTATGTAGGGTTATCATAGAGTCTATTTATCCTTTGTTGACACTTTGGACCCTTACGCTCCATAGTTTTCACTGTTTGTCACTTTTAGTCCCTCTAAAGTCTGTTTTCACATACCGGAACCTTATGACACGTGTCAAGACATTATTGGACGAAATTTTTCGAGGTGTTACAGACTTGAACGGGTATGGTCCCAAATCCTACACAAGCCATGCGCACAAATGACCATACCCAAACTTGATCACATCAATACTCAGCCTTTTCCAAAGTCCTACGCGGGTATCATAGACATACGCGCAACCATGACAACTGATAAAGGTACAAGTAGTACAAGTGACAGGAGCTTGTAGCTAATCAGTGTACGTCAAGTTCTGCCCACATAGCTCCCATGATGATCAATCGTGCAGGAGACAAATAGTACAAAAGGACAATGATGTGTAACCAATCGGCGTGCGCGATTTTTTGCACCACGGTCTCCACTCACAACTGATGACAAACTCGACAACAAGTACAATCGGCATGCCATGTGGCACCAATCACCGTGCGCCAACATCCCTCTACCTCTGCAAACACTAACTGTCGTGTCAGAGAGGACAAACCGGATATTCCTTGTTGGCGACGTCTGCCCCAAGGCCCATTAGCCCAATTCCTTCTCCACACTCTTCGGCTATAGATACCAACCTTCAACCACATGTTTAAGGATTGGATTTCTCTCACTACCACTCTTAACACACACACTCGTTTTACTCCTTAAGACGTTACTTATTCTCACACCATATGGTCGTTATGAGAAGAAGCCCCCACCTCTCCTTCTTGTAACGAGCTTCATGGCGTTCTTTGTTTTGCAGATCTATTCTCAGAACATCATCAGTCATGGATCTAGAAGTAATCAAGGATTAACCCTCTGTCGAGACTACTTCTTTGATTCGAACTCACGTGGATTAGAAACAGATTCTTCAACGGTTTGTTGAACTAAGTCGGGTCATTTCCAAAACATTTTATTAAGACAATGAGAACTATATAGAATATGGATTTTATGAGAAATTTAAAGTTATTTGAGCATTAAAAACACCACTATAAATCAAACAATTTTTTTAAAAAAATTTGTAACTTTTTATATGTTACTAATCTTTACGAAAAAAATAAAAATAAGAAAAATATATATAAGTTGACGAGCTACATATAGCTAGTGAACTACGTATATATACCTTGTATGAGCTACATAAATGTACATTCATGAATCGCAATAAATATTATATTACTTGTATTTTTGTTTGTTGATATGTGTTCGTTTATATATGTTCTTAAATAGCGTAAATGAATGATTCACGAATATAAATGTAACACAGTCATAAAATAACTAAGATAAAAAGTTAACACTATTATTGTAAAAGAAAAAAAAAATTCAACTTTTTATATTAAAGAAGATTTGGTATAACTATTGAAGTTAGAGGAGAGGAAATTCTAACTAAAGAACACAAAGTCTACATAAATGTACTCGATTACTCCATATTTAACAAAAGTCATTCTAGATGTGAGTAGGGAGTACACTTGAAATTTTTGGGCTTATGTTTGAGGCTTCACGTTTATTTATCTTGGGCTACTCTTGACAATTTGGCCATGTTTGAACTTTGAATTGAGGTTTTACACCTTTTTATCTTGGACTACTCTAGACGCCAGACGGTTGGTTTGTTGGCGTTGGAGACTTGGAGAGTTTCGAGTGTAATAGTATATCAAAGTCTCAAATGTCATTTTAAATTCCACGGTCGAAAAGTACCCTTGGAGATTTTTTTTTAACTTATGAGTCTACATAGTGCCAACTTTATATATGTTCGACGAATTTGGCCATTGGTTGTGTATAACTTTTATGGTTTTGTATTCATATGTAAATCCAAGTTCGATGCAAAACTAGTTACACCACCAAGTACAAGTTTCAATCACTTCAAAACAAGATATAGAAACCTCATATATTATGGTTTTGTATCTATATGTAAATCCAATTTCGATCCACAACTAGTTACACCACCAAGTACCAAGTTTCAATTACTCCAAAACAAGACACAGAAACATAATATACATACATCTATATATGTTTTGTATTTCTAGCGTCTTGCTGGTTTTTGAATGAAAGTTGTCGTTCCCAAAAAAAAGCATACATCTATATATGTTTGTGTGCTTTTCTGTGATAGATAGCTATAGAAAAATAAGACAGAGTTTATCATAAAACCTATGCATAACAAATTTAACTCTTTACATAAAACTATTAGAGGGTCAAGAATTAAATAAATCATGAATAACTATAGACATATTTCTTTATCCTCATGTAAATATACCATGTAAATGTGTAAATCTTTATTCATATTATTCATTTGAATTTAATGAAACCAAGGTGTATTTCTCAAGTTCGTCTAGTGGTTAGTCACTTGGTTTCTTTCTTTGAGGTCCCAAGTTCAACTCCTACTAACATCACTTTGAAGGACATTGGTACTGGTGGCAATGAAGTTTAGAACTAGGTCTTTCTGGAGGTCGCCAGTTCGAAACCGAGCATAACCGGGTTTTACCGCAGTGGGCCTTCGGGTGGGCGGGTTTTTTCCCGGAACTGTTGGCTTAGTGAGTCGAGTATACATCCAACTCTGACCGTTATGAAAAAGGAAATGCATTTGCTTGATTGGGGACCGTTAAAAAAATATGTATTTAAAAAACAATAAAAGGCTAGAAGAATATTCCTAGGCCACAAGTAGAGATATTCTTTGCCAAGTTCAAAATTGCATACAAAGAAAAAGGTGAAGTCATTAATTCAACAAAACATGGTCCCAAACTTTTCCTTCTACTTTTTATGACACGTGAAAATTACTCGTCTCCAACAATTATTATCTTTTTTCATTCAAATTACGTACGAATATTATTTATTCTGCAAAAAAAAAAAGCTTAGTTTATTATATCTGTTTACTATAAATAAATAATTTTATCCTATTTGAAATATTTCTCTAACTTATCAAGGTGACAAACGTACACAAACCGGCGGGAAACTGATATTTTCGGAATCAATAGTCCAGTATGGGTATAATTTTTAAAAGTTCTGTGGGGTATGAGACCTTTAAAGTATTAAATAACATCAGACTCGATTATCCGAAACATACATGCTCGTTTGTTTGACCATACCGTAAATATTTTCTTTCGTTCTCGTGGAAATAAAATACTACCATTTCATGAGTTTTTTTCATAATTTTAATTTTCTTGATTAATAAAATTATATAAAAAATAAAATAGTAAGAAATGTATATGGTAACCTAAATGGTAATTTTTAATAAACTAACATGTATACCTGATACCTGATTGGTTAATGAAGAGACATGACCCGGATTTAAACCATATGCCCGCTAGACCCTGCTTGACCCGACATAATCTGGTTAAACCCATTCACAATTATGTTACGCCTACGTGACAAACATAGTACAACAAGACAGTATGAACGTTCATTTCTTCTAATAGAAATAAAGATATCACTATCACAACGGTTACACCCTTGTGGGGGCCTCACACTACAAGATAGTGACATCAACCCTAATTCTCTTGGTATAAATACTCCACCGTAAGGTGGTTGATGTGGGCAAGTGATGGAAGCTTTATGATGAGTGATAGCACACCGCCGCGAGTGTACTATCACGCATGATGGAGTCCAAACAAGTGATGGGTATTGCGTAGTGATGGAGGAAAGTGTGTGTGTGTGTGACTTTGGTGTTTAGGTGTGATTAGAGAATGTGTGTGTGTTTGACTTTGGTGTTGAGGTGTGATGAGTGTGAGTGATGATTGATGACCATTACAAGTGTGATACAGTAAAATGTGATAGAACGTGATGGAGTGAGGTGTCAAATAGTGATTGGGTGTGGTGTGTGATGGGTGATGACAACCCCTTACTACACGGTGTGGAGGGGATTGAAGGAAGGGCGTGGAGCGACACGTGGCAACCATGTCAGAATGGTGGCGTGGAGAAAAAAACACGTGGTGGGAAAGTGGCGTGAAAGAGAATAAATTTAAAAAAAAATAACATCAACCAATCAAAATAAACCTAAACTACACCCACCAATCAAGAGCCTCCACCTCACCACACAGTTTCCCCCACATCAATGGAAATCCTCAAGCCCCAAGCACAACGCCGTTCACAACGGGGGACACGGGGTAGTTTTGATGGCGTGGACTGACAACAACGCCGTGTTTCCATACCCATACCGTGTGGTCTAAGGTAATATATTCATTCATTCTTTCATACTCTCACTCATATTTACACTTTACCATAATTGCTCTCAAATAGTCAATACTTTTCTCACTCTGGAACTAGAAGGTAATCACACAGAAAATCCCCTTCCTATGACAAAGCTGATGATGTTTGTTTGAAGTATCCGAGAAGCACTGATCAAAGTATTCAAGCCATAAGTTGATCAGAAGACATCTTGTGGAAGTTCATACCTGTGCGAGTACACATGACCGATGTTTTCTTTACAATAAGTTCTCAACACATACTCGACATTGAGATGAATATAAAACATGTTTTTACAATCAAGTATAAAACTAACATATTCGAGAACCACTCGATTGCCATCTCTAGTAACTTATGCCTAAAACGAATATAAATTATTATTTTTTTCTTAAAAAATATTATAAAGCTATAGATAGCATAAAAATAAGTTAAATGCCTAAAACGAATATAAAATATTATTTCTTTCTAAAAATAAAGCTATAGATACCATAAAAATAAGTTAAAGAAATATATACCATAACACATGGATAAAAAAAAATTATACCATAAACTAACATGAAAGGTTTTAATTAAAAAAAAAATATTTTTCATGAAAGGTTTTAATTAAAAAAATATATATATATTTTTCAATAAATTAGTTTTTAAGACTAACCGACCTTTATTTCCTTCCTACCTACGTATTCAATCAAAGTGCAATCCTTTTGACGAGATGAAGAATTACTCGGTGCTCTCCATTACCATTACCAATACCAATTATCAAGATAACATTCGTGCGCCATTACCCAGCTTCTAAAACTCAATACCCACCTCACAATCTTCCTAATTCAACATCACCATAATATTCTTCAATCTTTTAGGGTTTTCCTATTCAGATCTTGATTGTATTCGCAATTCCCTATAATAGCATTATCGATTTTCATATAGATATGCAAACTGAAGCCACGGTGGGGGTTGTAGAAGGCGGTGGTCCGGCGAGGAAACTGGTGGCGCACCACCAGAGGCCGGTGCAGCAACAGCAGTCGCAGGTGGGGACGGTTTCTCAACTTATTGCAGGTGGGGTTGCTGGTGCTGTTAGCAAGACTTGTACTGCTCCTCTCGCTAGACTCACTATCCTCTTTCAGGTTTTCTTCTTTTTTTTTTTTTGTAATTTCTTTCATGTATTTTTGGGGATTAGGAGTTAACCAAGTTAGTTTTTCCAACACTTTTGTTTGCCTTAGCTTTAGCGTTGTGTTGAAGCATAGATTTTTTAATTTTCAGGGGGTGGTGCTACTTTTTTTCTTGTGTGTTTGCTTTTTAGTTTGGCGAATTGGAAATAAATAATCCCACTTAACTCAGTTTGACCGATAATAATCCCAAGTCAGTCATTGGTCGATAATAATCCGAACTGGTCAATTTTTTTTTAAAATAGTCCGCCGTTAAAATAGCTTAACGGAGTTAAGTTTTTTTCCGAATTACAAACCGATGTTTTAGGGCTTTTGATCAGAACGAGGATACGGGTCGATTGATGTAAAACTTACCTCGAAATACTGCCCCAACCCATGAAAACGGTGCTTCAATTCGGGTGTTTAAACTTCCAATTAACAAAAATCAAGCCATTTCGAGCACAATTTCGAGGTAAGTTTTACATCAATCGACTCGTATCCTCGTTCTGATCAAAAGCCCTAAAACATCGGTTTGTATTTCGGAAAAAAAACTTAACTCCGTTAAGCTATTTTAACGGCGGACTATTTTACAAAAAAAATTGACCAGTTCGGATTATTATCAGCCAATAACTGACTTGGGATTATTATCGGCCAAATTGAGGTAGGTGGGATTTTACTGGGTATGATTGTTTGTTTGTTAATGTTTATATGAATGAGATTTGAAGGTTAATCAATGTTTATGCAAATTGCTGTTCAAATCTTTCTCAATTTGGTACCCTGTGATTTTACAGGTGCAGGGCATGCACTCTGACGCTTCAACTTTACGAAAGACAACAATATGGCGTGAAGCTTCGCGTATAGTTAACGAAGAAGGGTTCCGTGCATTCTGGAAGGGGAATTTAGTTACAATCGCTCATCGTCTTCCTTACTCGTCCATTAGTTTCTACGCTTTTGAACGCTACAAGAATGTTGGTACAAACGTTCTTTGCTGTTTAATTAACATCTACCCTGTTCCTTAATCATCTTTTGATGTTTTTTTATAATGTTTGTTCTATAGATTTTACAGCTGCTAATGGGGGTGGAGAATCACGGGACTAATATAAGCACCGACTTGTTCATACGGCTAGCAGGCGGTGGCTTAGCGGGTATCACCGCTGCTTCGGTTACATATCCGTTGGATCTTGTAAGAACTCGGCTTTCAGCACAGGTAGAAACCGATTAGTATGTTACAATTATTCTTATACTTAAATTTTCCACGTTCTCATTTGTGTTTTTTTTTTGTTTATAATGTCTTGCAGAGGAATGTTATATATTATAGAGGTATATGGCATGCTTTACGCACCATCAGCAGGGAAGAAGGCGTTCTCGGCCTCTATAAAGGACTTGGTGCTTGTCTACTGGTAATGGTTTTTACGTTTTTGCCACTGTTTTTGGCCCGATTTTTTATACTTTTGTTCTCGACTGACTATATACTTTTTTTGCAGGGTGTTGGGCCGAACCTGGCGATTAGCTTTTCGGTTTACGACACAACAAGATCTTATTGGCAGTTGCATAGGTAGCTGCAGTTTTTCTGTTATATTTATTGTGATCGTTTTTTGGTTTTAATGGAGGGTTACACATTGTGATATTTAATTTCGGATGTCTGTTTTGTTGTGTGACAGACCGCAAGATTCGACTGTCCTCGTCAGCTTGGCTTGTGGCAGTCTTTCAGGCATTGCATCATCAACAGGTTAGTGAGTCATTTTCCTTAAGACGGGTCAAAATAAGAAGTTCAGCTAAAAGAGACCAAACGGGTCTAACGGTTAACAATAATTTAGACAACTATTAGAATTATATTATTTTCTAATCTTAATTTAATTGACACGTCAAGTATTCTAGAAAATGGATGAGTAACTTAGTACCGGACCAACTCAACTTAACGGGCCCATGTAGGCCCGTACAGATACTGTATATTTGAACCCGGCCTGTTACTTGACCCGCCCATTTTGCCAGATCCATATCCATTGAAATTATTATTACCCATTTGTTCAAATATAATTTCTCTACACATTTCTGTCGAAAACATTTTGTTAGAATGGTATTTTCTTCTAATTGTAATTGACACATTAAGTATTCTAGAAAATGGATTAGAAAGTTAGTACCGGGCAACTCAACTTAACGGGCCCATGTAGGCCCGTACCGATAATATGTTTGAACCCGGCCTGTTACTTGACTCGCCTGTCTTGTCAGATGTATCCATTGAAGTTAGTTAGTGTTACCTATTTGTTCAAATATGTTTCTATACATGTTTCTGTTGGAACATATTTTTATACATTTTGTTGCAGTGACATTTCCTCTGGATCTGGTGAGGCGGCGGATGCAGTTGGAAGGAGCAGGTGGGCGGGCCCGTGTGTATAATACGGGCATTTTGGGTACGTTCGGTCAAATAATAAAAGCGGAAGGGGTGCGCGGTATATACCGTGGAATTTTGCCGGAATATTACAAAGTGGTTCCCAGCATTGGGATTGTATTCATGACCTATGAGAAACTGAAGCAGGTGTTGTCAAAGTTAGACTCTTGCAGATGACTTGCACAAGGGCATTTTAGTCATATAGACACCAGGGGATATAACCTCATTAGTTATAATCTTTCTTTAAATTAGAAATCTTGTTTTTGTCATATCAAAATATAGTTGGTCCATTTGTGAGGGGCTAATTCTTTTTCTTTTTGTTTTTTTTTAATGAGGTACGTTTAGAAAAAAGGAAATTTGCATCTATAGTTAAAAATTTTATTTGAAGAGAAGTTGAGAAATTATTTGAAATATTTTATTATGTTTGTAAAAGTATAAAATTATTTTATATAGAAGAAAGGTTGATGATTGAAAATGCATGTTGAATCCATGATTGAAGATATGATGACATGTTCTTTGATTTTTTTTAAAGACAAGGCATGTCACATTTGCTTTGGGATGTTACATGATTGGCAATGATTATGTTATGTACGTGAAGTAACTTTTTATAAAATCATGTTTGGTATTGTGTGATATTTTTTACAAAGAGGGGATACACTTTGTTCAATCTTGAGGTCTATACTGTTGGTAGGTTTTTCAACAACACCCGCGATAATGGAGTAGTGGCTTTCATCAATTGTCTACATGTTTCGAAGTCTAGGATTCGTGATATCGATCAAATTATATGTTATATGTAATGATTTAACCAAAAACACATGATGAGGAGGATACATGAAAGTGCTAAAAGCTCGTGAAAAGGGGATTATGTTTGAGAAAATTGTTTTAAGCCGATAATGATGATCAAATTGTATAGTTATTTGTTTTTGTGACTATTGTTATGTTTAGCTCAATTTGAGTTTCAACTATAGCTCATAAAGGTTTAGAATAAGTACAATTTGCGTCAGTTTCGTCCAACGCATCTGATTAATTGCTTCCTGGTCACATGTCTGAATAACCGTAAGATGAACTATGTATATTGATCACGATAATGTCACTTTGAAAAAGGTCATCTGCAAATTGATTATAGTTTTGTTTACTCTTTAAGATTTGTATACTTAAAACATTACGTGGACAACCTATCTATCTTCTGCACATAAGAAGGTAAACCGAACAATTTTCATTTTCGGAAACTGTATGTTTGATTCATGCGTGACGAATTACTATTCCTATAATTCTATAATCATCCTCATAAACTACTACCTTTTAAACATTTTCGGAAACTGTATGTTTGATTCATGCGTAACGAATTACTATTCCTAATCATCCTCATAAACTACAACCTTTTAAACAACATTTAAAAATAAAGAAATATCATTGTCATCCAATACATGAATTGGATGTGCATAGACAGACATTTATTAAGATAATCTTATAACTTTTTCATTACCATAAAACTTTTAAACATACATTATTAACATAGAACATAGAACATGTCAGATATTCAACAACCTCCTTCACAAACTGTCAATTTCCTCTAATACGAGTTACAATGAAATAAATCATGATATTTAATTGGTCAACAGAAAGAAAAAAAAAACGAAACTACCAAAGTATGAATTGGTCAACAAAGAGAAATCATGAATTTACATATTTCACAACAGTCGTTAAAATTACGTATGAAAACATGGTGACCTATAATTGGCTGAAGAATTTGTTTTTAGAAAAGAAAAGAAAAACATGAAACTAATGTGAACATGGTGTTAGTTTTTTGTTAGGTTTATAATCGTGTCACAAAGTAAAATATTAAGTCACGTGATTTACGTGATATAGGTATCATTGCTGGTGGCACATCATATTTGACTTTTTGTATTTTAGAGAGAAAATTATAAACATAGTCATGTTAGTGAGGAAAAAGCAATTGAAGTTTTAATTAGAAAAATGATTCATCCAATGAACACTTATCACCTGTCACACTTCTGAGTCAATGTGGCACAGCTTGTTGGATATTATGTTCGGTTCGATAATTCAACGCTACTGATCGGGTCTTGATCCGTAAGAGTTACACCTTGGGTAACGAACTAAAATACATTTAATCTGTTTAACTGATAATTACGAACAACATACGAAACGGATTATAATTTCCAACAGCGATCATGAGCGGGTATTAACTCAGAGACGGGTACATGCACCGGGTGAGACAAGAACACTCCTCCCGCCACTTGTCGCGCATGCACCTTTGCTGCGCCATTTGTCGCACGTGCACCCACGCTACCGCCACTTGTCGTGCATGCACTCTTGCATTGCCACTTGTCGCACATGCAAAGAGTCCTGGCCACTTGTCGCACATGCATTGTGCATGCCCGCCGCTTGTCGCACATGCATTGTGCATGTCCGCCACTTGGCAAACATGCATAGCCTCCATCTTCTTTTTAATTAAGAATTATGCGTCTTGCAATTGTGGTTGGATGAAGAAAAAAAGAAATGCTCTCAACATACATCATCGGCTAGCCAGTCCTCCGCCTCTGTGAGCCGACTGCCACTGCTGCTTTGGCGCTCGCCGCCTGCCAGCTGCCGCCGCTGCCTTAGCGCTTGTCGCCTGCCAGCCACCGCCGAATGCCGCCGCCACCTTGCCGCTCGCCGCCGCCGTCGGAAGCGGCCGGCTGCTGTCGTCGCCCCTTCGCCATGTTTCGTTGGTTTGTAACACTAGCACGTGTTCGTTGAACCTCGGTGTCTCAACCGATTAGTCATTAACCGAGGTATATCTTTCTCATCGGTAGTTAAATATACTTATCATTGTGCTCGTATTTGCATGTAACCGGATCCTGTCGGGTTTCGTTTATTGTTGATAACTTGTTTATTTTTCTGCTGCGTTTTATTAATTAACTCGCTTAATTAATTGATTATTATTTATTGACCCGGGTTTTGATAAATAAAATTTTAACCGATCACCATAGAAACCCAACAGTGGTATCAGAGCCTTGGTTACAACATACGAGTCGGTACCGGTTCTTTTAACCGGAATTAGTGTAACGCCCAGCTTTTTCGTAACTTCCTTAATTAGAAAGTTTGTCTAGTATTTCTATTTTTGAAAACTTGTATTCTTATACTCGTATTTCGTTGTATCGTTGTGTAATCGAGACTGTGATCGTAATAAAAAAAAAATTCAAGTTCAAACATATTAAACTTTGTTTATTCATTCAAACTTATACGTTTCAATTCATTATATGTTTGATGTCTTATTCGTGAACTTTGTAAACATATGAGGAACTTACAAATACATATCATATAATCATGACTCTAATACGACATTTTGGACACTTGCAAATACTTATTCATGATTATCATACTTGCTACATTTTATATGTTATACACACTTACCTTTATCACATCTTTTAGTTAATTTAAACATGTTAAATACCCATTTAGGGTCTCGTTACATGCTAACCATACATTAAACTATATGTGACACATCAATTGTGCAATAATTACCTAGCTTATATTAATAAATAAAAAAAATAAAAGAATCAAACACTACAGTTCCATTCGGAACTAATGAACTATGCATGTTGTTGTTTTAATTCCCCCACTAACCATAGGAAATGTACTTAATTAAAATTGCTGAATTATGTTCTAGTTAATTAGTAAAACATAGTTTAACAAATATCCTACTCAACCAATACACATTTTATTTGTCAAAAAAAAAGAGTAATGGCAGTCAACAGTCGTTTGCGGCCGGATTCTTATATGGTTGAATTGGTTTTGGTGTTTTATTTATAATTTTCTATTTCACCACCTAATATTGAACTTTATTAAATGGATAGTTGAATGGTTCATTAAATAAACATCTTACACCACTTAAGTTGCAACACATAGAAAAAAAAGGGAAAAGATCATGGCTGTTAACAGCCTTGCCGTCCGCAACCCATTAAGGGTGTTTGATTTTGTTTTTTTTTTATGCCCAAGCCCATTAAACCAAATCTAGTATGTATGACTAGTTATGAGGGTCAAAACCCTAAATCCCATTTTTCACCAGTCGACACCCTTTCAAAGTCATTCACTACATTCTTCCTACTCTCCAAAACATCACACTCACTCAAGTTAACCACAACCTCTTTTTATTTACCTTGCAACGTTGCCGGAGATCGCGGACATACGTCGGAACACGATTCTTTTCGTTTCGTTCATCGAAGGAACGGAACTTGTCGGAAAGAAAGCCACCCAAGATCGAAACCTTGATCCATCAACCGTGTCGGAGACGCGAGCACGTCGCCAGAGAACCAACCTCATCGGAGAAACTCCCCGGAGTTCTACCGGAAGTAAACAACACCCACCGGAACAAAAACCAACTCACCGGAGGATCCCGAAGTCGTCGGGGTCAACCGAACTCGCCGTAATCGGAACTGACGACGGGAGCATTTTCAACTTCTGTTTCGGGTAATCGTTTCCCGTTCGTTATTTGGATTTCTCAAATCTTTACTCGTGCGTGATTTCAAGGAATCCCCATATGCAACCAAAGTGAGTATACTCGAACCCATTTTTACTTTTAAACACTTTTAGTGTAACATGTATTCTATATTAAACTCACGAAACTTTGAAACTATGTGAATCACTCTCTATCCATATTTGAACATGAAACTATATGATGCTTGTTAATCTCGTATGTGATGTTAAACTTTTGTGTCTATATGCTCATTAACTTCGTACAAGCCTACCTTAACAATTATAGCGCTATAGGAGTAATGCACCGCCCACGATTCTTGGGGTATTGTTAAGTCAAACATGTTAACCTCCCTTTATTCTAACCGGAAGGGTGAATACCGTTAACCGACTTGTCGGCGAGTGTATACCACCTATTAGGCCAAAGCATGTTTCTCAATTTCATAAGACTTTTCGACCACTTTGATTAGTCAAAGTTTCGTTTTGGAACAATTCAAGTTTTTAATTGAACTTATGCTTTATAATTTCTGATCTTTTATGATGCAATCCTCTCTTCTCAATTTTGAACCATTCTTTGAGATTTCACGTTTGCGCATACATCATACTATACTTTTCATACGATTATACACTATTAGCGTGCATAATTTCACGTAATTTCATTTACACTTTTTGTAACAAGTGGAGACATATCATCAAGATAGGAGTGATTTCCTTACCTTGACGATTAACTCCGCTTATTTTTCTCATCTTACAACGACCTCGCCAATGGGTTAGGGGTGATTCCCTTACCTAGGTGATCGTTACCGATACTTTCTTTTCATAGACTATATTATGTAAACACGATCATGTTTATATCTAAATCATTTACCATTGGTCAAATTCCTAGTTATCTCAAAATGCATTGTTTATTCAAAAGTATTTCTTATACTACAATCTATTCTATATAACCCGCATGCACAAAATTTTTAATCAAACCATAAACGCTAGTTTCTTGATTTTCAAAATTTTACGAAATGCTACTCATCAACTTAGTCGGTCTAATAAATCCATTGCCCACGAAATTTCGTATTCAACGTAATTATTAAAACTAGCTCATCACATGTCATTAACCTAGAGATCTTCTATATACGATTGGGAATCAAACCGACTTTTCGCACACGCCTATAAAACATTACAAATATTATTCAAACATTTACTGAAACTCCTTTCAAAATCAATGAAACATTTTATTAAAAGACGTTTTTCGATAATCACTAAGTTCATATATCAAATTTCTTTTCTAAGGATCAATTTTTCGCAAGAATCTATAAACTTCAAAATTTTTATACAAAGTTATTTAAAATGATGCAAACTTATTAATCCCTAGAACTTTTCAAAACCTCACTCGATACATCAATTAAATTCAAACATGTGGGCAAGGAAACGTCATAAGAACCAATGATTTTCAACTATATCAATTCTTCTAAAAACCGTAGTAGCATTTTCATTCTTTTACAAAGTACGTTTCACTTACCCAACAGATATTATATACTCTCTTCACATTTACAAAGTAGATTCTATATTTCATGTCAACTCAATCTATTTTGATTTTCATTAAACTTCACGCTTTGCTCAAACGACTATACATGCATATCATCGTACGTGTTTTAGTTTATATCTTATGACAATTTCACATATACCCCTCATTTTGTTTTCATACTCAAAACTTCCTGGCCTTTTACATGCTAAAATTCGTATATTAAGATTAATACCATATACGAAATCATTACTTATTACACTCATATCCATATTCGTGTTTATACTTATACATCCTACTTATACTTATACCTATACAACTATGCTTAAACTTATATTCACATCCATATATTTTATTCATACCAATACAATTATGTTTACACTTATATTCATAGTTATACTCGCATTTATACAATTTATATTATACTCATACTCATATGCATGCTCTCAATTATACGATTTATTTTTATACCCACATTCATTCGTTTATGCTCAAATTTGTACTCACAATTATACTCGCTTTTCATACACGTTATGCTTGTGCTTATACTCTTGTCACGCGTCTTGTGTTTATGCTCACATGCGTGTTCATATTTAAACTTATACTATGCTCATGCTTTCTTCATACTCAATTTATACTTTCGCACCTACACGCAAGCGAAACCCGAGGGATTCGCTTATGTTGGTCTTATACTATTTGGAACACAAGCATGCTTATATGCTACATTTCTATACACACACAATCTTATTTTCAAAATTTATGTATACCTTGATTCACACGCAACTAGTACAAGCTATGCGGATCATGTGATGATTGGTATAATTGCGGGTGCACACGGGATTATAATAATAGGCGTATGAGAACCATCGAGTGTACTACTGGGTATGGTAAGACACGGAATGTAACATGACACCGAATATGAAACGGGCGTAATATGGTCAAAACATGGTGGATATGCCGCTGGTACTTCCTATATATAAGTGTTTTCACCATGCTACCAAACTTTCGTAAAACGTGCCTTGAGAAATTCAGTGTTTTGCAGACCTTTTGGACCTAATAAAAACTTTAAACAACTCACAAACGCATTATATCTGATTATCCACGACGAGACCTCATTCTTAACACATCGATTTCGTTGTCCAAAACCCATACCATTCTTATATTCGCATTCGTTTACTAGATCAATCGTTCACTCTTATACCTCCATTATTCTCCGCTATTCTTTGTCTTTTATACAAACCTCATTCACAACCAATCGATTTAAACATTCGAATCCTAAAATACTTTCTTGCTTTAAGAACTATCTTCCATTCTTGTTTATGTGCAAACACACTTAGTTGGCCGTTACTTCCAAAACCATTTTATTTAAAATACTTAGCTTTCTTGTTTCTCACCAATAAACAATCTTTCTACAAAAAAAAAAAAAGAAAACTGAGTTTTATCAATGCTCTTTGAAACCAATGAAACTTTTCATGTAAACCACCGTCTGACCGCACTTTTCTTCAAAATACAAACCGTTTCGTACAAAATTTTCCTTCTTAGGTAGCATATTTTAAAATACCTACTCATTGAGTTATTCAACCATGATTAAGCTCACTTGTCTATACACATACATGCACGTTTTACTTATGCCTAATGCCTCAAATCATTTTAGCCAAAACAATTTTTTTTTACAAATCTATCTTTTCTTTCCTCAAAATTTCATACTTTCAAAACTTCGAAATCTCAATTTTAGACAACCATTCCCTTCGCCAAAATGCATTTCAAAGTCTTACTCTTGAATAACTTTCGGGACGAAATTTCCTAAAGGAGGGGAAACTGTAACGCCCAGCTTTTTCGTAACTTCCTTAATTAGAAAGTTTGTCTAGTATTTCTATTTTTGGAAACTTGTATTCTTATAATCGTATTTCATTGTATCGTTGTGTAATCGAGACTGTGATCGTAATAAAAAAAATTCAAGTTCAAACATATTAAACTTTTTTTATTCATTCAAACTTATACGTTTCGATTCATTATACATTTGATGTCTTATTCGTGAACTTTGTAAACATATGAGGAACTTACAAATACATATCATATAATCATGACTCTTATACGACATTTTGGACACTTGCAAATACTTATTCATGATTATCATACTTGCTACATTTTATATGTTATACACACTTACCTTTATCACATCTTTTAGTTAATTTAAACATGTTAAATACCCATTTAGGGTCTCGTTACATGCTAACCATACATTAAACTATATGTGACACATCAATTGTGCAATAATTACCTAGCTTATATTAATAAATAAAAAAAATAAAAGAATCAAACATTACAGTTCCATTCAGAACTAATGAACTATGCATGTTGTTGTTGTTTTAATTCCCCCACTAACCATAGGAAATGTACTTAACTAAAATTGCTGAATTATGTTCTGGTTAATTAGTAAAACATAGTTTAACAAATATCCTACTCAACCAATACACATTTTATTTGTCAAAAAAAAAAAAAAAGAGTAATGGCAGTCAACAGTCGTTTGCGGCCGGATTCTTATATGGTTGAATTGGTTTTGGTGTTTTATTTATAATTTTCTATTCCACCACCTAATATTGAACTTTATTAAATGGATAGTTGAATGGTTCATTAAATAAACATCTTACACCACTTAAGTTGCAACACATAGAAAAAATAGGGAAAAGATCATGGCTGTTAACAGGCTTGCCGTCTGCAACCCATTAAGGGTGTTTGATTTTGTTTTTTTTTTATGCCCAAGCCCATTAAACCAAATCTAGTATGTATGACTAGTTATGAGGGTCAAAACCCTAAATCCCATTTTTCACCAGCCGACACCCTTTCAAAGTCATTCACCACATTCTTCCTACTCTCCAAAACATCACACTCACTCAAGTTAACCACAACCTCTTTTCATTTACCTTGCAACGTTGCCGGAGATCGCGGACATACGTCGGAACACGATTCTTTTCGTTTCGTTCATCAAAGGAACGGAACTTGTCGGAAAGAAAGCCACCCAAGATCGAAACCTTGATCCATCAACCGTGTCGGAGACGCGAGCACGTCGGAAGAGAACCAACCTCATCGGAGAAATCCCCGGAGTTCTACCGGAAGTAAACAACACCCACCGGAACAAAAACCAACTCACTGGAGAATCCCGAAGTCGTCAGGGTCAACCGAACTTGCCGTAATCGGAACTGACGACGGGAGCATTTTCAACTTCTGTTTCGGGTAATCGTTTCCCGTTCGTTATTTGGATTTCTCAAATCTTTACTCGTGCGTGATTTCAAGGAATCCCCATATGCAACCAAAGTGAGTATACTCGAACCCATTTTTACTTTTAAACACTTTGGGTGTAACATGTATTCTATATTAAACTCACGAAACTTTGAAACTATGTGAATCACTCTCTATCCATATTTGAACATGAAACTATATGATGCTTGTTAATCTCGTATGTGATGTTAAACTTTTGTGTCTATATGCTCATTAACTTCGTACAAGCCTACCTTAACAATTATAGCGCTATAGGAGTAATGCACCGCCCACGATTCTTGGGGTATTGTTAAGTCAAACATGTTAACCTCCCTTTATTCTAACCGGAGATAGGCTATTTTAACGCATTGGATTTTTGGGTTTAAACATATACTTGACATCGTTACGACATACTAGTAACTTGCATATTGTGATTCATGTTGGATACGAGCCTTAGACTATTTTAAAACTATTTTATGCTATGTATCAAACGTGTATACTCGCCTTTGCTTTTGCATTGAACTCTATTTTAATACATGTTGCAGGTTTGATAGTCAAGATGATGCTAAGTGAAGAAACAAGATTTAGGTGGACTCAGAAACACACTTAGATTAATCTATCATGTTATGTTATGTATCGAAACAGTGTTGTTCTTTTTATTTGAATCATGTATGACATTTAGCATTGAAATGAAATTTGAATCTAAATTATATTGTCATATAGTGTTGTGAAGTTTTGAGCAATTTGTTCGTCTCATCCCGATGTTTCCGCCATCGGTTGGGGTGTGACAATTAGAACACAAACTGTATTTATTTAAAGTTTCTGATCTAAATATTTTTAAGGGCACTTTAATTTTGGTCAAAATATATTTTTTGTTTTGCTTGACCAAAACATTGCCCGGTTTATATTGTCATATAGTGTTGTGAAGTTTTGAGCAATTTGTTCGTCTCATCCCGATGTTTCCGCCATCGGTTGGGGTGTGACAATTAGAACACAAACTGTATTTATTTAAAGTTTCTGATCTAAATATTTTTAAGGGCACTTTAATTTTGGTCAAAGTATATTTTTTGTTTTGCTTGACCAAAACATTGCCCGGTTTATTTTGTGATTGTTGTGCAATATGTAAATTCGGCCCGACCTTGTTTTGTAGTTGTATATTTTATTCGGTTTTGTTATTATGGTTTTTGGCCACCTAGATGGTTCAAAGTTGTAATAGATAGGGTTCTTTCCTTTATTGTATTTTGTAAATATTGTAATAAACGAAGACCCGGAGACAAAACCGAGGACGCTAAACAGGAGTCATGAAGTCAGTGGGAGTTGCTCGAGACGACTGGATGCACTCAAGTCCATCCTTGTGGTTGTTTGTGTGTTGTGACCACGTGACCCGTTTGATCTTGCTATTAGGCTCTAGCAAGATCGAACAATTTTTGGGCCATATAGATTTACATAGTTGTCTTGTTATTGTGGTTGCTTTTATCTTATAAGTTGTTATAACGTAACCAACCTAAATACCAACATGATTTTAAAAGGAGTTTTAACATATTAAAACAATCTCGAACAATCTCGTTTTCGTCTCACGCCGATGTTTCTGTCATCGGTTGGGTGTGACATTAATAAGGGAGGTTTTAGACCTCTATCTTCCTGAAATAAACCATAAGATAAGCCCCACAACATGAGTTTAGTCAGGGACAAAGCTTGGTACAAGATTCCCACAAGATGAATGTAAACAAGAACAAGTTGTAAAGTTAAACAAAACATAATTTTGAACTCACTTTAGAACCTCATATAAGTGATGTACCACTTTTTTACACCTTGGTTTGGGTAACATCCTTAGAAGTTTTCCAAGGAGATTGAAGTAAGAAATAGTGAAGAAAGATGAAGGGAAGTGAGTTAGAACTCACTTTGAACACAAGGAGGTTTCTGCTAAAATGTAGCATTTCTTGAGAGAATTAAAGGGATTTGGGAGTGTTGTAGATGTAGGAAAGTGTTTTTGAGTTGGGGATGAGGCATATATATAGTGAAGTAATTAGGGTTTGAGTTATTATGGAGTTAGGTGGGGGTTAAGATGTTGAAAAGTGGGTTTAATGGCTAAAACGACGAGCTGGGCATGATTCTGCCCGTGAGAGTCCTCTTGCGGAGTGTAAGACATATGTCTTGCGGTCCGTAAGACATGCCAGAAAACAAAATTTCATTTTTAAACCCTGATTGTTGATGGTTTGGTTATATTATGTAATAAACTCATAGGTTAGGTGTTTTTAGGACATTTTAGGGTAGGTATAAACATGTGTATGAACAATGTTCCGAGCATAAAATAAGTAATAATAAGTATGGTTCGATTTCGTATAATTACGCATTTGTGATTTATCACGTATGGATGAACAACAAGTATGATTAAAAATGTATTTCCTTTATGATCAAAGTCTCGAGATTACGAAGATTGAAACAACATATGAATACAAGCTTGTTAAAAAATAGAAAGTATGAAATACGGATCGTTACACAATAACGCACATGTTATTTGATATTGTATTAGGAATTATTGTTTATACCCAAATAATATATTTTATATTATTAAGTTGGTGTGTTCGGGTCAAATTGTAGGTGTTTTTTTGCTCGGGTTATTTTTAACCATCTTAATACCATGTATAAATAAAAAAAATATTTAACATTACTTTAAAAAGGGGTTATTAGATTTTATCACCCTCAACTATCGACCTTTGGCCGTTGCCACCCCCAACTAACACTTTGACACCCGGCACCCCCAACTTGACTTCTTGTTTGCACTGCCACCACTCTGTTAGTTTTTAATCCTACGTGGCACCAACTTTCTTACCTGGACATCATTTCGTGGCTTATTTTTGATGAGGTGTTATGATGAGGTGGTTAATTATATATAACAATATACAGAACCAATAAATTATCCCCAAATCAAACAACCCTTATGAATTTACAAAATCAAATCATCATCTACTGCATCGGCTCTTCATCTTCAACCCCTTGTCAATATACAAAATCAAATCATCATCATCTTCATCGGTTCTTTATCTTCAACGGTTCATCATCAAATTCCCAAACACCACATAACAACACCCACAACATCGATGTCACACCCCAACCGATGGCGGAATCATCGGGGCGCGACACTGAGCGAAACACATAAAATTCGAGAAATAGATTGTCTCGGGCTTGATAGACTTTGACTACCCAAAGTGATTCCACTATTCACAAGGACTCTAGGTACACACTTTGACTTTTGGAACTGTGCTCTCGCCTCAAATCTAGGCGAATGGCACGCATCCTTCTAGTTAAAGCACTACTTCAAGTCGTTGGAGTCCATCGAGACTTTGGTGAGAGTTTTGTAGAACTAAATTGAGCGGAATAAGTCGTCAAGGTTTGGGTTTCACCCCTAGCTTGACAACTTTGTTCCTGTTTTGATAAGAAAATAGAGACGAAAATCTGCGTTAAAGTATGGATTTCACTCCTGGTTCAACGCAAATTCTCTGGTTTTATAGATAAATACAGATCAAATAAGCAATTTAACCGAGAGTTTGCGGTTTTCACACCTAATCTCGATCAAATTACTTGTTTATTTTCGAATGATAGTGTGCAGTGATAGTGTAGTGCAGGCGAGAATAGGGAGATATAGCAGATAAGCTTGTACCAACCCTGTAAGATTTTGCACAAGTCGGCCTGTTGGTACTTAAACTATAGACTAGGTCGTTTCTAAGACATCGACCCGGACTAGGTCGCGTCTGGCCTAATTCCCTATAGTTATGGCTCTGATACCAATCTGTCACACCCCAACCGATGGCGAAATCATCGGGGCGTGACACTGAGCGGAACAGATTGTCCAGAAGTTTCCATAACAACTATAATTACTGATTATTTAAACAACACGTCCCATGCCATGTCATAAAGGATAACATAATTATTACAGATAAAATCCAGTCAAATTGTTTGGTTCTGACAACTCAGATTTCATAATACAGACAATTGTTTATTGGTTTCTAGACCTTTCCTAGCCTTGATTTCACAGCAAGCAAAGCAAATAAGCATCCTAAGCACCTGTCACATACGTTAAAGTAAAAGTCAATACACATAGTGTAAAGGTGAGCATACAAGTTTGATAGATATAATAGAGTTCGAAATCGTTACGCGTAACCAACACGTACACAGTGTAAAATGAGGCATGTTAGTTATCGACATGAACCTATCGATACCAATGACTGCGGGTTGACTGCCCAAGGTAGTTCGTAATGCATGATCACCACTGTGACCCATGTATTTAATAGTCCTTAACAACCCCTGAGTGAACAGGTGCTGAGTCCAAACAAATAGTACTACCGTTGCTAAGGCAGGTAGACAGCATTCCATGTGTAAACATAACAAACATGCATTCATTAAGTCACGTATAGCATGCAGTAACGGTTAGCGTTTAAATAGTGTTGCGTTGTGTGATTGATGTGATTTGAATATAGGTAACGTATGTAACACCCAAAAGTGCGAAAGCAAAAAGGGTTCGAGTATACTCACAGCGATTGAATGGATTGAAAGGAGCGCTTAGAAAGTAGGGTTAGCCTGAACAGATTGATAGCATAACGATAAGCGACGCGTAAAACGATGCAGCGTGCAAGTGGGTCGGACAGCAGTTCGATCGGATAGTAGTCCGATCGGACAGCCGGTCGTTCGAGTGTTAGTCCGCTCGGTTGGTCATCCGGTTGGGTGACCTTTCGAGTGGATTGTTTCTTCCTTTGTGAAGGATGTGTTTGTGTATGATGGTTTGACTTTTGAAGTTTTTGTTGTAGCATTTTGAAAACGTAAAAGTATCTCTGCCTTTTCAGGTCGGTCGATCGAACGGATGTTCGATCGGGCGGCTACCCGATTGGTTAGACACTTTGTGAGAACAAGTTCACAGCAGTTGTTACTCGGTCAGATTGTAGTCCGATCGGGTGGCAACCTGCTGGTATTGAACATGTTGAAAATTGTTTGAGTATTGAAGTCTAAATGTCACATGCTCGAGCGGTAATCCGATAGGATGGTAGTCCGTTCGGACAACAATTCGTTTAACGTTCAGACCTCTTTGGTTGGTAAACAGTTTGAGTGTGGGACCCAATGTGCAAGTCGATCGGGTGACGTCCCGATCGGATGACAGTCCGCTCGGACAGTAGTCCGTTCGGACGACATTCCGTCCTGGTCATTCCGTTCGTCTCACACTTGGTTGCTTTGATAGTTTGTCGTTTTAGCGAGATAATTTGATGACGGATTAGATATCAGAAACCTCATTTCGACTCAATAGCCTGATCGGACAAGAATCACCCAAATCCGGCCAGTTAACTGTTCGGGACGGTGTTCCATGTTTAACCCGAAATTGGAAATCTCTTGGATAGAATCCAGATCTTGAACTAACATAACACCGAGATAAAGTAGAAGGCTAGAACAAGGCCCGATTCTATCGGTTTTGAATGCATTGAGTGTAAAAGAGTTGAAAGAAAGTTAAAAACCATCTTTCAATCCTTTTTCACCGTGAATATGTTTAGATCTGTGAAAGATCCTTGTTTGTTTATGTGGAAATCGGTTTGATCTAAGTTGTTCTCGGTGGATTGAAGCCCAAACATGAAGTTCATAAGAACACCATGATGACGTCATCCTAGAACACCTCAAATCTAGTGATTTCATGGTTAAAAGTTAAGATTCAAAAGATAGAAAGGTGTAGGAGTGCGTGTAGATTAAGGAAGTACAATATTTAGGATGAGATCTTACCGGAATAGCGAGAAATCAGAGGAAAAGTGAGGTTGAGCGCTTGGTCGGACAAGAGAGTGCCAAAAGTATTAAGTGTGATTGTGACAGGGGGTATTTATAGGGTTCCCAAAGTGGAAAGGGTTGGTTGATCGGGTGGCAGCCCGTTCGAGCAGCCGGCCGATCGAGCGGCAGCTCGATCGATCGGCTGGTCACCTGGTCGATCAGTCACTTGGTTCGAGTGTTCAGTGCGACGAATTTTGCGGTTTCGATGCCGATTGCGATGCGATGGAGTTTCCTATTCAAATTACTTTTAATCCCAACTACTATATCTAGCATACAATCATCCTACTTCACTTGCGTTTAGCGTTTTTTATTCTATTGCGATTGAGTTTCGATTGCGTTTCGATTAATCACCACAACATAAACATAACTACACATGCACAAGTAACACGTAAGTGGCACACACACGTATAACAATAACCATAACACGTAATTCGAGTTGCGGCGCGATTGCGATAAGCGATAAGCTATAAACATCGATAAATAGCGGATAAACTTTGATTATTAATTAGATACACCACATAATACAACTATCGTACACAATAGAATAGACTAATTATAAGTCAAAGAAGTCAAAACGGGATTAGAACAAGGAGTGACAGATCGCAATTAGCAATCTTTTCTTCCTTTGACTTCAATCTTGACTTTGACTTTGACTTTCGAAACACGGGGTGTTACAGGCTCCCCTTGTTTAGGGAATTTTGTCCCGAAATTAGGATTCAGCCGTAACAAACAACTGCGGGTACTTCGCCTTCATGTCGCTTTCGAGTTCCCAAGTGAACTCTGCGCCTCGTTTGCCTTTCCATCGAACCTTCACAATGGGAATGCGCGAGCGTCTGAGCTGCTTGGTTTGGCGGTCCATGATTTTGACAGGCTTCTCCACGAAGTGTAGTGTTTCGTTTATTTGGAGATCCTCGAGAGGAACTTGAATATCATGCTCAGCAAGGCATTTTCGGAGGATAGACACATGAAAAGTCGGGTGAACGTTGTTGAGTTCCTCCGGTAGTTCGAGTCTGTAGGCCATTTTTCCGATTCTTTCCAGAATCTTAAAGGGTCCAATAAATCGAGGCGCGAGCTTTTCTTTCTTTCCGAATCTGACCCCACCCTTTTAAGGTGATACCTTTAGGAGTACGCGGTCGCCAACGGCAAGTTCAAGGGGCTTGCGTCGTTTATTGGCGTAACGTTTATGACGACTCCGAGCTTTCAGCAAGTTGTCTCTTATTTGGAGGATTTTGTCAGTTGTTTCTTGCAATAGCTCGGGACCGGTTAATTGCGAGTGACCGATCTCGTGCCACACAATCGGCGACCGACATCTTCTTCCGTATAAGGCCTCGAATGGTACCATTTGAATGCTGGAATGATAGCTGTTATTATACGAGAATTCCACTAGAGGCAGGTATGCGTCCCAATTACCACCTAAGTCTATGACACATGAGCGAAACATGTCTTCCAAAGTACAGATCGTTCTTTCAGTCTGACCATCGGTTTGTGGATGGAATGCGGTACTTAGATTAAGTTCAGTACCGAGTGCAGCTTGAAACGTTTCCCACAGACGCGAGGTAAACCAACCATCACGGTCAGAGATGATGTCGCGAGGCGTACCGTGTCGACAGATAACTTCATTTGTGTAGATTCGGGCTAATCTTTCCACCTTGTAGTCTTCTCGTATCGGCATGAAATGAGCTGATTTGGTCAAGCGATCAACGATAACCCAGATGCTATTGTGACCTGCGGTTGTACGTGGGAGTTTGGTTATGAAGTCCATGGCTATGCTTTCCCATTTCCACATCGGGATTACGGGTTGTTCCAGCAAGCCAGAGGGTCTTTGATGCTCGGCCTTCACTTTTGAATAGGTCAGGCACTTTCCAACGTAAAGAGTGATATCTCTTTTCATGCCCGACCACCAGTACTTGTAACGAAGGTCCTGGTAAATTTTATCAGCACCGGGATGAATAGAATACTGAGATTTATGGGCTTCGTTCATCAAAATCTTTCGCAAATTGTTCCGCTTAGGGATCCAAATTCGGTCCAGATAATGGAATATCCCATTCGATTTACTCACTAGCTGGGCTCCATCGTGGTGAATTCTTTCCTTCTTCAAAGTACGCTCGGTAAAACATGCATGCTGGGCTTCGCGAATGAGAGACTCGAGATGGTGCTGGGCTGGAATGTTTTGAATGCTATGCAGGTAGCTTCGCCTGCTAAGAGCGTCGACAACAACGTTTGCTTTGCCAGGATGATAACGAATCTCACAGTCGTAATCGTTGAGGAGTTCCACCCATCGGCGTTGACGCATATTAAGTTCTTTCTGGTCGAATATGTGTTGTAGGCTCCTGTGGTCGGTGAAGACCGTACACTTTGTCCCATATTGGCAGTGTCGCTAAATTTTCAACGCAAAAACAACTGCGCCTAGCTCGATGTCACGACCCCCGACCCCACCTGGCCGGAATCGGGAGCCGCGAACAACCCAGTGGTACCGGTGATTGTTTTGAAAAATATTGCAGCGGAAATTTCATCAGAACCGTGAGTTAGAAAAAATATCAGAGATTAGAAACACCGGATTTTATTTAAATAGATGGAATAAATTCCATTTTTACAAAGGTAGCTTTTAAAAATAATATTTCTTAATTTGATTTAATTAATAAAATAAGCCACTTCTTGAAGTCTTTCAGTGCCGGATCCACTTCTTACTCCAATCTACTGTAATTACCTGAAACGCGTTTTAAAAAGGTTTTGTCAGCGGGAAATACTGAGTGAATCATTCATTTTACTAAAAACGACACCTTTGCTATAATTCACAGTATTAAGAGAGATTACAATGTTTCTATGTCAACCAATTACCCACAGTATTTGTCACTCGACCGGATCTGTGACTGTGGTCATATCACTGTTGGGGCCTGTCACCCACACATGACGTAAATCCCTATTTAGGTCCTGTCACCTAAAAAGGGTATCATGATATAGGCTCGCCCACCTAATCTGATAAAAACACTAGTAATGTGCACAATACCCCACATACCGGCTGTAATTGAAGACTACATAAATATATCACTGTAATTATAACTTTGGAAAATAATTTGGAGTATTGTAAAACATTTGATAAAAAGAGAATGACTCACATTATAAGTATGCAGTATTGATTTAACAAGTTTCCTGATTCAAGCTCTTCTGAGAACTAGCATCTACTTTGATTGTAAGTGTATGGGGTGAAGCTTAGCCTACTGATAAGCCTAATAACCTAATTTAAGCGATAATGTACCCGAAACTAGGTAAATAACTAATACAGCATTTTACGATAAAATCACGAGATTAAAACCCTCACGAGGAATGACAAAGTGTAATCACTTAAACATCCATCGGATTCACAACGAATGACAGAGTCTACCCCGAGTTTGGGCGGCACTCAAACATCCTGTCGAAATCACGACTAATGACAAAGGATAACACTTAAACATCCTGTCAGATAGTTTCAGTCGATCGGATATTGAATCGTAGCAGCGATCGAGTTAATACCCTGTATCGTAGCAGCATTTCGTGCTAGTGTGTGTTATGTAGTAAACGGATGATAACTCAACGTAGGAAACGAATTTGAACGTTGAAGCAATCAAACTGAGCAAGTCCCAGGCCAAGGCTTTTATAGCCAGAATTGGAACCTCCCGCGAGTCGCGGTGGATTTCATGGGCCCTGTCGCGTGTCGCGGGGCAAGTTCCCTAAGCCTAGAGTAGGCTTGTCACCTGGGTAGCCCTGCTGAGTCGACGTCGAACGAAACTTCAATTTGACAACGTATTCGGAAGATAAATATCAATTAGGGTTTACCCCCTTTGAGTTTTAGGGGCCCTGATCCTGATTCTGAGGATTCTGAAAATTTTAGGGTTTGTGCAGAATTACTTGGGTGTCTCAACTAGGGTTTCCTATTGGGTAAAAATAATAGATATAACTTTTGATGAGAGTTGTTTACAAAATAGAATAATAAATAATAGTTTTGGGTAAATCACAAAAAGAGAATAAAACGGTGAGAAAAGAGAATGGACCCACTGTGTAACTTTAGGGTTCAACTAGAAAATCTCCTGGTATAAATTTTTGGGTATAACTTCTAAGCTATAAAAATATAATGTACTCGTGTTAAGTATAGTACCCCTAATTCAACCTTGTCCCGAAGTCCCGAGATAGAATCCCAACAACTTAGTCGGGCAGAGCCCTGACATATGTTATGAGGCTCAGATCAACAGAAAGGGTAGCGGTGATCGGAAGTTAAAATACTTAAAATGGGATAGGGCATTATTATTATTATTATTATTATTATTATTATTATTATTATTATTATTATTATCATAAAATGAATTATATATATATATATATATATATATATATGGAAAGAAATTGGGGGCGCCAAAAAGAGATAAAAGAATCTGAGCAATTGTGATGTTGTGAAATCATATATTTATAGTAGAATTTGTTTAGCTTGAATCTCAAGAAGCAGTAGGACACGTATCCTTCTAATTTTGTTGAATTTCATTTTGAGGGTACACCTAGCCATATATATACTTCAATATGATTGGTGAAATTTTCACCCTTATCAAAATATACGGAGGCATGCAACAACTTTGCAAATGTAACTTTATTTTATTTATGTATTATTTATATATTATAATTAATTTAACTGCTTTACTTATTTGGCGCGTATAACTTCTAGAATATGACGTTTTACAAAACAATGAATATGTCATCAGAATGAGAATATTTTTGTCTACATTTTGAACCAAATTTCATTAAAAATAGAGTAGGTTCAAATATAATGTTATTTTTATAATTTAGTTATTAGACGGTCACCAAGCCCGTCTAGGTATTTCATATTTCTAACGGTCAACTTATCCGTAATCTACTTGTCTAATAAGATAAGTTTTTTATATACTTTTATTTTATTAGAAAGGTCACCTATATACAGGCCAATTAATTAATATAACATTTCAACCAACTATCTAAGATAGTGTTTAAAACTATTTGGGTTGAATATTTATATTAAAAATAAACTAATTACTAGTTACTAGTGGTTTAATAAATTTACCAAACCTATAATTCTTATATAAAAATAGGAATGTTACACTAGAGGTCATGGGTTGTATAGTTCTTCTCGTGGATTTTGAGCTGACCAGATGCGTAAGCGATAACCTTGTCCTGTTGCATGAGAACACAACCAAGACCAAGGTTCGAGGCATCGCAATAGACAATAAAGTCATCGTTTCCGTCGGGCAGAGCGAGGACGGGAGCATTGCAAAGCATGTGCTTGAGGGTTTGGAAGGCAGTCTCTTGTTCGGTTCCCCAAACAAAAGATCTGTCTTTGTGTGTGAGAGCGGTAAGCGGCACGACGATCTTAGAGAATCCTTTGATAAATCGACGGTAATAGCCCGTTAGTCCGAGAAAAGATCGAACTTCAAACGGGTTCTTAGGTGTAACCCAACTCTTAACTGCTTCAATCTTCGCTGGATCGACATAAATACCTTGACTATTGACAATGTGACCGAGGAATTGAACCTCATCCAGCCAGAATTCACACTTGGAGAACTTGGCATAGAGTCGATTTCCTTGGAGTAGCTCGAGAACCAAACGTAGATGCTGCGTGTGTTCGGTTTTCCACTTGGAATAGATCAGGATATCATAGATGAACACAATGACGAAGCGGTCGAGAAATGGTTTACACACGCGATTCATCCGATCCATGAAAACCGCGGGTGAGTTTGTTAAACCAAAAGGCATAACAACGAATTCGTAATGGCCGTAACGGGTGCGAAAAAAGGTTTTAGGTATATCTTCTTCTTGGATGCGAAGTTGGTGATAGCCTGAGCGTAAATCGATTTTGGAGAAACACGAGGCACCTTGTAGCTGATCAAACAAATCATCGATTCGGGGCAGGGGATAGCGATTCTTGATGGTCAACTTATTCAACTCCCGATAGTCGATGCACATCCTGAACGACCCATCCTTCTTTTTTACGAAGAGGACCGGCGCGCCCCAAGGAGAGGTGCTCGGGCGAATGAAGCCTTTATCAAGTAGTTCCTGGAGTTGGCTTGAGAGTTCACACATTTTAGAAGGCGCGAGACGATGAGGCGTTTTAGCAACAGGGTTGGCTCTAGGAATGAGGTCGATGCGAAAGTCGATCTCACGACTTGGCGTTAAGCCTGAGAGACCTTCAGGGAATACATTAGGAAATTCACGAACCACGGGGACGTCTTTCACTTCGGTCTTCCCTTTCTTTTCCTTCTCCGCTACTACAATGTTAGCCAAGAAAGCTCTGTATTCCTTGCGAAGATACTTGCTACCTTGGACATACGACATAAGCTTGAGATCCTTCGACGCAGTTTCGCCATAAACACATAATAAATCACCATTCGCGAGCGAGAATCGAATCATCTTGTCGAAGCACACAACTTCAGCATGGTTTTCCCGAAGGAAGTCCATACCTACTATGACGTCAAAACTTCCGAGCTGCATCGGAATGAGATCAATAGGGAAAACGTGGTTGATGAGCTCGAGAGTACAATCACGGATAGCGGAATTAACGGCGACAGTTCTTCCTGTAGCGACTTCGACGTCGAATGTTGAGGGGAGATGGGAGCGCTTTCGATTAAGGAGCTTTTCGAATTCGATCGATACAAAACAATTATCGGCTCCAGTATCAAATAAACACGATGCATATATACCATTCACAAGGAACGCACCATTGACCATGTTGTTGTCAGCCTGGGCCTGGCGCACGTTGATGTTGAACATTCTGGCGCGAGCGGCTTGTTGTTGCTGCTGTTGAGGCTGCTGCTGCTGCTGCTGAGGCTCTTGTTTCACAACCCTGTTCGGGCACATGTTGGCGAAGTGGTTGGGATCACCACATGCAAAGTAGACTCTGGCGTTGACCGCGGGTTCCTGAGCCGCTTGTTGGCCTTGAGGAGCAGTGAGAAGAGCTTGTTGAGCAGGAGCGGGAGCTGCGGTGTTGCGAGGACCAGTTCGGCAGTTGGCGGTGAAGTGGCCATACATATTGTAGTGAACGCAATATTTGCAGGAAATGCCCACCGGGTGATGATAAGAGCATGTCGGGCAGGCGGGATGAGGACCAGTATACACGCGCTTTGTAGGCGGTGCATAGGTCACTGGAGCAGCTTGGCGGTGTTGTTGTTGTGGTTGTTGTGGAGCTGGAACTGCTTGGAGAGGAGTGGCGGTAATGATGGCACGGTTCTTGTTGCTGGAGTTGTTGTAGTTGTTCTTCCTCTTGCGACGAGAGGACTTAGAAGACTGGGGAGCGGCGGTGGTGTCGGCGGTTGGTGCGGCGGTGGTAGCTTGATGCAGGGATTTTGAAGCTTTATCCCAGAAACCAGCTTTTACTCGCTTGTCGTTGATTTCGGCGGCAACCAAGTAAGTTTCTTCGATCGTTGCTGGCTTTGCGGCTTGCACAAAATCTGCAACACTGTCTGGC
Organism: Helianthus annuus; assembly: GCF_002127325.2. Classification (NCBI taxonomy): domain Eukaryota; kingdom Viridiplantae; phylum Streptophyta; class Magnoliopsida; order Asterales; family Asteraceae; genus Helianthus; species Helianthus annuus. Next base: position 100,455,549 of record NC_035441.2, on the reverse strand, counting down.
AGAGCTCGAATGTACTTCTTAATCGTCATGTCGGTCGTCTTGACTTGATCGGGGCAGATGATACTAAGTTGCTTAAAGCGAGCAGTCAGGGCTGCGTTCTCTCCATCCTTCTGCTTGATATGCCAGAATTCGTCCTCCAGCTTTTGGCGTTCATGGGGAGGGCAGAATTCATCCATCATAATGGCCTTCAGCTCTTCCCACGTCAGCTCATAGGCTGCGTCATTTCCGCGCTTGTTCCTCTCGGCCGTCCACCAGTCTAGTGCGCGGGACTGGAAGACGCCGGTAGCGTTAGAGTACGGAGATTTTCAGGACATCCACTCTGGCGCAGGGTGACTTCGACGGAATCAAACCATTGAAACATAGCTGTTGGGCCATCTTCGCCAGTAAATTCCTTTGGACCACAAGCTTTGAACTGCTTGAAGTTGAAAGCAGTCTTGGGAGCAGCTTTAGGAGCTTCGGTATTGGACTCCTCAGATGATTTGCTCGCATTCTCATAGATTTCACTCACGATCTGAGGAACAACCTTTGCTACTTGCTTTGCGACGAGAGCAGCTAGGCGTTTCTCTCTCTGTTCTTAGCGAGTGATTCAGGGGTGACGAGTTCCAGATGACGACATTGTCTGCAATAGACATCGTCTTGGGTCTCAGACATAATTTAATCGAATCTCTCCTCACACATCTTAATACTACTAAAGCTCAGGAACACATATAATCACGTAACACATAGTCACATAATCACAGATTCACTTAATCACAGAAGCACGTAAGCACGTAAGGCATAGAAACACAAAAGCACATAGGCACATAGTTCTGCTATAAGCACACAGATGCAGTCAGAATACAGAAACCTATCATTCAAAGTCGCGAGCGTTCAAGAATAGCAATTTCGATTACATAGCGAGTACACAGCGAATGGTACAATAGCGATTTGTCAGCGTTTTGAGGTAGATGTGTAGTGTAGTCTGTGTGTGTTGATTGTAGCGAAAAACGAATAAATCATCAAAATTGAAGCATATAAACAGCAAATCCACACATAAAAATCAGCAAATATCAGAGTCAATAGTTGCGGGCTCATAATCGAAACACATAAAATTCGAGAAATAGATTGTCTCAGGCTTGATAGACTTTGACTACCCAAAGTGATTCGACTATTCACAAGGACTCTAGGTACGCACTTTGACTTTCGGAACTGCGCTCTCGCCTCGAATCTGGGCGAATGGCATGCATCCTTCTAGTTAAAGCGCTACTTTAAGTCGTTGGAGTCCGTCGAGACTTTGGTGAGAGTTTTGTATAACTAAATTGAGCGGAATAAGTCGTCAAGGTTTGGGTTTCACCCCTAGCTTGACAGCTTTGTTCCTGTTTTGATAAGAAAATAGAGACGAAAATCTGCGTTAAAGTATGGATTTCACTCCTGGTTCAACGCAAATTCTCTGGTTTTATAGATAAATACAGATCAAATAAGCAATTTAACCGAGAGTTTGCGGTTTTCACACCTAATCTCGATCAAATTACTTGTTTATTTTCGAATGATAGTGTGCAGTGATAGTGTAGTGCAGGCGAGAATAGCGAGATATAGCAGATAAGCTTGTACCAACCCCGTAAGGTTTTGCACAAGTCGGTCTGTTGGTACTTAAACTATAGACTAGGTTGTTTCTAAGACATCGACCCGGACTAGGTTGAGTCTGGCCTAATTCCCAATAGTTATGGCTCTGATAACAACTGTCACACCCCGACCGATGGCAGAATCATCAGGGCGTGGCACTGAGCGAAGCAGATTGTCCAGAAGTTTCTATAACAACTATAATTACCGATTATTTAAACAACACGTCCCATACCATGTCATAAAGGATAACATAATTATTACAAATAAAATCCAGTCAAATTGTTTTGTTCCGACAACTCAGATTTCATAATACAGACAATTGTTTATTGGTTTCTAGACCTTTCCTAGCCTCGATTTCACAGCAAGCAAAGCAAATAAGCATCCTAAGCACATGTCACATACGTTAAAGTAAAAGTCAATACACATTGTGTAAAGGTGAGCATACACGTTTGATAGATATAATAGAGTTCGAAATCGTTACGCATAACCAGCACGTACACAGTGTAAAATGTGGCATGTTAGTTATCGACATGAACCTATCGATACCAATGACTGCGGGTTGACTGCCCAAGGCAGTTCTTAATGCATGATCACCACTGTGACCCATGTATTTAATAGTCCTTAACAACCCCTGAGTGAACAGGTGCTGAGTCCAAACAAATAGTACTACCGTTGCTAAGGCAGGTAGACAGCATTCCATGTGTAAACAAAACAAACAGGCATTCATTAAGTCACGTATAGCATGCAATAATGATTAGCGTTTAAATAGCGTTGCGTTGTGTGATTGATGTGATATAAATATAGGTAACATATGTAACACCCAAAAGTGCGAAAGCAAAAAGGGTTCGAGTATACTCACAGCGATTGAATGGATTGAAGGGAGCGCTTAGAGAGTAGGGTTAGTCTGAACAGATTGATAGCATAATGATAAGTGACGCGTAAAACGATGCAGGGTGCAAGTGGGTCGGACAGCAGTTCGATCGGATAGTAGTCTGATCGGACAACCGGTCGTTCGAGTGTTAGTCCGCTCGGTTGGTCATCCGGTTGGGTGACCTTTCGAGTGGATTGTTTCTTCCTTTGTGAAGGATGTGTTTGTGTATGATGGTTTGACTTTTGAAGTTTTTGTTGTAGCATTTTGAAAACATAAAAGTATCTCTGCCTTTTCAGGTCGGTCGATCGAACAGATGTTCGATCAGGCGACTACCCGATTGGTTAGACACTTTAGTGAGAACAAGTTTACAGCAGTTTTTACTCAGTCGGATTATTGTCCGATCGAGTGGCAACCTGCTGGTATTAAACATGTTGAAAATTGTTTGAGTATTGAAGTCTAAATGTCACATGCTCGAGCGGTAATCCGATCGGATGGTAGTCCATTTGGACAACAATTCGTTCAACGTTCAGACCTCTTTGGTTGGTAAACAATTTGAGTGTGGGACCTAATGTGCAAGTCGATCGAGTGACGTCCCGATCGGATGACAGTCCGCTCGGACAGTAGTCCGTTCGGACGGCATTCCGTCCTGGTCATTCCGTTCATCTCACACTTGGTTGCTTTGATAGTTTGTCGTTTTATCGAGATAATTTGATGACGGATTAGACAGCAGAAACCTCGTTTCGACTCAATAGCCTGATCGGACAGGAATCACCCAAATCCGGCTAGTTAACTGTTCGGGACGGTGTTCCATGTTTAACCCGAAATCGGTAATCTCTTGGATATAATCCAGATCTTGAACTAACATAACACCGAGATAAAGTAGAAGGCTAGAACAAGGCCCGATTCTATCGGTTTTGAGTGCATTGAGTGTAAAAGAGTTGAAAGAAAGTTAAAAACCATCTTTCAATCCTTTTTCACCGTGAATATGTTTAGATCTATGAATGATCCTTGTTTATTTATGTGGAAATCAGTTAGATCTAAGTTGTTCTCGGTGGATTGAAGCCCAAACATGAAGTTCATAAGAACACCATGATGACGTCATCCTAGAACACCTCAAATCTAGTGATTTCACGGTTAAAAGTTAAGATTCAAAAGATAGAAAGGTGTAGAAGTGCGTGTAGATTAAGGAAGTACAAGATTTAGGACGAGATCTTACCAGAATAGCGAGAAATCGGAGGAAAAGTGAGGTTGAGCGCTTGGTCGGACAAGAGAGTGCCAAAAGTAGTAAGTGTGATGGTGACAGGGGGTATTTATAAGGTTCCCAAAGTGGAAAGGGTTGGTCGATCGGGTGGCAGCCCGTTCCAGCAGCTTGTTACTAAAAAAGGTGACCAAGTGACTTATTTTAGTAACAAGCTCGGTTTTCGTGTGACTAAAAAAAAATTTACAATGAAGTTAGAAATAAACAAACAAAGCTCCTCAAACAAAAGCTTGTTTGAAGAAATACTTCATTTAAAATAAAAAGTCACAAAAACAAAATGTTTTACGAAAAAGCCGACGCTTTTTACGACTTTCGCCCTTTTCTACTAACCACTAACCCAACTACCCACCTTTAGCCCAAGCATAACCCTTCACCCAAAAAATCCTCTTGATATTTACAAAGGTATAATGTTAAAAAGGAGGAGGATTGATTGTTTGGCAAGCTTATGGTAGGAATAAGTTCCATGCCGCTCTCGAGTGATTCACTAAAAATACACCTTCGGCCGAGTGTGAGTGATTTCTCCCGTGAGGTATGTGAACTTGTATATAAATGGAATTTTAGAAAGGTATGTTATGCCTTAATAAATAATTTACCTTATGAAAAGTTTTTAATAAATCATGACGAATAGGATTGTAAATAAATAAAAATAAAACCCAATAAAGATCTTGGATTCCCGACACTCTATGACAAGCTAAAACCTTCTCTTCTACCCATTCCATTTGGGAGTGTAAGCCACATATTAAAGAGTTTTGCTTGAGGACAAGCAAAAGTTCAAGTGTGGGGATATTTGATGTGTGTAAAATGCAACATATAAATTACATCAAATGAGGCATAAAACTAACCCCTTTTAAGTACTAATGTTGGAAAAAGTGTGTTTTTGTCTTCCTTTTGTATTTTCAGGATTAAATGAGCTCAAATTAACAAAAGAAGCAAAAAGGCAGCTAAATCTAACATAAATACAAGAAAAGGAACAAAAGTGGATTGCCCGACCCCTCGACAGCATCCTCCCAAGCAAAACAAAGAAGGCAGAAGACTGAACACGCCCCGTGCTCAGCGAGCACGGGGCCGTGCCCAAGAAGCAGCAGAAAAGACAAACCTGTAGAAGCTTCTATTGCCCACCACGGGGGCGTGCCCAGTGAACACGGGGGCGTGCCCAAAGTACTGCAGGCGTATTAATTGTAATTGCGAATTACAATTAATGAGGAGAGATAGTGTCAGACAGGCACGGGGCCGTGCCCAACGGACGAATTGTTACTAAAATAAGTCACTTGGTCACCTGGTCGATCGGCTGGTCACCTGGTCGATCAGTCACTTGGTTCGAGTGTTCGGTGCGACGAATTTTGCGGTTTCGATGGCGATTGCGATGCGATGGAGTTTCCTATTCAAATTACTTTTAATCCCAACTACTATATCTAGCATACAATCATCCTACTTCACTTGCATTTAGCGTTTTTGATTCAATTGCGATTGAGTTTCGATTGCGTTTCGATTAATCACTACAACATAAACATAACTACACATGCACAAGTAACACGTAAGAGGCACACACACGTATAACAATAACCATAACACGTAATTCGAGCTGTGGCGCGATTGCGATAAGCGATAAGCGATAAACATCGATAAATAGCGAATAAACTTCAATTATTAATTAGAGACACCACATAATACAACTATCGTACACAATAGAATAGACTAATTATAAGTCAAAGAAGTCAAAACGGGATTAGAGCAAGGAGTCACAGATCACAATTCGCAATCTTTTCTTCCTTTGACTTCAATCTTGACTTTGACTTTGACTTTCGAAACACGGGGTGTTACAGCCGATTCCTGTTACAGATCGGATGTCGTCTCCGCTGACGTTGCTAGCACCTGGGTTCCGGTTCGCCGCACTAGCCTCTAATCTTGATCGCAGAGAGCACCGATCTTGTCACTCCGGTGGAATCATTTAATGTTTCTACCCGGAGGTGAGGATGAGACCAGCCATGGCCGCTGCCTTTCATTTGTCGGAGGTCGTTGATGCCTATGATCGCGATGGCTGGTGGATCAGGAAGGTTATTGGGATAACCGAGTCGAAATACACGGTGCATTTTAAAGGTACTGGTGAAAAATTTGCTTACCCTTTGGACCTGTTGAGAGTTCATCAGGAATGGGATTGGAAAAATGGTGTTTGGTACTTTTGTTAATTTCAGAAAAATAAGGTAATTTGTTTGCAGGGGTGTTTGGATTCTGCTAATTCGATTTTCTACTGGATCTGTACTAGCATCATACAAATCTCAACCGGAGATTTGAAACGGTAGGTTAACATCAGTAGTAGCATCATACAAATCACAAACTGTAGGGATTCACAATTTGTTTGATTTTGTTAATAGGATTCAAGGGTAGTTCTTCAGTGAATGATTTTAGGGATGAATGGAGGAGATTAGAATTTTTTTTGGGGTGTTTGTGTTATAAACGAGAAAAGGAAAATGAGATATAACACATCACACGTAATCATGTACACATCAGCGAAATGGTGCCACTCGGACAAAAGACTAACCAAGTTAGAGCAGATTTAACAGAGTGGTGGCAGTACAAACAAAAAGTCAAGTTGGGGGTGTCGGGTGTCAAAGTGTTAGTTGGGGGTGCAACGGTCAAAGGTCGATAGTTGAGGGTGATATTTTGAGAAAACCACAATGACTAAAGTAATCTTTAACTCAAAATTTAAACTTAGCTGAAATTTATTGAAAGAGAAAAAAGTGGAATAGAAGATACAAAACGAATTTGATAAGGAAACAAATAAACGAATTTAATGAACGAAACAAATCTTAAAATTGTACTTGTCAAAATAACCATTTGACTTTGGATTTTACCGTTGCTTTTAATTTTATAAAAAAAAATAAACAACCGTCAACATGCTACCATATTGTAATGACGCACCAAAGGGCGTGTATCTACCCTCTTCTACGTGACATGGGTCCAAACTCCAAACCAATGAACACACACTACACAGCGAACGATAGAGCCATCATCTTACTTCGTATTTATACATAGGACACATATCGCATTCTAATCAGTTAAGATCATAAATTAAGCAATGTGTCAGCTGCTCACCGGTAACTTTGATTTAATAACAATCTCAATAATTATACGGGTAAAGTGAGGCCATATTCAAGATCTTTTTTCTTTGAACGACAAATTTTTTTCGATCCCTGATGTTTGTGAGATTTAAACTCAATACCTACGTCCCCTCAAACCCTAGTATTTAAGTGCTTTGCCTTTATTAATAGAACATGTCAAACAAATCTATTACTTATATTAAAACAAAACAATTTTGGCCACTTGGCATTTGCTTAAGCCATTACTTGCCACGTGGCATTTGATTAATCCCTCTTTTTCACAACTGACCGCCAAAACTCATTATGCCTCAAGCTCTTTTTCTTTTCATTCGTCTTCTCACAATCAAAAACCCTAATCTCAGCCGTCATCCACATTGGCGATTTCTACTAAGGCGATTTAATTTGTAGCTATCATCCAATTTCCCCTGAATCCACGCCTCTCATCCTTTACTCTCATCCCCTAATACACAAACCCTAAAACTCTTCATGTTCCATCGCAATTTGCAAGCTACCCTAAATCGTTTTAGGTTTTTACGTTTTTTTTTAATTTTGTTACGTTTGTTTCAGAATAATGAATAATCTCTGATTCGGTTTTTGATGCTACAAAGTTTTATGTAGCATCATTTAGAGCGTTTTCTTTGTTATACCTCATTTGGAGAATTTCAATTGAAATTAATCTGGTGCTTTTGAATCCTCTGTACGTTTCCTATTTCCGTTGGTAAGAATTTCTGTTTTGATTTCCGAATTTAGTTATCACCATTGTAACACCCTTGGTTTCACAATGTTTTGTTATCCGCTTTAGAATTGGTTAGTTTGAGATTAAATTCGGAACTTTCTTTGAATCATATATTATTACTTTTTAGAGTGTTATTCACATTTCTACGTTGTTCGGTTTATTTTTCAGCCTGTGGATTGGGAGGAATGAGAAAATAATAAAGACCCGAATCAACTCAAGCCATAGAGTTACGGTTCCATTCTAATAGAAATTTCTGACGCCGGCTAATTGCAAATTACAGTTCAATTTAATTTTAATCGAAAATATTGGGGATGCCCTTAGGGAACTAAGATTATGTAGATATGATGATACTGGCCTCCATACACTACGTTGGCTGGCACTTAGTAATATCATTTGCGTTTAAGTTTCTCATTAGATTTTAGCTCAGATGGCCTCTCGAAAGAAAACCAGTGGCACCCAGTTCTACCGCAGGTTCTGTTTTGTTCTTGACGGGTCAAATTGTAGCTTGCATATTGTAACCGGTGAGATTGCAGGTTGCAGGTTGTAGTTTATTTATTGCCTTCATTTGAATTATATAATCCTATTTTTAAACTAATGTAATAATAATAGTTTGATTACTTTGTTACTTTAGGAACTTGCTGTTGGAATGCACCAAATTTACATATTTGAGGTATGTTAACTACATAACAAGTTGAATATTAGTGTTTTTTGGTATCATGTTTGGGGACAACTCTATGCAAAAAAAAGAACAGAAAAGGATCAACTGCTACTAAATGAAAGAATCAGGTGAAAACCGCAAAAAGATTCTATTATGAGATTTGATAAATTGGGATTTATTTGTTTCAGTAAAGACAATAGTTGCCATCAGATGTAATCGGGGTACATTTGGGGTTGACTGGTATGAGTCAAAGTGGAGGAATTTATGGAGGATGATGTAATATGGGGTTGACTGGTATGAGATAAACTAGGATTTACACGTAATTTGTTTTATCAAATGTAAAACCATCCTAATTTTGTTATTTTTTTCCAGATAGAGACGTCTGAAACCACCGATGTTGTTCACTGGTGTGCATAAAAGACACTAAAAAAATTGCTAAGACACGAATATGATGCAAACTTTCAACCAACACCAAATTTCTGAAGAAAGAAAAGATACTTAATAGTGAAACACAGAGTTGAAAACAAGTTTTAATTCATTTGTGTTTCTTTGTTTAAACAGAGGTGGAAGCACATTGATGGTGGCGAGCAACTAACTCGCAATAGGAATTTTTTTTTTCTGTTGTTCCTGTAGCGTGTAAGTTCTCTTAGTTTAAATTTATACCATCATTACTATCTTTTGATATCATTGCATTTGAAGTTTATTAGAATGCATACGGCTCTCTGTATAATTGTAAGTTATAACCTATAACTCTCTCTTGGAAAATAAGCTATACAAATAACTCTACACCCAACTTTTGACAATAAAAAAAATGTTCAAAGTATCCTTGATGCATGATTGTTCATTATAAGATAATAGATTTGGGTGTATATATATCTATCAAAATAAGTGGGGTAACGGGATCAGAATGGGTTTAGGTCGAACCAAATACGAAACTCATGGGTTTGGGTTTGGTATAAACGGGTTCGGGTCAATTTCAGTCGAGCCCATGAACCCATTTAGAAAATCCATGACAGTAATGCATTCACTGTGATATTGTTTTTTTTTTATTCATAGTTTAGAAAAACAAACTTTTGGACGAAATTGGGGACCAAAATGCCATTTCTTTCTCTCTTTTTGATTCCTGACCTATGATACGTGATTGACACCAAGTATGAGAGATACTCTCAGAAAAAGGGTTGGATATTTGAGGTGGTGTAAGTCACAGATTCAAATATGAAAGGATTCAAGGTCAATCTTCTTTTTCTTATTATTTTTATTTTATTTTTGCTAATGGGAGGATTTTATTTGATCATTTAACAAAGAGTCATGCGTGCCGAGTGTATTTAATTTGGCAGGAAGCGAGTGCTGCAATATCCGGGGCAGATGTCTACGGAAAACTAAAATTCGAGAGCGGAGTTCATAGGGTGCAGGTTTTTTTTTACCATTTCACTTGGTGAATTTGGCTGCTAACGTAAAAGACATTTTTCTTAGCATTTTTTTTTTTGCAATTTGTAGCAAGTTTCCATCACGGAGAAATCAGGACGTGTTCATACAAGTGTTGTGTATGTTGCTATCCTTCCCCAAGCAAATGGGGTGATTGGTGACTTCCTAAAATATTCTCAAGAAACAGTTCAAGATCCAAGGTTGTTTCAGAAAGTTCAAGGGCCTTTAGATGCTGACCTTGATAATTTTGTGGCCCCACTAATCAGATTCAGATGAGTTTTGCATCTAGAGAACCTTCACAAAGTGAATCATCTGCCACTGCACCTGTCATATCAAGTGGTTTTGATGTATGTGACGGCCCCACCAACTCAGGCCAAGCACCTACTAAAGGTACAGGTAAAAGATGCAACTTAAATCTACCATTTAGATTAGTTACCAAACTTTACTCTACGTTGTAGGTGGTAAATGGGCGGGCCACAGGTTCGGGTCAAAAATAGATAATTTTAGTTTATGTCAAAACGGGTTGGGTAGATATCGCAAGCGCTTTTAATCAAAACGTGAAACATGTTACTAATTTCACTTTTTTTATTGGTTCATAGATACAAAGGAACAAATGCATGATAATCTTCAACAGGACCGCAAGGTTTGTCTTTACTGTTAATGGTCACTAACAGTATTACATTCGATTTAACTGCCAAATATATTGATCAGGAAATATTTTAACTATTTGACAATTGCTTATCAATACCCTTAATAATATCACTAATTGCACATATCATTGATGGTGTGCAAATAGGAAAACATAATTTCAAAAACTTTCTAAGAATAAACTATTGCCTGTTCGCAAAAACATCCCTAAATGCAAATGTTTACGGTCACTAAGAGAAAAAAATATTTTATGCCATACTAATTCTTTATTGGTTGTGTATTGCAGCAGGGGAAAATTTAATTTGGTTTGGATCAGTAACATCGGCCGCCTTAAGTGAATATGGAGTTTTTCTTTAATTCTTTTGAACGGTTTAATTTTGTCACCAATGGGATTTGAACTATTACATGTCATATTAGTTCTGTCACGTTTTATGTAGTTTTAATAAGATGAGGGACTATTCTGTAATAATTAGATTGTTTAGGGAGTGGTTAGCAAGGTCTCTAACGAACTATGAGTTAGTTGATGTAACTTGGTAATGAGATTGATTCCTATTCTCTACACGATTCTCTCGATTTCCTTATCGTAACATGGACCCTCACCATATGGAAAGGCAGAGCCTTACCAACCAACACCTTGATACCACTAGGCCAAAAGGTCTTTTGGTGATTATGGAGTTCAATTCGAGTTTTGTGCATCTCCTTTTTCCGCCTTTAAAGTTATAAACTTTTATTTATATTTTAGTGTGATACGTATTTTGAACTCATTTTCCTTTACATGAACAAGTACAAAGCTATGAACATATGCATCTAAGTTTTTTTTATTATTTATGCAGTGGACAGCAAGGATCCTACAAAGAAATGCAGGGTGGAACGATCACAGAAGTATGTAATGCTATCTTTACTTAATTCAAGAAAAAGAGATCTCTATATTATTGAAACATGAAGTATTTATATATAAAAGTTCTACTTTGTTAAATGTCTACTAACATGATGTGTGACGATGACGATGTAGAATGGCAGAAGCAAAGGGAAGAACTCAAACCCCTGCAACTTTATCAGACATGCAGTCTATGCTGAAGCGATGTGAAAATCTTGAGAAGGAAGTGCGATCGCTTAAACTTAATTTGGCTTTCATGAATAGGTACAGTCACAACTGATCCAAACACACCCTTAAACATATATCAATGTAATCAAGCCCATAAACTAATCCAAACACCCCTTTAAACATTTCAGGAAGGATTCTGAACAAACTAAGCAGGTCGAAGAACTCCAAAAGCAGAACGAGAAGATGAGAGATGAAAAGGAAAGCCTTTTAGAAGAGATCGAGAGGATTTAATCTGAACCAGATAAGATGTGATAGAAATGTTGTTAGGATTCCTATCTAACATCTATGCACAACTAATATTTTCATTTACTATATGATTCGAAACTCAACAAACTTTAGATGTCTTACCTTATTTTTAGTTTAATTTTTTAAAGTTAGATTGAATCTAACTTCGTTTGATACATTACGTACCCGCGGGTAGAGAGATGGATTTCCTTACTTGAATGTTTATTTCTTTCAAAGGATTATTTCAACAATTTTAAGTTATAAATTTGTGTGTTAAGCCACCCGCGAAACTCGCGGGGTCTTAGGCTAGTTACATATTAAACAAATGAAATCAAACCATTATTAACCTAAATAAATCACCTCCAACTCAAAATAACATTTTTATTTCCCCTAAATATATAACAACCCAATCACATCAAGACACAAACTGTTGGGCGACACAGACGTCTCCCTTTCATCCCTTGGGGACATGGAACAATAGACCGACACTCCCCCAAATCACCCACCCATTTCATCCCAAACCCAACACAATTTGGGTTCTTTCTGAACAAATATATATCAAGGGTCTTTCAACTAGGGTTTGAATGGACCCAGCAGCCGTGGATAGGATCATCGAACGGTTGATCGAAGTTCGATCGAACAAGCCCGGGAAGTTGGTTCAGCTGTCAGAGGCTGAAATCAAGCAGCTTTGTGTTGCTTCTCGTGACATCTTTATCAAACAACCCAATTTGCTTGAACTTGAAGCCCCTATCAAGATTTGTGGTATTTTATTATGAACCCATTTGTCTGCTTTTGATAAAGTATTATTTTAGCTTTGTTTTGTGTGTTTTATGTTTTGAATTCGGTATATGTGGTTGGGAATTGTTTTATGTTTTAATTGGGGAGTTTATTTTGAGAAATGTGATTACCCTGATGGTTTGTTGTGTATCTTGTACTAAATATATGTGTTAACCTTACGATAAATTCTGATTGTTGAATTATAGGGTGGTCAAATTACAGAATATTATCAATGTTGTGGGTATTAGTTGAAATATTACTGTTAACTGTTTGTTTTATGATCATTCTCACAGTGATGTAGATTCACCCTTGTTATTTGTATCAGATATGCACTATATTTTTATGCTTCTTAGTAAGTTGATGGTCACTAGCTCATATAAATTCTTATATATATGGTTCTTATTATTGATGGTGGCAATTTTGACCCGTTTAGTTATCAATTGGTCGTTATGGGAATAGGTCTATTGAAAGGGAACTGGGGCGTTATGGGTTGTGTTTTATGTCAAATGACGAAATCTAATGAAAGTGGAATGCGTCGTTATGGGTTGTGTTTTTATCTCAAATTGATCAAGTTTTGAAGTTTATTGAATGGGGGAAGGGGTCGTTATGGGTTGTGTTTTATCTCAAATTGGTCAAATTTAGAAGTCTATTAAAGTGGGAATGGCTAGTTATGATTTGTGTTTTTAGTCTTAAATTGGTCAAACTAAGAAGTCTATTGAATGGGAACGCGTCATTTCTGGGCTTGTTGCATCTTAAATTGGTCAAATTTAGAAGTCTATTAAAAGGGGAATGGGCCTTTATGGGCTGCGTTTTAGAGTTAACTGCCATTTTCGTCCCTGTGGTTTGGTGGAAAATGCCACTTCAGTCCAAAAAAATATTTGCGCCAGTTCCGTCCTCAACATTTTTGAAACGTGCCACTTCAGTCCAAAAAGATAACGCGCCGTTAAAAACGTTGAGAACGGAACTGGCGCAAGACGCTATCTTTTTGGACTGAAGTGGCACGTTTCAAAAAGGTTGAGGACGGAACTGACGCTTTTTTTTAAGTGGCATTTTCCACCAAACCACAGGGACGAAAATGGCAGTTAACTCTGTGTTTTATCTCAAATGCAATACTACTGTTTTTTGCAATCATACCTAATACATAATTCAATATTTATCATCTTTTGATGGACAAAGAAGTTTCTTTACTTGCTCCTTTTTGGCCTGCACAGAAAATGACCCATTTCAACCTTAAAGCTTTTGACCCCTTACCCAACCCAGGTGACCCACCCACTTTAACAAAACTAAACCATCTTTTATCAGTTTCTTTATACGTTGCATGATGTAACCAACGCGGTTATTATTTCCAAATATTTAAAAAGAAAACTGATATATCTCTTCTGCTTCTGTTTTTCTATTTGGTAATTTTAGGTGATATACATGGACAATACAGCGATTTATTAAGACTTTTCGAATACGGCGGTTTTCCTCCGCAAGCCAATTATCTCTTTCTGGGTGATTACGTGGACCGAGGCAAGCAAAGTTTAGAAACAATATGTCTACTTCTCGCTTACAAAATTCGGTACCCCGAAAACTTTTTCCTTCTACGAGGAAACCATGAATGCGCATCCATAAACCGAATCTACGGATTTTACGATGAATGTAAAAGACGGTTTAACGTAAAGTTATGGAAAGCTTTTACCGAGTGTTTCAACTGTCTACCCGTTGCCGCTCTTATCGATGACAAGATACTGTGCATGCATGGAGGGTTATCACCCGATCTATCGGATTTGGATCAAATCAGAAATTTGGCCCGGCCCACTGCGATTCCCGATACGGGCCTGCTTTGTGATTTATTGTGGTCGGATCCTAGTAAAGAGGTGAAAGGATGGGGGATGAATGATAGAGGGGTGTCGTTTACTTTTGGGCCCGATAAGGTGTCGGAGTTTCTAACAAAGCATGATCTTGATCTTGTTTGCCGGGCTCACCAGGTTATAACCTATTACCTATTTTTTATAATCTATATTTTGTGTGTTGTGAAGTATATAAATAAACTATATAAAAATTATAATGTTATTATTATTTATGATAAAAGTTAGATGTATGTAATGTATATTTTAATTTATAATAGTTATATAAATAAAAATTATGCAATAATATAATAGTAAAAAGGATGTGTATTTGGAAATTCCAATTGGTATCTTTTAACAAATTAACGGGTTATGCCCGATACCTGACGGGTAGTTACCCAACAAATGCCTGACAGGTATTAGGCTGGGTGTACCAATACCCGGCCCATTGCCATCTCTTCATTGAGAGACTAAACTCCATATTGCTTTTGCTATCTCGCATTGGACGAAAAGATGCTCCACCGATTCAGCGCCATTCCCACATAATTTATGCCTCTTTTAGCCAGCGAAGTGTAAGTGGCAATCCGACCCATATGGCTAGGCCTGTAAACAAACCGAACGAACACAAACAAACATAAATTAACATGATTGAACAAACATAAACGAACATAAATGAACGTAACTGAACAAATATAAACAAACACAATTTAACATTAGTGAACACAAACAAACAAGTCTAATATATTACAGTTTATCCGAAAACACATCTAAATTTGGGTTCATGGTTGCTAAAATTAAGTAGGTTTTTATATAAATATTAACTAACGATCTAAGAAAAATTTTAAAATTTCATTTTTTTTTACTAGAAAACTTAATTACTAATTAGTTATATTTATATAAGTAGTTAGAAAAGCTAATATTCATATAAATATAACTATTTATGTATTTACTAAAATTTAAACGAACGTTCACGAACATCTATGTAGCACGGGAACGGGTACGGGACTGGGGTGCGGGGACGATACGGGTACGGGGAACGACAAAACTCAAAAATCCAAGATACGGGTACGGCAAAAAAATATAAAAAATAAAAAATATAAACGGGTAGTTGATGATCCTTGTGTTTCTTGAGAAGCGATAATCAATGATGAATATAGATGATCAATACAAATGATGATGAATATGATGATGAATTGAGAAGAGAAAGAACTGAAAGGCCGACTTTATGTATAACTGAATGTTGATCGAGTTTTTTAATTGAAAGGCTAACTGTTTGTTATGGAATTTGGAAGATTTAAAAGATAAACCCCTAAAAATAATAGGATACGTCCCCGAAACTTGTATTCGCCGTCCCCGAAACGTGTAGTCGCCGTCCCCAATACCCGGAAACGTTTAGGGGACGTCCCCATGGCGTCTCCGTCCCCATGGCGTCCCCGTCCCCAAAACGTCCCCGGGACGGGTACCCGGTGATTCTAGGCGTCCCTGTGCTACATAGACGAGCATTAATTAACGAACACAAGGTGTGTTCATGTTAGTTCGTTTAATTAAACGAACAAAATTTTTTGTTCATGTTTGTTTGTTTGTTTATTAAATAAATGAACATAAACGAACTTCCCGCCGAACAAGTTCACGAATAGTTCATGAACGTTTGGTTCGTTTACAAGCCTGCATATGGCTTCACCAAGTGTGTATATTCACCTTCTTTGGTATCCAACTATTCCATTTGAAAACAAAGTTATCTGTCGGACCATTCTCTCGTTAATGTTCTTTACCGCGAAATCGGGCGTGTCTTCACTAATCCAGTACCACTTGTTTCCATGATCATAGTCTTAAACATGGTTCCAGTTCACAGTTGTCCACTTGATTCCCATTACCCTTTTTCCATTGCCACCTCCATGTAGTCACCACCCCATCTGTTATCGTTAAGCACTCATTAACCATGCAACCTTTTGATTACTCCAGGTCCAGGCTGTATATGTTTGGAAACTGGTCCCTTAATGGGCATTGACCCACCCAGCAGTCAACCCAAAATCTCACTGCTTCTCCATTTCCTGCCTTCACTTTTTTGAGCTCCTCCAAATTCATATTAAAGCCTCTCAATAATTTTGACATGGCAACAACACTTCTTATCTTGATTTGTGAAAAGCATATGTGACATGTCTCCACAACCTACTCCGTTCTGTAACGAAACGCCACCACCATTTAGCTATTAAGCCAACATTTGTCGCCTTTAGGGAACCCAATCCTAACCCACAAAGTTCTTTTTGGAAGAATAGTGCGTTATTAAGAAACCCAATTAACCTTCCGACAACTTTTTTACCGAAACCACCCCCACAAGAATTTCCTCCTTTTTTCAAATTTTTCGATCATGCTATTTGGAGCTTTATTTAGAGAAAATTAATAAACCGGTAAACTATCCAAAACTGCCTTTATTAAAGTCACCCGTCCCCCAATGGAAAGTGTTTTCACCTTCCATAGAGAGAGCCTCGATTCAAAAGTTTCTAGGACCGGTCTCCAGTTTTTTTATTCTATTCATATTCACCCCTACTTGCAACCCAAGGTAACTAAACGGAACAGACCCCGCATTACATTTCATCACACCACTCGTGTTCCAATTCTTGATCACCCACACCAATACAGTATAGATGTTAAACGGAACAGACCCCGCTTAAAACCCTCTTAAATCTTTTTATTAATAAATGTTAATATGTTTTTGTGATAATTCAATTTTTGTAATTAAACTTAGTATTTTATATTTTTATAAATTTCTAAAAAATGGATAATTTTCTTTTCATTTTTGAACCGGGCGGTGGGCGGTGGCCTTTTTCTTCACCGGCCAAATTACTTTCGTCGCCAGCTAGTTTCCCGCAAGTTTCTCCTATTTTTTACAGGTACAAACCAGACAAGGTGACCCCCGGCAAGGGTGACCTCTCCGACGAGTCTCTCCGCAAGTCTCTTCTCTATATTACACGCCTTCCGTCACTGGTTTTCTCCGGAATTCCGGCGACTCCTTTGTGTTAGAACCAGCGAGCTTTTCAGGCTTCACGCTCACAGAGGCTCCCTTGCTTCAGAACCGGCGAGTTCACGTCGACGAACTCCCTTACTTCAGAACCAGGGAGCTCTCATCGCCCTTGCTTTTCAGATCTTCGGTAACCGGAGCTTTCCGGCAACGTCACGCGACATATATCCAGGTGCACTCGATTCAATATATAACTATACATATACCTACTTTACATATATTTTTTTTCTGCTCTTTCCGGCAAAGGTAAACACCTCTCTATCCCGTTTCTGCTCTTTCCGGTCGGAAGTGCCGTACCTAAACCTAAATCACCGCCTCCAGCCACTTACAAAACAACCAGTCACCGTGACTGTCCCTAAACCTTCACACCCACACTAAAAACACCTAAAAAAAAACCACCACCGGCCTCACCTCCGTTCCCAACAGTCAACCGCCATCAACATCTCTCTCTCACTCCCCCCTCCCCTTCTCTCTCTCGGCCAACAGATTCTTCGGGCTGTGTTGTTTGGAACGTTGTTGCAGGTTCCGATCTATTTCCACCGGTGGCTCAAAGGATTCCGGCAGACTTAACGAGGTATTTCGGATACATCAGGTGTTTTCTTTCCTTAACAAATAATTAGTATATTATTGGTATTATTTGAGTTTCCAAATTCCAAAACCATATACATATCTTAACATAATATATTTTAACATTAACAAACAAGAAGCTCAGTGAATTTAGGCTATAATTTGTGTACTTATAAGAAGCTCAGTGATATTTTGTTGAGTTTTTCTTGTTCAATTATCTTATGATCGACTTTGTGTGTTGATTTTGTGTGTTTATTTTTGTGAATTTAGGCTATAATTTGTGTAAATACAAGAAGCTCAATGATATTTTCTTGAATTGTGTTGTTGAACACACTTCTGATTGATTTTGTGTGTTGATTTTTGTGATTTTAGGCTATAGTTTGTGTATATACAAGAAGCTCTGTGATATTTGGTTGAATTTTGTTGCGTGCTTTGTTTTGTTAACTTTAGCGTTCATATAATCACCAGAAAAAAAAAACTATAAGAAGTCAAAAAAAAAAAAAAATAATAATAATAATAATAATAAATAAATAAATAAATAAATAAGAGTTGGTAGTTTTGCCCTCTGTGTGTTGCCCGTTGTTTGTTACTTGTGGTTAGTTGTTAGTTGTAAGCATAGACAATAGAAACCATGACTTTTACTTGAGATCATGTCCAAGGACGAGAGGTGCAGGTAAGGGTAAAGTTAGAAGCTGTAGTTTACGTGTGGCGTCTTGGAACGTAGGAACTCTTAGTAGTAAATTGTTGGAAGTGATAGACGCACTTAAAAGACGCAGGGTACAGATAGCGTGCCTTCAGGATATTGGAGGAGCCCTATCCCACATCGAAAGAATAAGACCTTCCGGTTGTATTAATAAGATCTTGGGTTACTCCCTCTATCACCAATTGGTTTTAGAGTGGAACCCCATAGACTAAAATATGGTATCAGAGCCACGGCTCTATGTCAGCTCCGGTTAAGGCCACGTGTACACCTCTTGATAGACTGGGTTACACGTGCGGGAGGGTATTGGAGGAGCCCTGTCCCACATCGAAAGAATAAGACCTTCCGGTTGTATTAATAAGATCTTGGGTTACTCCCTCTATCACCAATTTGAAGTCTATGGGGTTCCACTCTAAAACCAATTGGTGATAGAGGGAGTAACCCAAGATCTTATTAATACAACCGGAAGGTCTTATTCTTTCGATGTGGGATAGGGCTCCTCCAATACCCTCCCGCACGTGTAACCCGGTCTATCAAGAGGTGTACACGTGGCCTTAACCGGAGCTGACATAGAGCCGTGGCTCTGATACCATATTGAAGTCTATGGGGTTCCACTCTAAAACCAATTGGTGATAGAGGGAGTAACCCAAGATCTTATTAATACAACCGGAAGGTCTTATTCTTTCGATGTGGGACAGGGCTCCTCCAATACAGGAGACTAGGTGGAAAGGACATAGAGCAGAAGAGCGCAATGGGTACAAGTTGTATTCTGGGTCGGATGGGGCCAAGAACGGAGTAGGATTTTTAGTGTCTATAGAATTGCATATGAATGTAATTGAGGTGATACGACACAACGATAGAATTATGGTGTTAAGGTTAGTATTAGGTGAGCAAGTAGTGACAGTGGTATGCGCATATGCACCGCAAGTGGGACTAGGAGACCAAGTGAAAAGAGAGTTCTGGGATTGTCTAGATGTAGTAGTAAGGGCCATACCTAGGGAGGAAAAATTTTTTATAGGAGGAGATTTTAATGGACACATTGGTAAGGAAAGTGATGGATTTGAGTTGGTGCATGGGGGTTTTGGTTTTGGTGATAGGAATGACCCTGGTAGAGACCTTCTAGACTTTGCGGCAGCTCACGGCCTAGGTATTATAAACTCGTTCTTTAGGAAGAGAGAATCTCATTTGATCACTTTTAGTAGCGGAGGACGTAACACGCAAATCGACTATCTTTTGATGAGGCAGGAAGATCGACGGATGTGGATGGACTGCAAGGTTATACCAAGGGAGACTGCAGCGACTCAACATCATTTGCTAGTAGCAGATATAGCCCTAAAAGTAAGGCTAACTGAGGGGGAGAGGAAAACCAGACCTAGGATCCGTTGGGGAAACTTGAAGGGAGAAAAAAGTATGATGTTTAGAGATAAAGTTAACTCGATGACATTGATGCAACTAGGCGACGACGCAAACCGGATGTGGGAGGCTATGGCGACTACGATCACTACAGTGGCGAATGAGACGCTAGGGGTCACAACAGGAAAGACTGGTGGTCATAAGGAGTCCTGGTGGTGGAATGAAGACGTGCATACCAAAATAAAGGATAAGCAACAGAGTTTTAGAGAGCTTTTGAGGTGCACAGATGAGGAGGAACGGCTGAGGGTAAGGGAGATATACAAGAAGGCAAAAAGGGAAGCGAAAAAGGCGGTGACCGATGCAAAAAACACAGCCTATAAACAAATGTACGAACGTTTGGAAATGAAGGAGGGGGAGCATGATATGTTCAAGATTTCTAAAGCTAGGGAGCGAAGAAGACAAGATCTAGGAGTAGTAAAGTTTATCAAAGGTGAGGATGGACGTGTTTTAGTCAAGGCACATGACATTAAGTTGAGATGGCAAACCTACTTCCATAATCTTTTCAACAATGGTAGGGCATACCAACAAGATAGCAGCAATCCCAGGATTCAAAGGCGACAACAGAATAATTGCTACTGCAGGAGGATCACACATGACGAGGTGAGGAGGGCACTTATGAAGATGGGAAGAGGAAAGGCAGTAGGTTTGGACAACATACCGATTGAGGTGTGGAAGTGTTTGGGGGAAGAAGGAGTCCGATGGTTAACACTTTTGTTCAATTGTATTTTCAAGACTGGAAAAATGCCAAATCAGTGGAGGAGTAGCGTCGTGGTGCCTTTATACAAGAATAAAGGAGACGCTCAGTGTTGTGGGAACTACAGAGGAATCAAACTGCTAAGTCACACTATGAAGCTCTGGGAGAGGGTAATTGAAACTAGAATTAGAAGAGAAACTCAGGTTTCAGTAAACCAATTTGGATTCATGAAAGGGAGGTCAACTACAGAAGCGATACATATTCTAAGGAGGTTGATGGAAAAATATAGAGCGAAGAAGCAAGATTTACATATGGTGTTTATCGACCTGGAAAAGGCATATGACACTGTCCCACGCCAATTGATTTGGGATAGTTTGGAGGGTCGAGGGCTACCGGGGAAATTTATAGACTTAATTAAGGATACATACGATAGAACGGAAACTAGTGTCCGCGCGCCTGTAGGAGATACAAACTTCTTTCCTGTGGAGGTAGGACTCCACCAAGGGTCTGCGTTGAGCCCTTTTCTTTTTGCGGTTGTCTTGGATGAGTTGTCCAAGTTGATTCAGAAGACAGTTCCGTGGTGCATGCTTTTTGCAGACGATATTGTGTTGATTGCAGAGAATAAACAGTGCCTGAACGCGAGGGTAGAGGAGTGGCGAGTAGCCTTAGAGGGCAAGGGTCTAAGGATTAGTCGATCTAAGACTGAGTATCTACACTGTGATTTCAGTGGTGTAGCCGACGACGATGACACCCAAATCACCATTGAGGATCAACTGGTCCCGCGGGTAACTAGATTTAAGTATCTGGGGTCGTTTGTACAAAGGGATGGTGACATAGATAGTGATGTAACCCATCGCATACAGGCTGGCTGGTGTAGATGGAGGGCAGCCAGTGGGGTATTGTGTGATAGGAGGTTCCCAACTAAATTAAAGGGGAAATTTTACAGGGTAGCAGTCAGGCCCGCTATGCTATATGGAACAGACTGTTGGGCTATCAAGAAGACACAAGCGCGCAAGATGGAGGTAGCAGAGATGAGGATGCTAAGGTGGATGTGTGGACACACGAGGTTAGATCGGATAAGAAATGAGGTTTTTAGGGAAAGATTAGGAGTGGCTAGTATATCGGAGAAGATTAAAGAGGGGAGATTGAGATGGTTTGGGCATGTGAAGCGGAGGGAAACAACGGCACCAGTTAGAGTAGTGGAAACTCTTACTGTTGAGGGGAGGAGAGGAAGAGGCAGACCCAAACTGACATGGGATGAGCAGATTAGGCATGATTTAGTAGAGTTGCATCTTTCTGAGGACATGGTCCAAGATAGGACTTCGTGGAGGCGTAGGATTAGGGTCAAGGACTTCTAGGAGATATTGCAGTAAGGTCTTAGGTGTATTTTAAGGAGGTAGGTTTTTCTTACTCTTTAAGGGACTTTCCCGGTGATTGCCTTCTTGTGTTTATGCCCAAATGATGTTGTATGCATGCTATTATACATGATTTACATTATATTGTGTCACTCGGATCAATCTCTTGGTATGGGGGACTTCTTATTTCTATATTCTATATTCTTTGACTTGATGTGTTGGTTTGTTGTTTGTTGTCGAGCCGAGGGTCTCTCTGGAAGCAGCCTCTCTATCCCTATGGATAGAGGCAAGGTCTGTCTACATCCCACCCTCCCCAGACCCTATAAGTAGCTTTGCTATTTGTGGGATTTTACTGGGTATGGTTGTTGTTGTTGTTGTTTATTTTTGAACCCTCTTTTAAGACTTTCTTTTACACACTACAATGAGAGCAGAAGAAACATTTCTTTCGTTGCTTTTGAAAAAATATTTGTTATATGATTTTAATATCTTGTTTTATTAAAACACTTGTTATGCTGCAGGTTGTGGAGGATGGTTATGAATTCTTTGCAGACAGACAACTTGTTACCATATTTTCAGCCCCGAATTATTGTGGTGAATTTGATAATGCAGGTGCGATGATGAGTGTCGATGAAAATTTAATGTGTTCGTTTCAAATCCTTAAGCCAGCCGAGAAGAAAAATAAGTTCTTGACGTCTACCAAGATGTAATTCTTGCATTATTTCAGCTGCTCATTTTCCCGAGGTTAGAAGAGCATTCTTATACGATGAATTATTGAATTATTTGCAGTGTTTCGACTTTCAAATATACTTTTGACCCTTTGCAGATGACGGGCACTGATTTTAGGGAAGAAAAAGTTGGCGTATGGCTGTTTTCAACTTGTGTTTTATTGCGTAGCGTATTAAAAAAAGGATGATTTCGTGATGATGACAATCATGGAAGTTGTGTTCTTTTAAGCTATTGCATCAAATGTGTCTATAATCTATATTTAGCTTTGTACTCGGGTTTAGAAGTTTAAGTTCAGACATTGGAATGCTTAATCTTTCGGAAAAATTGCTATTAAAAGCAACTAGTTTGTCCGAGAGAAGTTAAAACTCAGCGTCTTGGTTCTCAATTTGCATTTACATTTTTACCACACTTTTGGTGTCCGGTCTGGTCTTAAACTGGTCTAGTCTATTACTCTATTATGAACCGGGCTCACCCCTAGAGGTGCACATAATAACCGTTTGCCTAACTGGTTTGAAGTTAATTTTAACCGCCAGTTCCTAACTGGTTGGGGTTTTTTTTTTTTTTTTTTTTTTTTTTTTTTTTAACCAGGTTACCAATAAAGGAAAAACCGGTTAATTCCGGTTAGTAACCAAACCGGTTAAAGTGAATAACCAAACTAGTTAAAGCAAAAATGAGAATATAAAAGTATAAAAGTGGTTTGGTTTACCGAATCGTCTACTAAAATTAATCGAAGTGTGCATCTCTAGTCTACTCACCCCTAAACCAAACATGACTCATGGTAATACCGAATTCATCTTAGTATATCTCACGTTTTCTTTCTAGTGACCGTTAAAACCGTCATGGGTAATAAACTTACACTAGTAAAATGCAGCTTGCGCGGGACATGGGGCTTTTGTTTGTTTATTTTTTTTAAACAGAAAATGGCAAAAGCTTGATTCGAACATGAGATCTCTCGCAAGAGCACCGACACCTTAAAGTTCTCATACACTTGTCAATAAATGTTGTGCGGCGTTTTGATATAAGAGATAAAGTATCACTTAAAAAACATACACATGTCCAAAATCAAAGATTACATAACAATTAAAAACCAACAAGAACCAAACAATAGCTTTAGAAAACTGGAAAACAAAAGGAGACCACATTTGTGTTGTGTATACATTCGCAGCCTTCAAAATCGCATTTGAAGACCTTTATATCAGGTACCTATGGTGAGTGATTTCATATCGATCCAACAAAATGTTTGCAAAACTCATTTCTTCAGTAATTTCATGACATCACCAACCAAATGTAATGACCCCGTTACAAGAACCTGACAGAAGGTTGTCAGTCAAACACATATTTTGTGAAAAAAAATTATTAAAGAAAAAAGAAACGGGTACGATTGACTACCTGCATTCGAACAGACTTATTTTGTTTAGCAGCATCTCTCAGCCACTTGATAGCCAACGGAAGCGATGAAAACACCATGCTGTTTTCACAACTTTTAACTATCGTTTCGCTACAATCTTTTCCGTCAACAGAAATCGCGTCACTGTTATTGGTATTCCCTAACAACAATCATCATAATATGGCTAAATTACAGTTTTATCCATTTACCGATGTTTTATACACTAAGTAATCCAGAAAATAAGTATTTAAAGGTTACCTCTTTCACCAAATACGATATTCTCCCATACTCTTTGAAGTGTTAATTGCCATGACAGATCAGCTACGGGATCAGTTGATGATAACGATGAGGTTGATCCAACTTTCGTGTAAAGGGACATGTTTGGTACAAATAGCGCCTTATTAAAGTTTATACCTGAAACATCAATATTAATATTAAAATATATATATACACACACACACACACACACATACGTATTATATGGACTGTAATTCTAAAATGACATGAGATAAATATTAATTACCATGACCACCACATGTTTTCACCAGTCGAGGAAGAAGCAACTGTGGATCCCGCACCGACATACAGTTAAACAATAATATCTGCATTTTCAAATAAATGATGCTTCGTTAAGTTAAAATTATCATTTACTTTTTTTTTACAACTGGAAAAGTACATATTACACGTTGTGTCTAACCTGTGTGGAGTTCTTGCTTGCGGTTTCACTATTGTTGAGAGGTACAATTTCATTAGAAGCTTTTTGTTGTCTGTCATCTTCTTTTATTGCAAGAGAAAACCAATTTGCACAAACTTCCATGCTTTCGGGACTATGGGCCCCATCCAAATAAAACACAAGGTCCCCTACACTTTCAATATCGGGTGACGGGTCGCGAATGATTTGGGCGCGTCCTTGTAATGTTGCTGTCGTTAGCCCTTTCATGAACTGCTGGGGTAGTGAATTCTGTATCCAAGCATAAAAATTGATTTTTTTTTGTAGATCGGTTAATGGAATTGCGTTTATGGTACTTACGTTCTGGTCAATGGAATCGGGTTCGAGATGACCAGTGCTTTGGAGCCATGTGGAGCATAACTTGATGGCGAGCCCCGCATTTACGTACTGGTGATCGCCTACAAGCCCGAGATTTAACCCATTTAGCAATTTGCTATCCAACGGATATGCTACTTGAAGTGGCACCTGTAACACCAGAAGTCGTATAATTGAATTTTGGGATATTATGATCTAGGAGGCTGTATGCGTGAAAAATAAACTTTAGGCGACTTTCAAGTTTCAACTTGTTCAAATCATTTGACCCACTTTTTTTAGTTAATTTTTTTTTTTTTTTTTACTTTTTATTTACCCTATTGGCCTGTTAAAGATAATATAACATAACTCGAATCGACCCATACATAAGTAAGCATGCAATGAAACGGATTAAATTTTAAACAAGTGAATTACATCCAACTGTGCAGCTTTCTCTTTGAGCACTTCCATAGCTTCATCTGGTTGGGGCACGGTAAACGCAGGAACACCTTTCTGTATAGAATAATAAGCGCAAATTAGACACGGATATAAATAAAAATTAAATAAAATTTACAAAACACCATAAAAGAAACAAAAAACAGTATCTAGATCAATTTGCTAAAAGTATACAAAATTGACGGAATTTTAGGATGCACCTTAAAGATGCCAGCCTTCTCCCCAGCAATTGCTGCAAGAGTATCTCCTAAAAATTGACACATTCAAGATTCGTCTATATTCACACTTGAGGATGATATTAAATAATGATTAATATATGAATATAAATACGTCAAAACTAACCTAGAATTTCTGTGTGGTCATACCCCAGGGACGCAATACCACATACAACGGGTGTCTGAACCTGAAGACTCATGCACAACATTTAGAAATTACAATCTAAAAGAGGCGTACCGTACGAGTTACGACATATGTTTACATACCACATTCGTTGCATCAAACTTTCCACCTAATCCAACCTCCATAATAGCAACATCTACCTGTATCCAAAACACAATGTGTATTATTTATTTATTGTTTTGTTTTGGCAATTGGGAAGTGGAGAAAGTTAGATAAAACGTTAATGTACTTGCTCTGCTGCAAAGGTTTTGAAAGCAAGTAAAGCAAGGAAGCGGAATAAATTTGGCATTGGTATATCTTCAGTGCACTTTTCCTGCATACATAAAACAGAAGCAAATTAAGAGACACCAAGTTCATTTTGAAGAAAAAAAGTCAACAAATGTGTCCACAAATAGTGTTATTGACCATTTATTGGGATCAATGGAAATAAGAACCGGATACAGATTTTACAAAAAAAATTATAGTTTGAAAACACAACGATACAGATAATGAAATAATAAATAGGTAAATTACATTCAGAATGATTATGGATCAGAAATCATGCCTTCAGTCTATCCCAACACCACCAGAAGTATGCCAAAAACTTCTCTTCACTTATATCCTCACTGAAGCATACAACAAAAATATAGAAATTAAACAATCTTCCACAGTGAAAACTTGCAATATCTTTAAATCTACTTGTTTCTTTGCAGATTTACAGGCAAGCATTTGGTGCTCCAATGCATTTTGGTCCAAAAAACGTATGTGAGGCATTCGTTATTAAAAGATTACTAAAAAGTTATTTATAGACAATAATGTAACCTGTTAACGTTTAAACACTAAAATATAAGATATTGTCAGCAAAGCAATTCTGCTCAGATTTGTTCAATCGATGGTCAAATTTGTTCAATCAGATTTGAAAAACTGGGTCGCATTGCAATCTACGGTTTAAGTTGTTCAAATATTGGTTAACTGTATAAGGCACTATGATGCGATCTCATCACCTTATGCACTCTTGATGCATATATTTTAAAACAAGTTTGGCGGATAACATGTACGAACCATTTAACCATAAACCTAACTAGGGCTACAAACGAACCGAACAAACACGAACAAGTCCTTGTCCGTGTTCGTTTGTTAAGAAATATATGTGTTCACGAACTGTTCAAGAACGCTTACCGAACGAGATTTCATATTCGTGTTTGTTTGTTAAGGAAATGAACTTGTTCATGTTCGTTTGTGTTTGTTTGTTAATTTTAGACAACGAATGAAAACGAACGATGATGAACACAAATGAGCACAAACTAATGTTCATGAACACAATGGTAACAAACGTTCATGAACAAAATATATAATACATTGACACTTATTAAATATTTTATTTGTCGTAATTTGAAGTATTTAAATAAAATATAAAAGCTATAGAAACACTAATGAACTATCGAACACAAACAAACATGTTACCGAACGTTCACGAACATAAATGAACGAACGCGCCCTCTGTTCATGTTTGTTCATTCAACTAAACGAACGAAATTTCTTGTTTGTGTTCGTTTGTTTAATAAACGAACGAACACAAATGAACTTTCTTCCGAACGGTTCACGAACTGTTCGCCGAACGTTTGGTTCGTTTTCAGCCCTAAACCTAACAGTTCCAAAACACCAAAAACTCACCCATCCAACCGAAACCTCTCCCGAACATCAATAAGGTGAGGAGACGTAAAAAGCCCTGTACGAAAGCCACAATTACGCAGTATGGCCTCAGTAAAGGTGCACGTTGATCCCTACAAACACAAACATATACATTACCATAACCATAATAATCATCCAACAAAATGTTAAACATGACATAACTGATAACTAACAACCAACACATTACCTTTCCTTTAGTCCCTGCTACATGAATAATCTTCATCTTGGAAATCGAGTCCTCCAAATCCAAAATCTACAAGAAAACATGTCAATTTGAATACAATCTGTTAGTGTAAATAATATTAATAATATGTTGTATACCTTAACATAGTCGAACATGAGTTCGAATCGAAGGCCAGCGTTGGTCTGATCTGCACGGCTTTTTTGAGTGATTAGAGATGATAAAGCGTCCATTGCTTCATCGTAAGGTGAAACACTGCTAGGATCTGAGATGCAATAAACGTGTTAGTTCAGTTGTATTCAAATATTCATTCAATCGATTGAAAACATAAAAGTAATAAGTTGAACTGATTTAGTGATTGAAATTGAAGAGAGAGAGAGAGAGAGAGAGAGTACCTTGTGCCATGGTTGGTTGAGCAGTGGTTGAAGTGTGGATTGAGAGCGGAAGTGAGTGGATAGGTTGGTGTGTAGGGAGGGAGGTTGAGGGTGAACAGGTGTGGAAGACACGTAGGAACCACAATTCACTTGTCCACTAGTTAATTAAAAAAAATGAGTAAAATGTTTTGATACTCCGTTTTGGTAAAATAACACTTATAGTCCGTATTTTTTTGAAAATTACACTGGTGTTCCCTATGATTTGACAAGTTATTATTTGAATAGTCCCTAGAGTGAATGTACATTAGTTTCTCTGTTAAGTTCATATGATATTACTTATTTACCCTCTCTTTAAAAAATAACAAAACCATATACTATAGACACTCATATAAAAAAAATATTAAAAGTGTGGGGCCCACAAGCTACTTTGCCATCTACAAAACAATTTGCAACCATCACCATAGCCACCCACCTCCAGATACACCTACCTCTGCCACCTAAACCTAACTCCTCCAACCCTTATGACCCGTCACAAAACACCACCACGGTTACCACCGCCACAACAGCAGCCACCTTCTGAACAACCACCATTATCATCTTTCTCTGCCGTCAACATACCCATCGTTGCCACCACCGTCAACAACAACCATCATCAAAACCCAACCAATAGAACCCTAGATCAGTTCTAAATCTATAAATTCGACTCAAAATTCGAAACCCTAATAGGCAATATGTACCTTAATCGACTAAATTTACCATTGTTAACATTAACAACCCATCGTCACCATCATGTCCGCGTTTCTCTCTTCTGGTTGGTGGCGGCAGGTGGTGGTGAGTGAGTGCGCGCGCGTGTGTGTGAGAGAGAGACATATAAGAGCTTTAAGAAGGTTGGTGGGTCCCACCTTTAATTTTAATATATTTATTTTTGCTTTTGGTGTTTTAATTTAATATATACTAAGGGCATTTTGGTCATTTTACATGGAGTTAGCGGTGAAAATTAACGGACATCCATTCTAGGGACTATCCAAGTAACAACATGTCAAACCACAGGGAACACTGATGTAATTTTCAAAAGATGAAAACTGTAGGTGTTATTTTACCAAACCACAGAGATTATCCAGACATTTTACTTAAAAAAAATAGAAAGACGACTAAAAAAGCCTATTGTCTTTTGAGTTTTGACACTTAGACTAAAGGGTATGGTTTGGCCCATCCACGGGGATGAGCCTCCACGTAGGCGCCACGTAGGCGGCTCGTGGGGGATGGGCCAAATTGATAATTGAAGGGGATGGAGGATGGGACCCCACCTTATTATTTTATAATTTCCTAAGCTTTAATTTAATAAGTTAATAAAAACTTTATAAAAATTAAAAAATACAACATAAAACAACATAAATAATTTCATTTCATAACATAAAAAAAATTACATTTCCTAAAAAAAAATTACATTTCCTAAAAAAAAATTGCATTTGTTGAAGTTGGGACATTTGATTGAAGGTGTTAGGTGATTGTTGGAAACCCGAGAACGTAAATGGTGGAGACCCCCACGAAGAATCCATAGTCGGAGTGTAAGCGGGACTAGAAAAAAAGTTTGGATTGTTCGGGTTGGGATCGTTTGGGTTGAATGGATTCATGATGGTAAAAAAAAATGAGAGTGTTTTTTTAAAAAAATGGATGATAGAAGGAGAAGATTAGGAGAAATGGATGTGAAATGGTATAAAAATGGATATATATTTAAAGTGGAAAAGAATTTTTTTTTATTTATTCTATCCGTTAAACAACGGATATATATTTCAAATGTGGGGCGGCAACTTCGGCGAGGGCTTACTGGTTTAGCCGGGGTGGGATGGAGGGGGGCGGTGTGGGGGACCGGCGCCGGTCCTTGCCTGGCCTAGCCGGCCCCCATACCTTCCAGTCTTAGAAATAGTAAACTTGCTCGGTATACAAGTAAAATTTTATCCATAACAAAATTATTGGTAAGGGTAGGATGTAGGTATTCTAGTCTAAAGGTGACCTATGTCATCATTTTGCATTTAAGGTTTAAAGTTATCCAGATAGATTGTTATAACAGAAAACACAAAAGTAGTTTATCTTCTTAGATCTATAGTAACTTTAAAGAAAATAAAATCACACCTTTAGCCAAGTGATACGTGACTCCATATACTTTTGTTCAGGGGAGGAGCTTAGTGGGAACCGGGGGTGCACCTCCTCCCTCCCCAGATATTTCGGTTAGAAATGTAAAATTTTTGATTTTTCGTTCGAAAATTTTAAAATTATATAGGACTCCCCCCCGCCCCCCGGATTGTTTTGTCTAAATATTTATACAATATATAAATTGGGTCCCATGACTTTCCGCCCTCCGAAACTTTTGATCAAGCTCCGCCACTGCTTTTGTTTGCATATAGACTATGTTTCCATTAGTGCCAACTTAATAGCAGATGATCACATATTGTAGTCGCGTATGAACTTTACACTTGTCACTCGTCGACCATCTGAAAATATCTCTTGGGTGGTAGTCAACTAAAAAAAATCCAATATTTATTACACAATCTTGACTTGTGTATCACTTATCAATGAAAACTTGATACTTTAGGATATAAAAAATAATTATGAGTTTGATGAAACAATGGTTAATCGGGCAGGGTTAACTTACTGGTCTCGTCAAGAAAGGTTAATCCCTTCCTCTCGAGAATCGCTGGCTGGATCACCGGTGGGTTGATCTCCTGCACAGGGAAACAAACCGTGACTCGTAACAAGGAGGATGGGGTGGGGGGTGCTCCTTGTTACCACTCTCCGGCGTGAGAATCAGTAGTTTGCTTGGGAAGCAAAGTAAGATAGTAGTAGTAGTGAGAGAGTTGTGAAGAGATACCTCAAACCTGGTTTGGGGTTGGTATTTATAGCCGAGGAGTGAAGGAGGAGGTGGATGAATAGACTGACGGCATGCTGCACCTTTGCAGGTGTGTCAGACATGTCGGCCGTTGAGACGACGCCACGTCAGTCTGTCGCTTCCGTAGATCTGACAGGTGACTGCCATTGGTTCCACTTGCACTGTGGTGTCAGTCCCACTTGTTGAGCGTATAGGATGCGGTGCTAGCCGCATCGCTGTCTGCGGTAACATCTGATGTTATCGCGTCTCTTTCT
The DNA here is from genome assembly GCF_002127325.2 of Helianthus annuus. Taxonomy (NCBI): domain Eukaryota; kingdom Viridiplantae; phylum Streptophyta; class Magnoliopsida; order Asterales; family Asteraceae; genus Helianthus; species Helianthus annuus. Next base: position 100,424,213 of record NC_035441.2, on the reverse strand, counting down.
AGTGATCAAGAAATACGCGAGATGCGGTGCTGGCCGCATCGTCGTCTGTGGTGACTGTTGCTGTTATCCAGCTTCCTTGTATTGATAGAAGTGTTCACTAGACGCAGTGCGAGGCCGCATCGCTGTGAATACTTTCGTTTTCATACACCAGATGTGATGCTATGTCGCATCACTCTACCGTTCTCATGTTCCATGTAAGTCCTCCTTCGTTACTAGATAGATTGGATTCACCCCTTGTGTCGATGCGTTCTCGCATGGGCACAAGTAGGTTGTTAACTGGTGGGGGTTTTGATAAGGGTAATGGTCACTCGCGGTCGATGCTGACGCGAGATCTGGGACCATACCCCTTCAAGTCCCCCCAATCTAGTGTTGCTGCCACATACAAGTTGTATGTGGGAGGAGTACTGGACTATGGTGTTTAGAAGGTAGTTTGGAGTCTGGAGAAGATCCTAGACCATGTGGATGGTCTTTTCTGTTTGTAGATCAAGCTGGAGGTCTGGAAGGGTCATTTGACGCCTCTTCCGTACCGGTGAAAATGTTTCGTCTGATGCGAAATTCTCAGCCTTTGGCTGGTTGCCACCTGTTGGTGTGCCGAACCAACTGTAGGAATTAGTTGGAGGAAGTGTACAAACTTCGAACCAATCTTTGAGATGTGGTTGAAGGTGTGCACAAACTTCGACCCAACCTTTGAAGTGGTGAATGAAGAAGAGAGCATGTTGTTCCCATGATTGGATATCTAATGATGATTCCGTTCGTGGAGTGTTCATGTTCTTCCCATTAGCTCTCAAGTAACCGCACGTCTTTTGCGGTTACCTCGTTGCTTGACATTGTTGGCCACGGTTGTGGGAGCAATGTTGGGTACTTGCGTCATTGTTGGCCATGTTTGGTCGAACAATGTGATTCTGGACAACGGTCAAATAAACATGATCATAGGCATGATAATGCCCATCATTGTTTATTCTATCCAACGTACAAGTAGGGTAACAAAGTCATAAGCAGACTTGTTACCGCTTGTTCGACCGCTTGTTGTTCGACAAGGGTGTCACGACCCCCGACCCCATCTAGCCGGAATCGGTGCCGTGAGCAGTCCGGTGGTACCGGTGTTTATTTTGAAAAACGTTGCAGCGGAAATTTCATCAGGACCGTGAGTTAGGAAAAATATCAGAGTTTAGAAACACCGGATTTTATTCAAATGGATGGAATAAATTCCAAGTTTTACAAAGGTAGCTTTTAATAAAAACAATATTTCTTAATTTGATTTAATTAATAAAATAAGCCACTTCTTGAAGTCCTTCAGTGTTGGATCCAATCCTTGCTCCAATCTATTGTAATTACCTGAAACGCGTTTTAAAAAGATTTTGTCAGCGGGAAATACTGAGTGAATTATTCATTTTACTGAAAACGACACATTTTATGATTATTCACAGTGTTAAGATCTTTTACGCATGTTTCCGATATCAACCAATTACCCACAGTATTTGTCACTCGACCGAATCTGTGACAGTGGTCATATCACCATTGGCTGCCCCAATGAATGACGTAAATCAATTAAATTAGGTACGCCCACCTAAAATGATTTAAACTGTAATATTGTGCACAATACCCCACATACTGGCTGCAATTTGGTGATTACATCAACTTAATCACTGGTATTATAATCCCGGAAAATGAATTTGGAGTATTGTAAATTAATCACAAACTGTGATAAAAGAATTTATAAAAAGAGAATAACTCACAAATCAGCATGCAGGATTGAGTTAACAAACTTCCTGATTCTACTTCTTCCGATAATTAAGCATGCACTTTATTATTCTGGATCTTCTGATGATTTAATAGTTTGTTTGATTGTAAGGGTGTAGTTGGGAGTATTCTTGGTAGTTTAACAGAATGGAATACGTATTGGTGAAAAACCTAAATCAAATCTTAACGAATTTTGCAAGAACCAGGTTAATGACCAATACAGCAGTTACGATAATTCCCCGAGATCAATTTTTTACAATGAATGTCCAAGTGAAATACTTCAGCTCATTTATCAAAATGACAAATGACAAAGTATAGTACTTCAACTCGTATATCGAATTATCGACAACGACAAAGTACAATGCTTCGGCTCATTATCGAATTATCGACAACGATAAAGCATAGCCCAATGCGGGCGGCACTTAGGCATTCCTTGGGTATATTGATCTCGGAAACTGAATCGTAATAGCGATTGAGTAATTACCCTGTTCTGTGGCAGCGATTTGATAATTGTGTGTGTGTGTTGGACTGTTTTGCTTATAACTCGACTTACGTAACTCCGATTTTCGTCGTTCAAGTGCCAAAATTCAAGTCCCAACCCCTGCTATTTATACTGAAAATTTGACACCGTCGCGTAGCGCGAGGGGGTACCCCCTTAGTCGTCGCGCTACGCGAGTGATCAACCTATTTTCATAGGGTAGCCCTTCGTGCATGTAGGCTTGCTGTGTCGACAGATTTTAAATTTTCGAATTTTATAATCAGTTATGAAGATAATCGTAACTAGGGTTTTGCCCCCCTTGAGTTTTAGGGGTTCTGATCCTGATTCTGATTGCTTATGAAAATTTTAGGATTTGTGCAGGTTTACTTGGGTGTCTCAACTATGGTTCCCTATTGGGTAAATAAAATAATAGGCAGGACTTTTTGATAAAAGTTTGGTTACAAAATAGAAATAATAAATAATAAGTAATAAATAATAGTTTGGGTAACTTACCAAAAAGAGAATAAAATGGTGAGAAAAAGAATGGACCCACTGTGTAACTTTAGGGTTCAATTAGAAGGACTCCTGGTATAAATTTTGGGTATAACCTTTGGGCTAAAGAAAAATATATAATGTATTCGTGTTAAGTATAATACCCCTAATTCAATCTTGTCCCGAAGTCCCGAGATGGAATCCACACGAACTTAGTCGGGCAGAGCCTTGACATGCGTTATAGAACTCGGCTCAATCGGAAAGGGTAGTGGTGATCGGGAGTTACAATACTTAAAACGGGACAGGACTTTATTATTATTACAAGGAAAAATAAAAAGGATCTGAAGAGAGAAAGAGAGTTCGCGAGAGAGATGGCAAGATATTCGAATGCTGCTTTGTGCTTTTATAGTTGAAGATTGCTTTTGCTGGTTGAGAAATATAAAGACACGTATAACAATTCAGATTACTATTACTATATAAGTTACACGTATACATATTCAAACCTACCTACATATTTACTTTAAATTGATTTGTAAATTGAATATTATTATTATAGACTAAATATTAAAATTAAATTGTAGTAATAGGTAACAGTCATTATTTTGAACGGAAATATTTAGTTTGAGGGAAATCAAATTTTAATTATAAGTTAATTATTATTATTATTATATTATTATAATTAATTAAACAGCTTCACTTATTTGTAGTGTATAACTTTATAAAATAATAAATATGTCATTGGAACCAGAATATTTTTTGTCTATATTTGGGTCTAAGTTTCTTTAAAAATAGAGTAGGTTCAAAATACGATGTATTATTATAATTTAAGTATTATATGGTTCTTAGGCCTGTCTAGGAACTTCATATTTCTAATAGTCAACTTACCCGTAGATTACCCGTCTCATGACATAAGTTTTTATATACTTTTATTTTATTAGAAAGGTCAACTATATCCAGGCCAATTAATTAAATATTATTTCCACCAAATATATATAAAATAGTGTTTAAAATTATTTGGGTTGAATATTTATATTGAAAATAAACTAATTACTAGTTACTAGTGGTTAATAAATTTAACCAAACCTTATAATTTATATGATAAAAATTGGTATGTTACATTCTCCCCACCTTGTTTTAAATCTCGTCCTCGAGATTTGGGCTACGATATTTCTATTAGACTTATGTCATATTTTTGATCAAAAAGAATAATATTAAGGTAATTGATACCAAATCAAAATATCAAATTTTGTAACTATGAGTTGTACAATAGATAAGACTCAATGGTTCAACTGAATTAGTGTAAGAATTCGATAACAAACGAATGAGATGAAAGGGTATAGTTTCCAGGATGACTGGGTTCAGGTCAAAAGATATATGATAAATAGAATTTAAAATAAATGTGAAGGACTTTTTAGAATCAAATAAATTCTTTATTTAAAAGAAATCTTATTTGATTGACAACTGAGGAAGACTTAAAATTGACAGGTTCAAAAAGGAAGTAAATTATGTTATAAGAAACTCTATGTGTTGAGATGAGTGAATTGTAAAGATACACCAAAGGACAATAGAGTTAGTATATTAGAGTTCCAAGTTGTTTTAAATGGTGAAATAATGTAATAGTACACTATTAGTGATTATATTTTTCATACTATGTCATAGAGAGGGAAATAGAACAAGTTATTTTGGCATGACCAACTATTATATTATATTACTAAAGCAAGTGTAATATATATTATTTGTTTCACATTATATGTAAATAGTTACCATTTTCAAATAAATATTATTTTAGTATTTATTATACTATGTAAAATAACTTATATTTATTATGTAATATAGATTACGAAATACTGTAGTAAAGTTATTCCATTTACAAAATATTTTAGTATTATGATTTTGTAAAAGAATCACTATTATTTATAACTTTTAAATGAAAGTTGTGAATAAAAGGAGTAAAAGTATTTGTAAAATATTTTATATAACACTGAGTCAATTCTATGTGATTACTTATTTTTATTTTGAAACCATATAGCGTTGTAAAATGTAGTTACAAATGTTGTGGTGACTATTCTTTATGTATTACAATGTTCTTCTAACCCAATGTAGTCGCTGACTACTATATTATTCTTATATGGTTATTTTCTTATTAGAGTGTTATGGTACATAGTTATCACAAAATATGTGATACATAATTATTTGTATAATTTTATTCGTCCCTCTAATTCTGGTATTGTTTTATAAAAATATGTTCTCTCTTTACAGTACAAAGTAAAATATATAATTAAGATTTACTAAATAAGTATGATGACTTAATTAACTAGTCATTATCATGGCAGATATTGGATAGCGCTGCCTTGTTTAAGCATAGGTGGCCAGTCCATGCCTAATTAAGGCTAGGCTATTCAATACATGCCCCTGATAATAACTTTAGTATCTGAAAATAATACTAACATTATTATTATTAATATATTATTACTAATAATAAAACTAATATTAATTATCAATAATAAATGCATAAACTTAAATGAGAATATACTTTAAACAAAATTTTATACGTAAAAATATAATTTCTTTACCTTGATGGTTTTAACAAAATTTTTAATTACAGAAATATTATATTGTAAGTTTCTTTATATAATCAATTAAGTTTATACAATGTTTTTCGATTAATGAAAGGTAAGAAATATCATGAAAGGCTCGATTGGTTGTAAGGACTACGGAATTTAGGACATGAAATGGTGGAGCATTATTATAGCACATAATTGTGTTAAGATTGCTTTTATAAAATGAATCAATAAAGCGGATTTAATATAAATAAATAATTAAATCTTAGATTAGCGTAATCTTTAATTTTGTGAAAACGTCATCACAAAGTGATCGTGATCAAAGAGATGATTTGATGAATTCGAAGATTAAACAAGCATATTATGGTTTTAAGAGAATTGAAGTGCTTGTTAGGACTATTTTGAATATGATGGTTTCAATTCATCATATGGGACTTTGAATTGTATTGCGAGCAAGTTAACTGGGTTTGGATAAAACGAGTTTTAATAAGGAAGTTCGGACATGATTACAACAGAAACCATGTATACCCTTCAAAAAGAAAATCGAGTTTTTCAATAAATTCATTGATTCGATATTAAAGAGTTATCGCTTTGTAAAATGCGGTTTACGAAGCAAAGCTCAAGTATAGAAAAATGAGATTTGGAACTTTTGATAAAACAACAAATTAGAATGGAGCCTTCCTATGGTCTTCGTAACTCAAGTGAATCACATGCACAACAAACAGTGCATGTGTACCGTGTGGATTTTCCAAGAAATAAAATAGATCACTATTTGCTATTATGAAAGAATTCTTTATGGTATGATGACCATTAAAAGAACACGAAAGTCAACTTATTATAGGCAGAAGTTAGAATTGCAACGAAAGAAATATAAGAACTTCTTATCTGAAATTTCGTGTGATAACTATTTGTTAGATGACATTATCAGAGAATGTTGAATGAGGTGAAATGAAATCGGGGATTTGCAAAAATATATGACTTCTTTTGTAGTGCTAATAATTATGACTCAGGTTAGACTATGCACCGATGTTTATAAAATATTGTTCCAACGTACCTCAGCGATATTTTAATTGTTTGTAAGATCATGTGGCAAAGTGCCGATTTTTGATTTAGGAGTTCTTTTATTGATGGAATTAGTGTAGGTATCATCGTGCCTAATTTATATTTTTCAAAGATCTTGCCTTTGGAAGTCGTGTGTGATAAACTTCGACATCTGTGGATATATAATTTAAGTTTCATGTGTTTTCTTGTGCATTAGCACAACTTGACATGTTTCTTACTTGCGTTCATAATTTATGGCGTTAATAATTTATGGTAACGTTTTGGTAATTCTTATATTTTTTTTGATGTTGTCCCAACTTAATGGGTTTCCAGTATTATTTTGTTACACGAGTTACGAGGTAGATGATCAAACGAAAGAATGTTTGATATCAAAATTAAAGATATATGCGAAAGATTTCTGATAAAGAAATCTATATACATATGCTTGTGCTTTATTCTTAATTGACTTTTGGAATTCCTTATAGATATACATATCTATATTATATATTTCATATGTTGTATTATACATACCTTTCATAGGGTTAAATGTATATAATAGATTCATATTCCCAAAAAAACCAGTTAGATATTTGGTCATGATACTATTTAGGGAAATCTTGTTACTGGTTTGACATACCATTTACCCCGTCTTATCCGGTTCGCGCCGGAGCGGTAATTTCAGTATATCCGGACAAGCTGGAGAGTCTGCTACTCTATACCCAGTTTTGCCAGAGAAAATTTCCTATTTCCCATAAATAGTATCTTTTTCAAAAAGTGCCTCTTTTTATTAGGGCTTTAATCCAGAATCAAGGAAATTTATATTTCCATAATATATTTTTATTCTTGACCAAGTAATACCAATAAACAAGAATAAATAACAATTAAATGCTATTGCCTGCTAGTCGTTATTCTTATTGAATACCAATTATACTTATTTATACTCATATAAGTAATTTTATCTTGAAGCTTATATTAAGACAAAATTCTTAAGTTCGAGTCTAAATATCATTCAGAGTGCTATCAAATAATATTAAGTTTCTAACTTTCCGTTTAAGCTTAGGTATTATTATAACACCTATTTGCGTAAACAAGTGGCTTAGCTTATACTAAGGCATCTTTTCTTATGTTCAAGTCTAAATACTATCAGATGTGCTACCAGTTAAGTTAATAGCAATCTCCTAACTCTTTTATTTAAGCTTAAGTATTGTTATCACAACACTTTATAGGCTTAAAGTAGTGGCTTAGCTCTGATACCACCTTCTGTCACGACCCCCGACCCCATCTAGCCGGAATCGGTGCCGTGAGCAGTCCGGTGGTACCGGTGTTTATTTTGAAAAACGTTGCAGCGGAAATTTCATCAGGACCGTGAGTTAGGAAAAATATCAGAGTTTAGAAACACCGGATTTTATTCAAATGGATGGAATAAATTCCAAGTTTTACAAAGGTAGCTTTTAATAAAAACAATATTTCTTAATTTGATTTAATTAATAAAATAAGCCACTTCTTGAAGTCCTTCAGTGTTGGATCCAATCCTTGCTCCAATCTATTGTAATTACCTGAAACGCGTTTTAAAAAGATTTTGTCAGCGGGAAATACTGAGTGAATTATTCATTTTACTGAAAACGACACATTTTATGATTATTCACAGTGTTAAGATCTTTTACGCATGTTTCCGATATCAACCAATTACCCACAGTATTTGTCACTCGACCGAATCTGTGACAGTGGTCATATCACCATTGGCTGCCCCAATGAATGACGTAAATCAATTAAATTAGGTACGCCCACCTAAAATGATTTAAACTGTAATATTGTGCACAATACCCCACATACTGGCTGCAATTTGGTGATTACATCAACTTAATCACTGGTATTATAATCCCGGAAAATGAATTTGGAGTATTGTAAATTAATCACAAACTGTGATAAAAGAATTTATAAAAAGAGAATAACTCACAAATCAGCATGCAGGATTGAGTTAACAAACTTCCTGATTCTACTTCTTCCGATAATTAAGCATGCACTTTATTATTCTGGATCTTCTGATGATTTAATAGTTTGTTTGATTGTAAGGGTGTAGTTGGGAGTATTCTTGGTAGTTTAACAGAATGGAATACGTATTGGTGAAAAACCTAAATCAAATCTTAACGAATTTTGCAAGAACCAGGTTAATGACCAATACAGCAGTTACGATAATTCCCCGAGATCAATTTTTTACAATGAATGTCCAAGTGAAATACTTCAGCTCATTTATCAAAATGACAAATGACAAAGTATAGTACTTCAACTCGTATATCGAATTATCGACAACGACAAAGTACAATGCTTCGGCTCATTATCGAATTATCGACAACGATAAAGCATAGCCCAATGCGGGCGGCACTTAGGCATTCCTTGGGTATATTGATCTCGGAAACTGAATCGTAATAGCGATTGAGTAATTACCCTGTTCTGTGGCAGCGATTTGATAATTGTGTGTGTGTGTTGGACTGTTTTGCTTATAACTCGACTTACGTAACTCCGATTTTCGTCGTTCAAGTGCCAAAATTCAAGTCCCAACCCCTGCTATTTATACTGAAAATTTGACACCGTCGCGTAGCGCGAGGGGGTACCCCCTTAGTCGTCGCGCTACGCGAGTGATCAACCTATTTTCATAGGGTAGCCCTTCGTGCATGTAGGCTTGCTGTGTCGACAGATTTTAAATTTTCGAATTTTATAATCAGTTATGAAGATAATCGTAACTAGGGTTTTGCCCCCCTTGAGTTTTAGGGGTTCTGATCCTGATTCTGATTGCTTATGAAAATTTTAGGATTTGTGCAGGTTTACTTGGGTGTCTCAACTATGGTTCCCTATTGGGTAAATAAAATAATAGGCAGGACTTTTTGATAAAAGTTTGGTTACAAAATAGAAATAATAAATAATAAGTAATAAATAATAGTTTGGGTAACTTACCAAAAAGAGAATAAAATGGTGAGAAAAAGAATGGACCCACTGTGTAACTTTAGGGTTCAATTAGAAGGACTCCTGGTATAAATTTTGGGTATAACCTTTGGGCTAAAGAAAAATATATAATGTATTCGTGTTAAGTATAATACCCCTAATTCAATCTTGTCCCGAAGTCCCGAGATGGAATCCACACGAACTTAGTCGGGCAGAGCCTTGACATGCGTTATAGAACTCGGCTCAATCGGAAAGGGTAGTGGTGATCGGGAGTTACAATACTTAAAACGGGACAGGACTTTATTATTATTACAAGGAAAAATAAAAAGGATCTGAAGAGAGAAAGAGAGTTCGCGAGAGAGATGGCAAGATATTCGAATGCTGCTTTGTGCTTTTATAGTTGAAGATTGCTTTTGCTGGTTGAGAAATATAAAGACACGTATAACAATTCAGATTACTATTACTATATAAGTTACACGTATACATATTCAAACCTACCTACATATTTACTTTAAATTGATTTGTAAATTGAATATTATTATTATAGACTAAATATTAAAATTAAATTGTAGTAATAGGTAACAGTCATTATTTTGAACGGAAATATTTAGTTTGAGGGAAATCAAATTTTAATTATAAGTTAATTATTATTATTATTATATTATTATAATTAATTAAACAGCTTCACTTATTTGTAGTGTATAACTTTATAAAATAATAAATATGTCATTGGAACCAGAATATTTTTTGTCTATATTTGGGTCTAAGTTTCTTTAAAAATAGAGTAGGTTCAAAATACGATGTATTATTATAATTTAAGTATTATATGGTTCTTAGGCCTGTCTAGGAACTTCATATTTCTAATAGTCAACTTACCCGTAGATTACCCGTCTCATGACATAAGTTTTTATATACTTTTATTTTATTAGAAAGGTCAACTATATCCAGGCCAATTAATTAAATATTATTTCCACCAAATATATATAAAATAGTGTTTAAAATTATTTGGGTTGAATATTTATATTGAAAATAAACTAATTACTAGTTACTAGTGGTTAATAAATTTAACCAAACCTTATAATTTATATGATAAAAATTGGTATGTTACAAAGGGCTCGTGTGATTATTGTGGATTTCGTCCGCATCTCTTCCTTAGGCACCTTCCTTCCCGCTCCAATACCGAGGAGTTTTCCTTGGAGTAGTTTCGTCCCTCGATGTGGAGTTAGTTGTGGCTCCACCGTAGCAACCATTTCCGGAAGCTATGGTTATGTCCGCAGTAACTCATGAGTGTCTGCGGTTTTGCATTCCCATATTCGCTCGAAACGGGTGTGTTGCTCGGATATGGCTCTTGAAGGTTCAGGAGTCAGGGTTGCTGATGTGCGCGTGCGTACATTCCCTTCCTTCTTCAAGTTAAAGAAGGTGTTCATGTACCCTCTGCGGTTGTGAACCGGATAGGAGGGATTTGAAGCTTGAAGAGAATGAAGGCAATGCGGTTTACCTATTTCTGAGATGCGGTTCAGTCCAAAGAACAATGCTGGTTCTGAGTATCTGACACACCTGAACGGGCTCGTGTGTGTCATTTCCGCATATTCCACGTGTGCTCGTGGGTAGTGCGGAAAGGTATTATACCCCTTATAGTGTGGAGATATATATTTTTGCCTATTTTTAGGGGTATGTAAAAAAAACGATATGCGGTATGGGTTATGGTGCGGTATACCAGAGAAACCGCATGCCGCTTGTAATTGGATAAGGTAGTCGCTTTTTGTTGCATACGTGGCTGATCTCACGTGTGAGTTGGTGGAAGTTGGTGAGATCTTTCTGGCATGTGCTGAAATGAAAGGACGTTTGCACTGCCCGAGGCATTAAATGCACTGTAGCAAAGAGTGTAAGCGTCTCTTATGTCAGGCGCGTGAGCGGCCACGCGCGCGTGATAACCGTCAACGAAAACGGCGCTTGACACGTGGTGTCACGCAATTCGGTCTTTTTGAACGTGATGATTCGTTTTCTCCCTCCGCATTAATTGCGATGGGTATATAAGGGGAAACCGTTCGTGGTTTCCCCTCACTTGTTCGAAATTTCAAAAATTTGCCGGTGAGAGAAACCTTTCCTTTGTCTTCTCCGACGATATTTGTTGAAAATTCCGGTGAGGTTGTTAGTGTACATCTTTTATATTCTTGATGGCTGAACCGTCAAATCCACACAATGTGGAGGGTGAAAACCCGGAGCCTTCATCGCCGGTGGTGGCGGAGGAAGAAGAGGGGGGAGCCGCCGGTGGTGGTTTACCGGTGTTAAAGTGGACCAAGAAGACCTTTGATCGTCTGATTCTTGATGTCCAAATGCCCCCTGAATATGGGGCCTGTTACCCATCGGAGGGTGACACCGGTGCCGATGCTCCGGCCGGTTACGTGACCATGTGGGCAGACTTTTTTGGTGACTGTAATCTCCGGCTACCTTTGACTGTTTTTGTTGTCGAGGTTTTGGAGTGGTACAAGGTCCACATTTCTCAACTGAGTCTGTTTGGTATGATCCGGATTCGAAATTTTGAATTCACCTTTCGTGCTCTTGGCATAGAGCCTACCGTTGGAGATTTCCGACGGTTTTATCAAATGACGGTGTCCTTGGGGTTCTTTTCCTTCCGTCAACGAGAGGGTAGTCCCAAACTGATGACTCCTCCCAAGGGGATGACGAAGTGGAAGATGAAGTTCTTTTACATCAAGGCTGCTGCCATTGTTGAAAATATGACGTTTCGGAATGTGACCGAGACGATCATAGCAGAGACCATTGCGGTCCTAAGTTTGAAGACGGTAGAGTGGTTTCCACGGTTGCAGACCATTGAGTCTGTGAAGTTGAACAACACACAGTTGTGGGTGTTGCGCATGATGCTGACAAGGAGGAACAAGAAGTCAAAACCCGTGGTGCGGGAGAAAAGTGGTGGTACGTACTTTTCATTTGTTTAACTTTCTTATCCCCGTATGCGTTACTGACTTGTGCGTTTGCTATCAGAGGATGCTCCCTTATGGAGGATGTTTGCCCCGGATTTCCAGGGTCAGGTTGAAACAGTTGTTTGTGCGGATGGCGATGAGGAGTTTAATGTTATCATTCGAGATAACTTCCGGGTGCCTACTGAGGCCGCATTGTCAGTTGAGTTGCCGCGGGGCAAAGATATATTTAGGAATCCTTTTTACTTGTGATAACAATAATGGTTTCACTGACCCACCTTTTGGATGTTTTCCATGCAGGTGATCTTGGGGCCCTAGGAGATCCTGACGCGAAGGGTGTGCCGAAGAGGCAAACGGTGAAAGGCGTGCGCTTTCGCCAAAAGAAAATACCGGAGGTCACTGTTGTGCCTCATCTGGTACCGCAGGCAGCAGGTATCCCTCACTCTTCTTTCCGTAGATACTTGGATTATGTGATAGTAGCTGATACCCTTGAGGGTTTGGGTACAGCTGCGGGCTCGCAGTCTGGTGCTGGGAAGAGGCAAGTAGAAGAGACGGCCGCTGGTGCCGGTGGACCGAAACGTCGGAGGTTGCAGTCTAAGAGGACTGGTCCGACATCAAAGAAACCTGCGGTTACTGTTGGTAAGTGTTGTTTAGCTTGTCTCAAGTGTTATGTACAACCTGTGTTTTGATAGCTATTTGACTTTGTTTTGCAGAGCTTCAAGATAAAGATTTTTCTATCTTTGATGCTCCGGAGTCACCCCCGCATGATACGGGTGCGGGTGTGACTGAGGAACCTTCGACACCTCCTGTCAAGGTGGTGCCTGAGTCAACCGTGCGGATGGAGGGTACCGCAGAGAAGGTCGCGACCCAGATATTCGATACCGTTGATTCGTCCAACAATCTGATCTCTCCCAATGAGGGAGATAATTTGGGTCTGCGGTTTTCTGATTCTGGGAAGCAAAAGTCTGATGCAGAACCGCAAAAAACTGATGCGAAGTGCGGCAGCATGATGCTGAGCCGCAGAAGTCTCCTGCTGGTGAGAAGGGTACCGGTTCGTCTGCCGGTGGTGCGGGTTATGATGGGCCTCCAATTCAGCCTGGGGAGTCTGAATTGGAGTATTACTACCGCACCTATACCCAGGGTCGAAGTACTGTTTATCACCGACCCCCCTGGACGGTTATGCAGGGGGATGATATTTCCAACGACCCTTCTGCGTGTAAGGAGATTCTGGGTGGTTTGGGCACCCCCTTTGAAGTGGAACGTGCCCGTGCCGCCCCCCCGTGAGTTGCGCATCAATCAACTCTCCACCTTGCTAGTAGGAAGTTCCATAGTGGCTAACGCTATTTTGGAAGACTACAAGGTGTTAGGCCGCAGAGAGGATGAAGCTGCTCGCTTGCGGGCCGAAGCGGAAGAGTTGGTCAAGGCTGCTCGTGCGGGTGCGGAGCAGCTTGAGAAGGATAGAGCTGCTTTTGAGAAGCAGAAGCAGACCTCGAAGTGGGCTGCCACTGCTCAGCTAAAACAGGTTCGTACTCTTGCCAAACTTCTTTCTGATGAACGCAAGAGTTGGAATGAAAAGTATTCCAATGAGCGCAAGAAGTGGAATGAATCTTGGGCGAAGCAGAATGACAATCTATTTCGTGCTCGTCAGGAGTTGACGAATGTCAAGGCAGCGAACATTGCCTTGGGCAAGGAGAAAGCTGCAGCTGAGGCAATTGCGGTTAAGGCGCAGCAGGCAGAGGCCCTGGCTGTTAAAGCGCTGGAAGAGGCCAAGGAAACGGGGGCTCGTACTGCGAAGGCCCTGGAGGAGGCCAAAGAGAGGGAGAGCCATTCGTCCAAGGCTCTTGAAGTGGCGAATGCTGAGCGCATTCGTTTGGATAAAGTTGTTGCCAGCCTTCAGGTATGACTTGTTACCTTTGTTTTATATTTCCCTGCTTTTTGAAAATGTTTACTGAGTAAACTGTTGTCTGCTCTTTGACAGGCTGAGGTTCAGACCCGGGAGGTCGCGGTCACTGACCTCACAGCCCGCATGACTGCAGCAGAAGAGCGAGCTAACACTGCTGTTGAGGCCAAGGATGCCTTGGCATCTTCTTTTAACCAGCTGGAGGCTGATCGCGAGTGGATGCGGAGTCATGGTATCGCGCGTGTAAGTATGTTGTGATGTTTGAGCCAAAAGTTTGACCATATGCTGACATGTATTATCCTTGTGTTGCAGATTGTTCAGGCTATTATGGATGCTCCTGAAACCGCAACTGGTTTGGACTTGGTCAAGCAGCGTGCTCGTGACGCTGGCTTTAAAGCTGGTTATAATCGTTGAATTTCCCATATGAACGTCATGTCCATAGGCGGTGTTATCGAAGAGCGATCCGGTTTTCGGGACGTGGATTACGAAGGTCGCCTGAACGCGGCCGTAGCCTCCTTTTATGATACGTCCCTCTCTTGTGTGGAGAAGTTGGACGACTGTTTAGAGGCTGCGGACTACGTTGACCGGCTGCGGATGCTCTATGCCGATGCAGAAGAGGAAGATCCCGCTGGTGGTGCTGGAGATGACGCGGGTACCAGCGGTACGAAATAGGGTTTAGGTTGGCAAGTGTGCCCCCTTTTTGTTTTCCTCTTGTATATACTAGGAACTTTATGTAAATCCATTAAGCATCGCGTGGGTGCTTGAATTTTTTGAATATAAAGTTTTTTGTTCAGTTTGTACAAGTGTTTTTAATGCTTGCATGTTTGAACGTATGTATGCGGAACTTTACCCATTTGTGAATGGGGTCAAGTATACTCCATACTTTTGTCGTATGAGTATGCGCCAATTCTGTTATTTACCCCGTTAGGGTTTTAGAATTGTGTAAGCTTTGTAAAAGCTTATATATCCGGAACTCTACCCATTTGTGAATGGGGTCAAATATACTTCATACCTTTGTCGTATGAGTACGCGTCAATTCCGTTATTTACCCCGTTAGGGTTTTAGAATTGTGTAAGCTTTGTAAAAGCTTATATATCCGGAACTCTACCCATTTGTGAATGGGGTCAAGTATACTTCATACCTTTGTCGTATGAGTACGCGTCAATTCCGTTATTTACCCCATTAGGGTTTTAGAATTGTGTAAGCTTTGTAAAAGCTTATATATCCGGAACTCTACCCATTTGTGAATGGGGTCAAGTATACTTCATACCTTTGTCGTATGAGTACACGTCAATTCCATTGTTTGCCTTTTTGGGCTCAGGAATTGTGTTAAGTGTTAACAAAAAACTTGTTTATCCGGCCAGATAAATATGCAAGTCTTTTTGCCTTTTGCTGGCCTATTACAATATTTGTGTGTGGTTACCACTTTGTATGGGTATCGCGAATGAAGATTTTGCCAATCTGTTTTTGGGATACCGCAAAGTGGAACACGCATTTGTAATAGTAGTAACAAACAATAATGTATAAAATTGCTTATTTATTTATTTGCCAATGGCCTGCGGCCCGCTATGTTACATAGAAAATGTAGGAACATGGCTTACATATAACAGCGTCGAAGCTGTTGTGCGTTCCATGTTCGTGCGATAGGTTCGCCTTCTAACGTTTGTAATTTGTATGCGCCTTTTCCTAAGACCTCTTTGATGAGGTAGGGTCCTTCCCACTTGGGGGCAAGTTTGCCTGGGCGCTCAGCATTAGATGCTTCGTTGTCGCGTAGGACGTAGTCTCCTGGATTGAAAGTACAAACGCAGACTCGCGTGTTGTAGTACTTTTCAAGTTTGGATTTATATTTGGCCTCGTTGATGGCAGCGTTTTCGCGCCTTTCTTCTAAGAGGTCCAAATCGATCCTGCGTTCTGTGATGTTGTCTAGTTTTTCAATAGCCAACATTCTAGGAGAGGGGAGACCTACTTCCGCGGGGATCACCGCTTCTGAACCGTAGACTAGGCTGAAGGGTGTTTCCCCATTGCTCGTTTTTGGGCTAGTACGGTGAGCCCATAGGATACTTGGGAGTTCATCGACCCAGCCACGCCTGGCTGTTCCCAACCTTGCTTTGATGCCCTCGACTAGGCTTTTGTTGATACTCTCAACTTGGCCGTTTCCTTGCGGATGTGCCACGGATGAGAATATGTGTTCAACGTGTAGTTCTTTTAGCCATTTTTGAAATTTGTCAGCAGCAAAGTTGGTGCCATTATCGGTGACAATGCACATTGGTAACCCGAAACGGCAGATGATGTGTTCCCAAATGAATTTTCTTGTTATCATAGTAGTGGTTGAGGCGAGCGGTTTTGCTTCTACCCATTTTGTGAAGTAATCAACCGCTACTATGATAAATTTGACCGCACCCGGAGCGTCAGGGAAAGGTCCCACAACGTCAATTGCCCATTTCTGAAAGGGCCATGCGGTTGTGACGGGGACTAAGTTGTTCTTTGGCCGCAAAGTTTTTGGAGCATGACGTTGACAGTCGATGCATTTGCGCAACTCTTTGACGGCGTCCAGGTGCATGCCGGGCCAGTAATACCCGGCATTCATGATTTTGGCCACTACCATGCGCGGTCCAGCATGTATGCCACATATGCCCTCGTGTATCTCTCGGATGAGGTATGTGGCATCCTGGGGGTTGACGCATCGTAGTAGTGGTCCTAGGTATGACTTGCGGTATAAGATACCGTCTCCCATTTGATAATGGCACGCTTTGTATTGTAGCTTGCGTGCCTCTGATTTGCTTTCGGGGGTCACACCTGATTGCAGATATGCGATAATAGGTGTCATCCATGATGTTGTACCGTATTGAATGACGTTGACTTGGCGCAGGGGTACCGAAGGATTTTGTAGAATTTCGATGCGTATCTCCTTTGCCAAGTGCTGGAAGCTGGTGGATGCAAGTTTTGATAGTGCATCCGCGGACTTGTTTTCACTTCGATTAATATGTCGGATATTGAACGAAGCGAATTGGGATGTTAGTGGCAGGGCTTGCTCGAGATAGAGGATCATGATATCCCCCTTTGCGGCATAGTCGCCGCGTATTTGTCCTGCAACCAACAGAGAGTCGACGTGTGCTTCCAGATGCTGCACGCCGAGCTTGGCTGCTAAACGTAGTCCTGCCAGTAGGTCTTCATATTCGGCCTCGTTATTTGTGCTTTTGAAATCGAGGCGGATGGCATATGTAAGCTCTTGGCCATCAGGGCTGATGAGTCGCAGACCTGCGCCCGCACCTTCCTCGTTGGAGGCACCGTCGGTAAATAGTGCCCAAGTTTCTGAGGAAGATGGCGTTGGTGCAGGGTTTTGTGCTTGTTCGCATTCTTGGATGCGATTCACCGGTCCTTCGGCAGCGAAATCAGCTAAGATTTGGCCTTTTATCGCGGGGCGCGGTTTGTAGTTCAACGTGTGCGCGCCCAGCTCTATTGCCCATTTTGCTAATCTCCCAGAAATGTCAGGTTTGGATAGGATCGGGCCGATCCTGTAATTGGTTAGCACCGTGATGACATGGTTCGCGAAGTAGCGTCGCAACCTTCTTGATGCGTGCACTAGTGCTAATACCAATTTTTCCATTATTGAGTACCTTGTTTCTGGGTCGTTGAGCATCTTGCTGATGTAATAGATGGGTGTTTGAACCCCCTTCCGCTCCACTATCAATACCGCACCTACCGCGTTGTCCGCGGCAGATAGGTATAATATGAGTGGCTCCTCCTTGCGTGGTGCGGTTAAGGTTGGGAGTTGTATCAAACACTCCTTCATTTCCCGGAAGGCGTTTTCGGCCTCTGCGGTCCATTGGAATTGTTCTTTCTTTAAACAGTTCCGCAGGGTTTTGATGAAAGGATAAGACTTAGCTGCATGGTTGGCTAAGAATCTGTTGAGTGCCGCTAGCCTGCCGGCTAGTCGTTGCATATCTTTCATCGATGAAGGCGATGGCATGCGCTCGATCGCCTGGACTTTCTCCGGGTTTACCTTGAATCCATCTTTTGTCACGATGAACCCAAGGAATTTGCCTTCTTCCATTCCAAACGAACATTTCCCTGGATTGAGCTTTATGTTAACGCTTCGCAGAATCTGGAATGTTCTTTCAATGTCTGTGAGCATGGTATCTTCCTCCATGCTCATGACGACTAGGTCGTCCATGTAGATTTCGACACTTTTGCTTATTTGGCCGCGGAAAGTGTCGTTCATCAGCTTTTGATAGGTTGCGCCCGCGTTGCGCAACCCAAACGGCATTTTTGTATAACAGTAATTCCCGGTGGGAGTGCGGAATGCCGTTTTGTCTTCATACTCGATCGCCATTTGTACCTGATGGTACCCTTTGTAGCAATCGAGGAAACACTTCCATCTGAATGGTGCGAGATTATCGACCTTTTCGTCGATTTCCGGAAGTGCGTAACAATCCTTGGGGCAGGCTTTGTTAAGGTCTTTGTAATCGACGCACATGCGCCAGCCTCCGGATGGTTTTTCTACCATAACTGGGTTGGATAACCAAGTCTGATATTTGACTACCCGCAGGATGCCTGCGGAGAGCAGTTCTTCGACTTGCTCTTGCATCGCCTGATTTTTAGCGGACCCAAGGTGGCGTTGGCCTTGGATCACCGGTTTGATACCTGGTGAGGTATTCAAGTGGTGTTGCGCAATATCACGCGGGACCCCTGTTATGTCTGCGGGTGTCCATGCGAAAATATCTTGGTTCCCGAAGAGAAGCTGCTTCAAGTGCGCTCTTGTGGTCGGGGAAAAGGCGTGACCCAATGTAACCTTTTGTTCTGGGTATCTCGCGTTGAGAACCCATTTCTCTGGTTGGTTGCTGGGGGTAGGCCTTGCGACCTTGGTCGGACGTAGTTCGTCCGTCATCATGACGTCTTTTCGTGCGTAGATTATCGCGACCCCCGATTCGGTTGGAAAACCGACAGCAGAGTGGGGGACGGATGTAATCATATTGAAATCGCCTTGGGGTTCTCTCCCAAGTAGTACGTCATATCTGGAGGTGTGAGGTAAAACCATGAAGTTCACCTCTTCTATTCTTGTGTGTCTGCCGCTGGTAAGACGCACAGGAAAAGTGATCAGGCTCAGGGGAAAGACAGTTTCCCCTGCGAACCCGGCCAATGGGTAATCTACTGCTTGCAACCGATCTTTGTCCTCCTGGTCGAACTGGTTGAAGCATTGTTCGTAGATTATGTCAGAAGTACTGTCCGGGTCGATGAATAGACGTTCGGTGCAGTAGTGTGCCAGTTGGTCTGTAATAACGACGGCGCGCCTGTCGCGCGGTCCGCCTCGGACTTTTGGAAAGACGACTTGCTCGTCTTTCCAGTCATTGTCCCGCCTTCTCGCCGCTTTGCGCGGCCTACCTTTGCCTCCGTTAATCATGTGCGTGGAGGCCACGTACATGGTCTTCTTCCCGTAGGAGGTGCCTTCGCCATGAGGGGTGATGCGCTTAGTGGGTTTTTATCCACCTGGCAAAAGATGTTGCAGTTTCCCCTCTTTTAAGGCTCGCTCAATCTCCAGCCGGAGACTGATGCAGTTGTTTGTGGTGTGGCCCGAGTCCTTGTGGTACTCACAATAGAGTGTGAGGTCCTGATTTTTCTTGGACTTCATTAGTTGGGCCGGTCGTAAGAGCTGTGCGTCCGTAAGAAGGACTTCGCTTGGCGACACAGTGATCTCGGTCCAGTTGCGGTCCCGAGAATCTTTCTTTGGGGCCCGGTTGTCCCGTTGGGGATTGTAGTTCCTTGGGTCAAACGGGTTGGTTCGCGGGAAGTATGGTTTGGAAATATCGCGATTTCCAATGTTCCGGTTGCGTTTGTTGTTACGCTTGGACCCTTGGTGGGAGGTTTCGGCTTGAGGATGTGCCTTTGCCACATGCGGTTCGAGAGACCGCTGCGTTTGGGCGTATGTCTTGACCGCGACCATGACATCTTCCCATTTTTGAGGCAAACCCTCCTTGCCAGAGATGGTCATGACCATCTGCCTGTCCCTGACGGCCTTGATGAAATGGTTCCGTGCCATTTGGTCTTGCACGTCACCTATCTCTAGGCACTCTTTATTGTACCGGACGACGAATGCTTCTAATGATTCGTCGTCCCTTCGCCAGATGTTCATGACGTCCAACGAGTCACGTACGTGACGTCGTTGTTGGCTGAAATGAGCGAGGAACTTTGCGTGCAAGTCCTCGAATGAGGCCAGTGATCCCACTGGCAAAGAATCGAACCATGCCCTGGCCCGGCCCGTGAGGGTCTGGGGGAAAAAGTTGCATCAGGTGGGTTCGTCTCACAGGCCGTTGCACCCTGCGCCCATGAAAACGTTCATGTGGTCGTCCGGGTCGGACGAACCGTTGTATTTCCCGACATTGAATGGGAATTTTGTTGTGGTAACATGGGCGTGGTCAATTCGCGGGGCGAATTTGGAATTTTCGGCCGTAGCTTTGGGCCTGTATGGCTGGTTCTCAGGGCGTTTTGCAGCCCTGAGGTATGTACTGCGGGGGTGAGTGGGAGGAACATAGTTGCGTCCTCCCGGTCTGCTGTTGGTGTCATGCGAATCCCCGATATATGTATGGTCGTCCGGGTCGGTACGACCATACTCTTCGGTATATGGTTGCGGGCCCAACCGGCTCTGAATTCCAGAGCCATGTCGGGATGCTGACCGTCGTCTGTCCTCAACGTGAGGACCTAGGCGGGTATGCACTGATCCCCTGGTGTGGGACACGTATGCGGAATCATCCTCGTTGATTGTGTGGATCGAACAGTAAGATGATCCGCGGTCTTTACGTCTGCTTCTCGAAGCTGGACGTGAATGTCCCCTGCCTTCGTATTGTAGAATACGTTCAGCAGGGGTGTGCGGTGCTGGGGTAGGCCCAGCTTGTATTTGCGCTTCCGCACAAGCGCGGTTGTATGTTGCGGCCAACAGGGTGGCCTGTTGGTCATACCAGATGTAGGGGTCCATGTTCGGGGGGATCACAGATGCGTACTGTGATAAGTCGTGTCCGAACGTTAGGGATGCACCCCTTTGCGTTGATGTGCCGATATGGCCCGGATTCGGTTCCGGTGGGGTACTCCCCACATTTCCTGTGTTGGTGGGGAGTAGATTATCCCCTGTAGTATTGTTTTGGTGATCAGTCATGATTTTGAGAGAGGACAAAGGATGATCGAAAAAGTGCTAAGAGTAGCGGTGGGCGCCAATGATGAAACAATGGTTAACCGGGCAGGGTTAACTCACTGGTCTCGTCAAGAAAGGTTAATCCCTTCCTCTCGAGGATCGCTGGCTGGATCACCGGTGGGTTGATCTCCTGCACAGGGAAACAAACCGTGACTCGTAACAAGGAGGATGGGGTGGGGGGTGCTCCTTGTTACCACTCTCCGGCGTGAGAATCAGTAGTTTGCTTGGGAAGCAAAGTAAGATAGTAGTAGTAGTGAGAGAGTTGTGAAGAGATACCTCAAACCTGGTTTGGGGTTGGTATTTATAGCCGAGGAGTGAAGGAGGAGGTGGATGGATAGACTGACGGCATGCTGCACCTTTGCAGGTGTGTCAGACATGTCGGCCGTTGAGACGACGCCACATCAGTCTGTCGCTTCCGTAGATCTGACAGGTGACTGCCATTGGTTCCACTTGCACTGTGGTGTCAGTCCCACTTGTTGAGCGTATAGGATGCGGTGCTAGCCGCATCGCTGTCTGCGGTAACATCTGATGTTATCGCGTCTCTTGCTAGTGATCAAGAAATACGCGAGATGCGGTGCTGGCCGCATCGTCGTCTGTGGTGACTGTTGCTGTTATCCAGCTTCCTTGTATTGATAGAAGTGTTCACTGGACGCGGTGCGAGGCCGCATCGCTGTGAATACTTCCGTTTTCATACACCAGATGTGATGCTATGTCGCATCACTCTACCGTTCTCATGTTCCATGTAAGTCCTCCTTCGTTACTAGATAGATTGGATTCACCCCTTGTGTCGATGCGTTCTCGCATGGGCACAAGTAGGTTGTTAACTGGTGGGGGTTTTGATAAGGGTAATGGTCACTCGCGGTCGATGCTGACGCGAGATCTGGGACCATACCCCTTCAGAGTTGCTCGTATGTATCACAAAAACCTTCATTTACTATAGAAAGGACACAAATAGATCAAGAAAAAAACATATTTAGTGAGAGATTTTGTAAAACTTTTTTTTGGTTAGTCACTATTTTTTTCGAGTTATATAAAAATTTCTGGCTTTATGTCACAAATTAAAACACATCCCATATTTATACAAATATCTCATTTTTGAGAAGTATTTACGTAAAATGATTAAAACTAAATGCCTATTAACTAACATGTGCCTATACAACAGAATTGTTCATGTCAAAATGTCATATTGACTCTGTTGAATACCATCCATCTATTGCACCTGTGAGATTTTGGTGAAATCGAATTTAACATTAAAACACTGCAAAACAATTTTCCAAGTATTTTTTTGTATCTAGAAAAAATTTAAAACTAATATAAAAATTGTTAATAAGCAGCAAGAAAGAAAAGAGATTGCACACAATATTGAACTCCTTTATCAGCTCTTATAGATAATGGTGAGTCATGTAAACAAAATCGTCTCGGTGGTGTAGTCGGTTATCACGCTAGTCTCACACACTAGAGGTCCCCGGTTCGAACCCGGGCTCAGACATCTTTTTTTCAAATTTTGGTTTACTGACCAAGACATTTCTTTTTCAAATTGGTATTTACTTGATTAAGTTCAAAACACCCTCACCAACAATCTCTCCTTGAAGAACAAATACTAAGGGGTGTAAAATTAGTTTTATACCGTGACCATCTAAAACATAATCGGATTAGGTATTTTAATTGAGTAACCCAAATTACATTTGTGTTCCTTTTTGCAAAGGCGAGTTAGATTTTTGTTTACCGCAAAATCTTCAAACTAGGGAAACCAAAATTCAAAACTAAATACTCAAGATGAATCGGTACCGAACGGAATTGTAAATCGGAAATTGCAAAGTATTTGGCTAACACCCAAACGTTTATTATTATTCAAGAAACTGACTCAAAACTTGAATTACAATCACTAATACCCAAAGCATGGTATTTATAATCTAAACACTCCTATTAGACTATAACTACGATTGCTAATAAACCTATTATTTTGGACATGATAATTATAACTAAATAATTAAACCCAAACATATTTAAATATTCTATAATTATCCACTCCATGTTTCCTCGCCTTGCACGCAAAGAAAGCTCTTTTATTCGAAATTTCTAACAATCACCCCCGGAATTTCGAACTCGTATCTGACAAGTCTTCAACTCCAAGCTTTTCGGCCATCTCCTTGAACTTGATCTTCCCAAGAGCCTTCGTCAAAATATCCGCTTTTTGATCAATGCCACTAACATGCTCGACCACGATATCTTCACAATCAACACATTCCCGAATATAGTGAAACCGGGATTTTATGTGTTTGCTTCTTCCATGGAAAACCGGGTTCCACACGAGAGCTATCGCCGATGTATTATCAACACGTAACACCGCCGCTTGAATTTTCTTGTCGAGTAATTCACCAATTAATTCCTTTAGCCAAACCCCTGACACGCGGCTGCACTAGCCGCCATATACTCCGCCTCACACGATGATAAAGCAACTGTACTTTGCTTTTGAGAACACCAAGTAATTGGGGAAGACCCAAAATAAAACACGTGTCCCGTAGTACTTCTTCCATCGTCCGGATTTATGTTGTGACTACTATCACTGTAACCGACCAACATATTTTCTCCTCGAGTATAGGTAATGCCATAACTAAAAGTACCTTTTAAATAGCGAAGAATTTGCTTAATGAGAGCTGCATGAGATTGCTTCGGGCAATGCATGTATCGACTGGCTACTCCGACCGAAAACGCCAAATCTGGTCGAGTCTGTAAAAGGTACCGGAGACACCCGACAATCTTTCGATATCTCGTTGCATCAAAATCTTCTTCGTCTTCAAATTTAGAAACTTCCACGTTCGGGTCTATGGGAACACTAGTAGGATTGCAGTTAATCATACCGGCTTCCGTCAGTATTTTCTTTGCATACGCCTCTTGCTTAATTTTTATCCCGTCCTTGCTCTGCGACACTTCAATTCCAAGATAATAAGTAAGCCTTCCCAAATCCGAAATTTCAAAGTTTTTAGCCATCCCGCGCTTAAACTTCATAATAAGTTTCAAATTTGAACCCGTCACAATTAAATCGTCCACGTACACACCGATTAATAAGACGTCCGTTCCAACGGTTCTTCGGTATACGGCTTGTTCTTGCGAGCACCGGTGAAATTTCATATCTAATAAAATATTATTTAATTTCGTATTCCACGCACGTGGAGCTTGCCTCAACCCGTATAACGCCTTTGATAATTTATAGACTTTACACTCTTCGCCTTTTTTAACGAACCCTTCCGGTTGAACAACATAAACTTCTTCTTTTAATTCGCCATGTAGGAACGCGGATTTAACATCTAGATGATGTAATTCCCACCCTTCATTCGCTGCAAGAGATAAAAGTAACCGAACTGCTTCAAGTCGAGCAACTGGCGCGAACACTTCGTCAAAATCGACTCCAGGTTGTTGAACATAACCCTTCGCCACGAGTCTAGCCTTGTGTTTATTTAGTGAGCCATCCGCCTTTCTTTTAACCTTGAAAACCCACTTCAAACCAATCGCTTTTGCACCACGCGGTAACTCGGTTAACGACCACGTATTATTTTTATTAATTGATTCGATTTCTGCGCGCATTGCTTTCATCCACTCCGGTTTAGATTTTGCATCGTTAAAGCGAACCGGTTCATCATCCGTAAGCAATAAAAAATCTTCATCAATAGAACTCGAATTTAAAACATAATCGTTAAAACGTACCGGGGTAACCGTGTTTCGGTTGGATCTACGAACAACCTGCTCGGGAGTTACGAATTTATTCGCATCCGTACTACCACTGTTGTCACACCCCAATTTCCACGTGTCTCACCGGTGGGCCCGGTGGGGGATTACCGTGACGTAATTGGTAACATTATAGTCAAACCACACAATATATATGAATGCACAGCGGAAGCATAAAGATAATATATTTCAACGATAAGTGTAATATCAATGTATCACCATTGTTGAAATAATAATCCACAGGGGATCAATAAAAATAACAAAAGTATTGTTCAACAGACTTCAGGCATCTTAAGCTTGCGAGATTTCTAATGATGCTAAGGAGAAATCCCAGCCAATTACGCCTAGTACCTGCATTTAGTCTTTTTGGGGAAAATACGTCAGTTTACACTGGTAAATACATTCAACCGACACTTTTCGTAAAATGTTTAATAAAATTGGTTTAAATGCACAAGGCACAAACTCTTTATAACTTGGGATAATTGATAATCAAATCTTGTAAAGAATTACATGTTACTATGCGTTCGGCCGCCCGAGTCGTGTCGGGTTAAAGATTAATAGACACACCACATAGTGTAAAACCGTGGCGGGTAACCAACGGCTACACTTTTATAGTTATAGACATAATGCCGGGTGTACGCCTACACCGGGATGTCAAGGTCGTGGCCATTCATAAATGCTGCCAAGGATATCCGGGACATGGTCATTAAGCCCCCAAAGGCGTTAAGCCAACAAAACAAGTTTTTAAACGGGTCACATTGATAATACCCAACTACAAATGAGTTGGGGTCAATCGCCCGACCAAGCGGTATTTTAGATACCGTAACCCAAGCCCGTATAACGGAAAATAAGTTAAAAGTATTTACCTTTGCAAGTATAATCCTTAATTGAATAAATCACAGATAGCTTTTACTGGTCTCCTATTCTGGAACGAAGGTTTTAAAATAACCTATTAGAATCCTAACGGGTCTTTATATTGGCCGTAGCCTAGACCGGTCAGTTTCAAAGGATAGATACGGTTTAATCGCGTGAAAGGCGAAAACCAGGAATGGAATGTGATTTTGACCTAACAAGCTTGAAGACTTGTTTTATAGGGGTATAATAATCACATTCTGTATTTTGGGGTCAAAACAATATGGTTCGACCCGTATCGGCTAATTTATGTAAACTAGTTACATAAGCCGAACCGTGCGCGCAAAAGGCGCAACGGGTAACCGTAAGAGTCCTACACTTGTTTCCTAAGTCAATATGCCTTAAAGAGGTTGTGGTATCAGTAGGATACCTTCCGTGATGCCCGTAACGAGTTTAAGTTCATTATACGCCCCGTAGGGGTTTTTCGGTCATTTTAAAGACTTTTAAAGGGCTTTCTGAGTTCTACAGGAAATATGAGTTTCCCCGAACAGTTTATAAAGTCCAAAATAATTTATTTATTATTTAAAATCAGTAGCAACTGAAATCGGGTCAAAAGACCTTGTAGAACTCGAGTTATGGCCAAAAAGGGCATATTCGGTATTTACCGAACCGATGCCATAACCGCAGGTTATGAGCAGGTCAAAAATAAATAAAAATCTTTAAAAATCCCAAAATATTATTTTACATTAATGTGTAAAAGGTTTGGTGATGAAATCTTGGTTTAGATAGGCGTTATGCTAATTGCGCCGTTTATTACAAAAGTTTTCTTTAATTGCGCTATTTAGCATAACTCCTATTCTAGACCTCGGATTAACGTGAAATTTTAGGGACATGCTTAGAATTCAGTAAACAAGGTTATGGCCCTTTCACATGTCTGAAATACTTGTTTTAATTTGAAAAGGGCGTTACGGTCAACTTTTAAGCACTTATCGGAAAGGTGTAAAAGACTTGGACAAACGACGAACCGGTCACAGAGGGTGATACCATCATGTAACCTGGTCCTAAGAGAGTCCTAAGGCATATCTACATTACACTAAAACGGGTCAGAACTGAAGTCAAAGCAAAAGTCAAAGCTTTGCGACTTTCGGCTCCGAACCGAGTTAATATAGCAAATGGCTGGATCAAACAAGCTTAGACGTGTTAATATACTTATCATGTTTTATGGGTGTTCAAACAGGTTGCATACCATCTACATTACAGGTTATGCAAGAATTCGCAAAATGACATTTCTGTTGACTTTTTCTAAGCATGTTTGACTCGATATTTGAACTAGTTAGAGTGGTGATCAGGGGGAACCCTTTTAAGGGTTTATTATCCACATAAATACCAACCTATAACTACTTTCAATTCGAGATATGACTGAGCCATTGAGGACTAACCTCGAAGTCAAACCGTAATTACGACGGTTTGATTTTTAGCTACATAACTAAGCAAAAACTAAACCACAAAAGATTGAACGACTTACAGAAGTCCAATGCAGGTAGGAGAAGACTTGAAAGTGTTCTTGAGCTCCAGATGTGATCAAGAAGGTGTGAGGAACATTGTTGCAACATTATGGCCTTTTATAGGCAATGAGGATCACTAAGATCATCACACAAGGGTCTACAAGGCTCCCTTGATGATCAACAACTGTCCCTCAGTGCTAAAATATGATTAGGGGTCGCCCATATCTCTGGAAGATCTTGGCATTAATGTTTTACCGTTTAACACAGCCAACAGCCAAATTTCTGTCGCTGGGCATTGCTTACGGACCGTATGGCACGGGCCTTGCGGTCTGTAAGCCTTAGGCGGAAACACTTTTACCCCTTCACTCCCTTACGGTCCGTAAGGCATGACCCTTACGGTCCGTAAGCGATCATCAGTGGCAAAAAAAATTAACCTTTCATGCATTGAACGGTCAACTTGAAATTAATAATTTTGATGGATTGCCTTTAACCCATACTTGACCAGATGTCTACCCCATTATGCAATATGGGTTTGTAAGAAGGGTGGGCTCTTGGCTAGTTATTTGTCTTGCATTATTTTCTTAAGACCCATATTAACAATTTGGATACTTTTGATTATTATTAATGACCCGATTAAGATTAGGTGCTTATAAATTTGCTTGAGGTCTCGGGATTTATAATAACGAAGTCGCTCAGAGGTATAAAATTAACATGTCGACATATTCGAAAATCCTACCGCATATCTTAATTTAATCCGGGTTTATATTATTTTTGTCGTATTCGACACGTGTCAATTATTTATTGGACACGAAATTTCGAGGTGTTACATCCTCACCCCCTTAAAATAAATCTCGACCCGAGATTTACTCAAACAAATAAGGGTATTTTTCTTTCATCGTGGCTTCAACCTCCCACGTGAATTCGGGACCTCTACAGGCATCCCACTTGACCTTAACAATAGGTACATGCTTCCTTCGAAGCTTCTTTACCTGTCGATCTTCAATCGACAAAGGCTTCTCCACAAATTTCAAGCTCTCATCTATATGCACATCTGTGTGTGGGATCACTAATAATTCATCAGCGAAGCACTTCTTTAGATTGCAGATGTGGAACACGTTGTGAATTCCATTGAGCTCCTCCGGTAAGTTTAACTTATAGGCAACTGACCCGACCCATTCGATAACCTCGAAAGGTCCTATGTATCTCGGGCTTAGTTTGCCTTTCTTACCGAAACGCATCACCCCCTTCCAGGGTGATACTTTAAGTAACACTTTTTCAACTACTTCGAAGTGAAAATCTTTATGCTTTGGATCTGCGTAACTTTTCTGCCTATCTCGGGCAGCTTTGAGACGGTCTCGAATCTGGACAATCTTGTCCGTCGTCTCGAAGACTATCTCTGGTCCTGATAACTGGACATCTCCAACTTCCGCCCAACAAACAGGCGATCTACACTTTCTACCGTATAATGCCTCGAAAGGCGCAGCCTTAATGCTGGTATGGTAGCTATTGTTATAGGAGAATTTGATTAGTAGTAGGTTCTTATCCCAACTACCACCCAAATCGATAGCACATGCACGTAGCATGTCTTCCAACGTTTGAATAGTACGCTCACTCTGACCGTCTCTCTGAGGATGGTAAGCCGTACTAAAATTCAATCGTGTGCCCAAAGATTGCTGGAAACTCTTCCAAAAGTGCGACGTGTATCTGGTATCCCGGTCAGAGATAATAGACACAGGTATGCCATGCAGGGCTACAATCTTGTCAACGTATAACTGGGCTAACATGTCGGAGCTATAAGTCTCCTTGATGGGTAAGAAATGCGCTGATTTAGTTAGCCTATCAACGATAACCCATATTGTGTCATTTCCTTTCCTTGTCTTGGGTAACTTGGTAATAAAATCCATAGTTACACATTCCCACTTCCACTCAGGAAGTTCAGGCTGTTGTAGCAAGCCAGATGGCTTTTGATGCTTAGCCTTGACTTGCGCACAAGTTAAGCATTTGGCTACATAAGCGGCTACAGACTTTTTCAAGCCTATCCACCAATAATTTGCATTTAGATCCTGATACATCTTATCAGCTCCCGGGTGAACAGAATACTTGGAACTATGGGCTTCCTGGAGAATAACATCCCGTAGTCCTCCATAAATCGGAACCCATATTCGTCCATTCAATCGTAAAATTCCGTCCTTGCTAAGAGTTAACTGCTCCTCAGTTACTCCTAACTTCTCTTTAGGATAGTTAGCTTCCAACACAGCTTCTCTCTGTGCAGCTAACACCCTTTTAATTAAATTATTCTTGACTTCAATGCTCTTGGCATTGATTCGGATGGGTTTCACCCTCTCCTTCCTACTTAAGGCATCAGCGACTACATTCGCCTTGCCGGGATGATATCTGATTTCGCAATCATAATCATTTAAAGTCTCCATCCAACGGCGTTGCCTCATGTTTAGCTCATTCTGATTAGACAGATGTTGAAGGCTCTTGTGATCCGAATAGATCACAAACTTGATACCATACAGGTAATGCCTCCACAGTTTTAGTGCAAACACAACGGCACCCAGCTCCAAGTCATGGGTGGTGTAATTCTTCTCGTGCACCTTTAACTGTCTTGAAGCATAGGCAATAACCTTGCCTTTCTGCATGAGTACACACCCCATGCCAGAGTGTGAAGCGTCGCAGTAAACTACGAACTCTTCAGTACCTTCAGGTAATGTCAGCACAGGAGCGTTGCTCAGCTTTTGCTTCAGAATATCAAAGGACTCTTGCTGCTTAGGGCTCCAAATGAACTTTTCTTTCTTCTTGGTCAGGGAAGTTAAGGGCGCAGCAATCCTTGAAAAATTTTCAATGAATCGCCTGTAGTATCCTGCTAACCCCAGGAAACTACGAATCTTAGTAGGCGTCTTTGGCTCTTGCCAATTCATGACAACATCTACTTTAGCGGGATCCACCTGGATACCACGCTCGCTGACAACGTGTCCTAGAAATTGGACTGCTCGCAGCCAGAATTCGCACTTAGAGAATTTGGCATAGAGTTTCTCATGATGTAGCAGTTTGAGAATACAACGAAGGTGTTTCTCATGGTCTGCTTGGTTCTTCAAGTATATAAGAATGTCGTCGATGAAAACGATGACGAATTTGTCCAAGTACGGCTTGCAGACGCGATTCATGAGATCCATGAACGCAGCCGGTGCATTTGTGAGCCCAAAAGGCATCCCTAGGAACTCGTAGTGACCGTAACGAGTCCTAAATGCGGTTTTATGCACGTCTTCATCTCTGACTTTCAGTTGATGGTAGCCTGACCTCAAATCAATCTTCGAAAAATAACTTGCCGCTTGTAACTGATCGAACAAATCGTCGATCCTCGGCAAGGGATATCTATTCTTTATCGTGACCTTATTAAGTTCGCGATAATCGATGCACAGACGCATCGATCCGTCCTTCTTCTTAACAAACAGGACAGGTGCTCCCCAGGGAGACGAACTAGGTTTGATGAAACCTTTAGCTAGTAGTTCATCCAGCTGGGTCCTCAACTCCTTCATTTCGGTTAGTGCTAGCCTGTACGGTGCTCTAGCAATAGGGGCTGCTCCAGGGATAATATCGATCCTGAATTCCACTTGCCTATCTGGTGGCAAACCAGGTAGATCTTCAGGGAAAACTTCTGGATATTCCGAAATAACGGGAATGTCTTCTATCTTCGGTTTAGGCTCTTCAATAATCACCTGTGCCATGTAAATGACACAACCTTTCTTTAGAAATTTAGAAGCCTTGAGCATAGTCACTTGCTCAGGCAATCCGTACTGGGTATCTCCTCGAATGGTAAGCGATTCACCAGACGGAGTCTTTATCACCACTTGCTTTCTGTTGCAGACGATTTGGTCCTGGTTGTGAGATAACCAGTCCATACCCAATACTAGGTCAAAACCGGCCAATTTAAAGGGAAGTAGAGATAGAGGAAAAGAGTGGTTCTTAATGGATATCACACATCCATCTAACACAGTGGAGACGGCTTCTATGGTACCATCTGCTAGCTCTACCTCATAATTCACATTTAAGGTTTTGACAGGCATATTCAGCAATTTGCAAAATTTATGATCTACGAAAGACTTATCAGCGCCTGAATCAAAAAGTACTCTTGCAAAGATATCGTTTACGAGAAAAGTACCTGTAATCACGTTATCATCCAGCACTGCTTCTTTCGCCTCCATCCTGAAGACTCTAGCATTGTTCTTCTTGGCCTCTCAGGCTTCTTGGCATATTTAGGGCAGTTGCTTTTAATGTGCCCCTTCTCGCTGCAGTTGTAGCAAGTTGCATCCTTTATTTTCTTGCAATCCACGGTCTTGTGGTCCTTGGATTTGCATAACCCGCAAGTATATGACTTCGACTGAGTCTGCGAGTTTGAATCGAGCCTACACTTTCCAAAGTGATGTCTCTTGCAGGTCTTGCACTTGGGCTTCTCACCAGACTGTTGCCCATCCTTCCTTGACTCCGACCCTCTCTTGTTATCACCGTTTGCACGGTGCTTCTTGCCCGACCTCCGTGAAGTATCATCTTCACGCTTTCTCTTTTCAGCCTCCTTGTTCCTCAGCGCTCTTTGTCGGACCGCATCCTGAGTGAGGGACAAAGAAATGTCGGCTACAGATCGAAAGGTCACTGGCCGAGAGGCCTTCACGCTTGCCTTTATTTCGGGGGCTAACCCACCGATGAAACGAGCGATCCTCTTTGGCTCCGGGGTTACCAGATATGGAACCAATCGGGACATCGTATTGAAGCTCGTTAGGTAAGCCTGACAGTCAAGGTTCGTCATCACCAATGACAGGAAGTCAGTCTCTATCTTTTCGACCTCATGTTGAGGGCAATAATTCTCCTTGATGAGAGAAATGAATTCCTCCCATGTCATGCTGTATAGCACAGCCTTTCCCGAGGCCTGAACCAAAGCCCTCCACCAAGCCAGGGCCTCGCCCTTAAACGATTTTGAAACATACTTTACCACATCCCTTTCTGCACAACCGTTGATGTCCACCACGGTGTCCATCTCGTCAAGCCACGTCATACAATCGACCGCTCCTTTCTCCCCAGTGAAGTCTCGGGGTTTACAAGATACAAAATACTTGTAGGTGCAGCCTCTGGCGCGAGACGCATCAGTATACACCCTTTCTTTACGGACACTGTTTTCATTGGACGAGTGATTATCATCGTCCGTTTTAGGCTTGGACAGTGGTTTGCTGTGGGATTTTGTGTGGGTTTTCGGCTTGGAGTGTGGTTTGGATATGGTTCTGCTCCGAGATTCAGTATATTCCTCATATTGTCGATCCAGAGCTGCCTTGACAGCGTTATCGACAAGAGCTTTCAACTCTGCGCCCGTCAGATGAACTTGGGCGTTATCATATTCATCTTCCTTCGAGTGGCTATTTTCCCCACTAGGATCAGCCATGGTAACTTGAATCTGTTACAGAAGATAACGAAAAATTTTATTTTAGGAGTTCATTATGGAATTGTCTTTTATGGCAATTCATTAACCATGGTAACAAAGACCATATTTGGTTAATTTGTTACTCATTTTTATTTAGGATTTGAACATACTTATCCTAATTACAATTAATATTGCTAGTGGCATAAAAGCCTAGTCACGAGGGCGTTTTTATAATATTAGCCAAGATTACAGAGAATCAAGGTATCAAGGTTTGAACCGTAGTCCTTTTACCCTTTCTGACAGGGAGTCATAGACCACCACTGTCTTTTGTCTTATATGACAATCATTATGGCCCATAGGCACTACATCACTAATGGATGCTTAATAATTCGGCCCGTAGGCACTACATCACTAATGGATGTTTAATAAATGATCATCTTTATTGATGATTTAACCCATGATTTATTATATCATTAATTTGGGCTTTGGAATCCTTAGAAGGATTCTTATATAAGAATGACGCGTGCGATTTTAACGAATCACATCTGCCATGAATGTTAACGTGATTACAGAGGTTAACTGGAATTCTGAATCTCTTAATCAGGTCTTACCATCTTGGCCGGGTCTAAAAAGACACCTGGCTAGGTTTCACTCTTAAGATTCTTTATTTAGGCAGATTTAAATTTAAAAGGAATGATTTTGATTTATTTCATATATAGTAATAACAAAAATGAAATTTATAACATAACATTCCATAACTTCAAATACGATTACACGCTGCCCTAAACATGACTTTATAATTAAATAACTACCTACGCAGAGGTTTATAGAAAAACAAGTCCACGCAGGGACCAAATACAAGATAGATGTCCGCGCAGGGACTAAAAGATAAGTCCATGTAAGGACTGAAATACGATAAATGTCCACGCAGGGACTAAATTGCAAATACAATATTACATAAGGAGACTAATGGTCTCGTTTCTTCCTTCCCTTCAGTAGGTTTGCTAAGCCTTTGAGAAATCCACGATTACTCTTGCGTTCTTGTTCGAAGTCTCGTTCCACACGGTTTAAACGGTGGAGTATTTCTTCTTGCTCCGGTGGAGAAAAACATGGCTGCGGCGCCTGTTGCGGAACCGGAGGTCTAGAGGGTATTGGATACCCATGAGCTGAGTAATCTGCTCTCCAAGAGGTTCCATGGAGGGCATTATAGTTAGCCGCTATCACATATGGGTCAGCATCATAGTTATAGTTGTAGTGCGTGTGAGTCGGCTGCTCAAATGGATTGTAAGCCGTGGAAGCACCGTACGCTGGTATCGGATTGTCATATCCGAATGGTGGCGGAGGTGGTGCAACTGGTGCAGAATTCACCTCCGCAGGGTGGCCAGAAGGTTCCCCTAATTGTGGTTCTTCTTCAGGTACTGACGGAAAGTGACTAGCACTCGAGTGGCGAGGGGTGCTGAAATGAAATTCCCCTCCTCGGGTAGACATCCGTGCTCCTGATCTTCTACGCCTTGTCGGATCTGGAATTACTGGTTGAACCGGTGGCGGTGGTGGTGGCGTAACAGCCACGAACCGCGAATCCTCAGAAGGATCCTGTTGTTGCTGTTGATCATGAGGCGAGTAATGATGTGAAGGTGTAAAGTACCAATTGCATTGGTCAAACCTCGCCTGGTAGCTATCGGGACCTTGATAGGGCGTTCCATGGAAGGATGACCCATCCGAGATCTCGATTGGATGATTGGGAGTTCCCTTTGCAGGCTCGACGGGGTCTGTATCCTCGTCCATATCCACTGCATTATCTTCAGAAAAGTGATCCTCTGGTCCTAGAGGGTTATACCCTATAGGCTCTTGGACATAATCCGCCGGGTTAAACTGTCCTACGAAGAAAGGTGATGGATCGCCGTAAGAATGGTGCGAAGCAGATCGCTGCGAAGCAGATCGCTGTAGGGGTATAAAGGATGGTTGAGGGTTATTGGGATTATTTTACGAATCTGGTCCAAACGAATGACGGTATGAGGGTGTTGAGCTATGCGAGGTAGAATGTCTCGCAGGTTCAAAAAGGTTTCTTCGTCTCTGTGGTTCTTCACTCCTTGTACTGGAAGGAGCTCGCGTGTTCGAAGGTCCAGCTTCGTGATCATTGTGAGTAATGATCGTTCCTCTGCCTCTTCTTCCTCTTCCTCGTCTGATTGCAGGTGGCATATTCCTGCTTTCAAAACTTTAAATAACAATAAACAATAAAAAGACAAACTGGAATAACAATTCGAATTTGTCCTATGTTCCTGTCTAGACTCAAGTATGTGCAATTGTGTAACTGAGATTAAACACAAAGGCTAGTGTTTAATTCACTCAGTGTTGGCTCTGATACCAACCTGTCACACCCCAATTTCCACGTGTCTCACCGGTGGGCCCGGTGGGGGATTACCGTGACGTAATTGGTAACATTATAGTCAAACCACACAATATATATGAATGCACAGCGGAAGCATAAAGATAATATATTTCAACGATAAGTGTAATATCAATGTATCACCATTGTTGAAATAATAATCCACAGGGGATCAATAAAAATAACAAAAGTATTGTTCAACAGACTTCAGGCATCTTAAGCTTGCGAGATTTCTAATGATGCTAAGGAGAAATCCCAGCCAATTACGCCTAGTACCTGCATTTAGTCTTTTTGGGGAAAATACGTCAGTTTACACTGGTAAATACATTCAACCGACACTTTTCGTAAAATGTTTAATAAAATTGGTTTAAATGCACAAGGCACAAACTCTTTATAACTTGGGATAATTGATAATCAAATCTTGTAAAGAATTACATGTTACTATGCGTTCGGCCGCCCGAGTCGTGTCGGGTTAAAGATTAATAGACACACCACATAGTGTAAAACCGTGGCGGGTAACCAACGGCTACACTTTTATAGTTATAGACATAATGCCGGGTGTACGCCTACACGGGGATGTCAAGGTCGTGGCCATTCATAAATGCTGCCAAGGATATCCGGGACATGGTCATTAAGCCCCCAAAGGCGTTAAGCCAACAAAACAAGTTTTTAAACGGGTCACATTGATAATGCCCAACTACAAATGAGTTAGGGTCAATCGCCCGACCAAGCGGTATTTTAGATACCGTAACCCAAGCCCTTATAACGGAAAATAAGTTAAAAGTATTTACCTTTGCAAGTATAATCCTTAATTGAATAAATCACAGATAGCTTTTACTGGTCTCCTATTCTGGAACAAAGGTTTTAAAATAACCTATTAGAATCCTAACGGGTCTTTATATTGGCCGTAGCCTAGACCGATCAGTTTCAAAGGATAGATACGGTTTAATCGCGTGAAAGGCGAAAACCGGGAATGGAATGTGATTTTGACCTAACAAGCTTGAAGACTTGTTTTATAGGGGTATAATAATCACATTCTGTATTTTGGGGTCAAAACAATATGGTTCGACCCGTATCGGCTAATTTATGTAAACTAGTTACATAAGCCGAACCGTGCGCGCAAAAGGCGCAACGAGTAACCGTAAGAGTCCTACACTTGTTTCCTAAGTCAATATGCCTTAAAGAGGTTGTGGTATCAGTAGGATACCTTCCGTGATGCCCGTAACGAGTTTAAGTTCATTATACGCCCCGTAGGGGTTTTTCGGTCATTTTAAAGACTTTTAAAGGGCTTTCTGAGTTCTACAGGAAATCTGAGTTTCCCTGAACAGTTTATAAAGTCCAAAATACATTATTTATTATTTAAAATTAGTAGCAACTGAAATCGGGTCAAAAGACCTTGTAGAACTCGAGTTATGGCCAAAAAGGGCATATTCGGTATTTACCGAACCGATGCCATAACCGCAGGTTATGAGCAGGTCAAAAATAAATAAAAATCTTTAAAAATCCCAAAATATTATTTTACATTAGTGTGTAAAAGGTTTGGTGACGAAATCTTGGTTTAGATAGGCGTTATGCTAATTGCGTCGTTTATTACAAAAGTTTTCTTTAATTGCGCTATTTAGCATAACTCCTATTCTAGACCTCGGATTAACGTGAAATTTTAGGGACATGCTTAGAATTCAGTAACCAAGGTTATGGCCCTTTCACATGTCCGAAATACTTGTTTTAATTTGAAAAGGGCGTTACGATCAACTTTTAAGCACTTATCGGAAAGGTGTAAAAGACTTGAACAAACGACGAACCGGTCACAGAGGGTGATACCATCATGTAACCTGGTCCTAAGAGAGTCCTAAGGCATATCTACATTACACTAAAACGGGTCAGAACTGAAGTCAAAGCAAAAGTCAAAGCTTTGCGACTTTCGGCTCCGAACCGGGTTAATATAGCAAATGGCCGGATCAAACAAGCTTAGACGTGTTAATATACTTGTTATCATGTTTTATGGGTGTTCAAACAGGTTGCATACCATCTACATTACAGGTTATGCAAGAATTCACAAAATGACATTTCTGTTGACTTTTTCTAAGCATGTTTGACTCGATATTTGAACTAGTTAGAGTGGTGATCAGGGGGAACCCTTTTAAGGGTTTATTATCCACATAAATACCAACCTATAACTACTTTCAATTCGAGATATGACTGAGCCATTGAGGACTAACCTCGAAGTCAAACCGTAATTACGACGGTTTGATTTTTAGCTACATAACTAAGCAAAAACTAAACCACAAAAGATTGAACGACTTACAGAAGTCCAATGCAGGTAGGAGAAGACTTGAAAGTGTTCTTGAGCTCCAGATGTGATCAAGAAGGTGTGAGGAACATTGTTGCAACATTATGGCCTTTTATAGGCAATGAGGATCACTAAGATCATCACACAAGGGTCTACAAAGCTCCCTTGATGATCAACAACTGTCCCTCAGTGCTAAAATATGATTAGGGGTCGCCCATATCTCTGGAAGATCTTGGCATTAATGTTTTACCGTTTAACACAGCCAACAACCAAATTTCTGTCGCTGGGCATCGCTTACGGACCGTATGGCACGGGCCTTGCGGTCCGTAAGCCTTAGGCGGAAACACTTTTACCCCTTCACTCCCTTACGGTCCGTAAGGCATGACCCTTACGGTCCGTAAGCGATCATCGGTGGCAAAAAAAATTAACCTTTCATGCATTGAACGGTCAACTTGAAATTAATAATTTTGATGGATTGCCTTTAACCCATACTTGACCAGATGTCTACCCCATTATGCAATATGGGTTTGTAAGAAGGGTGGGCTCTTGGCTAGTTATTTGTCTTGCATTATTTTCTTAAGACCCATATTAACAATTTGGATACTTTTGATTATTATTAATGACCCGATTAAGATTAGGTGCTTATAAATTTGCTTGGGGTCTCGGGATTTATAATAACGAAGTCGCTCAGAGGTATAAAATTAACATGTCGACATATTCGAAAATCCTACCGCATATCTTAATTTAATCCGGGTTTATATTATTTTTGTCGTATTCGACACGTGTCAATTATTTATTGGACACGAAATTTCGAGGTGTTACAACTGTTCACGCTATTTGCACTGTTATTATTTTGATCCTCAAGCAATTGTTCTTGCGACATTGGGCCTTGTTGAATTGAATTGTTTTGATGTTGACCCAGTATTGCATTTTGACTTTTGAGAACTAATAATTCCCATTGTTGGCACTTGCTTAGAAAACTCACGTGGCCCTTGCATTCTTACTATTGGATTACTAGTAGACAGTGGGCCATGTGGGCTAGCAACATTTGTTGAATTTAAATAACTTGGACTATTTTTATTAGATACACCTACTGAGTTGTTAGTCATAGAATTTGTTGTATAAGGTCCACCATCATCATATGAACCTGACGATTCTGATCCAGAATTCGTTCCAACATTTTCGGTATTGACAGTTCCATCTCCGGTGTCAATCGCACCATTAAAATCTACCCAAAACATACCCGGTTCGCGAGACTCTTTGTCATTAAAAGCAATATTTTTTCCCCAATTCGAACCACGCGTTTCATCAAACTCCGTATCCCCGTCTCGACCCACAACAATTCTTCGAGTCGTTGGATTGTATAAACGATACGCCCCCGAACCTTTTTCGCCTCAAAGATAAACTGGACGAGTCGAACGATCGTCTAATTTTGGAAGATGTCCGCCAACAATTTTTAAATAAGCGGCACATCCGAAAACCTTAAGAAATTGAAGATCCGGTTTCTTTCCTTTTAACATCTCGTACGGTGTTTTGTCTTCGTGTAACGCTCGTGTTGGAGTTTTATTTATTAAATTGGTTGAGTGCCTCACCGCCTCCCCCCACATAAAATTAGGAACTTGTCGCGCTTTTAATATACTTCGAGTCATGTAACACCTCGAAATTTTGTGTCCAATAATGTATTGACACGTGTCCTATGTTTGCACGTGGCATTGTGTATTAAATAAAGGACTAAAGTTGGCAAACCTTGAAAGTATGTAAATTCGAGGGTTATAAATGTCAACCAAGGGTAAATATGCTGTATAGTAACCCTAAACGATGCTTGTACCTACAAACGATTAAATCATGGATCGTACGGAAGCGAAACGCGGAAGAAAGTGAGAAATTACAAACTGCAGGGGTTAACTGTGTCAACATGTGTAATTATTCCTCTGAGTGACCCTTTGACATACCCGGAGCTTTGTAAACAGTCAAATACGCTCACTAGAATGAACTATATAAATACCGCGAAGTTCCGTTTTAAAACAAGAAAGTTATGATCAAATTCGTGAGCGAGGGGTTAAAAGCGTGAACAATATAAATTAAAGCTTTTCGGATAATAATCGAACTAACCGGGGGCTTAACTGTACGAATAAAAGACCCGAGGCCTTAATTGTAATTAACCGAGGGCCAAATCGCAAAGTTACCCCTTCAAACCCGAAAGGTCAGGTTATTAATTACCAAAGATTTTATTAATCATTTCAAAAGATTTAAAAAGATTTAAAAACCAACCCTTACGGACCGTAAAGGTCCTGCCTTACGGACCGTAAGGGGGTGAATGATTAAATTAGATCCGCCACTGGCTTACGGACCGCAAGGCCCAAGCCATACGGTCCGTAAGCGATGCCCAACGACAGAAAATTGGCTGTTGGCTGTATAAAGCGGTTAAACAATTAAGTATGGGTTTCTCAGAGTTATGGGCGCCCCCTACTCGACCCATAGCACCTTAGGACACCTGCCATTGATCCATACTCAATGGTAGGGTGTGTTGTAATGATCTAAAGGCTCCTTATGCACTATAAAAGGCCATGTATAGTCACAATTAAGAACACACTTCAAACCACACCTTCTGCTCATTCCTGAAGCTCCAAAGTGTTCTTCTCTAGTTCTAAGTCTTACATCAAGTCTCTGTAAGTATGCCAAACCTTCTATGGCCTTGTTTTTGCTTAGTTTAGCCTAAAAGTCAATCCGTCGTAACTAACGATTGACTTTGCGATAAATCATGAATGGTTCAGTAAATTGTCGAATCAAAAGTAGTTATGTGTTGGTATTTATGTGGGTAATAAACCTCTAAAAGGGTTCCCCCTGATCACCACACTAACTATGTCAAATGTCGAGTCAAACGTGCACTTAAAAAGTCAACAGAAAGTCATTTTGCAATTTTGTACATAATCTGTAATGTATATGCTATGAAACCTGTTTTGATGATCATAAAACATGATATTAAGTATATAAACTTGTCTAAGCTCGTCTGATTCGGCCATTTGCTATATTGACCCGGTTCAGAGCCGAATGTCGCAAAAGTTTGACTTTTGCTTTGACTTCAGTTCTGACCCGTTTTAGTGCAATGTAGATATGCCTTAGGACTCTCTTAGGACCAGGTCACGT
Source organism: Helianthus annuus (assembly GCF_002127325.2). NCBI lineage: Eukaryota > Viridiplantae > Streptophyta > Magnoliopsida > Asterales > Asteraceae > Helianthus > Helianthus annuus. The sequence goes on along the minus strand of NC_035441.2, from coordinate 100,383,620 downwards.
GATGGTATCACCCTCTGTGACCGGTTCGTTGTTTGTCCGAGTCTTTTACGCATTTCCGTTAGTTACTTAAAAGTTGACCGTAACGCCCTTTTTAAAATAAAACGAGTAATTCGAACATGTGAAGGGACCATAACCTTGCTTACTAAATTCTAAGCATGTCCCTAAAGTTTCACGCCAATCCGAGGTCTAGAATGGGAGTTATGCTAAATAGCGCATTTATAAGAAACTTTTGTAATAAACGGCGTAATTAGCATAACGCCTACCTAAACCAAGATTTCGTCACCAAAACTTTTACCCACTGTGGTAAAATAATATTTTGGGATTTTTAAAGATTTTTAATTGATTTTAACCTGCTCATAACCTGCGGTTATGGCTACGGTTCGGTAAATACCGAATATGCCCTTTTCGGCCAAAACTTGAGTTCTACAAGGTCTTTTGACCCGATTCCAGTTGCTACTGATTTTAAATAATAAATAAGATATTTTAGACTTATTAAACTGATTGGGAAACTTAGGTTTCCTGTAGAACTCAGAAATCCCTTTTAAAAGTCTTTAAAATGACCGGAAAACCCCTACGGGGCGTATAATGAACTAAAACTCGTTACGGGCATTATGGAAGGTATCCTACTGATACCACAACATCTTTAAAGTATATTGACTTAGGAAAACAGTGTAGGACTCCTACGGTTACCCGTTGCGCCTATTGCGCGCACGGTTCGGCTTATGTAACTAGTTTACATAAATTAGCCGATACGGGTCAAACCATATCATTTTGACCCCAAGATTCAGAGTGTGAATATTAAACCCGCATAAAACAAGTCTCCGAACTTGTTGGGTTAGAATCACATTCCATTCTCGGTTTTCGCCTTTCACGCGATTAAACCGTAGCTATCCCTCGAAACTAACCGGTCTAGGCTACGGCTAATATAAAGACCCGTTAGGATTCTAATAGGTTATTTTAAAACCTTCGTTCCAGAATAGGAGCCCCAGTAAAAGATATCTGTGATTTAACTGATTAAGGAGAATACTTGCAAAGGTAAATACTTTTAACTTATTTTCCCTTATACGGGCTTGGGTTACGGTATATAATATACCGCTTGATTGAGCATCAAATCTTCCATCGCTTAGGTGGTTAATTGAATAATTTGATCGGCTCATCTAAACAGTCTTGTTACTTAAAAGCCTTTGGGGGGTTAATGACCATGTCCCGGATATCCTTGGCATCATTCGAAGAAATGGCCACGACCTTGACAGTCGGGTGTAGGCGTACACCCGGTATAATGTCTATACTATTAAAAGACGTAGCCGACGGTTTACCCACCTCGGTTTTACGCAATGTGGTGTGTCTATTGATCTTTAACCCGGACAGGATCCGGGCTACTGAACGCATAGAAGGAACATGTAATTCGTTCACAAGATTATAATTTTAAATAATTCTCCCAAGTTATAAAAGAGTTTGTGCCTCGGGCATTCGAATCAATTTTATTAAACATTTTACAAGAGTGTCGGTTGAATGTATTTACCAGTGTAAACTGACGTATTTTCCCAAAAAGATTAAGTGCAGGTACTACACGAAATCGGCTGGCATTAGCTCCTTAGCATCATAAGAAGTCTCGCAAGCTTGATGTCTTACCTGTTGAACAATATTTTTATTTATTTTGATCCCTCCTGTGGATACTATTCAACTACTTGTGATACATTTGATATTACAGTAAATGGTTGAACTATATTTATCTTTATGCTTCCGCTGTGCATTTATATATTGTGGTTTGACTATATTGTTGCCAACTACGTTACGGCAATCCCCCACCGGGCCCACCGGTGATACACGTGAGAATCGGGGTGTGACAGGTTGGTATCAGAGCCAACATTGAGTGAATTAAACACTATCCTAATGTGTTTAATCTCAGTGACACAATTGCACATACTTGAGTCTAGACAAGAACACAGGACAAATTCGAATTGTTATTCCAAGTTTGTCTTTTTCTTTTATTTCTGTTATTTAAAGTTTTAAAAAGCAGGAAATATGCCGCCAGTGATTTTCCGAGGAAGAGGAAGGGGAAGAAGAGGCAGAGGAGAGATCGTTACTCATCACGATCACGAAGCCGGACCTTCAAATACGCGAGCTCCTTCGACCACAAGGAGTGAAGAACCACAGAGGCGAAGAGACCTTTATGAACCTGCGAGGCGTTCCACCTCGCATATCTCGACGCCATCATACCGGTACTCATTCGGGCCAAATTCCGAAAATGATCCCAACAACCCGCAACCCTCCTTCATACCTCTACAGCGTTCGGTATCGCACCGAAATTTTGACGACCCTACTCCATACTTCAGAGGTCAGTTTAATCCAGCTGACTACATCCAGGAACCTTCAGGCTTTGTTCCGCTAGGACCACAAGATCACTTCCCCGAAGATCATATGGACGAGGATACTGATCCGACAGAACCTACTCGTGGTACGCCCACGCATCCAATAGAAATCTCTGATGGGTCATCCTTTCATGGTACACCCTATCAGGGACCAGATAGCTTCATGGCATTGTTTAATCAACACGAGTGGTACCACACGCCACAGACATCACAACAACCGCAACATCCGCGAGATCCCTCCGAGGATCCACGTTTCGTGGCAGTTACGCCACCACCTCCGCCACCGGTACAGCCAGTAATGCCTGATCCGCCAAGGCGTAGGAGGACAAATGCTCGTATGTCCACCCGAGGAGGGGAATTTCACTACAGCACCCCTCGACACTCTAGTAGTAGCCACTACCCGCCACTACAAGAAGAAGGACCTTCAAGTCCTGTACAGGAGGCGAACTCCGCACCAGCTGCACCAACTTTGCCACCATTTGGGTATGACCACCCAATACCTGCATATACGGGTCCAACGGCTTACAACCCGTTCGAACCGTCATCACAAGCACATTACAATTACAACTATGAGCGCGACCCATATGTGGTAGGGGCTAGGTATAATGCCCGCTATCCAGACGGAGCATATGGACACATGGGAATACCGGACTACTCAGCTCATGGGTGTCCAGCACCTCCTAGACCTCCAGTTCCGCAACAGGTGCCACAACCACGTTTCTCTCCTCCCGAACAAGAAGAAATACTCCACCGCTTGAGCCGTGTGGAAAGAGACTTCGAGGAAGAACGTAAGAGCCACCGAGGATTCCTCAAGGGCTTAGCGTTCAACTACTTGTGATACATTTGATATTACAGTAAATGGTTGAACTATATTTATCTTTATGCTTCCGCTGTGCATTTATATATTGTGGTTTGACTATATTGTTGCCAACTACGTTACGGCAATCCCCCACCGGGCCCACCGGTGATACACGTGAGAATCGGGGTGTGACAGGTTGGTATCAGAGCCAACATTGAGTGAATTAAACACTATCCTAATGTGTTTAATCTCAGTGACACAATTGCACATACTTGAGTCTAGACAAGAACACAGGACAAATTCGAATTGTTATTCCAAGTTTGTCTTTTTCTTTTATTTCTGTTATTTAAAGTTTTAAAAAGCAGGAAATATGCCGCCAGTGATTTTCCGAGGAAGAGGAAGGGGAAGAAGAGGCAGAGGAGAGATCGTTTACTCATCACGATCACGAAGCCGGACCTTCAAATACGCGAGCTCCTTCGACCACAAGGAGTGAAGAACCACAGAGGCGAAGAGACCTTTATGAACCTGCGAGGCGTTCCACCTCGCATATCTCGACGCCATCATACCGGTACTCATTCGGGCCAAATTCCGAAAATGATCCCAACAACCCGCAACCCTCCTTCATACCTCTACAGCGTTCGGTATCGCACCGAAATTTTGACGACCCTACTCCATACTTCAGAGGTCAGTTTAATCCAGCTGACTACATCCAGGAACCTTCAGGCTTTGTTCCGCTAGGACCACAAGATCACTTCCCCGAAGATCATATGGACGAGGATACTGATCCGACAGAACCTACTCGTGGTACGCCCACGCATCCAATAGAAATCTCTGATGGGTCATCCTTTCATGGTACACCCTATCAGGGACCAGATAGCTTCATGGCATTGTTTAATCAACACGAGTGGTACCACACGCCACAGACATCACAACAACCGCAACATCCGCGAGATCCCTCCGAGGATCCACGTTTCGTGGCAGTTACGCCACCACCTCCGCCACCGGTACAGCCAGTAATGCCTGATCCGCCAAGGCGTAGGAGGACAAATGCTCGTATGTCCACCCGAGGAGGGGAATTTCACTACAGCACCCCTCGACACTCTAGTAGTAGCCACTACCCGCCACTACAAGAAGAAGGACCTTCAAGTCCTGTACAGGAGGCGAACTCCGCACCAGCTGCACCAACTTTGCCACCATTTGGGTATGACCACCCAATACCTGCATATACGGGTCCAACGGCTTACAACCCGTTCGAACCGTCATCACAAGCACATTACAATTACAACTATGAGCGCGACCCATATGTGGTAGGGGCTAGGTATAATGCCCGCTATCCAGACGGAGCATATGGACACATGGGAATACCGGACTACTCAGCTCATGGGTGTCCAGCACCTCCTAGACCTCCAGTTCCGCAACAGGTGCCACAACCACGTTTCTCTCCTCCCGAACAAGAAGAAATACTCCACCGCTTGAGCCGTGTGGAAAGAGACTTCGAGGAAGAACGTAAGAGCCACCGAGGATTCCTCAAGGGCTTAGCAAACCTACTGAAGGGCAAGAAAAAGAAACGTGACCATTAGTCCTTATGTATGTTCCAATGTAATGTTTATTTTAAATAAGTCCCTGCGTGGACGTTTATCGTATTCCAGTCCCTACGTGGACTTATCTTTAGTCCCTGCGTGGACACTTATCTTGTATTAGTCCCTGCGTGGACTTGTCACTTATTTTAAACCTCTATGTAGGAGTGTACTATTTAAAAGTCCCGTTTAGGGCGGTATGTAATCGTATCAAAATTATGGAATGTTATATTATGAATTTCATTTTGTTATTACTATATATGAAATAAATCAAAACCATTCCTTTTAATTTGATCTGCCTAAATAAAGAATCTTCAGAGTGAAACCTAGCCAGGTGTCTTTTAAGATCCGGCCAAGACGGTAAGACCTAATTAAAAGATTCAGATTCCCTGTTAACCTCTGTAAGCATGATTAACAATCATGACAGAAGTGATTCGTTAAAGTCACACACGTCATTCTTATACAAGAATCCCTTAAAGGATTCCAAAACCCAAATTAATGATATAATAAATCATGGGTTAAATCATCAATGAAGATGATCCCTTATTAATCATCCGTTAGTGATGTAATGCCTACGGGCCAAACATATTGTCATAATAAGGCAAAAGACAGTGGTGGTTTAGGACTCCCTGTCAGAAGGAGTAAAAGGACTACGGTTCAAACCTTCATACCTTGATTCTCCGTAATCTCGGCTAAATATTATAATAACGTCCTCGTGACTAGGCTTTTATGCCGCTAGCAATATTAATTGTGATTAGGATAAGTGTGTTCAAATCCTAAATATAAAGTGAGTAACAAATTAACCGGATATGGTCTTCGTTACCATGGTTAATGAATTGCCATAAAAGACAATTCAATGATAAACTCCTAAATAGAATTTTCGTTATCTTCTGCAGCAGATACAAGCTACTATGGCAAATCCTAATGGAGGGAGTAGTCATACAAATGAAGATGATTATGATAATGCCCAAATAAATTTAACGGGCGCTCAACTCAAAGCTCTTGTCGACAACGCTGTGCAAGCAGCTCTAGATCGACAATATACAGAATCTCGAAGCAGAACAGTTTCCAAACCACCATCAAAGCCAAAGACACACTCAAAAACCCACAGCAAACCACTATCCAAAACCAAGAAGGACGACGATAACCACTCGTCCAAGCCCAAAAAGGACGACGACAATCACTCGTCGAATGAAAATAGTATTCGTCGCGAGAGGGAGTATACTGATGCTTCCCGTGCCAGGGGCTGCACATACAAGTACTTCGTATCTTGTAAACCCCGAGACTTTACGGGGGAAAAGGGTGCCGTCGAATGTATGACATGGTTGGATGAGATGGACACAGTGGTGGACATCAGTGGCTGCGCTGAAAGGGATGTAGTGAAGTTTGTGTCACAGTCGTTTAAGGGCGAGGCCCTAGCTTGGTGGAGGGCGCTGGTTCAGGCCTCGGGAAAAGTTGTGCTTTACAGCATGACGTGGGAGGAATTCGTTTCTCTCATCAGAGAAAATTACTGCCCTCAACATGAGGTGGAGAAGATAGAGTCCGATTTTGTGTCATTGGTGATGACAAATCTGGACTGCCAGGCCTACTTAACGAGCTTCAATACGATGTCTCGCTTGGTTCCTTACCTAGTCACCCCGGAACCAAGGAGGATTGCTCGTTTTATCGGGGGGTTAGAACCCGCGATAAAGGCTAGTGTGAAGGCCTCTCGGCCAACGACCTTCAGGTCTGTGACTGACCTCTCTTTCTCCCTCACGATGGACGCGGTCCGACTGAGATCGTAGAGGAACAAAGAGGCCGAAAAGAGGAAGCGTGAGGATGATACCTCGCGAAGGTCGGGAAAGAAGCACCGTGGGAACGGTGATGGCAAGAGAGGAACAAAATCGAGAAAAGATGGGCAACAAACCGGAGAGAAGCCCAAGTGCAAAAACTGCCAAAAATTCCACTTTGGGAAATGCAGGTTTGGGCCGAACTCACAGTCCCAGTCAAAGACGCATACTTGTGGACTGTGCAAGTCCAAAGACCACAAGACTGTGGACTGTAAGAAGATTAAAGACGCGACCTGCTACAACTGTAGTGAGAAGGGGCACATCAGAAGCAACTGCCCCAAGCTCGCCAAGAAGACCGAGGAAACCAAAAAGAATAACGCTAGAGTCTTCAAAATGGATGTAAAGGAAGCGTTGCAGGACGACAACGTAATCACAGGTACTTTTCTCGTAAATAATATATTTGCAAGAGTACTTTTCGATCCAGGCGCTGATAAATCCTTTGTAGACCAAAAATTTTGCAAACTGCTAAACATGCCTATCAAAACCCTAAATGTGAAATACGAGGTAGAGCTAGCAGACGGCACTATAGAAACCGTCTCCACTATATTAGATGGATGTATGATATCCATTAAGAACCATTCTTTTCCTTTATCTCTACTTCCCTTTAATCTAGCTGGTTTTGACATCGTTCTGGGCATGGACTGGTTAGCGCACAACCAGGCCCAGATAGTCTGCAATAGAAAACAAATTGTGCTAAAGACCCCGACTGGTGAATCGCTCACCATTCGAGGGGATACGCAGTATGGACTGCCCGAGAACGTAACTATGCTCAAAGCTTCAAGATGCTTAAAAAGAGGCTGTGTCATCTACATGGCACAAGTAATTATAGACGAGCCCAAATCGAGGATAGAGGACATTCCTGTCATTTCGGAGTATCCAGAAGTTTTCCCCGAAGATCTACCTGGGTTGCCACCAGATAGGCAGGTGGAATTCAGAATAGATATCATCCCTGGAGCAGCTCCCATTGCTAGAGCACCCTACAGGCTAGCACCGACTGAAATGAAGGAATTGAGGACCCAGCTGGATGAACTGTTAGCAAAAGGTTTCATCAAGCCTAGTTCGTCTCCCTGGGGAGCACCTGTCCTGTTTGTGAAGAAAAAGGACGGATCGATGCGTCTGTGCATCGATTATCGTGAACTTAATAAAGTCACGATAAAGAATAGATACCCATTGCCAAGGATCGACGATTTGTTTGATCAATTGCAAGGGGCTAGCTATTTCTCGAAGATCGACTTGAGGTCGGGCTACCATCAGCTGAAGGTCAGAGATGAAGACGTGCATAAAACAGCATTTAGGACTCGCTACGGTCACTACGAGTTCCTAGTGATGCCTTTTGGGCTCACAAATGCACCGGCTGCGTTCATGGATCTCATGAATCGCGTCTGTAAGCCGTACTTGGACAAATTTGTCATCGTATTCATCGACGACATTCTTATCTATTCAAGGAATAAAGCCGACCATGAGAAACACCTACGATGTATTCTCGAATTGCTGCATCGCGAGAAACTCTATGCCAAATTCTCTAAATGTGAATTCTGGCTACGAGAAGTCCAATTTCTTGGACACGTCGTAAGTGAGAGTGGTATCCAAGTGGATCCCGCTAAGGTAGAGGCGGTCATGAATTGGCAAGAGCCAAAGACGCCCACAGAGATCCGTAGTTTCCTGGGATTGGCAGGATACTATAGAAGATTCATTGAGAATTTCTCAAGGATTGCTGCGCCCTTAACTTCTCTAACCAAGAAGAAGGAAAAGTTTATTTGGGGCCCTAAGCAGCAAGAATCCTTTGATATTTTGAAACAAAGGCTGAGCAACGCTCCTGTGTTGACGCTACCGGAAGGTACCGAATAATTCGTAGTTTACTGCGACGCGTCACACACTGGCATGGGGTGTGTACTCATGCAGAAAGGCAAGGTGATTGCCTATGCTTCAAGACAGTTGAAGGTGCACGAAAAGAATTACACCACCCATGACTTGGAGCTGGGTGCCGTTGTATTCGCACTAAAACTGTGGAGGCATTATCTATATGGAATCAAGTTTGTGATCTATTCAGATCACAAAAGCCTTCAACATTTGTTCAATCAGAAGGAGCTAAACATGAGGCAACGCCGTTGGATGGAGACCTTGAATGATTATGATTGTGAGATCAAGTACCATCCCGGCAAGGCGAATGTAGTCGCTGATGCCCTGAGCCGGAAAGAAAGGATGAAACCCATCCGAATCAATGCTAGGAGAATGGAAGTAAAGAATAACTTGATTGGAAGGATATTAGCTGCACAACGAGAGGCTGTGTTGGAAGCTAATTATCATAAGGAAAAGTTAGGAGTAACTGAGGAGCAGTTAACTCTTCACAAGGATGGACTTTTGAGATTGAATGGGCGGATATGGGTTCCTATTTATGGAGGACTACGAGATGTTATCCTCCAGGAAGCCCATAGTTCCAAATATTCTGTCCATCCTGGAGCAGATAAAATGTATCAGGATTTAAAGGCAAATTATTGGTGGATAGGCTTGAAAAAGTCTGTAGCCGCCTACGTAGCCAAATGCTTGACTTGTGCGCAAGTCAAGGCTGAGCATCAAAAGCCATCTGGCTTGCTACAACAGCCTGAATTCCCTGAATGGAAATGGGAGTGTGTAACTATGGATTTTATCACCAAATTACCAAAAACGAGCAAAGGAAACGACACAATATGGGTTATAGTCGATCGACTGACTAAGTTAGCTCATTTCTTACCCATCAAGGAGACCTATAGCTCCGATACATTGGCCCAGTTATACGTTGATAAGATTGTCGCCTTACATGGCATACCTATGTCTATTATCTCTGATCGAGATACTAGATACACGTCTCATTTCTGGAAGAGTTTCCAACAATCTTTGGGCACACGTTTGAACTTTAGTACGGCTTACCATCCTCAAACAGACGGTCAGAGTGAGCTTACTATTCAAACGTTAGAAGACATGCTGCGGGCATGTGCTATCGATTTAGGTGGTAGTTGGGATAAGAACCTACCCCTAATCGAATTCTCCTACAACAATTGCTACTATACCAGCATAAAGGCTGCGCCTTTCGAGGCATTATACGGTAGGAAATGTAGATCGCTTGTTTGTTGGGCGGAAGTGGGAGAGGTCCAATTATCAGAACCAGAGATAGTTTTCGAGACAACGGACAAGATTGTCCAGATTCGGGAACGTCTCAAAGCTGCCCGTGATAGGCAGAAAAGTTACGCTGATCCGAAGCGTAAAGATTTTCACTTCGAGGTAGGTGAAAAAGTGTTACTAAAAGTATCACCCTGGAAGGGGGTGATGCGTTTCGGTAAGAAGGGTAAACTGAGCCCGCGATACATAGGACCTTTTGAGGTTATCGAACGTGTCTGGTCGGTTGCCTATAAGTTGAATTTACCGGAAGAGCTCAATGGAATTCATAATGTGTTCCACATCTGCAATCTAAAGAAGTGCTTCGCTGATGAATCATTGGTGATCCCACACACAGATGTGCATATAGATGAGAGCTCGAAGTTTGTAGAGAAGCCTTTGTCGATTGAAGACCGACAGGTGAAAAAGCTTCGAAGAAAGCACGTACCGATTGTAAAGGTCAAATGGGATGCCCGTAGAGGTCCCGAATACACGTGGGAAGTTGAAGCCACGATGAAAGAGAAATACCCTTATTTGTTTGAGTAAATCTCGGGTCGAGATTTATTTTAAGGGGGTGAGGATGTAACACCTCGAAATTTTGTGTCCAATAATGTATTGACACGTGTCCTATGTTTGCATGTGGCATTGTGTATTAAATAAAGGACTAAAGTTGGCAAACCTTGAAAGTATGTAAATTCGAGGGTTATAAATGTCAACCAAGGGTAAATATGCTGTATAGTAACCCTAAACGATGCTTGTACCTACAAACGATTAAATCATGGATCGTACGGAAGCGAAACGCGGAAGAAAGTGAGAGATTACAAACTGCAGGGGTTAACTGTGTCAACATGTGTAATTATACCTCTGAGTGACCCTTTGACATACCCGAAGCTTTGTAAACAGTCAAATACGCTCACTAGAATGAACTATATAAATACCGCGAAGTTCCGTTTTAAAACAAGAAAGTTATGATCAAATTCGTGAGCGAGGGGTTAAAAGCGTCAACAATATAAATTAAAGCTTTTCGGATAATAATCGAACTAACCGGGGGCTTAACTGTACGAATAAAAGACCCGAGGCCTTAATTGTAATTAACCGAGGGCCAAATCGCAAAGTTACCCCTTCAAACCCGAAAGGTCAGGTTATTAATTACCAAAGATTTTATTAATCATTTCAAAAGATTTAAAAAGATTTAAAAACCAACCCTTACGGACCGTAAAGGTCCTGCCTTACGGACCGTAAGGGGGTGAATGATTAAATTAGATCCGCCACTGGCTTACGGATCGCAAGGCCCAAGCCATACGGTCCGTAAGCGATGCCCAGCGACAGAAAATTGGCTGTTGGCTGTTTAAAGCGGTAAAACAATTAAGTATGGGTTTCTCAGAGTTATGGGCGCCCCCTACTCGACCCATAGCACCTTAGGACACCTGCCATTGATCCATACTCAATGGTAGGGTGTGTTGTAATGATCTAAAGGCTCCTTATGCACTATAAAAGGCCATGTATAGTCACAATTAAGAACACACTTCAAAACACACCTTCTGCTCATTCCTGAAGCTCCAAAGTGTTCTTCTCTAGTTCTAAGTCTTACATCAAGTCTCTATAAGTATGCCAAACCTTCTATGGCCTTGTTTTTGCTTAGTTTAGCCTAAAAGTCAATCCGTCGTAACTAACGATTGACTTTGCGATAAATCACGAATGGTTCAGTAAATTGTCGAATCAAAAGTAGTTATGTGTTGGTATTTATGTGGGTAATAAACCTCTAAAAGGGTTCCCCCTGATCACCACACTAACTATGTCAAATGTCGAGTCAAACGTGCACTTAAAAAGTCAACAGAAAGTCATTTTGCAATTTTGTACATAATCTGTAATGTATATGCTATGAAACCTGTTTTGATGATCATAAAACATGATATTAAGTATATAAACTTGTCTAAGCTCGTCTGATTCGGCCATTTGCTATATTGACCCGGTTCGGAGCCGAATGTCACAAAAGTTTGACTTTTGCTTTGACTTCAGTTCTGACCCGTTTTAGTGCAATGTAGATATGCCTTAGGACTCTCTTAGGACCAGGTCACGTGATGGTATCACCCTCTGTGACCGGTTCGTTGTTTGTCCGAGTCTTTTACGCATTTCCGTTAGTTACTTAAAAGTTGACCGTAACGCCCTTTTTAAAATAAAACGAGTATTTCGAACACGTGAAGGGACCATAACCTTGCTTACTAAATTCTAAGCATGTCCCTAAAGTTTCACGCCAATCCGAGGTCTAGAATGGGAGTTATGCTAAATAGCGCATTTATAAGAAACTTTTGTAATAAACGGCGCAATTAGCATAACGCCTACCTAAACCAAGATTTCGTCACCAAAACTTTTACCCACTGTAGTAAAATAATATTTTGGGATTTTTAAAGATTTTTAATTAATTTTAACCTGCTCATAACCTGCGGTTATGGCTACGGTTCGGTAAACACCGAATATGCCCTTTTCGGCCAAAACTTGAGTTCTACAAGGTCTTTTGACCCGATTCCAGTTGCTACTGATTTTAAATAATAAATAAGATATTTTAGACTTATTAAACTGATCGGGAAACTCAGGTTTCCTGTAGAACTCAGAAATCCCTTTTAAAAGTCTTTAAAATGACCGGAAAACCCCTACGGGGCGTATAATGAACTAAAACTCGTTACGGGCATTATGGAAGGTATCCTACTGATACCACAACCTCTTTAAAGTATATTGACTTAGGAAAACAGTGTAGGACTCCTACGGTTACCCGTTGCGCCTATTGCGCGCACGGTTCGGCTTATGTAACTAGTTTACATAAATTAGCCGATACGGGTCAAACCATATCATTTTGACCCCAAGATTCAGAGTGTGAATATTAAACCCGCATAAAACAAGTCTCCGAACTTGTTGGGTTAGAATCACATTCCATTCTCGGTTTTCGCCTTTCACGCGATTAAACCGTAGCTATCCCTCGAAACTAACCGGTCTAGGCTACGGCTAATATAAAGACCCGTTAGGATTCTAATAGGTTATTTTAAAACCTTCGTTCCAGAATAGGAGCCCCAGTAAAAGATATTTGTGATTTAACTGATTAAGGACAATACTTGCAAAGGTAAATACTTTTAACTTATTTTCCCTTATACGGGCTTGGGTTACGGTATATAATATACCGCTTGATTGAGCATCAAATCTTCCATCGCTTAGGTGGTTAATTGAATAATTTGATCGGCTCATTTAAACAGTCTTGTTACTTAAAAGTCTTTGGGAGGTTAATGACCATGTCCCGGATATCCTTGGCATCATTCGAAGAAATGGCCACGACCTTGACAGTCGGGTGTAGGCGTACACCTGGTATTATGTCTATACTATTAAAAGACGTAGCCGATGGTTTACCCACCTCGGTTTTACGCAATGTGGTGTGTCTATTGATCTTTAACCCGGACAGGATCCGGGCTACTGAACGCATAGAAGGAACATGTAATTCGTTCACAAGATTATAATTTTAAATAATTCTCCCAAGTTATAAAAGAGTTTGTGCCTCGAGCATTCGAATCAATTTTATTAAACATTTTACAAAAGTGTCGGTTGAATGTATTTACCAGTGTAAACTGACGTATTTTCCCAAAAAGATTAAGTGCAGGTACTACACGAAATCGGCTGGCATTAGCTCCTTAGCATCATAAGAAGTCTCGCAAGCTTGATGTCTTATCTGTTGAACAATATTTTTATTTATTTTGATCCATCCTGTGGATACTATTTAACTACTTGTGATACATTTGATGTTACAGTAAATGGTTGAACTATATTTATCTTTATGCTTCCGCTGTGCATTTATATATTGTGGTTTGACTATATTGTTGCCAACTACGTCACGGCAATCCCCCACCGGGCCCACCGGTGATACACGTGGGAATCGGGGTGTGACAAGTCATCTCCATTAAGGTACGGTTTCGCCTCTCCACCACCCCGTTTTGTTGAGGTGAATATGGAGCGGTTAAGTGTCGAATAATTCCTTCGTTTTCACAGAACCGATTGAACTCATGAGACGTAAATTCTCCCCCTCGATCGGTTCGAAACGTCTTGATTTTTCTACTAACTTCCACTTCGACCATGACTTTAAACTTTTTGAAAGTGTCAAACGCATCACTTTTTTCCTTCAAAAGAAAAATCCACATGAAACGTGAAAAATCATCAACTAAAACAAATACATACCTGTTTCCCGCTATCGTGTTCAGAGAAATTGGACCGTATAAGTCTCCATGAATAAGTTCCAAGGCACGCGTTGCCCGAAACGACGCCGTCTTCGGAAAAGATTGTCTCTCATGCTTCCCGACTAGGCACGAATCATATATTTGATTTTCATGATTGATTTTTGGCATCCCCACGACCATATCTTTATTCACCATTTGTTTCATGGACTCGAAATTTAGGTGACCAAGTCTCGCGTGCCATAACCAGTTTTCATTATCAATCCGAGCTTTCAAACAAACGGGTTTTCCAACTTTTAATTTAATCGTAATAAGACGATTTTTAGATCGAGTAACATTCATTAACACCTTGCCTTGAGCGTTACGCATTAATAAATAATCGTCTTTCATACAAATATCACATCCACACTCCGTTGCTTGACCGAGACTAATTATATTACTACGTAAACTAGGGATATAATAAATATCGGTCCTTTGCTCCCCCGTTTTACCCAATAGTAATATAGACCCTTTCCCGCATATTTCGACTTGAGAACCATCCCCAAATTTAACTTTGCCACCAACACGCTTGTTTAATTCAGAGAAAAAAAGATATATTACCCGTCATATGGTTGCTCACGCCATTATCCAAATACCACAAGTCATTTTGTTCCGAACCGTTCTCGTAATTTTTTGGAATAACCTTTTCCTCATTCAAGTAAACGATTTCTTGAACATCTTGCACCATAAATAAAGACGGGTCAATTTCTTCCGCATCGATCAAGTTTGCTTGTTTATCTTTCTTTCGCTCTGGACATCTCGAAACAAAGTGACCGAACTTGTCGCATCGAAAGCATTGAACCTTCGAATAATCCTTCTTTCCTTGTTGTTTATCCCCTTCGTTGGACCCGTTTTGTGACCCGCGATTTTGACCAGATTGGTTTCGACCGCGTCCACCACCACCACCACGTCCCCGGTTCGAGCCTTTCCCGCGTCCCTTACTCGAATCGCGTGAAGTCTGTCTAGAACTTGAAGAGGCATTAGAATTATTAAACATTAGTTTTGTTTGAGTACCTTGATTATCCGACATCAATTCTTCATCTTTTATGCGTTCTTCATACGCCTTTATTCGACCAACAACATCGTCGAATGCAACTATTTTAGATCCACGAGTTGCTCAACTGAGGCTACCATATGGATGAACCGCCTTGGTAAACCACTGAGAAACTTTTTCACGATCCTTTGTTCCTCTATTATAGAACCGAGAGACGCCGCTTTTGAAGACATTCCTATTAACTGGCTAGAAAAACTCATCAACTGTACTAGAATCCTTCATCTTCAACGCCTCAAATTCAGACATGAGTGTCTGTAGTCTTGCTTCACGTACCCGATCGGCTCCCAGATGTCGTGCTTTCAGTGCATCCCACATCTCTTTTGCCGTCTTCATATTACCAACTTGCAAGATCTGTTCTTCCGGTATGGATTGAAACAACAAAGCAATCGCCATATTGTTTTTCTTCATATCGGTTTCAGTTCCGGGTTCAATGGCCTCCCACACGCCATGAACGTTAAAAATCGCGCGGATACGCAACGCCCAAATTGTATAATTAACCTTATTCAACATCGGGCATTGAAGCGCTGTTGAATTTGGAACCGATTTCTCGGTATTCGAGCCGCTGCCGCCATCGCTTCCAACCATATTTTTCTTCTGTCGACTATACGTAAGATTAAACGATCCCGATGTAACTGGTTCAGTTTCTTCCAGTCTACACGTTTAATTCCCAAGTTCCACTTCAAACACGAACCCGAAATAAAACACAGCTATATATGTCTTGAACTTAAAAAATCCAAAACAAAAAAACTTTTGTTTTCTCTACTGTTGTCGAATGAAACAACAACACCACAAAAGACTAATTGGAATTAAAGTTATTTATTGGATTTAATTCTTATGTGGGTCGTAGTGACTAACCCAAAAAAAAACTGTTAATCCAATTAACAACCCACTATCCTTTTTATAACCCTTTTGAAAACGTCTGACAGATAAGAAAACACCAACACCTAATCACGTGATGGTATCTTCTATGATAAACCTTCTGGCGGATCCTGTTCTCCGTTCACTGACCACTTTTAGACGTCCCTTTATTCAACCGACAACAGATGCAACAACAGCCTCCACGCTCAATCTGTCTCCTTCTCTGTCTTCAGTTAAAAACGACGCAAGTTCCGATTCCGGCCGGCGTCTAGCTTGGTTCAAGATCGGTTTGCGCAGGACAATCAGCAGTTCAGAGAACTGCTTCCAACCTACTTTCGATCGGACGACAGGACAATCAACAGTTTCTAGAACCGTTTCCAACCTGCCGATCCTTGAACTCAAACTTCCGGCGAAATCACCTTCAACCCTATGCTCGATCGTAGGTGAGTTAGTTCCCAGGTATTGCTCTGATACCAATTCAAGATGAATCGGTACCGAACGGAATTGTAAATCGGAAATTGCAAAGTATTTGGCTAACACCCAAACGTTTATTATTATTCAAGAAACTGACTCAAAACTTGAATTACAATCACTAATACCCAAAGCATGGTATTTATAATCTAAACACTCCTATTAGACTATAACTAGGATTTCTAATAAACCTATTATTTTGGACATGATAATTATAACTAAATAATTAAACCCAAACATATTTAAATATTCTATAATTATCCACTCCATGTTTCCTCGCCTTGCACGCAAAGAAAGCTCTTTTATTCGAAATTATACCCTTATACAATTAGCAACTTAGGGTATGTCCCATTTGTTTAAAAGTCACAACCTTTAGATCATTTTACTCACACCTTTTCATTATATACTTAGGTTATTTCTTATTTGTTTAAAGATCACATCCTTTAGTTCATTTTACTCATACTCTTTCATTTGTTCATTATATATTATATAATACTACAAAAAGTAACTTATGAGATGATACTTTGGATCATACCTTTTCAAAAGGTTATAACTCTTCAAACTATTTTTAAAATGTATAACACCCCCCTCGAAAAGTCGCACCTCTTCAAAAAGTCACAATACTTTAAACTAATTTTAAATATAGTACACCCCTTATCAAAAGTCACAACCCTTCATATATTATATGTACATACAAAAAAACATAATCTCCTATGAAATGAGGGGCTAGGCATATTGTACCACGCCTTGTTTAATTTGCATATCCTTATTGTTATAAAATATAAAAATAAAATGAAGTATTACTAACGGTTCATTAAAAGCATCCCACAAACTATAAGTGATTAAACATGTGAAGCAATATCAATTAAAAGGGACATCTGCGTTTATCAAAGAGATGTTTAAAAGAATTCAATTCAATGATCCTGTTATTTACTATATTTGATGAATATTATTATTATTTGAAAGACTGGATTAAGTTCTGAATTGGATCCATATATAAAAATCCTAAACAGAAGTGAAAAAAAATCCAACAGCAAAAAAGTCCCAGAAATTACCGGTTTAATTATCATGTTATTGCAGACCAACCTAATGGTACAAAGCAATCTTTAATCTTCTTTCATATTATTATGTGTCCATTTTTTGCTTCATCTCTTTCAAGCTATCTATCATCCTTTTCTCTATATTTTGTGCTTTATTAAATGTGTTTTTGTTTTTGTTTTTTTTTTTAAATTCGATCTATTTAAATGTAAAATTGTGTGATTGAATCTGTACGTAACCATATAATGACATAATAACAAAGAGACGGCGGTTAAAAATCACTGGATATGAAGAGGCGGTGGTTATGACTCATCGGAGACGAAGAGACTGCAACACGACTCGCCAGAGATGAAGTGTTGACGGTTATGAATCGCTGGAATTGTTCTTGATTAAATAAATGTGTTTTTGCTTGATTTTTTTTAATTTGATCTATCTAATCTATTCTGGTTTAGAATTTTTAGATGCATAATTGATTCATATAATCCTATGAGTATCTGTTTCTGGCCATTTGTAGTTTTCTACGAGTTGTTGTTAGTTTTTATTTATTTATTAATTTAGATGTGAAATAGTGTGATTGATTTCTTCATCTGTAGTTGTATGATGAACATAATAACGAAGAAATGATTTAGATGTATAATTGATTTGAATAATCCTATGAGTGATTGTTTTCAGTCAGATAGATGGATGTGTGTTTACAACGAGTGATAATTGTAGGTTTATATAAGTTGTTATTGGATCGTTTGATTATTAAAAGAAAACTTCCTCCTTCGTTCACAACCTTCACAAATTAGATTGATGCAGTTTTTTTTAATCGAAAGTCAAAGGAATAAATTCATAGTGCTAGAGTTGCGCCGTTTATGTGTGTTAGTATAGATTGCTAAATCATTTCGTCGATTCTCAAGTTTACCGTTTTTTCATATGAATCTGCATATACAGAGTGACGTTGCCCCGTGGTTTTAAACAAAAATACAAAGTGGCCCTCAACCGAATCCATGTGACTACGCCAGTGCGGACCAGAAAGGAAATTGCCAGCGTGAACCAGAAACGGCCGGGTAAATGAGATCTTGCCGGCGACGAACCAGTAACGATCGAAGTGTACGAACCCAGGTTGGATTATGAACTGGGATTTCATTATTTTTGTGTCAATCGGAATCCACGACCACCGGTGTTGATTTTGTTTTGGGGTTTCTACTGAGGAGAGAGAAAGAAAAGGTAGGATGAAGGAGAGGAGAGAGAAAAGGGTGGTGTCATTGGTTGACGGTGGCGGCGTGGCGTGATGGTTGCTCCGACGATCAGTGGGTTGAGAGAGAGAGAGGGAGACCCTGTGGTGGTGCCAGTGGAGTAAATATAAAATGAAAGGAGCCATTAATGAAGGTTATTTGCTTTTCTCAGTGGTATTGCTTTTCTCATCGTCTATTCTACTCAACATAAATCATTTGATTTTTACCTTTTCTGTTCTTGATGTAAGCAAAATTTAATCGTTTACTTGAATATTTGAACAATAGAGTTATTTTGTATTTATTATTTTAGTGATATGGTTAAATGTAAATGGGTGAAAAAATTTAAAACTACTTCTTAATTTTAAACAACTAATTACTTTTTTACTAAATTAAGTTATTTTAATTAAATAGTTTCCAAACAAGTTAACTAAACTTTGTTGTAAACACTTTATTAGATTGATTCGTGTGAACTTTACTGTAAACGCTTTATTAAACTGATTCGTGTGGACTTGAGTGTAGTAGATGTAAGCTAGATTAGATGATGGGTCACACATGGTAGCCTGAATCTTCGTGAAAGGGGACTTACTGACTGGTATGTGGTAGTCTTAATTGTTTGTTTTTAGAGATTGACGTGTGGTATTAATATTTTAAAAAATATTTATTTAATTTTTATTTTATTCATAAGTAACAACCTCTGCCACCGCTTTTACCACCGTCTTTCGAACCAAAACGCCCAAAAACGTGTAACATACCATGAGAAGGCTTTAAACAGGCACATTCATTGTGACATGATCTAAGAGAGAGGAGACGCGTCAAAACACAACACGTTAATGATTATTTAGTTAACATTATTGGTTATTTGGTTAATAGTAAGGAAACATTACTTCATGAAATACCCTTTTATAAACCAAATTTAAAAGTTTCTCTTAGAATAGCAAATTTTTTATAACAAAATAGTACACACTATAATAACATATTAGTAAACTAACCAAGTTTGCATCTTATATAGTGATACTAATGACTTTAATAATAAACATCCCGTCGCAACGCGCGGGTAACGTCAACTCGTTTCCAACAAATACCAACAATTTCTCCTTGAAGGATTAATAATAACATATTTAGTTTTTAATCCCAACTGTTTAAAACTTAAAACGAAATCGAATTATGTAATAACAATCTCACAATCCTATTTAGTCCAAATTCAGTTCCATTTTGATTGGAACCATAACCAAGGAACCCAAATTACCCTTTCATTTTATGTTAAAATCAGATTCGATTTGACTCTGTTAACGGTTTTTGGCCACAAAATCTTCAAAACAATGAAACCAAAATCCGAACCAATAGACACGTCTACTCTAGCAACACATACAAACAAGATAAGAGTGCGAAAAAAATGCTTGGACGTCTCAAAACTTGAGGCTGAAACACGCTTGTATTTGGCCCACCCTTTCGGTTAGTTGACTTTCACTTAACTATAATCAAACACCACTTGTCGTTTTATTCCTTTTGTACACAAAAGTCTACACCAATTGATTTTCCAAAACTAATAATAGCAAATATTGTCGTACTTGACCAAGTCTACCACCCAATACACACGCTATCACTACTCCACCAATAATCCTGCACTACGATGCTTTAGCAGTTGTAAATATCGCATTAAAGTTTGTACATTGTTGTACCCTATTCATATATTATCATCATCGTTATCCTCGGTAAATCCCACCAATAGCAACAGGGACGGATGTATTATGGAACAAGGGGTAGCCTCCGCTACCGCTTGATCGGAAAATTTTTGACGTTTTTAGTGTAAATTTTAGAAAAATTTGACGTTTTTTCGATTTCGTTACCGCTTATTTATAAAACGTTACCGCTTGGTCGGAATCCTAGATCCGCCACTGAATAGCAAAGCAACGGTAGGGTCTGAGAAGAGTAAGATGTAGACAGCCTTACATTTACCCCGTAGAAATAGAGAGCCTGCTTCTAGTAAGATCCCCGGCTCGATAGTAGTTTTGCATCAACTCTTGGACATAAGGCACATAACACACAGCAATCGGGACAAAAAATTGATTAGCGCATGTAGCCTTTTGTCTTTCAGCTATCAACGCCACGATGCATATTGATTAACCGTCCTCAATTTTTAACGTTATTTTTCACAAAATTAATAAAATAACGTTAAAATTAGTGTACTCTCACTTTTGCCCCTTGATGACCCACAAATATATATACACGTTATATGCGCATAGCGCAACCGATGCGTCCTATTCATATAATATATGTACATTATATCTTGCATTAATTTGTTTAGCTTAACAAGTTGTCTTCTACTCTTCTACATTGCAACCCATACCTCATTAGAGATGGCTCCATTGCAAAGATCAAAATCTGCAAGTCAAACAGGTCAACTCCAGATCCAACACTTCATCCATCAACATGTTCTTCATAAACTTTACATGACGACTGAATTCAATTGCGACGGTTGCAACACCGGTGGATACGGCGTAAGATACCGATGCTCCGCTTGTGATTTTGATCTTCATGGACAATGCGCCACCGCTCCCCACCGTATCTCAGCCAACATCCACCCGCACCACCACCTCGCCCTCGTTAACCGCCCTGGAGACTCGCACTTATGCCACGTATGCAAAGGGGTCACTAATGGCCTTAGTTACATGTGTGAGGTTCAGTTATGTGAGTTTAATGTGCACGCTCTATGTGTCCAGATTTCAGGAGAAAAGTCGTTGACTTTGGATCCTAGTCAACTGCCGGTGGTAGGTGGTTTTAGTGGCGGGAGTAACAACAATCAACCGGTGTTGATGAACCAGCAGATGCAAAGCAATAGTCAACCTATGATGGTCAACCACCATCCACAGATGCAAGGTATAGAATAATGAAAACCTCATAAGATATATATTACGTGTTATTAACCAACTATATACAGAATACATAATTACAAATAAGCAAATCTAATCTAATCAAATCATTTAAGGGTGTTCATGATCCAGTTCAGTCGTTTTGACGGGATTTTTGTTTTGGCTAACTATTTGTCATTTTGTATAAACGTAAACCAAACCAAACCGGCTGATGGTTGACGGGTTATGGTCGATCTCTATGGCTTGGTTTCGTCCATTTTTAGGGTTTTCGTCCATCTACTATTATTGGTGTTTTTTTTGAACGGCCAACAAAAGACAATTTATTAAAAACTAGCCAGCGGCTAATACCAAACTTACAACCACCAAACATTAATTGGTGTTTTTATCTGGTTAACTTTTAGTTATAGTCATAAAACCTAGATATATAATTATATATGTTTGTTGTTTAAATATTTTTAAATAAAATGATTAAATTTTTCTTGGTAACTATGAATAATTGGATATTTATAGTCTTTTAGATTTGTTTCGATATATCATGCAAATTCAAATTGTACGAAATGCATTATTATCCTTTTCAATTTTTCAAGTTAGTCTTGAGAGTGACAAAGGTTGAAACAAGAGAAGTAAATATTGATATTGAAAGTTTTCCTACAGAATTAGTTATTTTTCTCTTTCCCAAAATAACAAAGATTTACATGTATAAATTGTATGAAATGTATTTTTTTCTTGTACATGTCCGACAAAATGTCTACGATTTGAACGTATGTACTTGATACTTCAAACGGCCACCCTTTGGCGGTTTGGACGGTTTATGAACACCCCTACAGTTCATATCTATCTTGTCGGAATTTTGTCCTAAATTAGGGTATTTAATTTAGCCGTGCGGAACCAGAGGGGGGTCAAGAGGGTCCGCTGACCCCAGACATAGAAATTTGTAAGATTTTTATATGTACAATCTGAGATTTTTTCTTGGCAAAAACATGTTTTAGACTCTCTAGTTGTAGCCATTAGAAAAGAGAGACTTATGATAACCCCTGACGAAGAAGTTGTTCTGGTTCCGCCAAATGTGTGAGAATTTGATACTTCTTATTTCCTCGTAAATTTTCATAGAAAAAGTTAGTGTGTTGTATAATAATAAACCTTGAAATTATATTTTCTATGACACCAGGGATACAAACGATGCAATTCGGTGGTTATAACGGAGCGAATACCAGTCAACCTATGATGGTGAATAATAATCAAAACCATACAATCAACCGCCACCAGCAACAACAAATGAAACCTATTGTGGGCTACGGTAGTTTCCATGGAGTGAATAATAATAGTCAACCTATGATGGTCAACCACCACCAGCAACAGCAACCAATACCTACAGTGGGCTTTAGTGGTTATCCTGGAGGGATGAATAGTCAACCTGTGATGGTCAACAACCACCACCAACAACAAGTGATGCCTACTAACCAACAATTTGTGACCAACCAACATCAACAGCTTCAGCAGCAGCAGCAAGGGATGGGGATACCTGCAACGGCTGTTGGTGGTTATAATGTGGTGCACAATAATCAAACTGTGATGATCCACCATCCTCCGCCGCCACCGCCGCAGCAGTCTAGTGGTTACACGAAGGTAGGGAAGCTAGCTGCTAATCTTATTTCGACTTCACTTATTGGGGTTCCAATATTTATGCCCAGAAGATGAGCAGTTGCTAAGTGGTATTACGATCTTCACGTTTATTTGTTGATGTTCGTAACATGTTTTATTCTATTACAAATAACTATTGTCGATCATGAAGTCTGATTCATCTTTAATGTTACATCACTTTTCAATTTATTTTCTGGATAAATAAAGGCATTTTGGGACATGATAATTATCTTGTCAAATGTGAAATGTCCTTCGTTTAATATACTCTATGAGGTCGCTACTTTATACGCGATTTAATTATATGTAACCAACATGTAATATTGTAATATCATTGCATTAAGCTTTGGGATATATTTAGAAGGCCTAACAAGTGTTATCATTGTGAAACAAAATTTGTATAAAGTATCAAATCTCAAAACATTTACAATTCATTCACCAGTGCAATGTTTGTGTTCATCATCAATCGAGTGCTTTAACAACAAAAAGAAAACCTTCTGTATCTAGGTCTTTGAGGTTTTATTTTTGTTACCATTTTTCATCTAATAGACAAATTGGATTATAATTTTCTATTAATTTCTCCCATATTTGTTGTTTTCCTCATTTAATTAAAATATATTATGACATAAAATGACAATTATACCCTTAATTGAAATGAGGAAAATGACAAAAAAGGATGAGCTAACAGAAAATTTTAACCCAGTTTGCCAATTAGATGAAAATGACAACAAAAATAAAACCTCAGGAACCCAAATACAAAAGGATTCATTTTTTGGACTAAGTGACAAAAGTGGTCTAAACTCATGGACCATTTTGGCATTTTACTCTTCTTAATATGAAATTGGAGAAATGTAGCAAGTCAAGAAATATGAATACGGAGAAACATATCAAGTTATGAATAATACGTATCAAGTTAAGAAGAGTGTACGTTGTAGAAGTGGCGAACTCAGGAATTTTTTTACGGGGTGCAGAATATTTTTAAAGATGTTAGGCCCCTATGTATATTAAAAAATTTGGTTCATATCGGGTCGGTTCAGGTCGGGTCATGTAAAACAAAAGAACATCAAGCTAAAATTTATATAATCATCAAAACACGTTAAACGTCATTACAAACATATCTAAAATGTCACACTACGGGTTTTCATTTTTTTTATCCAAAACATCATCTAGAGCTACTTTTCTAAATAAGTTTTTCTCTATCTATTATTATAATAAATGAAAGTTATTTGGGCCACATGTCAGTAGATGAGGGCATCGTTTTCCCCTTTTCCCGCCGTTCAGTACCACTGCCCTTTATTCTCACATTTTCACAAACCCTACTTCATTCCTCTCCTTCACATTTCCATACAAGATCCCCTTTCTCTCTGATGTTCATCCTTCTCCTTCTTCACATTTCCATCTCCTCAACAACGTCCGGCAGAGGTTACTTCTATTGGATGCATCTGCGTTTGAAACCCTAAATCATGTACCGTCGAGTAGTTGAAGAAAAAAATATTCATGTAAGATCTATTTTTCATTTAGAAATTTTATTTGATTTTATCTATTTTCTCATACTGAACACGATGAACCTTTTTGTATCCTCAGAAGAAGAAGCAGATCTCCTAGAGTTTCTTATCGTACTTGATGAACCCTTTTGTACAAGCTCCTGTTAATCAGTGACACTGGTATGTTGTAATAATGTTTTTATTATTGTGTGTGTGTGTGTGTGTGTGTATATATATATATGAATAACTCTGTTGGTAGCTTTTGATTTTGTCTTTCATTTGTTATTGTTTATTCAGATGCTTGCTTTGTTGTATCATGTGATTACGAGTAGATTGATTTTGACATGTTTGTAGTTTCTGTCTTTCATAATCTGTTTTGTTGATTTATTCACCCATGTTAGTAATTTTGGATGCTCCTATGTTTCTTGATCCTCTGTTTTTATTTCAACTTTCATACTATTATTCTAGCAATCCAAGCAGAATATATAGATTTTATGCTTATTTTATTATTATTATTATTATTATTATTATTATTATTATTATTTTATAGAGTTAGTTGATTAGAAGCAACCTCTGCCGGATCGTTGTTGAGGAGATGGAAATGTGAAAGAGAAGGAGAAGCACGGTAAATTCATCGTTAGATTGTTTATGTAGTTAACTAAATTGAGTAGCTTAACTACTTAATTACAGAGAAGTTTTTGAGATTGTTTTTACACTTTATTATTTTTGCAGCAAGTTGTACTTCATTTGTTCATGTGGCAACTTTATATTTGCAGGCTTGTGAATTAAGGTTGGTTGTTACTTAATTTGTGTTTACTTTAATGATTTCCAGTTTCATGAAGTCATTGTTTAGAAACTGATTTTGTTTTCAGGTCTGTTGATAGGTGATACCAACCCAAAAGTTTAGGCTTCATCCCTTTTTGTTATTCGGTATGGTACTCATTTACAGTCCCACTTTCAATGAGGTTGTTTTAGTCATGTATTTGATTTTTGCCTTTTCTTTACAATTGAAGTTAGGGAGAGACGGATTAAGATGGTGGAGAAAAAAACAATCTCAGATGAGTATAGGAATTTTAGTGCATGATTGAGATCATTCGGACCCATGTACTGTAAGTCATTGAGTGTTTTAATCTTACAATCAGTTTTACTTTGTTTTTTAAGAAGGTGTTGTTGTCATGGACATCAAAGTGATTTCACATGCCTCCAAGTTGTATGTTTGGTGTAGAGCAATTGCATAAAAACTAATATGTGACTTCTTTGAGTAATAATATAGTTAAATCTCTTCTTTTGCCATATAATTGTCGCATCATCTTCTTCCTTCTTCATTGCACAACACCAAGGTAACCTCAGTTGGTCTGATTTATTTTTTGGTATTCGTAACCTTTTGATTTACCGTTTATTGATGCATTAATTCATTTGTAATCGATTACAGATCACCCGTCATCTCAATTTGAGCAATTAAACGGAGTTTTCTTAATCAGCACCGTAAGTTTCCTTCACTAATCTATGCATTGTTAATTCCACATGTTTTTTTGATTCTTAATCGTCGATTCTGTTTCAGGTGTACTTTTTGCTGTTAGTTCCACGTGTTTTTTTTTCAGATTAATTGTTGCTATATATATATATATATTGGTTTTGTTTTGATGAAAAGGGAAAACGTTCGAGATGTTTGATCCAAGAACCGAATAAAACATAGTGGATATTGCTGAAAGAGATAAAGATGATGTTGATTTGGCTGTTGAAGCTGCACGTTGATCCACAATAAGCACTGCCCAGCTAAGTTTCCTACAATGACAGCGGTTATAACAAGTTAATAAGGCAAAGCACTGATCTGCCTAACAACTGTTGGATATAACGACGGTTGTACACAAAGACTGATGAACATCATCCACTGTTGAAGACCAAAGCACTGATGAAGACCAAAGCACTGTTGAAGACAAGCACTGATGAACTGATCGGTGCATTTTAGGTACACTTGCTGCGTAATTAACTATGTTATAAACGCAACGGTGTTGTTCTAAAATATATTACTGTTAGTGGTTTTTGCATTTTGTGGGTTAGCAAGAGTTTGAGCTAAAATGATAAATTTAAACTTCTAACAAGAAATAAATTATGTTAATGTTTAGAGAGTGGTGTAATTAATTTGGAATTAATTGAGATTGTGAAGTTAATTGAGAGAATTACATATCTACGTAAGCTTGGAAGTGGATGAATTATAACATTATGGAATTAAATGCACTTTATTGTTATTGTGATTTAATTTAGTTTGTGTTCCTTTTGCAGGCCAAGAACGTGGACAGTGGATTAATTCTATTGGGGCTGCGATTAAAAGATTACATGCTGGGCCAATACTAATACAATATATATGCATGCTAAATAGCCCATAAAATATAACTGTGATGTTATAAAAAAAGAAGGCTCGAGAGAACATGATGAGGGGGGGGGGGCAGCCGTCGCACATTACGAACGAATATGACAGTAGCATTATTCATCATCATTCAAGCCTTTCAATGAAGTCGGAACGATTCGGGATGACAACCGAAGCGGCAAAGATCACCATGCACGGCTAAACTTCTCGTGACTTCTGCCCGGATGAACGTTTACACGGTTTGATATAATTTTCTGTTTTTTTGATTCTTGTAAACTGGTACAGCTTGACCACTTGTGTTGGATTATTGGTAAACGTTTCTTGTGTTTGAATTACTTGTCATTTATTAAGCGTATTAGCAACTTTCTTGCGTTGTTAGCGGGTTGGTAAATTGGTGGGTAATTGATACAATCAAACGGGTTATTAGGTTGCATAGTGAATCTTAAAAACTACCCCTCTAAACTAATCAAATTCATTAATTCCGAGGCCATGTCTATGTGGTGTTTTGAATCAGAAAACGGACTTTTCTATTAAAACGAGTATTCGGGATTCCGGGTTGAGGTTACTTCTTCTCATCTTGATAACACTTTTCGTGACAAATCGTGTTTTCTTTTAAATCTACAAACAAACCCCCAATTTTAGATTAGTAGTAGTTAATTAAATAATTTAGCTAAACACTAACCACATATTCCCCGTGGATACGATACCCTACTTACGCTATCTACTTAGTTTAATTAGGTTTTTGCATGACCCTTACGACGGTCATCATGAACCAAAGGCCTGATCAACCAAAGGTGAACCACTGTCCAACAACAACAGTGGTTCAGCATCAACATCAGTTATTCTACCTTTGTTTATGTTAACAGTGTTTATATGTAACAGTGTTTATCACATCAGTGTTTTATAGTCTGTTAGGTTGTTAGATGTCATCACCTCAGTGTTTATATGTAACAATTTTTATGACATCAGTGTTTATATGTAATAGTGTTTATCACAACATTGTTTATATGTAACAGTATTTATCACATCACTTCAGTGGTTTGATCTGTACTATAAATTGAACAGTTGTTTCATCTTCTTCCTATACTAATAAATGAAAATCTTTTATGGACACATGTCACTTTCTGGTGTTTTCTCATCTTATTTTCCTATTTATCTCTTATATTAAATAATAATAATAATAATAATAGTAATAATAATAATAATTTTAGACATAAATATTTTACTATTTGAAAATACTATTTAATGGATATGTGATCACAAGTTTAAAAATAAGAAAATTCAAATAAATTAATTCGTTTTACCTTTTTAAGAGTAAACTATATTTTAATGGGTTCAAGATAAGTAAGTTAAATGCCATTTAAGTCCTTGTGATTTAAGTTATTTTACCATTTTAGTCTAAAGATTTCATTTTTTATTCGTGGGTCCAAAAAGGTTTCACCATTGCTATTTTAATCCGCTGGGTTAACTACATCCATTTTTTCTATTACCGAGATTCCGAGAAGACATTTATACAGCCCGTGTAATACAAGGGATTCAAACCTAGTTATACTAATAAATAAAAATGAAGTACACTTGGATGATTATTAAGCTCATCATTTTGATTGTTTGGGTATAGTATTCTTGAAATTGGTCCTTTTTTGCAAACAGATGTTTATGGGCAAACATCTGTTTAAGCTCAAACATTTGTTTAAGGCCAAACATCTATTTATGGCCAAACTTCTGTTTATGGGCAAACATCTGTTTAAGGTCAAATTTCGGTTTAAGTCCAGACAACTGATATATAAGGCGAAACATCTGTTTAAGCCCCAACATCTGTTTAAAGTTTGTTACAACCACTGTGTTGGTTCAAACATTTGATTGTTAAAAGTTATCCACTGCTGAAATACAACCTCTATTTCTTCATTCTTCGTGTTGACCACTGACTAACCAAACATCAGTGTTTCAATCACTGTTGGCTATCCACTGATAGTTAAAAAACAGTCACTGCTCACTTTTTTATTGTTGACATCCACTGATATTGACCATCAGCGGTTTCCCTAAAAAACAGCCACTGCTCACATTTTTATTATTGATGG
Source organism: Helianthus annuus (assembly GCF_002127325.2). NCBI lineage: Eukaryota > Viridiplantae > Streptophyta > Magnoliopsida > Asterales > Asteraceae > Helianthus > Helianthus annuus. Next base: position 100,354,582 of record NC_035441.2, on the reverse strand, counting down.
GGTTAATTAGTGATAGATTGAAATTATCAAATGAAAACTAGAATTACAATGAAATTACCATTTTACCTAATCGTTACATTCCAATGAGATAAGAGTTCCTCCAACATTGTTTTCATGATAAAAATTAAAGTTAAATTAAAAAATAAAAAAAATTCTTGATAACTATTTGTTGCAAATCAAATCAGTAATTAATGCTAATTTCTTGAGCTTTAGACATTGAAAATATGCAAAATTTGAATTTCAAATTGATGGTTATTATCTCTTAATTAAAGTTAAAATAAAAATTAGAAAAGTCATCATGACAATTGCTTTCAAATCAAATCAGTAATTACTGATAATATCAGTAATTTTGAAACTCAAAATATGCAAAATGATAATTTAAAATTGACGTTCTCTCTCTTTTTTTCCCTACTTTGCACATCATTTCTAATATTTAATTACTTTAATTAAGCAGGATATAAGGATATGCACTACTTACCTTTCAAATTACATTTGCCACTGCATTCAATTTAAATTTTGAATGGAGAATCGGTAAACTTGAATTCCAACCTTGATATTTTTTATGAACATCCATGCTTATTGTATTATCATATTACGTTTATCATTAGATATATTTTGCTTATTCTTTTTTTTATGTACAATCTTCAAATGGAGGTTGCAAAGGTTAGCATGCTTAACAATCTTAATACATTCTCAAACAACTATTCGATTAGAGTGAAGATTGTTAGCATGTCGAAGAAGATGATGAATGAAAAAAAAAATGAAATATATCGTCTTGATATGATCTTCATGGATGAGATGGTACCGTATATATTTGTCTTATAATTTTTTTGGACATATGAATACACAAATGTTATATAACACGTTTTTTATTTAATCAGATGTTTCATATTCTTAGGGAACTATGATACAAGCCAGCTGCCTGCATAAGATGCTAGGAAAATTCAAAGACTTCCTTCAATTGGATCAATGTCTTCTTATCACCAAACCGTCTCTTGCTGCTAATAAGTCCTCTGCTAAGTATACCAAGAGAAATGACAAAATATAACTGTATTTCTATACTTCTGTTGAGAAATGCCTTGACTGGTCTGGACCGAAATACCGTTTTAATTTCGTTAACCTCAAGGATGTTGTTCAATATAAAATTGAAGTTAATACATTTATTGGTATGTAAATCACTACATGATATATATATGTACTGTTTTGTCTTATTGTTTTTTTTTCATGTTATCGCTTCTTAATGTTGTTTTCTTTTAACAATATATTTTTGTTTATAGATTAAATTGGTTATGTGGAAGTATGTTTCAATCTAGAGGATACAACAAAGAAGGATGGGAGCAAGGGCAAGAGACTTAATCTTAGAGTTGAAGACCTTGAGTGAGTTCTTTTTATTAAGTCGTTGCATTTTGACGTTTAAAGCATTACAAGGTTGCTTGATGTTATTATGTTTTATGTTAATATTTTAGAGGTCAAAAGTGTCCGGTTACTTTGTGGGATGCTTTTGCTATTGACATGTTTGCTTACATGAATGATAAGAAACGAGAGAAACATGTTGTTATCCTTTGTCATTTTGGTATGGTCAACCTTTACAAAGGTACATTTTAAATTTAATTAGTTTAATTTTTATTTATTTAGTAATTTAGATTTATATTTATTTATATGTTTTAATTTTGACACTGTTTATATTGATCTACATTTGGTTTTATTTTTAAATTCAGGCAAGCGTGGAGTTGCAAACGGGTTTGAGCTTAGCAGACTTTTTATCGACACTGACATTGAAGAGATATCTTTTAGGAAGAGGTATAGTTAGTAATATGCATATAAACATTAAACAGTATTATTTTGTACCTACATTTACTTTTTACGTTTTAATTTGATCACATGAATCTGTTTAGGTATGTAGAGAAAATTTCTGCTTCATCTTCATCAAATGAGCATGTTGGTTCAAACGTTATCTTAAGTATTGAAGATGAGTTCCAAAATAACCCTGATTTCATGCTTATTGGTTTCCTTGGAACCATATTAACGATGTGTATTTTCTTATAAGTACTTTACATGCTGAGTTTTTTTATAGTCTTTTCTAAGGATTATTATTTTTGTTTGATATCGATAGACAAAGAAGGTTTTGGTTCTTGGCACAATCACAACTGTATGCACTGATAAACTTTGGTATTACAATGGTTGTAACCACTGTAAGTCGAGTGTGGAGGAAAGATTTGTAACGAAAGAGAATGTGGATGGTTCATTTGAGGTTGATCATGCAAAATCTTTGGTGTCTAAAAATGATAAATGTGAAGGAGTTGACATCTATTCTATTTCGCGGTTTGAGATTACAGTTTTATTTCCTTATACTAAATACTAATATGAACCACACTTCTGTTACTAGTAATACTAATGTTTTCATTTGTTTTTAACTTTGATATCTTCAAGATACCTATCAGGGTGCAAGACTCTTCCGGTACTGTGTCTTTGACACTGTTTGATTACGAAGCTTACAAGATTCTTAAGAAATCTGCCAAAGAGTTACTTGCAATCCAAGATCAGGTAACAAATACATGCATTCAGTTATTTGGCCATGTAGTAAATATAATTTAAAATTAATTTTTATAAAATTGTAGGTTCTCAATTATGGAATCATTGTGCTCATAGTAATTTATATTAATTTTTATAAAATCATAGGTTGTTAATTCTGGAGAGATACCGAACCCATATCCTGAGATTTTTGACACATTGATTGGAAAGAAGTATGCGTTCATCATAAATGTTAAAGACTATAACATTGAGCATCAGGTTGAAAATTATGGTATTTCAAAGGCCACTAACGATGATGCGATCCTTGCCGCGCTCTACGCCAAATTCAATCTTAACCAGGTTTAAAGCTTCATTATGTCATTCTTTTCATTTCATAGTCATATCGTTTTGAAATAGATTTATACCATTGTGTGTATTTTATGTTACTGTGTATTATGTACTTAAAGCATGAGCAGTCTGAATCGTTGGATGTTCCAGATTCCTGCAGCTTGTCTACTCCTGTTGACCTTATGAAGGTAATATAAGAATTTGGTTATTTGTACTAAATTTTTCGAAACGTTGATACTTATTGTCTTTTTATATCAGGATGAGATGTCAAGCAGCGGTGATAATGTTACACCTGCATCCAAAGCACTCGTAGGCAATAAGAATCCCTCTTCTAATGAAACAAAAAGTAATATTCGTGAAGTGTGCGACGTAGATGATGCATTAGGTTGCTCCTCGACAAAGCGCCGCATGAGTGATGAACTGTCTCAGGATGAAGATGCTGGTGTTTCGACGCTTTTGATTCCCAAGATTGAGAAATAGTTTTCTCTGTATTTTCGAAAACATTTACGTGTTGATTTCATATGCTTTTGCCACGTTAAACTTATGGTTTTCGTCTTGTTGGTTTTGGATGTTTGGTGCTGTTATGTTTTGGACTGATTGTGTGGTTTTGAATTCCCTAAAACTTATCTGCTTATTATACTGTTATGTTCTAATATTATAATGAGTATGACATTTCTTTGCATATTATAATGTATATGTTAAATAAATATTGAGATGTTCAATATTCAATATTTATGTTTAAAACTTATGTGTATGAAGAGGAGCAACAATTTATAATATATATTATGTAAACCCAAATAACAACTTTTTTATCTACAAACATTTGTAATCTTTAAGCAATTTTAATCTTATTATCTTATCTCATAATTTATATAGGATTATCAGTGGATGTGGTTGTTCTTTATTGGTTTTTACCGTTATCCCTGCCCACTAAGGTTTAATAAGTATCCGTCATATATTACAGTTTAAAAAAAAAATTTAATTTGTGCCTGTTTCTCCCATTAATTTATTTAAGTAATCTTATTCAATAGCTTATTTATATACTTTAAATTTTGTTTAAGTCATTCAAAGTAGGGTGTTCAGAAAAACCGTAACCAAGTAAGAAGCGTAAACCGAAACCCTTTTATTCGGTTTATGGATCCACGTTTTATTTTATTTGTTTTGTTTGGTTTATTTAGATAACTGAAAAAAACCGTTTAACTTAATTATTTATTAAATAAAGATAATAATATTTTATTTTAAAAATCATATACAAATAAACCATAAATCTAACCAATGAACATCCGATTTACATTCTACAAAGATTACAAAATTTGTTGTTAACGTTTTCTCAATGTAATAGATTGCTTGAAATAATTAATTCAATAATTTGAAACAATTCTATTTTGCTTTTCATGAAATGATTTTTAATTACAAAATGATAAAATAGAATATTATAATTTATTAAGGATATGTTAATCCCTAGTATGACATATTATAATTCAAAATTTTAAAACCACTGTTTGGTTCTATTTTTTAATGTTCCTGATCTTTTACTCTTTCTTTTTTTTGAATCCTTCTCCTTCTCTCATGTATGCAATGTCAAAGAATTCACGTTCATCTTCTACGGCTGCTAATTCATCTCAACGAAATTTACACAGCAAGTGAAATGATAACTTCTTAACTCATCATTTGCTAAATCAAAATCAGCTTTCAGATTGAAATCATAATTCTAATTGGTTTTTTTGTAGGTCCTCTTATGAGAACTCCTCTTTCAGATATCTCAAATAGATCTCCTCTTTCAGATATCACAAATGGTAATAGCTCTTGAATTTGATTATAAGTATACTTTTTTCCGTTTTATGTTTTCAAGGGGACTGATACTTGTGTTTCGTACATATTATACTTTCTCTGTTATTTAGTTACTTCACCGGATGAAAGGCGTAAGCTTCGAAAATTAATACTTGATAATAAGAAATCAAAGAATGCATCGTCATCATCAACGAATGTTCGTAACATCTTTTCTGACAATGCAAATTTGCTGGAATGTTCTGATACTACGGACCAACATATGTACTCCATTGCACGTCGAGCAGTTAGAAATGCTACTGGTTCTTTAATTTCAACTACACCAGGTTTGTATTTTGTTTCTTTATTATTTCTTTTGATAAATACATTACTAAACAACATACCGGTACTAACATGTATGTTTAAATATTGAATGTTCAGATAACGGCATAAACATACGTACACCTCTAGATAACAACTGTCGATATTCCATTACTTCTAGCATCATTAGCAGTAACAATCATCGGATATTGGGTAGTACCTCTATGCTTACATGGCTGTCTTTTGGTAAACGTAACATCGAGCTCAAGAAACGTGATAATACTCCTGTACCTATGCTGACTTTGGATTCAGATGAAGACGATGTGTTTTTGTGCACTGATGAAGATCCTTATAAAGGGATATCTAAAGGTTTTAATCTATTTTTCGGTATTAGGACATTTGTTTTGTTCCACATATAATATAACTATGAATCATTTTTGAACAGATTATTTGGACCATGGTGACCAAGTGCTTACATGCAGGTTTGTAGTGCAAAGTTATGGACATCAGAAGGTGGAAAAGGTCGTTTAACTATAAATAAGCTATGTTATAGTATGTGTTGTGGGTATGGTAAAGTTCAGCTACCGCCTTTAAAGGATGCACATCCGTCTTATCAAAATTTGTTTTCTTCCTCAAATGCAAAAAGAAAGTTCTTCTAGAAGAACATAAGACGATACAACTCTATGTTCTCTTTTACATCTATGGGTGGAAAGGTTTCTTCTAATATCAACAAGGGCAATGCTCCAAAATCTGCTTCTTCGTTCAGCCTTGAAGGGAAAAGCAATTCAAACCACCATGAATCCCTCAGAAAACCAATCCACCCCACAACAGCAAACCCCACAACAAACATCAACTATTGAATTGCCACCGATGCCACCACCTCCATTTACATCTGAACCACAACAACAAACCACACCCATTGCACCATCATCAAGCACAACCACCCAACCAACCTCTGCTCCAACTAGAGAATTTCATTTTATTGGTGAACCACTTTACCCTCTTGAAAGCCGACTACCACCACAGCCCAATCCTTTGCGGACCGTGAATCAACCAAATTTAGTACCACACCCGAACCGATCGGGTGTTATGTTTGAGCAAGTGGACAATAGGGCGAGAACAGGGACATGGGATGATGGTTATGGAGACGAGGAGTGGGGGATAAATGAGGGTTATATGGGTTATCCAGGTGGGTTTCAAAATCAGGCATTTAATCGTAATCGGCCGTTGTATCAGCAACAGAGACAACCACGGGGAGTAGAGGCTTATCAGACCCCGCCACAGGTTCATAGGGCACCGATTGCACCTCGCCAAAGACAAAGAGACCCACGATTTCCGGATCTGAATATTCGAGGAGTTGAGAGCCACTTTAGGCCGCACATTGCTGAGCATGCATCACCGATAGTGATGCCAGTAGCACCGGGTAATGTGGAACGTTCGTTTGAAGCAAAACCACATATTCTGAACATGCTACCTACCTTTCACGGGAAAGGTACTGAGGAGCCATATGCACACATAGCAGATTTTGAGGCAGTTTGTGGTATGATTGCTGGACACGGGTTCACGCCAGATCAGGTTAAGTTGGTATTATTTCAGTTTTCACTAAAGGATGCTGCGAGGGATTGGTTTACATCTTTGCCATATGCTAGTATTCATACATGGCAAGAGCTGCAGCAACAATTCTTGGATGAGTATTATACCCCGCAAAGAACTAAAATGGGGAGAGCAACAATTAGAGAGTTCCAACAATTACTGGGTGAGCTTCTTTACGAGTCTTGGAAACGGTTCAATCAATTGATCCGTAATTGTCCTCACCACGGTATTCAAAGATGGGAATTAATAACCGCATTCCATGATGGGATTTCAAACGAAGATAGACGAGACATTAAGGCTACCACCGGGGGTACCTTTCTGAGGAATCATGTGGATGTGGATTGGGACTATTTGGACATCGTAGCAGCTGATTCGAAAAGGCAAGCCCAATCGGATAGAGGAAAGAAGTATCCGGTTTCAACATCAGCTAGTACGGGAACATCTACTGCTAGGGTTGCTCAGTTGGAAAGAGAAAAAGAGGCGTTGGAACGCCAGTTGGCGAAGTTTAAGAGTATTGGAGGAAGAGATGCGTTACATGCGGCTCAGTCATATCCGGTTTGTGATTCATGTGGTGATTTAGGCCATGTTTGGGAAGAATGCCCGGGTCAGTTCGTAGCGGCTGAGGAGGACGTGAACATGGTGTATGGGGAGCAAAAGAATTAAGATATGAACTCAAACACATATCATCCAGGTTTGCGTAATCATCCCGATTTTCGGTACAGTAATACTAATCAATTGAATCCTAATTTTCAGGTACCAAATCAAGGGAGCCAGCAATATCAAAACCGGCAGCCGAATTATAATCAAAATTACAACCAATGAGGCTATAACCCGGGAAATCAAAAGAACTACCAACAAAACCAAGATCAAAGCAAATCCAACAATCAAAGCGAAGTTTCCAATAGCGAGGTGATGGAGGTGTTGAAGCAAATCAAAAAGGACCAAGAATTGCAAGCTAAGGCATATCAAGCTTTGGAAAAGCAAGTTGCTCAGTTGGCGGTTGATGTGAAGGAGGTTAGAAGAGATCCAGGGAAGTTACCGAGTGACACCACGAAGAATCCGCAACATCACGCAAGAGTTAATTCGGTAAGTACCATTCCTAATTCTGACATTGCTAATACAGATCTTATTTCTTCTTCCCAAGTAGTTGCAGGTATAAGTGATGGAAGTGAAGAAAGTGAATTAGGAGCGCCGCACGTACCTATTAAGGTAGGGAAGCTGAAAATCCACAAGGCGTTGTTGGATTATGGGGCGAGCACGAATATTCTGCCCGGCAGTTTATTTGATCAGTACGAATTTGGTCCGTTGCATGAGTTTAATAGGAAGGTAATACTGGCGAACGATACTTGGAAACAACCGCGTGGGGTTGTTAAGGATGTGAAGATCCAGTTAGGTGAATTTTACTATTCGGTAGATTTCTTGGTGTTGGATTATGCACCAACGAGGACGAACGAGCAACAAAAGGTAATACTGGGACGTCCTTTCTTGCACACTGCCAATGCTCAAATCAACTGCAGAGAGGGATTGATTATGATGAGTTTTGAAAACCGTAAGTTGATTTTTAATGTTTATTCCAAATCTATTACTTACGAAATTATTAATTCAGATGAAGCAGTTGCTACTGATGAGATTGGTATTAAATGTGACAGGTCTAGACATGTGATAAACGAAGAAACTGTGAGAAAGGCGAATGTGAAGAAGAAAGGAAAAATGGGTAAACCACCCGATGGTGGAAACACATGGAGAGAGGAGGCTAAGGTTGAACTTAATGCGCGTGATTATGCAAACTTTCCAGACTGTGCGAAGTTAGGTGAGTTGGAGAAGTCTGGAAGGAAACATATCTTTGAACCACCTTGAAGATTGCAGGTATGATCTGGCTGAAGATCTAAAACTTAGCGCTCTTAGGAGGCAGCCTAAGGTTTTTGTTTTAGTTTATTTTTATATTAGTTTAGTTTATTATTTTTTTTATGTCAAAACCGTGCAATCGTTCAAGTGTGGGGAAGTTCGAGGAGGTTTGGTTAAGCTCTAGTGTAGTTGAGGACAACGCACATTCGTTTGGGGATAGGGCAAATTGATTATAAGTTTACATAAAAAATTTGGCCCGGAAAAATGATTTTTGGAGCATTTTTGGACACTTTTTCGGTTATTTTCGGTGAGTATTTCAGGGATGTGAGATGATTCGGGAAAGGAAAATCATGAAAAGAGAAGTCCCAGGTAGGTTTTTATTGAAACTTTATCATAGAAATTCAGTTTGGGGGGTTGGGAGGTTGAACCAATAAATAAAAGAAAATTTTCTAAGGCTCTGAATCAACAAAATTGAGCAAAACTGCTGGAAAACATGGTCACAGGCATGGCGCGGGGACCCTCATCTTTCTTCCGCGTGTCGCCGAGCTATATAGTCAAAAGAGTCAATGTTTTTTAAAAAACCCTTCTTTCACATCTCATTCAGAATTCTTACAGTTAAAACCTTTTCTCCCCTATCCCTTCTCCCACGAACAAGACTTCCATTGTCGATCAACCACAACCATCGTCCACTCCTCCAATAGAATCACCATCTCCTTTCTTCCTCATTCCTTCCCCACCATCTCCGATTAAATGTCACCCCCATCGACGACAATCATCCCCCACCACCGCTGTCAAATCTCCGATTACCAGCGACCATCGTCACCGTCGGCGACCAACTCTCCATCTCCGATCGTTGTTCGCCTTTGAGAGACCACCCACCATCTTCGATTGAAGACGACCGGCCGACCACCAAGCTCGGTCTCAAGTCTGATTGAGCACTAGATTCTTATTTGTCTTCTCAATTCTTGTGTTAAATCACGAACGATGTACGCCAGCTCTGAACTTTAACTGTTTACATAATATGTTGAGTTCTATTCATGAGTGTGACAGTAGTTGGTGGTGTTCAAAAGGGGAGTATTGAAAGAAATTATGCTTGAATACAGAGAAGATGTAGTAAACACATCGAGATAGGCTAGATTTAGGTAAATTAGGGGTTGTTTTGATTTTATTAAAAAAAGGGGGTAGTCCAGATAGTGGCAAAAAGTTTGTTTTTTTTAGTCGAGAGAGGTTTTTAAAACAAGTAGTTAAGAGGCTGTAAGTTGAAATTGTGTTAAAAGGTGAGTCGGAATATGTTCGTGTATTTGAGTAGGTGCTGTTTGAGACCGTTAAAGTTGTGCGTAAAGGTAGATGCATGATTGGTTTAGTGAATAATTGAACATGAACATGAGGTTGTACATATATATAAAATAAAAAATTGATAGCAAGAAAGTTGCGGTTATTGAGTGTATAGCGAATGCTTAGGATCGTAGAGGGGCATGTTAGCGGACAGTTGGTACATGTGCATTAGTGGGAAGGTATGTGTGTTATAGGGTCAATGAAGTTGACATGATTAGTGTCGAGGCGAATTAAGTTTGAGCGAAAGTAGGACGGTCGATAGTCGGGGGGCTTGAGTCAACATAAAAGGCGATTAGTGCAGTCCTGCGATACACGGAAGGATTTGGAGAGTATGTCGCGACGTGCGACAGGCTGCAAGCCGAGAGAAAATCAATTTTGTTATGCCCATTCTTGCTTGATGTTAGTCGGAACCTAATTTTTCAATCGTTTCTCTTTGTTTACTAATGGTTTAACCTGTTTTGGGAGCTTGTGAGTGTTAATTTTGCAGGTTTCGATCGCTTTTGTCCATACTCAATCTCCATTTGGACGAAAGTGATTCGAATTATGTCAAGACAAGCGTCCAATGTTGAAGCAGCCGCGAATGAAATGCTATACGGTTGCGGTGGAACAAGGCTCAAAAGATTCAACCGCGCCAAATCAGGGGAGTCTGTTCCATTTTTGTTATTGTTGTATTTTTATTTTAGCTTTTTAGTAGGTAGTTTCTCACTCCATTGGGGACAATGTCATATTCAAGTGTGGGGAGGGGAAACTAGCGTTCTAGTCTGTGTTGTATATAGTTTTTAGTAAAAAAAAACAAAAAAAAATTGAAAAAAATTAGAAAATGTCCCGAAATTTTTTTGCACAAAAATGGAAAATGATGGGTATAATTGAAGCATTGGCTTTTCGATTATTATATATATATGAGATAATGAAATAGTCGGTCACGCGTCTGATTTAGGATATGTGGGTAGACCCAGCCGGTTGAAAGGTTCCTTAGATTTGATATAAAATAACTTAAAATAGGAGTCTTGTGGGTTCTCGACTTAGGAGCTATGGTAAAACTGAATCTGTAGAGAGTATAAGGGATACGTCGTAAGTAAAAAACTTATAAGTTTTTCCGATTAAACTGGCACACCTGTTTCTTTTTGTGAAAACAAATCCGAAACAGTGTGGCGCCCAAAAAAATATTCCATCCATTCATCTGAGCACATGTAAAAAAATAAAAATAAAAAAAACGTGAAGTTTATGGCATTAACCATGAGGATGGTGACTCATGTGGCGTATGTCCGCTGAACTGATCGTATACAAAAGCATGTAAGCTCGCAGTATCATCCATCGATCCATCATAAAGTTTAATCGGAATAATATAAGAGTTTTTTTATATAAGGCGGCAGATTATAAATCTTTTAATCTCATAAGCTTGAAACGGGAATAGGTGGAGTCGTAATCTTTTAAGTGTGGGATCCATAGATGACTAATTACTTGAACTTAATAGATCGAAAATAAGGGTTTCGAAACCGGCGGTTGGGTTTAAGTGGACTGTATATTCACAATCTTGGTTAACGTGTGATGTGATTTGTTCTAATAAAATAATGAATATATTGAAAGCCATTTGTTTTGATTGTGATTCCATTGCGAATAATTTTTTCGGGGACGAAAAAAGATAAGTGTGGGGATTTGATCGGTGCATTTTAGGTACACTTGCTGCGTAATTAACTATGTTATAAACGCAACGGTGTTGTTCTAAAATATATTACTGTTAGTGGTTTTTGCATTTTGTGGGTTAGCAAGAGTTTGAGCTAAAATGATAAATTTAAACTTCTAACAAGAAATAAATTATGTTAATGTTTAGAGAGTGGTGTAATTAATTTGGAATTAATTGAGATTGTGAAGTTAATTGAGAGAATTACATATCTACGTAAGCTTGGAAGTGGATGAATTATAACATTATGGAATTAAATGCACTTTATTGTTATTGTGATTTAATTTAGTTTGTGTTCCTTTTGCAGGCCAAGAACGTGGACAGTGGATTAATTCTATTGGGGCTGCGATTAAAAGATTACATGCTGGGCCAATACTAATACAATATATATGCATGCTAAATAGCCCATAAAATATAACTGTGATGTTATAAAAAAAGAAGGCTCGAGAGAACATGATGAGGGGGGGGGGCAGCCGTCGCACATTACGAACGAACAGGACAGTAGCATTATTCATCATCATTCAAGCCTTTCAATGAAGTCGGAACGATTCGGGATGACAACCGAAGCGACAAAGATCACCATGCACGGCTAAACTTCTCGTGACTTCTGCCCGGATGAACGTTTACACGGTTTGATATAATTTTCTGTTTTTTTTATTCTTGTAAACTAGTACAGCTTGACCACTTGTGTTGGATTATTGGTAAACGTTTCTTGTGTTTGAATTACTTGTCATTTATTAAGCGTATTGGCAACTTTCTTGCGTTGTTAGCGGGTTGGTAAATTGGTGGGTAATTGATACAATCAAACGGGTTATTAGGTTGCATAGTGAATCTTAAAAACTATCCCTCTTAACTAATCAAATTCATTAATTCTGAGGCCATGTCTATGTGGTGTTTTGAATCAGAAAACGAACTTTTATATTAAAGCAGGTATTCGGGATTCCGGGTGGAGGTTACTTCTTCTCATCTTGATAACACTTTTCGTGACAAATCGTGTTTTCTTTTAAATCTACAAACAAACCCCCAATTTTAGATTAGTAGTAGTTAATTAAATAATTTAGCTAAACACTAACCACATATTCCCCGTGGATACGATACCCTACTTACGCTATCTACTTAGTTTAATTAGGTTTTTGCATGACCCTTACGACAGTCATCATGAACCAAAGGCCTGATCAACTAAAGGTGAACCACTGTCCAACAACAACAGTGGTTCAGCATCAACATCAGTTATTCTACCTTTGTTTATGTTAACAGTGTTTATATGTAACAGTGTTTATCACATCAGTGTTTTATAGTCTGTTAGGTTGTTAGATGTCATCACCTCAGTGTTTATATGTAACAATTTTTATGACATCAGTGTTTATATGTAATAGTGTTTATCACAACATTGTTTATATGTAACAGTATTTATCACATCACTTCAGTGGTTTGATCTGTACTATAAATTGAACAGTTGTTTCATCTTCTTCGTATACTAATAAATGAAAAACTTTTATGGACACATGTCACTTTCTGGTGTTTTCTCATCTTATTTTCCTATTTATCTCTTATATTAAATAATAATAATAATAATAGTAATAATAATAATAATTTTAGACATAAATATTTTACTATTTGAAAATACTATTTAACGGATATGTGATCACAAGTTTAAAAATAAGAAAATTCAAATAAATTAATTCGTTTTACCTTTTTAAGAGTAAACTATATTTTAATGGGTTCAAGATAAGTAAGTTAAATGCCATTTAAGTCCTTGTGATTTAAGTTATTTTACCAGTTTAGTCTAAAGATTTCATTTTTTATTCGTGGGTCCAAAAAGGTTTCACCATTGCTATTTTAATCCGCTGGGTTAACTACATCCATTTTTTCTATTACCGAGATTCCGAGAAGACTTTTATACAGCCCGTGTAATACAAGGGATTCAAACCTAGTTATACTAATAAATAAAAATGAAGTACACTTGGATGATTGTTAAGCTCCTCATTTTGATTGTTTGGGTATAGTATTCTTGAAATTGGTCCTTTTTTGCAAACAGATGTTTATGGGCAAACATCTGTTTAAGCTCAAACATTTGTTTAAGGCCAAACATCTATTTATGGCCAAACTTCTGTTTATGGGCAAACATCTGTTTAAGGTCAAATTTCGGTTTAAGTCCAGACAACTGATATATAAGGCGAAACATCTGTTTAAGCCCCAATCTGTTTAAAGTTTGTTACAACCACTGTGTTGGTTCAAACATTTGATTGTTAAAAGTTATCCACTGCTGAAATACAACCTCTGTTTCTTCATTCTTCGTGTTGACCACTGACTAACCAAACATCAGTGTTTCAATCATTGTTGGCTATCCACTGATAGTTAAAAAACAGTCACTGCTCACTTTTTTATTGTTGACATCCACTGATATTGACCATCAGCGGTTTCCCTAAAAAACAGCCACTGCTCACATTTTTATTATTGATGGGGTTAATTAGTGATAGATTGAAATTATCAAATGAAAACTAGAATTACAATGAAATTACCATTTTACCTAATCGTTACATTCCAATGAGATAAGAGTTCCTCCAACATTGTTTTCATGATAAAAATTAAAGTTAAATTAAAAAATAAAAAAAATTCTTGATAACTATTTGTTGCAAATCAAATCAGTAATTAATGCTAATTTCTTGAGCTTTAGACATTGAAAATATGCAAAATTTGAATTTCAAATTGACGGTTATTATCTCTTAATTAAAGTTAAAATAAAAATTAGAAAAGTCATCATGACAATTGCTTTCAAATCAAATCAGTAATTACTGATAATATCAGTAATTTTGAAACTCAAAATATGCAAAATGATAATTTAAAATTGACGTTCTCTCTCTTCTTTTCCCTACTTTGCACATCATTTCTAATATTTAATTACTTTAATTAAGCAGGATATAAGGATATGCACTACTTACCTTTCAAATTACATGTGCCACTGCATTCAATTTAAATTTTGAATGGAGAATCGGTAAACTTGAATTCCAACCTTGATATTTTTTTTTATGAACATCCATGCTTATTGTATTATCATATTACGTTTATCATTAGATATATTTTGCTTATTCTTTTTTTTATGTACAATCTTCAAATGGAGGTTGCAAAGGTTAGCATGCTTAACGATCTTAATACATTCTCAAACAACTATTCGATTAGAGTGAAGATTGTTAGCATGTCGAAGAAGATGATGAATGAAAACAAAAATGAAATATATCGTCTTGATATGATCTTCATGGATGAGATGGTACCGTATATATTTGTCTTATATTTTTTTTGGACATATGAATACACAAATGTTATATAACACGTTTTTTATTTAATCGGATGTTTCATATTCTTAGGGAACTATGATACAAGCCAGCTGCCTGCATAAGATGCTAGGAAAATTCAAAGACTTCCTTCAGTTGGATCAATGTCTTCTTATCACCAAACCGTCTCTTGCTGCTAATAAGTCCTCTGCTAAGTATACCAAGAGAAATGACAAAATATCACTGTATTTCTATACTTCTGTTGAGAAATGCCTTGACTGGTCTGGACCGAAATACCGTTTTAATTTCGTTAACCTCAAGGATGTTGTTCAAAATAAAATTGAAGTTAATACATGTACGTAAATCACTACATCATATATATGTACTGTTTTGTCTTATTGTTTTTTTTTCATGTTATCGCTTCTTAATTTTGTTTTCTTTTAACAATATATTTTTGTTTGTAGATTGGATTGGTTATGTGGAAGTATGTTTCAATCTAGAGGATACAACAAAGAAGGATGGGAGCAAGGGCAAGAGACTTAATCTTAGAGTTGAAGACCTTGAGTGAGTTCTTTTTATTAAGTTGTTGCACTTTGACGTTTAAAGCATTACAAGGTTGCTTGATGTTATTATGTTTTATGTTAATATTTTAGAGGTCAAAAGTGTCCGGTTACTTTGTGGGATGCTTTTGCTATTGACATGTTTGCTTACATGAATGATAAGAAACGAGAGAAACATGTTGTTATCCTTTGTCATTTTGGTATGGTCAACCTTTACAAAGGTACATTTTAAATTTAATTAGTTTAATTTTTATTTATTTAGTAATTTAGATTTATATTTATTTATATGTTTTAATTTTGACACTGTTTATATTGATCTACATTTGGTTTTATTTTTAAATTCAGGCAAGCGTGGAGTTGCAAACGGGTTTGAGCTTAGCAAACTTTTTATCGACACTGACATTGAAGAGATATCCTCTTTTAGGAAGAGGTATAGTTAGTAATATGCATATAAACATTAAACAGTATTATTTTGTACCTACATTTACTTTTTACGTTTTAATTTGATCACATGAATCTGTTTAGGTATGTAGAGAAAATTTCTGCTTCATCTTCATCAAATGAGCATGTTGGTTCAAACGTTATCTCAAGTATTGAAGATGAGTTCCAAAACAACCCTGATTTCATGCTTATTGGTTTCCTTGGAACCATATTAACGATGTGTATTTTCTTATAAGTACTTTACATGCTGAGTTTTTTTATAGTCTTTTCTAAGGATTATTATTTTTGTTTGATATCGATAGACAAAGAAGGTTTTGGTTCTTGGCACAATCAGAACTGTATGCACTGATAAACTTTGGTATTACAATGGTTGTAACCACTGTAAGTCGAGTGTGGAGGAAAGATTTGTAACGAAAGAGAATGTGGATGGTTCATTTGATGTTGATCATGCAAAATCTTTGGTGTCTAAAAATGATAAATGTGAAGGAGTTGACATCTATTCTATTTCGCGGTTTGAGATTACAGTTTTATTTCCTTATACTAAATACTAATATGAACCACACTTCTGTTACTAGTAATACTAATGTTTTCATTTGTTTTTAACTTTGATATCTTCAAGATACCTATCAGGGTGCAAGACTCTTCCGGTACTGTGTCTTTGACACTGTTTGATTACGAAGCTTACAAGATTCTTAAGAAATCTGCCAAAGAGTTACTTGCAATCCAAGATCAGGTAACAAATACATGCATTCAGTTATTTGGCCATGTAGTAAATATAATTTAAAATTAATTTTTATAAAATTGTAGGTTCTCAATTATGGAATCATTGTGCTCATAGTAATTTATATTAATTTTTATAAAATCATAGGTTGTTAATTCTGGAGAGATACCGAACCCATATCCTGAGATTTTTGACACATTGATTGGAAAGAAGTATGCGTTCATCATAAATGTTAAAGACTATAACATTGAGCATCAGGTTGAAAACTATGGTATTTCAAAGGCCACTAACGATGATGCGATCCTTGCCGCGCTCTACGCCAAATTCAATCTTAACCAGGTTTAAAGCTTCATTATGTCATTCTTTTCATTTCATAGTCATATCGTTTTGAAATAGATTTATACCATTGTGTGTATTTTATGTTACTGTGTATTATGTACTTAAAGCATGAGCAGTCTGAATCGTTGGATGTTCCAGATTCCTGCAGCTTGTCTACTCCTGTTGACCTTATGAAGGTAATATAAGAATTTGGTTATTTGTACTAAATTTTTCGAAACGTTGATACTTATTGTCTCTTTATATCAGGATGAGATGTCAAGCAGCGGTGATAATGTTACACCTGCATCCAAAGCACTCGTAGGCAATAAGAATCCCTCTTCTAATGAAACAAAAAGTAATATTCGTGAAGTGTGCGACGTAGATGATGCATTAGGTTGCTCCTCGACAAAGCGCCGCATGAGTGATGAACTGTCTCAGGATGAAGATGCTGGTGTTTCGACGCTTTTGATTCCCAAGATTGAGAAATAGTTTTCTCTGTATTTTCGAAAACATTTACGTGTTGATTTCATATGCTTTTGCCACGTTGAACTTATGGTTTTCGTGTTGTTGGTTTTGGATGTTTGGTGCTGTTATGTTTTGGACTGATTGTGTGGTTTTGAATTCCCTAAAACTTATCTGCTTATTATACTGTTATGTTCTAATATTATAATGAGTATGACATTTCTTTGCATATTATAATGTATATGTTAAATAAATATTGAGATGTTCAATATTCAATATTTATGTTTAAAACTTATGTGTATGAAGAGGAGCAACAATTTATAATATATATTATGTAAACCCAAATAACAACTTTTTTATCTACAAACATTTGTAATCTTTAAGCAATTTTAATCTTATTATCTTATCTCATAATTTATATAGGATTATCAGTGGATGTGGTTGTTCTTTATTGGTTTTTACCGTTATCCCTGCCCACTAAGGTTTAATAAGTATCCGTCATATATTACAGTTTTAAAAAAAAATTAATTTGTGCCTGTTTCTCCCATTAATTTATTTAAGTAATCTTATTCAATAGCTTATTTATATACTTTAAATTTTGTTTAAGTCATTCAAAGTAGGGTGTTCAGAAAAACCGTAACCAAGTAAGAAGCGTAAACCGAAACCCATTTTATTCGGTTTATGGATCCACGTTTTATTTTATTTGTTTTGTTTGGTTTATTTAGATAACTGAAAAAAAACCGTTTAACTTAATTATTTATTAAATAAAGATAATAATATTTTATTTTAAAAATCATATACAAATAAACCATAAACCTAACCAATGAACATCCGATTTACATTCTACAAAGATTACAAAATTTGTTGTTAACGTTTTCTCAATGTAATAGATTGCTTGAAATAATTAATTCAATAATTTGAAACAATTCTATTTTGCTTTTCATGAAATGATTTTTAATTACAAAATGATAAAATAGAATATTATAATTTATTGAGGATATGTTAATCCCTAGTATGACATATTATAATTCAAAATTTTAAAACCACTGTTTGGTTCTATTTTTTAATGTTCCTGATCTTTTACTCTTTCTTTTTTTGAACCCTTCTCCTTCTCTCATGTATGCAATGTCAAAGAATTCACGTTCATCTTCTACGGCTGCTAATTCATCTCAACGAAATTTACACAGCAAGTGAAATGATAACTTCTTAACTCATCATTTGCTAAATCAAAATCAGCTTTTAGATTGAAATCATAATTCTAATTGGTTTTTTTGTAGGTCCTCTTATGAGAACTCCTCTTTCAGATATCTCAAATAGATCTCCTCTTTCAGATATCACAAATGGTAATAGCTCTTGAATTTGATTATAAGTATACTTTTTCCGTTTTATGTTTTCAAGGGGACTGATTCTTGTGTTTCGTACATATTATACTTTCTCTGTTATTTAGTTACTTCACCGGATGAAAGGCGTAAGCTTCGAAAATTAATACTTGATAATAAGAAATCAAAGAATGCATCGTCATCATCAAAGAATGTTCGTAACATCTTTTCTGACAATGCAAATTTGCTGGAATGTTCTGATACTACGGACCAACATATGTACTCCATTGCACGTCGAGCAGTTAGAAATGCTACTGGTTCTTTAATTTCAACTACACCAGGTTTGTATTTTGTTTCTTTATTATTTCTTTTGATAAATACATTACTAAACAACATACCGGTACTAACATGTATGTTTAAATATTGAATGTTCAGATAACGGCATAAACATACGTACACCTCTAGATAACAACCGTCGATATTCCATTATTTCTAGCATCATTAGCAGTAACAATCATCGGATATTGGGTAGTACCTCTATGCTTACATGGCTGTCTTTTGGTAAACATAACATCGAGCTCAAGAAACGTGATAATACTCCTGTACCTATGCTGATTTTGGATTCAGATGAAGACGATGTGTTTTTGTGCACTGATGAAGATCCTTATAAAGGGATATCTAAAGGTTTTAATCTATTTTTCGGTATTAGGACATTTGTTGTGTTCCACCTGTAATATAACTATGAATCATTTTTGAACAGATTATTTGGACCATGGTGACCAAGTGCTTACATGCTGGTTTGTAGTGCAAAGTTATGGACATCAGAAGGTGGAAAAGGTCGTTTAACTATAAATAAGCTATGTTATAGTATGTGTTGTGGGTATGGTAAAGTTCAGCTACCGCCTTTAAAGGATGCACATCCGTCTTATCAAAATTTTTTTCTTCCTCAAATGCAAAAAGCAAGTTCTTCTAGAAGAACATAAGACGATACAACTCTATGTTCTCTTTTACATCTATGGGTGGAAAGGTTGATTCTAATATCAACAAGGGCAATGCTCCATTTATATATCGTATCAGTGGCCAAAACTATCATTGCATGGGGAGTCTCAAACCTCCAGATGGAAATGAAGCTAAGTTTTGTCAGCTATACATACATGATACCGAAAATGAAATAACAAACAGACAGGCATTGTTCAGGTACGAGTGATTTCTAAGTTCCATTTTTATTTTGTTAAAGAACAACTAGAAATTGAACCATTTGTAGTTCACTATCAGTTGTTAAGTACCATCACTTAATCCTTAATCACTGATTCTCTATCCACTGATTCTACAACAGCAGTTGTTAACCATTAGTAGTTCACTATCAGTTGTTAAGCACCATTAGTGTTTTAATCACTAGCAGTGCTTACAAGGTTTTCATCAGCTGTTTGACTTAACAGTAGTTTGCTTTATTCATTTTAAATTCATCATTGGTTGTAGGTAAACTAAAATGTTACTTTTTCTCAACATATTCTATAAGTTTTGGGCTGGTATCAGCAGTTGTTAACCACTGCTCTTCCTTAACACTTAATCCTTAATCACTGATTTTGTATCCATTGTTTACTACAGCAGCAGTTGTTAACAATCTGTAGTTCACTATCAGTTGTTAAGTACCATCAGTGTTTTAATCACTAGCAGTGCTTACAAGGTTTCCATCAGCTGTTTGACTTAACAGTAGTTTGCTTTATTCATTCTAAATTCATCAGTGGTTGTAGGTAAACTGAAATGTTACTTTTTCTCAACATACTCTATAAGTTTTGGGCTGGTATCAGCAGTTGTTAACAACTGCTCTTCCTTAACACTTAATTATTAATCACTGATTCTCTATCCACTGCTTATTACAACAGCAGCTGTTAACCATATGTAGTTCACTATCAGTTGTTAAGTACCATCAGTGTTTTAATCACTAGCAGTGCTTACAAGGTTTCCATCAGCTGTTTGACTTAGTACTAAACAGTAGTTTGGTTTATTCAATCTAAACTCATCAGTGGTTGTAGGTAAGCTGAAATCTTACTTTTTGTCAACATATTCTATAAGTTTGTATAAAACGAGATACTATTATAGTTATGTTATGTTAATGTTTTGTTGTTTTTTTCTTTTAACAGCAAAAGAACCAAACCTTCATCGCCTACTGATAAAGAGTGACAGAGTATTTGAGGGCTTTATTAGATTCACAAAATATGTTGGTTAAGACATATAGGATGGTCAGAGACCATTTTCACCAATCTCCAGAGGCCAACCTTAGTCTGCGACTTATTTATAGAAGAGAAAAAGACGACAGGACATATAACTTACCCACCACATCTGAAGTTGCTGCTTTGGTTGTCGGAGACATAGATAAAGCTATAGACCATCGTGATATTGCTGTTGAGACTCAGTCGGGAATGTTGCAGCGTATTAGCGAATTACACCCATATTATCTTGCTCTGCAATATCCGTTACTTTTCCCATATGGTGATGATGGTAATAGAGTTGATATTCCTCATAGAGATTTTATGTCCACACAAAAGAAAATAAAACCAAACTGCACAATGAGAGAATTTTTTTCATATAGGATCCAAGATAGAACTTATGGATTTTCCTTAATTTTAAATGGGTGAAGGTTGTTACAACAGTTTTTGGTTGATGCGTACACAATGATTGAGAGCGAAAGACTAAAGTACATCCGGAGGCAACAAGCGAACCTTCGCTCTGAAACATTTGAGAATCTTCAAAAGAATAAATCTAAAGGTAAGGAAGTTTTAACAGATACTGGAAAGCCTGTTATACTTCCTTCTTCATTTACCGGTGGTGCAAGATTCATGCAACAAAATTACCTCGATGCAATGGCCTTATGTAAGTGGTATGGGTACCCTGATTTCTTCATAACTATAACGTGTAATCCTAAGTGGCCAGAAGTAAAAAGATTTCTAAAAGATTCAACCACCAAAGTCGAAGACAGGCCTGACATATTGTGTCGATTGTTTAAAATGAAGCTTGATTCGTTACTCAAAGATTTGAAGGATTCTAAGTATTTCGGTGAGATTAACGCTGGTATGTTATTTCGTTTTCACATCTTATCCTCTGATATATATTTTGTAATCAAGGTTATCAACTACTAAATCTATTTATTTTTCCTTTTTATTTAGTTGTTTATACAGTCGAATTTCAAAAGCGTGGTCTTACTCATGCACATATATGCTTATTCATGAAGGTCGATCACAAACTTCCAACCACATATCACACATGTAGGATCGTTTTCTGACCAATACGAGTCGTTCAGAAGAGTTCTTAGACATAATCAGAGGCGGAATTCATTGATTTAGTCTTCGTTCAGCTTGTATTGCACTAGAATATCATTAATCTGTCTAGTTTATTGATCTGAAAGCTTTTACAGGCCAGAGACACTTCGGCAGCACTTCGGCGTCTGGAATACAAACTCGTACGAAATGAAATGATCAAGCTCCTATATATAGACCTTTGATTTCGCACGAAATAGCCACATGCTATTTCGTACGAAATAGCAACTTTGATTTCGTACGAAATAGCCAAATGCTATTTCGTGCGAAATGACTTTATTACATACGTTTCTCATTTTTCGTGCCTTGATCTTTTAATACTAACATTCATCAAAGGTTTCTGTGATGAACATTCACCTTTTTCTGTAGATTACAAAACAGTTTCTTGAAATTTTTCTTTTAATTTCAAAAATATTTTCTTTTTGTCATCTTCATCATCAGTTTTATCATCACAATCTTCAATTTTGACTTTGTCAACATTTGTGACATTGTCACTTATTGGAATTTCATTGATCGGTTTTGGACATAAATGATTCAAAAACGCTGATGAGGTCACAAAACCTTTCAATTTCTTTTCTAATTCATCAATTTTATTTCTAGCACACTCAACTTCACTTTCAAGTTGAGTGATTTTCTCAAGATGAGAATTTATTTCTTTTTCATTTTCAATTTTATTCTCTCCAAGAACAAATTTTTCACTTTCTAAAACTTTTATTTGACTTTGAAATTTTGTTTCTTTCTCTTTTAAATTTTTGTTTTCCAATTTTATCCAAAAATCTTCATTTTCTGAAGATTTTATTTTGTTTCCAAACTCTTTTTCTTTTTCTTTCAAATTTTTGATTTCCAATGTCAAACTTTCAACATCTCTCAACAGTTTAACATTTTTCGATTTTGATTGTTCACAATTTGAGCACATCCCAAGAATCTTTTTGTCATTAGCTTCATTATCGTCCTTGAAAGCTGGAATTTCTTCAACTTGTTTTGTTACCACTCGTACTTTTTCTTCAGATTTGACTTCATCGTTTTGTGACATCTCAATTGTCTCATCTTTTTCAGATTTTTCTAAATGAACACTCTCAACCTGAATCTTCTCAGATTTGTCATTTTCTTCAACACCAGCTGCTTTATGATTCTTCTTTTTCACAGCTTGTTTATTTTTGAGTTTTTCGATTTGTCCTGAAAAAAATATATTATACAATTCAGGTGCAAACATTCTTTTATAGTATTCAAGTTTTTCAATTTCTTCACTGTCATCGTTACTCTCTTCATCTGATGAGTGATAAAAAAACTGGAGCTTTTTGTGAAACAACTTCCGAAATCTTTTCTTTTGAAACTGGTTCTTTTGAAACTAGCTCATCTTTGATCTTTAAAGGAATCTCTTCTTGAGATAAATAGTAATACAACGCTGTATCTTCTTCAGCATCCATGTTTTGATAACAAGTTTCACAAGTTCTCAAAGTTCACACTAAATACAATTTCAAACGAAATGCCTTTTGATGCGAAATTGCCTTTCAAACGGAATGACACTCTCACACGTAATGACATTTGGTGCGAAATGAATTCTTCACACGAAATGACTTTTCCCACGAAATCAACTTTGTGCGAAATAACTCTTCAAGCGGAATGTCACTTTCACACGAAATGCAAATCTCAAGCGAAATGGGTCCTTGGTACGAAATGAACCTCTATTTCGTACGAAATGAAATTCAACTAACTGATTTCGTGCGAAATGAAGACTAAGAAATTGATTTCGTGTGAAATGAAATTTCAAAATTTAATTTCGTGCGAAATGAAATTTCAAAATTTGATTTCGTGCGAAATGACTTATATGTAGATGATTTCGTACGAAATGAGGTGATAATTTCACACGAAATACTGCTGATGTCATCTGATCGATCTGTTTTTGAAAAAATTGATCAAGTTCTAGGCCGATTTAAGGTCTAATTCTTTCAAGGGTTTGTTAAAACCGTGTATCGCACGTTATATGTGAAAATCAGTCCATTTTAACCATAAAAACTTGATTAATTTTGAAAAGAAGATGTAGGAATCAGAATTTTCCAGCGAAAACAAGCTAAATGGTAAGAACTCTTCCTCCTGAGCTCTGATACCACATGTAGGATCATTTTCTGACCAATACGATTCTTTCAGAAGAGTTCTTAGACAGAATCAGAGGCGGAATTCATTGA
Source organism: Helianthus annuus (assembly GCF_002127325.2). Lineage (NCBI taxonomy): Eukaryota > Viridiplantae > Streptophyta > Magnoliopsida > Asterales > Asteraceae > Helianthus > Helianthus annuus. Next base: position 100,330,585 of record NC_035441.2, on the reverse strand, counting down.
TTTAGTCTTCGTTCAGCTTGTATTGCACTAGAATATCATTAATCTGTCTAGTTTATTGATCTGAAAGCTTTTACAGGCCAGAGACACTTCGGCAGCATTTCGGCGTCCGGAATATAAACTCGTACGAAATGAAATGATCAAGCACCTATATATAGACCTTTGATTTCGCACAAAATAGCCACATGCTATTTCGTACGAAATAGCAACTTTGATTTCGTACGAAATAGCCAAATGCTATTTCGTGCGAAATGACTTTATTACATACGTTTCTCGTTTTTCGTGCCTTGATCTTTCAATACTAATCTAAGACTCGAACGAAGACGAAGTCGATAGACGTATGCACCAACAACATAGATCCATTTATTTCTGCCGAGATTCCTGATAAAAAAGAAGATCCTGAACTTTATTCTCTTGTGACTGATTATATGATTCATGGTCCGTATGGGAATGCTAATTTGAACTGTCCTTGCATGGTTGATAAAAGATGTTCAAAAAACTTTCCGAAGAAATTCACACCACATATAACTATTGATTCAAGTGGTTTTCCTGTATACAGAAGAAGAGATTCAGGTCATACAGTTATTAAATCTGGTGTTAGATTAGACAACAGAAGTGATGTTCCTTATAACAAAAGGCTTTTGAAAAGATATCAAGCACACATTAATGTTGAATGGTGTAATCAAGCCGGTTCAGTGAAATACTTGTTCAAGTACATTAACAAAGGCCCTGATATGGCTACTGCGGTAGTTTCTGGTGATACAAATTCAACCATTAAGGAAAAGCCAAAAGACGAGATCAAGGAGTATTATGATTGTAGATATATTTCAACGTGTGAGGCATCCTGGAGAATATTCTCTAATGAGGTTCATTATAGGTATCCTGCTGTTATGAGGCTTCCTTTTCATTTGCCGGGCCAACAGAATGTTGTGTATGGTGCGGATGACGATATTGATAATGTTTTAAGCAAGCCTTCTGTTTCTTCTTCAATATTTGTGCAATGGATGAAGTTGAACGAGACAAATGAAGATGCTAGAAAGCTGACTTATGTTGAGTTTCCTTCCAAATTGGTTTGGATACTTAAAGATAGATGTTGGCACGTACGTAAGTCGTACCAGTGTGTTGGCCGGATTCATTCTGTATCTCCTGCATTGGGCAAACCTTATTTTTTGAGGATACTACCCAATAAAGTTAAAGGGCCTAGATCATTCGAGGAGATACGTATAGTTAACGACCAATTATTCCCGACTTTTAGAGATGCTTGCTATGCGATGGGACTCTTAGATGATGACAATGAATACGTTGAGGCCATTAAAGAAGCAAGTTTTGAAGGACATGCTGGGTATCTTTGAGCGTTATTTGCTACCCTGCTTTTGTCAAATACTCTTTCACGGCCAGAATGTTTTTGGGAGAACACGTGGAAATACTTAGCTGATGATATTGTTTATAGACATAAAAAAGAAACAAATATTTCAGGTTCTGATCTATCTTTTTTATTTCATATACTACATTTCGATTTTTTTAATTAATAATGTTAATATTTTGATTTGTTAGGTTTAGTGCTTCCTGAATATCAGATTAAGAACCTTACTTTGTTGAAGATTGAAAACTATTTAATTTCCAATGGTTCATCATTACGAAGTTTTCTCACTATGTCGTACCCTGATGACGATTCCTTACGAGATGCTACTAATCGTCTGATCAATGAAGAGCTGTCACATGATATAGACGAAGTACAAGCTGAGTTTAACAGGTTGCATCAATCTCTTATAGATGAACAACGAGCGGTTTTTGATGAAATAATGGAAGCAGTGTAGGCCGTAAAGGAAGCCTTTTTTTGTCTATGGTTACGGTGGAACTGGAAAAAACTTCTTATGGAAGACTTAGGCTTCAGCTGTTCGATGTAGAAACGGAATAGTTTTAAATGTTGCTTCAAGTGGTATTGCTTCTTTATTACTTTTCCGTGGAAGGACAACTCATTCTCGGTTCCATATCCCCATTAATCTAACAGAGAATTCAATGTGCAATATTAAGCCAAACAGTGATATTGCCAAACTATTAAAAGAAACCCAATTAATCATATGGGACGAAGTACCGATGGTATACAAACATGCCTTTGAAGCTTTAGATAGGACGATGACCGACGTATTTTCGGAAGGTAGGAGTATTCGTTCGGATGTTCATTTTGGAGGTAAAGTTATTGTATTTGGTGGTGACTTTAGACAAATCCTACCTGTTATTCCTAATGGTTCTAGACAAGAAATTGTTAGTGCATCTTTAAGCTCTTCATATATATGGTCAAAATGCAGACTGTTACGGCTGACTAAAAACATGCGTTTAACTATTGTAGCTGAAAGTTCAAATATGGAGTCTATCAGAGATGTCACAACCCCCGATCCCTATTCCCGGGAGCGGGCGGCCGTGAGCAAGTTTCGGTGGTATCCTGTTATTGTCTAATTTGGCAGTGGAATTTTTCATCAGGACCGTAGTTAGGAAATATTTTATCAGAGTAAAATACCACATTTCCAATACATTAAACACATGGGTAAGACCCAAGTTTTCAGTATACACACTTTCATAGGGATACACCCTATTTTATTTAATAAAAACATCTATTTATTTTTTTAGGTAACTTTATTGCCACTTTTCCAAGCCTTCAGTGCTGTCCAGCTGGCTTCTATTTGGCTTTCACATTTTGTTACCTGAAACGCGTTTTAAAAATATTTCGTTAGTGGGAAATACTGGTGAGTGAATCCTGGTTTAATCAAGTTTAAGTAAAAACCAATTTACAGTATTGAGGGCGATCTCGCAATTACATTTGTTTCCAAGTTATATCAATTATCACCCGTGGTACTGTCATACTCAACTTGTGGAAATGTTACTCCTTGACCAGGTGGTAACAAATTTTGTATACAAAACCCCAACATACACACGATAATTGTATTCTTACAAATACTCAATAACTGCTTAATATATAATTAATCATGTGAGGTTTTGTAAAAACAGTTAACAAAAAGAGGATTACTAACATTGCTGTCTTAGATTATCCTTTATGCTTTCCTGGGAATAATCTATAATTTACACAAATGCACGCGTGTTAGTATAATAACCCAATTTAACATTAGTAATACCCTCCCCGAGACGGCATTCCAACGACTACGTGGGGCAGAACCACGACAGCCGTTACGGAACCCTAGATCAATTGGGCAGAGTATCTAATACGTCTCCAGGGGTTATAATACTTACATCGTAGCAGAACCTCGCTATTTAGGGGGGTATAATACCCGTGTATAAAGCCTACTATTCAGAAACTGAGATTGAGAAAGAAACTTTGAACGAATTCGAATGAAATCCGATGGCCTGCTTATATAGTTGCTGAGTCTGGTCCTCTCACGGCCCACGTAAAACAAGGGCAGGGCCTACGCGGCCCGCGTTGACCCCAGGTCAAAACGTAGCTGGGCTGGGTCAGCTTATAGACTCGCCGGGTATTGGGCCACGTGGCCGCACCGGGCTTTGCCACCTTTTGAGACTCTCGCGACCCGCATTAACTAACGGGAATCTTACGCCGCCCGCCTAAACTTAAAAAACAATGAAATCAGGTTTTAACCTTTATACCGCCCGCGTAAAGGTTGGGGTGGGTTCTACGCGGCCCGCCTCAACTTAAATTTTCTTGTTTTTAATTTATTTTTAATGCTATATTGTATTTCAGGCTCGGTTTTCACATACGGGTATATTTTGGGACATATTGGGATATTTTAAAATATATTAAGGTGTCGGAAAAATAATCGAGGGTGTCAGTTTATTTAGGATTGTTACCTCCTCTCCACCTTGTTTTAGAGCTCGTCCTTGAGATCTACTGGAACAAGTGTGGATATTTTCTTTGCATTTCTGATTCAAGCTCCCATGTGTACTCAGGTCCTCTCTTGGAGTCCCACTTCACTTTGACCAGAACTAGTCTCTTATGTTTGAGATTCTTGATTTTCCTATCTTCAATTTGTAGAGGCCTTTCTACAAATTTGAGTTGCTCATTTACCTCTATATCCTTAAGAGGCACTACGAGTGATTCATCAGCTAGGCATTTCTTGAGATTAGATACATGAAATACATCATGTATTCCTGCCATTTCCTCTGGCAGTTGTAGCTGATAAGCTACAGGTCCTATTCTTTTAATAATCTCAAAAGGTCCAACATACCTGGGACTTAGCTTCCCTCTTTTGATGAATCTTACCACTCCTTTCCAAGGAGAGACCTTTAACAGTACCTTGTCACCTACCTGGAATTCTAACGGCTTACGTCTGTTATCGGCGTAGCTCTTCTGTCGATCACGTGCTGCTTTCAGTTGTTCCTTGACTTGAATGATCTTGTTGGTTGTTTCTTGCACTATCTCAGGTCCAGATAGTTGCTTTCCCTAATTTCTGCCCAACAGACTGGGGTTCGGCACTTTCGTCCATAAAGTGCTTCGAATGGTGCAGCATTGATACTTGTGTGATAACTGTTATTATAAGAAAATTCTATTAAAGGTAAGTGATCGTCCCAGTTACCTCCGAAATCAATTACACAAGCTCTAAGCATGTCTTCCATTGTCTGAATTGTCCTTTCGCTTTGTCCGTCCGTTTGAGGATGATAAGCTGTGCTTAGATTTAACTTGGTTCCCATTGCTTTTTGGAAACTTGCCCAAAAATGAGAGGTAAAACGGCTATCCCTATCAGAAACAATTGATAAAGGAATTCCATGTAATGAAACTTGTCACACCCCCAAAATCCACCCGCGGAGTACCACCGCTTGGAGGCGTGACATGACCAGGATCAAGCCATCAATCATATTGAACATAATGTATAATGATTAAAATAGTTCGTAAAACCCAATTCAACACAATTGATGTTCAAACCAAACGAAACGTAATTTGAGTAGCGGAAGCATAAGTATGTAAACCCAATGTAAATCATAAGTTCAATTGTTTAAACGTTTAACATGGCGTCTACGAATCCATGTCCCACAACGACCTGCTCCTCCCTGTGCAAGCTCCATAAGTACCTAAGGTCTTGCAAGGCATGTAGCAGAGAGTCAACAACTAGTTGAGCGAGTTCACAGAAAGTAAGTTTGTAATAGCAAAACGTATGTTCATTTAGTGGGGGCTTCCCATGTATGTATGTACTAATAGTGGGGGTTTCCCATGATTATATTTATTACTAATGGGGGCTTCCCATGTTTATCCTCACTAGACTATTTGCAACCATGAGTGTTCTTCTTAACCCGAGAACAGGAATACGTACAAGGTCACGTAGGTTTTACGTGAGTGCCCTTCCCCGAGGACAGTGGTACGCGTGGGGTTTACGTAGGTTTTACGTAAGTGTCCTTCCGACCCGGAAGACAGTAGTAGGTATGAGTTTACGTAGGTTTTACGTAAGTGTCCTCCCGACCCAGGAGACAATGGTAGATACTAGTTTACGTAGGTTTTACGTAAGTGTCCTGACTAACCTGAGGACGATGGTATATAGTCTAGCAATAACGCAAGTACGAGTAATTATCCAATTCAAATCTTCCAACCCAATTCCCAACCCGGGAATCCCATGCCTTGGCTGTGTGAACTCACCTTGGTTTGCTCGGCAGATACACAGAAAAGTTCACTTAAGCTATATGGTGGTCAACCACGTCCTACCATGGTTACCATACAAGTTAGGTTCGTAATCAAGTATAGCACGTATATTCTACACGTATTGTACACAAGTATAATCATGGCAATTCACGTATGAGCATTAACAGGAACAGTTACATAGATAACGAAATCCAAGTATCCGGCCCAATCAATTGGGCTCGTAACAGTGAAGGTCCAATAGTGTTCAAGTGTTCGCGGTCTCGAGTCGAGACTAACGATCTCGAGTTGTATTGGTTTTGGGGTCTCGAGTCGCAACAAAGGAGGTCTCGGCTGGTGCATATGTCACTCGAGACTGGGTGGTCTCGAGTCAGGTCTCGAGTCGCAACAGGACTCGCAATGCTGGTCTCGAGTTGTGCTGTTTTGTGTCAGTAAAGAGGTCCCGAGTCGAGACTAGGTGTTCTCGACTCGCAATCCATGTCGAGACTAGCAGATTATAACAGTTTCCTTATTAGCAGCTCATTTAGTTCCGTAAAATCAGTCAACAAATTTAGCAGTTTCAAAATCAGATCAAATCAGCTATTATTCGATAATTATGAACATTCATATCATCATCATCAAGAACAAACAATCGAATCATCATACAAACATAAACCGAATCATTTAACTATCATGCAACCTAAATCACAATCACAAGTCATAATATCACAGCCGATTAACAAGCACACATTCGAACCGATTAGCCTATTACCAATCCGATTTAATCATACATGCAGCCGATTTCATGAATACTAAGAATCAACAATATAATAAATCATGCTAACAAGAACCCTAGATCATGTAATCCGATAGATAACAATATCATCTCATAATCATACATATTAAAAATGCAATCGACGAACTTAATACTAACCGAGATGAGAAGAGGATGATCCGAATCCAAAAGCTTCGATGGCAAGGGATGTTCGGCTGCCTATGGTTCCGATCAAGAGAGAGGGAAAGCGTGTTCTAGGGTTTGTATGTGTGAGGATGTTTGGCAAGTAAATGAAAATCTAAACCCCTAATGGGTATGTGTTTGCGAATCAAGGGAAGTGGGCCGAACCCTTTACCGGGTTGCCCTCTTGGTCTCGAGTTGGATGTGTGTAAACTGAATGGGCTTGTGTAGTCGAGTGGGTCATGTACGATCGGATCATGCAACATATAAACAAACATTCACAATTTTACACAAGGCACGTATAACATGTTATTCAAATAGAGTTCACATAATCACGTAACGTTACACAAAAGTGGGTTCGAAATACGAGTTGTCACATTATCCCCAACTTAAAAGAAATTTCGTCCCGAAATTTGGTACGTACTCACTGAGGAAGCTAGTTAAGTTGCATGGTTTTCCTGGGGTGTCACATCCTCCCCCCGTTGATCTGGAATTTCATCCCGAAATTCTGTGGTAGCTTCAGCCTCAGTAGTGGTTGTACTGTTCGCGAACAATTGGGGGCACTTTTCTTTCATTTGATCTTCTCGTTCCCAGGTGAACTCTGGGCCACGACGGGAGTTCCAACGAACTCGAACAAGAGGGATTCTCTTGCTCTTGAGGACCTTGACATCCCGGTCCGTGATTTCAATTGGTTCCTCGACGAATCGCAACTGCTCGTCGATAGTGAGTTCCTTTAGAGGAACTATGAGGGTCTCATCTGACAGGCACTTCTTCAGATTCGACACGTGAAAAACGTTGTAAACTGCACTGAGTTCAGCTGGTAGGTTTAGTCTGTAGGCTACTTTGCCTATTCTTTCTATGATCTCGAACGGTCCGACATACCGCGGATTGAGCTTGCCCCGTTTGCCAAAACGGACCACACCCTTCCAGGGTGAGACTTTGAGTAAAACCCGGTCCCCGACCTGAAATTCCAAGGGCTTCCTACGCTTATCCGCGTAGCTTTTCTGACGGTCGCGAGCTGCCGCCATGCGTTGTCGTATTTGTGCAATCTTTTCCGTGGTGTCCACTATAAGTTCTGGACCCGTGATCTGACTATCACCCACCTCTGCCCAACAGAGAGGCGACCGACATTTACGCCCGTACAATGCCTCGAATGGAGCGGCTTGTATGCTTGTGTGATAACTGTTATTATATGAGAACTCCACCAAAGGGAGATGCTTTTCCCAGCTGTTGCCGAAATCGATAACACACGCCCGAAGCATGTCTTCTAGGGTTTGAATCGTGCGCTCAGACTGCCCATCCGTCTGAGGGTGATATGCTGTGCTCATGTCTAGCTGTGAGCCAAAAGCTTTGTGCATTGCTTGCCATAGTTCTGAAGTGAATCGTGCATCGCGATCTGAAATGATAGAGGTGGGCACCCCGTGCCTTGAGACTACTTCTTTCAAGTATATGTCTGCTAGTGTGGAAAACTTGTCTGTTTCTTTGATTGCCAAGAAGTGAGCAGACTTGGTGAGTCGATCCACGATCACCCAAATAGTATCGTTCCCACGCTGAGATCTAGGCAGGCCTGTAACAAAATCCATGGAAATTCCCTCCCATTTCCACTGTGGTATCTTTGGTTGCTGAAGTAAGCCTGCTGGTTTCTGATATTCTGCCTTGACTCTTGCACAGGTCTAGCATTTGCCGACATAAGGGGCAATGTGGGCCTTCATGCTAGGCCACCAATACGTCGTCCTGATGTCGTGGTACATTTTATCCGAGCCTGGATGTACCGAATAGCGAGACTTGTGTGCTTCATCCATCACAAGTTCTCGTAAACCGCCATATAGTGGGACCCAAATACGCCCTGTTACGTAATAGGCACCGTCTTCCTTCTGTTCTAGTCGTTGCCTTGAGCCGCGTAAGGCTTCAGCCCTGACGTTTTCTGGTTTCAATGCTTCTACCTGAGCATCTCGTATCTGTGCCGGAAGACTGGATTGAATAGTAATCTGTAGTGGTCGCACGCGTCTAGGTGGAGTGTCCTTCTGACTGAGAGCGTCAGCCACAACGTTGGCTTTGCCTGGATGGTACTTAATAGCGCATTCGTAATCGTTCAGTAGTTCAACCCATCGACGTTGATGCATGTTCAATTCCTTCTGCTTGAAGATATGCTCGAGACTCCTGTGATCGGTGTAGATAGTACACTTGGTACCGTACAGGTAGTGTCGCCATATCTTAAGCGCGAAAACAACAGCTCCCAGCTCTAAATCGTGCGTCGTGTAGTTCCGTTCGTGAACCTTGAGTTGGGACGAAGCGTAAGCAATGACCTTGTCGCGCTGCATTAACACACATCCAAGACCCTGGATGGATGCATCACAATAAACCACGAAGTCGTCCGTACCCTCTGGCAGTGAGAGGATAGGCGCACTGCAAAGTCTATCCTTTAAGTGCTGAAAAGCAGTTTCCTGAGTATTACCCCAACGGTAGGTGACACCCTTCTGTGTCAGCAGTGTAAGCGGTTGTGTAATCTTTGAAAAGTCCTTGATAAACCTCCTGTAGTAACCTGCCAATCCCAAGAATTGGCGTATTTCCGTTGGTGTACGCGGTGCAGGCCAGTTCCTGATCGAATCTACCTTGGATGGATCGACATGGATCCCATCCTTGTTTACCACGTGGCCTAGAAAGTGGACTTCACGAAGCCAGAAGTCGCATTTTGAAAACTTGGCGTACAGTTGTTCGTTTCGAAGAAGTTCTAAGATAAGCCGTAAGTGCTGCTCGTGTTCCTCCTGACTCTTGGAGTAGATTAGAATGTCGTCGATGAATACAATCACAAACTTGTCTAAGTAGGGTTTGCACACCATGTTCATAAGGTCCATAAAGACTGCCCGTGCGTTCGTTAGCCCAAATGGCATGACTAGAAACTCGTAGTGGCCGTAGCGAGTTCTGAATGCGGTTTTGGAGACGTCCTCATCCCGGACTCTCAGCTGATGGTATCCTGACCTCAAGTCTATCTTGGAGTAGTAGCTCGACCCTTGCAACTGGTCGAATAAGTCATCAATACGTGGAAGAGGATAACGGTTCTTCACCGTCACCCTGTTCAGTTCACGGTAGTCAATGCACATACGGAAGGTACCATCCTTCTTCTTTATGAATAGTACTGGAGCTCCCCAAGGCGACGAGCTTGGAGGAATAAAGCCCTTTTCAAAGAGCTCTTGTAGCTGTGTAGAGAGTTCTTCCAACTCTGATGGAGCTAAGCGATACGGTGCACGTGCTATCGGTGCTGCTCCTGGTGCTAGCTCGATTTGAAACTCGACCTGGCGGTGAGGCGGTAGACCAGGTAAATCTTCAGGGAACACCTGAGGAAAGTCGCGAACTATTGGAATGTCTTCCAATTTCTTTTCCTTTATTGATGCGTCAGTAACAAGTGCCAGAATGGCAGCGTGGCCCTTACGCAAACACTTCTGAGCCTTCAAGAAAGAGATTATGCCAACCACAGCACCACTCTTGTCGCCTTGAACTTCGAGAGGTTCCTGACCAGAACGAGGGATACGAACAATCTTCTCTTTGCACAAGATCTCTGCGTGATGTTGGGATAACCAGTCCATACCAATGACGATGTCGAAACTACCCAAAACTATGGGAATGAGATCGATGGAGAAAGTCTGACCCGCGAGGATAAGATTACAACCCTGAACTATGTGCGTGGCCTCTAGACTCTTACCATTAGCTAATTCTACAACATGCTTGGTGTTTAGAAGTGTGGGTGTACGTTTTAACATTTGGCTAACTTTCAAAGACATATAACTTGTATCCGCACCCGAATCAAACAAAACAGTAACGTAAAATTCGTCGAGAAGAAACTTACCCATGACCACGTTAGGATCGTTCCTTGCGTCACCCTGACCTAGCACGAAAGCTCGACCCCTAGCTTCATTGCCATTATTGTTCCCACCGTTGTTACCATTGCCCTGATTGTTGTTGTTGTTGCGATTCTGGTTTATCTGGGGGCAATCCCGCTTGAAATGGCCTTCAGCACCACACTGAAAGCATCCCTTGTTGCCTCGCTGTTGCTGCTGTTGCTGGTTTTGTGGAGCTGGTAGTTGCGGTTGCTTGTTCTGATTCGCAGGTCGTGGGCTCCTACAGTCTTTGGCCTCGTGGCCCATCTTGAGACACCTTTGGCAACGACCCTTGTTGCACTGGCCGCTGTGGTGCCTGTTACAGTTGTGGCACTTTGGTTGATTTCCCTGATATCTTCTCTGCCCACGACTACCAGAAAACTGCTGACTGGGACTCTGGTAGTGGTCAGTCTTCTGCTGCTGAGCCTGAGACTGAACTGTTGCTAAACCTTTGCTAGAATCCCCTTCCCACTTTCTTTTGTTGTCACTGGGGGTAGCAGGAGTAGCGGCTGATGTGGTAGCAGTAGTAGCGCTGATACGTTTCGGTAGCTTGTCCTGATCCACTGCCTGATCAGTGAGACGATGAGCGAGTCGCTGAATATCCTGGATGTTGTCGAGATTAGCCGATGTCACGTGGCTCTGGATTTCAGGCGCTAGACCTTTGAGGTACAACTCAATGCGCTTAATTGGAGGGTCCACCATAGTTGGACACAAGATGGCCAGTTCGTTCGACCGTTTCGTGTAAGCTTTGATTTCTGACCCCGTCATTTTCAAATGATAAAGCTCCACTTCCAACTTGTGGATGTCATCACGCGTGCAGTATTCTCGCTTGATCAGTTCCTTAAAATCGTTCCAAGGGGTGGCGTTAGCAGTTGCCAGCCCTAAAATCTGAACTTGCGCGTTCCACCAAGTTAGCGCAATCCCTTCCAAAGTACCAGTGGCGTACTTGACCCTGCGAGCCTCAGGACATTCACACATCTCGAATACTGACTCGAGCTTTTCGAACCAATGGAGTAGTCCCACTGCTCCTTCCGTGCCACTGAATGTACTTGGACGACAATCCATGAAGTTCTTGAATGTGCAAACAGGTTGTGGTGCGTGTTAACCTATTGTGTACGAATAGGACAAGGTTAAACACAAGAGTTGGTTTAGGAGTGTAGGACCTAAAGATCCTAGTGTGAGTTATAACTACAGGATATACCTCCTGCTTGTGCGGCTGCAAGTGCCGCAGCAACTTGTTCGTTAATGAGAGCCGTCAACTGGGCTTGAGTCATGTTAACACGTCCAGACATGATCTTCATAGTAAAAGTAGCATAAGTGAGAATGGTTCGTGAGTAGTGCGATGACAGAAGAGTGTAAGCACATAGGTATTCTCATGCAATAGTGTCATGTGTATCTAAGCATACTACGAGCAAAGTTCTATGTAATCTAGCAAGTAGGCAATATAAACATAAACCATATTACCTAGGATGTTGAGTCTTGCACGTGGAGCGAAGCGTCGTTGTGGATCGTTGAGAGCACTGTTCTGGTTATAGTCTGGTTTTAATAAAAACGTTTTCCCTTTACTAAAACCGAGTTCTCTATAACCAATGGCTCTGATACCAATCTGTCACACCCCCAAAATCCACCCGCGGAGTACCATCGCTTGGAGGCGTGACATGACCAGGATCAAGCCATCAATCATATTGAACATAATGTATAATGATTAAAATAGTTCGTAAAACCCAATTCAACACAATTGATGTTCAAACCAAACGAAACGTAATTTGAGTAGCGGAAGCATAAGTATGTAAACCCAATGTAAATCATAAGTTCAATTGTTTAAACGTTTAACATGGCGTCTACGAATCCATGTCCCACAACGACCTGCTCCTCCCTGTGCAAGCTCCATAAGTACCTAAGGTCCTGCAAGGCATGCAGCAGAGAGTCAACAACTAGTTGAGCGAGTTCACAGAAAGTAAGTTTGTAATAGCAAAACGTATGTTCATTTAGTGGGGGCTTCCCATGTATGTATGTACTAATAATGGGGGTTTCCCATGATTATATTTATTACTAATGGGGGCTTCCCATGTTTATCCTTACTAGACTATTTGCAACCATGAGTGTTCTTCTTAACCCGAGAACAGGAATACGTACAAGGTCACATAGGTTTTACGTGAGTGCCCTTCCCCGAGGACAGTGGTACGCGTGGGGTTTACGTAGGTTTTACGTAAGTGTCCTTCCGACCCGGAAGACAGTAGTAGATATGAGTTTACGTATGTTTTACGTAAGTGTCCTCCCGACCCGGGAGACAATGGTAGATACTAGTTTACGTAGGTTTTACGTAAGTATCCTGACTAACCTGAGGACGATGGTATATAGTCTAGCAATAACGTAAGTACGAGTAATTATCCAATTCAAATCTTCCAACCCAATTCCCAACCCGGGAATCCCATGCCTTGGCTGTGTAAACTCACCTTGGTTTGCTCGGCAGATACACAGAAAAGTTCAATTAAGCTATATGGTGGTCAACCACGTCCTACCATGGTTACCATACAAGTTAGGTTCGTAATCAAGTATAGCACGTATGTTCTACACGTATTGTACACAAGTATAATCATGGCAATTCACGTATGAGCATTAACAGGAACAGTTACGTAGATAACGAAATCCAAGTATCCGGCCCAATCAATTGGGCTCGTAACAGTGAAGGTCCAATAGTGTTCAAGTGTCCGCGGTCTCGAGTCGAGACTAACGATCTCGAGTTGTATTGGTTTTGGGGTCTCGAGTCGCAACAAAGGAGGTCTCGGCTGGTGCATATGTCACTCGAGACTGGGTGGTCTCGAGTCAGGTCTCGAGTCGCAACAGGACTCGCAATGCTGGTCTCGAGTTGTGCTGTTTTGTGTCAGTAAAGAGGTCCCGAGTCGAGACTAGGTGTTCTCGACTCGCAATCCATGTCAAGACTAGCAGATTATAACAGTTTCCTTATTAGCAGCTCATTTAGTTCCGTAAAATCAGTCAACAAATTTAGCAGTTTCAAAATCAGATCAAATCAGCTATTATTCGATAATTATGAACATTCATATCATCATCATCAAGAACAAACAATCGGATCATCATACAAACATAAACCGAATCATTTAACTATCATGCAACCTAAATCACAATCACAAGTCATAATATCACAGCCGATTAACAAGCACACATTCGAACCGATTAGCATATTACCAATCCGATTTAATCATACATGCAGCCGATTTCATGAATACTAAGAATCAACAACATAATAAATCATGCTAACAAGAACCCTAGACCATGTAATCCGATAGATAACAATATCATCTCATAATCATACATATTAAGCATGCAATCGACGAACTTAATACTAACCGAGATGAGAAGAGGATGATCCGAATCCAAAAGCTTCGATGGCAAGGGATGTTCGGCTGCCTATGGTTCCGATCGAGAGAGAGGGAAAGCGTGTTCTAGGGTTTGTGTGTGTGAGGATGTTTGGCAAGTAAATGAAAATCTAAACCCCTAATGGGTATGTGTTTGCGAATCAAGGGAAGTGGGCCGAACCCTTTACCGGGTTGCCCTCTTGGTCTCGAGTTGGATGTGTGTAAACCGAATGGGCTTGTGTAGTCGAGTGGGTCATGTACGATCGGATCATGCAACATATAAACAAACATTCACAATTTCACACAAGGCACGTATAACATGTTATTCAAATAGAGTTCACATAATCACGTAACGTTACACAAAAGTGGGTTCGAAATACGAGTTGTCACAAAACTATTTCATTTACATACAATTTGGCTAATTGTTCCATACTAAAAGTTTCCTTCATTGGTAGGAAATGAGCTGACTTGGTTAGCCTATCTACAATCACCCAGATTGTATCATTACCTTTTTCTTGTTTTGGGTAATTTGGTAACAAAATCCATTGTTATCAATTCCCATTTCCATACTGGCATTTCTAGCTGTTGCAGTAATCCTGAGGGTTTCTGAAGTTCAGCTTTAACTTGTGAACAAGTTAAACACTTAGAAACATAAGCTGCTATATCTTTCTTCATTCCTATCCACAAGAAATTTTTCCTTAAATCCTGGTACATTTTATCATTTCCTGGATGCATCGTATATTTAGATTTATGAGCTTCTTCTAATATACAGTGACACAGGTTTTCTAATTTAGGTATCCACATTCTCTTTTTATGGAATCTCCAAATTCCATCTATCCCTTGTTCTAATTCTTTAATCATTCCTTTTAATTTTTCAGTATCATCCTTGATTACTGATTCTTGTGCTTTCCTAATCTGATTGTTTAAATCTACTTGTAGATTTAATTTAAGAGAACGTACCCTTTTTAGCTTTTCATGATACTTTCGGCTTAAAGCATCAACCACTACATTGGTTTTTCCTGCATGATATTGGATATCACAATCATAATCACTAAGAATCTCCATCCAGCGTCTTTGTCTCATATTTAACTCTTTTTGCCCAAAAACGTACCTTAAACTCTTATGATCTGTGAATATGGTAAAATTACTACCATAAAGGTAATGTCTCCATATCTTAAGGGCAAAAATTATGGCTCCTAATTCCAAATCATGGGTTGAATAATTTTCTTCATGATTCTTAAGTTGTCTAGATGCGTAAGCTATAACCTTTTGACGTTGCATCAATACACACCAATAACCTAACTTGGAAGCGTCACAATAGACTACAAAGCCTTCAGTTCCTTCTGGTAACGCTAATATAGGTGCATGGGTTAATCTTTGTTTAAGAATTCTAAAGGCTTCTTCCTGTTTTTGTGACAACCCTCACATTTACAGGTATCCGTACAATTAATTAATATTTAATTTGTGCTTAATGACTGTGCTTAATTTCAACTGTGATTAAACTGCTCTCTGTTTTCTGTTACATACATACATATGCATCACATTTTATACTGTCACTCCATTTATTTCACACAAACATTAGTGACAAACTCGATGCACAAAGCACAGTTAGCACAGTGAGCGGATAACCCAGAGACATGCTAACAATGCCAGCACTTGGACAAACAATGTTTTTGAGGCTAGTATGAGCCAGAGATAGAATACTACACTAGTAGGAGTGTAGGGAAGTGAGGACCATAAAACTGCGTCGCTAGGTGATAGTTATAATGCCAGAAAGTGCCTAAAACATACTTTAAGTGAAGAATTCTGCACTAAATAACCAAAATTCAGCATTTAATAATGCTAGTAAAGTGCAAAAACTTGGCAAAATAGTCCTAGATACTTTCCAAAGTGTTGGGAATTAAATGTGTCACTAAAAGTAACATAAAAGACACTTTAAAGATTTATTTAGCACTTTAACGGAACAACACCCAACCGAACAACCGGACTTTACCCGGAACACAAGAATATTGCCAAACATATTTTTTTTTTACTTTTCTGAGCTAGTTAGGGTCCCCGAACACCCTAACACACTTTATAAATAACAACACACCTTCAAGCACTAACTAAACATTTAAATCCTAACTAGATTGTAACTTTATCATTAGAAACCAACCCCATACCCCCCCCCCCCCTTCGAACCGGTTGTGTGGAGTGGGGACACTCCCATGATTTTTTTTATTATTATATTTGATGTTGTTGTTGGATAAAAGAACACTATATACAATGGTTAATGTTGATTAGTGGTTTATAAGTAAGACTTGAGGATCATGATCATTTCATTCACAACATCAAAACTTCACTCATCTTCTCTCTTCCTTCTCCTTGTTCGGCCGCCACCTTACCACCACCATACCACCACCTTCAAACTTCCTTCATGCAATCTACACATACCCAAAGGTGCAAGAGACCCTACAAGTAAGCTTGGTGTGTTCGGAAGCTCAAGGACCGCTCTCGTTTTCTTTTATCCATCACTTTTACGCTCTTGAACTCCCCTAGCCTTGTGCTAGTAGTAAGTGCCTTAGATCTTCATCTTGTTCATATTTTTGTTGGTTAATAGCAAAAAGAATGGTGAAATGTTAAGAACTCTAAAGAACATAAACAAAGTCTTGAAACATAAACTAACAAGTAATGAAAAGTGGTTAAAGTGATGATGAAATCATGTTGTTCTTGTGTTGTTATGCTTGTTGAATGTTGTTGTTAGTGAAAATGTTATGGTTCCTCACATAGGCTTGCTAGATCATGTTTAAAGACATGAACTAGCAAGATGTGAAGGTTAAAAATGTTGTGGATGATGAAATCATCCACACATAAGCTACGAACTTGATTACATACATGTTTTCTTGAAAAATAAAGATCAAAATGGGTTGTAATCTTGTAGATCTAAAGATCTATGAGTGGTTTTTCGAAGGAACCAAGTGAAAAATATTAGTTTTGATAACACTAGGATCTTACATAAAATTTACGCATTTTTATGGGATAAACAAGTGTAGGAACACTTGTGTAAAAAGAAAATTTCACAAAGAAATATTTTTATAAATCATGTCTGGAAGTTGTAAATGTTCAAATCCTTTAAAAATAAAGTTTTTAAGAAACTAATCACATTTTTAAAGGTAACAAGACATACTAAGCATACTAGTAACTTACTACATGGTTTTTTTTTTTTTTTTTGATAAATTTTTAAGTTCATGAGTTTATGGTTTATGCTTATTTTAACAAAGTTTGATAAGTAGAGGTTGTATGTTGATGATTGATACTTGATTGAATGATTTTACAAAAGAAAATGATATGCTAGTAAGCATGGACGCCTCCATTTACAAAGGAAACTCTGGCGAAATTTTTCTAAAAATTCAACACTTAGAAAATATTTTTCTAACAAGTGTTACAAATATATTTTTAACTTTGTTTTCGAAATAAACTTCGCCATGATTTTTATTACAAAAATACTAAGTGCCGGAGGTTGATTTTCGTAAATAAAATTTGATAAATATATATTCAGAATATATATTTTACACTAAAACGCTTGTGTGATTGTGTGTTTATTCTGTGAACTAGTTATATTATTTTAGGGTAAAATAATATAACATACAAAATACCATGGAAATTACAACTCCAAAATCATACCAAAAATCACAAGGAATGAATATTTGAGTTACACACATAATATTGTAAAACCGAACACAAGAACGTGACTTATGAAATTTTTCGGGATATACCATTACACTATATTTTTGGTAAGTCTTATTTTGGAAATGAAAGAAGTGAAAATATGATTTCGTAAATATTACCAAGTATATCATATTTTTTTGACAACGAGAAAATATATTATTTTTGGGAGTTAAAAATATATTTTCCTAGTATATTTAGAAGATATATAATTTTTGAGAAAAATATATATTTTTCTGGGACAATACGTGATTGAACAAAATAAGTTTATATATATTTAAGTGAGACTTGAAATATATGGTTTTGGGAATATATTAACATATTTTATTTGGAACAATACACCGAAATACGACGCCATTACATGGCAAGGTATACACTTTCGGATACGAAAATACATGTATGAAATACCCCCACCCTTGGGAAGGAAAATACGAAGTTAAATACTTGAGAAGTAGGAATACGAAATATTGTTTAACAACTATTCCAGACATTAACTATAATTTAAAGTTAAAATAATTATTTTAACTAATAATCATAACTAGGAATAATTTTGAGAATACAAGAAACGTAACTCAAAAACCTTCATACTAAGCAAAGGCATGGCCCGTTCGTCTAATAGACGTTAGTACACTGTAGGTAGTCGTGTTGTCTGAGGAGATTTGGGTTACACATACTGAAGACGCAATACTGTGAGTTCATGTCCCCCTTTTTCTCTTTACTGTTTTCAGTTTTATACTTCGGGGGTGAAATACATGCGATAAATATTACAAACATTTATTACATGGTATGGTTAGCGTAAGGAGGGTTTATACTACTTAGATCATGTGAGTGGGTAGGTGGAACTTAAGGCCATTAATCCTCGTTGTAGGACCGAGGGACATGAGTGATAGATCTATTCGGGTGTAGCGAGCCCCACTCCTGAGTCCGCTGAGGTGACCATGAGGTGACTATGTGCCTGACGCCAAAATCTGCTAGGTTTGAGTCTTCCTACACCACTTCACACATATCAATGGCTTTGCAAACCATTGGTGATCTCTTTTTCCTTATTGCTACATACCAGGGACTTGCATACATACTTACAACATTTTTCAAAGGTTTATACGTACACACAAACGAACACATGAACTCGCTCAACTTTTGTTGATGTTTTTCAAACTACATGTATTTCAGGAAATTTCAAATGGATCTGGCGGGCGTTGGAAGTTTTTATGCTGCGTTAACAATAAAGATGTCATCCATGGTCTTTGAGGTTGGACGGTGTGACTTATTCCTGGACGAGACATGTTTTCCAAACCTTCTTATTATTCAATAGTTTTTGACAAGTCTTTAATGAACTCATAAACATTTTGTACGATTTGTAAAACTAGAATTTGTAGTCTACGTTTTAAAGCGATGTTGTTATGTTTTAAACTTATTTAATGGATGACAATCCTATGGTTTTATCATATAGTTGATGTTATGATTGAATGCAATGATATTAAGAAAGTCACACCATAATCACGCTTCCGCAAAAGTCAGGGTGTGACAGCTTGGTATCAGAGCTTCGATCGTAGCGAACTAGGATTCTTTATTGAGTCTAGACTACGATCATTAGGGCTCTCACGAAAATGTTTTCACAACTTGTTTTTCATTGCATACACAAAACGTCCAGATCTAGGGAACAAACATTTTTACAAACAAAAGGCACAAATACACATTTCAAAATTCATATTTATAATTCAGTCTTAGAGACTGAGGGAGGTTCAGTCTTAGAGGCTGAGGGAGGATTAGCCTTAGAGGCTGGGGATATTTAGTCTTAGAGACTGGGAGTTGGTCTTAGAGTCCAGGGAGTTAGTCTTAAAGACTAGGAGTTGGTCTTAATGACCAGGGAAATTAGTCTTAGAGAATGGGAAGGTTTGGTCTTAGAGACCAGGGAGTTAGTCTTAGAAACTAGGGAGTTCAGTCTTAGAGACTGGGGAGGTTTAGTCTAAGAGACGGGATGTATTAGTCTTAGAGACTGGGGAGGTTTAGTCTGAGAGACGGGATGTGTTAGTCTGAGAGACTGGGTGGTTTAGTCTGAAAGACTGGGAGATTTGTCTGAGAGACTAGGAAAGATAATGTGAATACATGACTAAGTGATAAATTACTCTTATTTGCATACGCTGATTTCTAATGATTATTATGGATATACGTGCTATGACTACTATGTACTGGCACACACATCACCTTCCTTAGGGAACGAATTGTCAGATAATGATGACCCTACGACCACCGCCACAGATGATGAGACTATACCTGCGCCGGAGATATCTACGACAGACACTGAGAGTGACCCTGACATGCTGACCAAGGACGAGGACGATTCCCAACCGTCCGCGCTGCCAAACTTTTGGTGATGAACTACCCTTGCCGATGGTTTCCTTGACGAAAATCTTCTTCTCATTGTTGATTCGGTCCACGACCGCCTTACCATTTGGACACTTTGGTGGAGAGCACCTCTTGACTCCAAACCCCGACAATGCGCCTCCTGTGGACATTCCTTTCGAAGGTTGGCTACTCAACGAATAAATGATGATGACATTGGCATATTATTGATGGCCCTTCTGATAACACCTATGATGATGGAAAGTTTGACGAGCACGTTGTTACTAAGTTCACTTTTTAAGACCCCTGTTAACAAGTTATTCCCTGATTCTAGCATACATTCGATTTCAGACTCCTTTGAGTCTGTGACATCTGCAGCCTTACAGACAGCCAGATTACAGCTTCCTACTACTGACGCAGACGACGAGCCGTTATAACTGTTGCAACTATCACTTGCTCGAGGCACCACACCGTTACACGACCCAGAGCCTCTCCTGAGCTAGCTTCTGCACCTTTACTTGATCATAACCCTATTTCTTTTGATTTACCAGGCAATGCATCCCTTATACCCGACCCAGTACCTGCACCTAATGATCTTCCTATCAGTTGAGACGTTTGTACCTGCACCTTCACCCGCTGATGTTGCTCTTATGAAGACCGACGTCCATTGCGCCTACGTTCCTATCGCTTTCTTTCAAATCATGCCCGCACCCCGGAAAGGTACTCCAGGACCGCACCCGCGTAACGATCCCTTTTGCTACAGCAGCATTTTCTACGACCTCACAGGCCGCACCGTCTGATGCATTCATCTCCATCGCTGGACGAACCGTTTCGACGGTTCCTATTATACCCTATACTAATTTTAGACCCTTACCATCCCTCACATTATGGAGGCTACACACGGAATGGATGCTCCTGTAACATCAGCTACAGTTTGAGAATATAAGCCGCAAAGTTTTTGGAGCTTGAGCTGACAACACATCCTCCACCCTGTCTATTGCCAGTATACTTTCATCAAGATTCCTTTCGCGCTCTCACCTGCTGCTATTACACTTTTCCCAGGTTTTTAATGCTCGTTTCTTTACTGTCGAGCGATAAATCAGTTAATTACTTCGACGTATATTCAAACTCGAGGAGGTCACGCATGACGACAGTTTACTTTTCTTTCCTCCTCCACCTCAGTCACCAGTATAGTTGGTTTCTGGATTGTGCGGATTGCATTACATTTGGGTAGGACATTTATGATAAGCCGAGATTGTGGAGACTTTTGAAGGCCGCATCTGACTATGTAATTTTGATACACTAATATATTTAATGGACAAGGGTAAGGTGACCCTGTGTCCCTGTTGATGTGATACATTTTGGAAGATAACATAATTGTGGCCAGGGAATAATGAGAAGCCAATCATCATTAAGCATGTGACAATACTTTGTGACCAATGACCAATGAAAGCTCAGTCGCTATGTCTTCGTTAAGCGCGTTACTGACCTATATGTGTGTGCTATAATTATAATGCTACGTGCTTACTTGCTATAAATATAAATTCCAAGTTGCTTGGTTATACTATGATTATACTATTGCTTGATTGGTTGGTAACCTATTATGTGTATGTGCACATGATCTCTAAAACAACTGTATGCACTCCCCGAACGAATAAGACCTGACCTAACCAATCTTCTTCTCAGAAGATGTCGATACCAGGGAACGTCAATACCAACAACCCTCTGCCGACAGCAGCAGAGTCAGAACTGCAAGGGCACATCTCACGAGCCATCGCACAACTCGAGGCCCTTCGCTCCGAACACGGCGGAGGTACCTCAGGAAATAACCCACCCAGCGGCTGCACCTACGAGCAGTTCTTGAACCACAAACCTCGAGGATTCGACGACACTAGGGGTGCCTTAGCCTTCGTGCACTGGGTTGAGAAGACAGATTCTGTCTTACGGTTGAGCAAATGTGCCCCAGAACATCAGGTCACGTACGTAGCTGGGCTATTAATAGATGGGGCTCTGTCATGGTGGAACTTTCAGGTTCAGGCAACGGGCGAGACGACTGCGTATGCTTTGACGTGGGACGAACTGAAGGAACTATTGCGCAAGAAATATTGCTCTAGGGCAGAAGTCCAGAAGTTGGAAACTGAATTGCGGAACCTGAAAATGGAAGGTCCAAAGATAGCTGAATATGTGCAGAGATTTGGCGAATTGTCACAAGTTGCATCGCGTTTGGTGGAACCAGAATCTAGGAAGATCGAACGTTTCATCGGGGGATTGGCACCTTAGATTTTAAGCCTGGTAACAACATCTAAACCTTCAACGATCACCGAGGCTATTAGCATAAGCGTGGCACTCACTGAAGAAGCAATTAGACAAGGAAAATTTTTCCAGTATGGAAGAGAAAGAGGAGACTCCTGTAGAGTCATCTAGAGATAACAAGAGAAAGCTCGCAAATTTCAAAATTATTACTCGGGCGAGTAACAAGAAGAAGGCCAAAAAGGGAAAAGACTACATGGGTATCCTACCTAAGTGCGATAATTGTCTACGTTATCATGTCGGGCGATGTAAATATGGAAAATGTGATAACTGTGGTAAGAGGGGCCATCCCAAGGAGACTTGTAGACAAGGTATTGAAAGTGGAAATAAAGGTCAAGATGATAGCAAGAATCACGGAGGAAACAACGACAACGATGAAGGCAGGACGAGTGACAAACAAAAACGTGCTGAAGGTTGTCTTAACTGTGGGAGCAAGAAGCATTTCAGAAAATACTGCCCTAAGAAGAACCAGGCACAAGGATAAAAGCTCAGGAATCCAAGCGTGGATATCGGTACGTCCCATATTACTCAACGATATGCATCCGTATTGTTAGATACTGTCACGAATTTAGTTTCGCATTTTTAGAGGTTGAAAGTATGATTGGTTTAGTAGTAAGTAAGTTAGGTAACCTGCACTCGATAGAACTAGCTAATGGGAAGCTAGTAGAAGCCAACGAAGTAAATGGGACATGGCAAGATAGGATCCGGAGAGTGTGAGTTCACGCTTGATCTACTGCCACTGAATTGGGAGACTTCAACAAGGTAGTTGGATGGATTGGTTGACAAATGATCAATAGGAGATTGATATCCGCACCGCGATGGCTACGAAGAAGCGATATTGACTCATAAAGCGGGATACACCTCTGCAAATTACTAATTGCTTGAAGGCACAAAGGATGTTGCGTAAAGAATATGTTGTTTTCTTGGCTCATGTCGGGGATAGGGGGAGCCGAAGAACCAAAGCACGAAGATATTCCTATGATAAGGAAATATCCTAAGGTCTTCCTCGAAGATTTGCCAGAGATACCTCCTCAATGGCAAGTCGAATTTCGCATCGATTCGATTCCAGGCGCCGCGTCTGTAGATAATGCACATTAGAGACTTACACCTTCGGAAATGCAAGGATTGACAGTGTAGTTTCAGTAGTAGATAAAGAAGGAAAATAACAGACCAAAAATTTCCGTTTTGGGTTACCCCAGTTCTGCTCGTCAAAAGAAAGGACGATGACTTTCAAATGAACATCAAACTACCAGGAGCTAGATGAGCTAGCCAACAAGAGTCAGCGACTCTTGCTAAGGATCGACGAACTACTTATTGGACTAACTGCGAGGATCCAACCCGTATTTCCCGACCGATCGATAATCAAGTAGCTGTAACTTCAGGAAGAAAGTATACCGGGGGAAAGTTGTGAGACAATAACTTGTTCTTAAACGCACGCAAGAAAGGTGCTTCCTACACGATGCACAGAACGATCCTTCACCGAATACGAAACTCTGAGAATCTAGGAAACATGTACTTAGGACCATTGGGAGCCAGGTCCAAATTCACAAAGGTCGTTACTTAGAAACCACGTCCGTTAACTCGAGCAGACACCATCAACCTGACACATATGCCAGTTCCGTTGACCAAACCGAAAGTACTTGAAATTCTTCTACTTCTAGCGAGTAGACATTTGCATCTCTACTCCCCTTAATGGTAGTTGCATCATGTGAATTTTCTTCGCAAAGAGCGAACACATATTTGCTTCGATATCTGGTCATTTCTTCATTTTAGCAGATACTCATTATTCCTTTTCTTGGAAACTTATTTGTCACGCATGCACCATTTGCTACGCGTGCGACTTCACTTCATTTCAAACGCTTCATTTAAGTTCAAATATTAGGACGCTAAATTTAATTACCGATTTGTGAATTCGAATGACCTACATTATTGTGACTGTTGGCTCTTTTGCTATCAAGCCAACACACCCTCTTGAAAATTCCTTCATTTCAAGTTACATTCATGGTTTATCTTTGCAACCATGCCGAGATTCCTAGTTGCTGCATATGTTTATTATCGGATTACGCCAGAACCAAGTTCAATTGCTTGAACTTATTCATTTTGCATATTCAGTTTATCACGGTATATGATGTATTGAGAGCATCATATTCAAATCATTGGCAAAGATTCTTTTCTACGACTTCACTAAATCATTTGTTGGTTACGACACCTTGTGGGGATACTTTCACAAAATTGAAGCTTGCGCTTATTTGATCGCTCACTTCATACACGGATTTAATTGATTATTTGATAATTTGCCCTAAATCCGTCTTGTTTATCACGATGAAATCGGTCTCCACACAGTTGTGTGTTGAGGCAAAGGTACATAGATTCATTTCATATCACGGTGTACCTCCTAACGATTCTTTTACAATCAATCGAATGCCTTGCGGTACTTATTGCTTTCTCACTTTCGACCGAAAACAATGGCTCTTTAATGTTCCATATTCGACTGAAAACTCTATGACATTGTGTAAATCAAATCTTCAGGCTTGTTCGGTGCACTTTTATTTGATTTCCAACACGGTGAATTTGTTCAGTCACCACTATATTTGAATTATGTCATTACAAACTTGTAGCTTGTGCTAATCATGGTCAACCGTTTCACACAAAACTGCATATACTTTCGTTTGGCTTATCATTTAAACATTTCCGATGCAACTACAATGAGACACCAAATTCACATGAATTTCATTTGGCGTACTTTCGCAATTCAAGAATGTCAAATCACTAAACCTTACCATTCATTTATTCGGAGGTTGACATATCATTTTACTATTGCATTTGAGTTATTGATTTTGAATTCATATAGCGGATGCTATGGTTCGTGAAAACTCGTTTGCATATTGCGATCGATCGTTTGAGAATCTTATTAGCCAAAACTCCTCTTTTGCGAAACCCCCTGCTGGCTGGATTACACTAGACTATACGTCATTTACGTCTTGTACCTTTGACATCTAAGGTCAAAAGTACATACCTTTTAACCATAAGATTCGGATTGTTATATATTCTTGGACTCACCTAAGGTGAGTAGGGTTTAATGCGGGTTAGTGATTATCTACCTCGGTATTAGTCATATACATACACGTGTGATGTAACCATAAAGAGTTAAGGTAGTACAAATTTCGAGGACGAAATTTTCTTAACAAGGGGAGAATGTGACAACCCTCACATTTACAGGTATCCCTACAATTAATTAATATTTAATTTATGCTTAATGACTGTGCTTAATTTCAACTGTGATTAAACTGCTCTCTGTTTTCTGTTACATACATACATATGCATCACAGTTTATACTGTCACTCCATTTATTTCACACAAACATTAGTGACAAACTCGATGCACAAAGCACAGTTAGCACAGTGAGCGGATAACCCAGAGACATGCTGACAATGCCAGCACCTGGACAGATAATGTTTTTGAGGCCAGTATGAGCCATAGATAGAATACTACACTAGTAGGAGTGTAGGGAAGTGAGCACCATAAAACTGCGTCACTAGGTGATAGTTATAATGCCGGAAAGTGCCTAAAACATACTTTAAGTGCAGAATTCTACACTAAATAACCAAAATTCAGCATTTAATAATGCTAGTAAAGTGCAAAAACTTGGCAAAATAGTCCTAGATACTTTCCAAAGTGTCGGGAATTAAATGTGTCACTAAAAGTAACATAAAAGACACTTTAAAGATTTATTTAGCACTTTAACGGAACAACACCCAACCGAACAACCGGACTTTACCTGAAACACAAAAATATAGCCAAATACATTTTTTTTTATTTTCTGAGCTAGTTAGGGTCCCCGAACACCCTAACACGCTTTATAAATAACAACACACTTTCAAGCACTAACTAAACATTTAAATCCTAACTAGATTGTAACTTTATCATTAGAAACCAACCCCATACCCCCCCCCCTCGAACCGGTTGTGTGGAGTGGGGACACTCCCATGATTTTTTTATTATTATATTTGATGTTGTTGGTGGATAAAAGAACACTATATACAATGGTTAATGTTGATTAGTGGTTTATAAGTAAGACTTGAGGATCATGACCATTTCATTCACAGCATCAAAACTTCACTCATCTTCTCTCTTCCTTCTCCTTGTTCGGCCGCCACCTTACCACCACCATACCATCACCTTCAAACTTCCTTCATGCAATCTACACATACCCAAAGGTGCAAGAGACCCTACAAGTATGCTTGGTGTGTTCGGAAGCTCAAGGACCGCTCTCGTTTTCTTTTATCCATCACTTTTACGCTCTTGAACTCCCTTAGCCTTGTGCTAGTAGTAAGTGCCTTAGATCTTCATCTTGTTCATATTTTTATTGATTAATAGCAAAAAGAATGGTGAAATGTTAAGAACTCTAAAGAACATAAACAAAGTCTTGAAACATAAACTAACAAGTAATGAAAAGTGGTTAAAGTGATGATGAAATCATGTTGTTCTTGTGTTGTTGTGCTTGTTGAATGTTGTTGTTAGTGAAAATGTTATGGTTCATCACATAGGCTTGCTAGATCATGTTTAAAGACATGAACTAGCAAGATGTGAAGGTTAAAAATGTTGTGGATGATGAAATCATCCACACATAAGCTACGAACTTGATTACATAGATGTTTTCTTGAAAAAAAAAGATCAAAATGGGTTGTAATCTTTTAGATCTAAAGATCTATGAGTGGTTTTTCGAAGGAACCAAGTGAAAAATATTAGTTTTGATAACACTTGGATCTTACATAAAATTTACGCATTTTTAAGGGATAAACAAGTGTAGGAACACTTGTGTAAAAAGAAAATTTCACAAAGAAATATTTTTATAAATCATGACTAGAAGTTGTAAATGTTCAAATCCTGTAAAAATAAAGTTTTTAAGAAACTAATCACATTTTTAAAGGTAACAAGACTTACTAAGCATACTAGTAAGTTACTACATGTTTTTTTATATAAATTTTCAAGTTCATGAGTTTATGGTTTATGCTTATTTTAACAAAGTTTGATAAGTAGAGGTTGTATGTTGATGATTGATAATTGATTAAATGATTTTACAAAAGAAAATGATATGCTAGTAAGCCTGGACGCCTCCATTTACAAAGGAAACTCTGGCGAAATTTTTCTAAAAATTCAATACTTAGAAAATATTTTTCTAACAAGTGTTACAAATATATTTTTAACTTGGTTTTCGAAATAAACTTTGCCATGATTTTTATTACAAAAATACTAAGTGCCGGAGGTTGATTTTCGTAAATAAAATTTGATAAATATATATTTAGAATATATATTTTTATACTAAAACGCTTGTGTGATTGTGTGTTTATTCTGTGAACTAGTTATATTATTTTAGGGTAAAATAATATAACATACAAAATACCATGGAAATTACAACTCCAAAATCATACCAAAAATCACAAGGAATGAATATTAAGTTACACACATAATATTGTGAAACCGAACACAAGAACGTGACTTATGAAATATTTCGGGATGTACCATTACACTATATTTTTGGTAAGTCTTATTTTGGAAATGAAAGAAGTGAAAATATGTTTTCGTAAATATTACCAAGTATATCATATTTTTTTTGACAACGAGAAAATATATTATTTTTGGGAGTTAAAAATATATTTTCCTAGTATATTTAGAAGATATATAATTTTTAAGAAAAATATATATTTTCTGGGACATGATTGAACAAAATAAGTTTATATATATTTAAGTGAGACTTGAAATATATGGTTTTGGGAATATATTAACATATTTTATTTGGAACAATACACCGAAATACGACGCCATTACATGGCAAGGTATACACTTTCGAATACGAAAATACATGTATGAAATACCCCCACCCTTGGGAAGGAAAATACGAAGTTAAAATACTTCAGAAGTAGGAATACAAAATATTGTTTAACAACTATTCCAGACATTAACTATAATTTAAAGTTAAAATAATTATTTTAACTAATAATCATAACTAGGAATAATTTTGAGAATACAAGAAACGTAACTCAAAAACCTTCATACTAAGCAAAGGCACGGCCCGTTCGTCTAATAGACGTTAGTACACTGTAGGTAGTCGTGTTGTCTGAGGAGATTTGGGTTACACATACTGAAGACGCAATGCTGTGAGTTCATGTCCCCCTTTTTCTCTTTACTGTTTTAAGTTTTATACTTCGGGGGTGAAATACATGCGACAAAATTACAAACATTTATTACATGGTATGGTTAGCGTAGGGAGGGTTTATACTACTTAGATCATGTGAGTGGGTAGGTGGAACTTAAGGCCATTAATCCTCGTTGTAGGACCGAGGGACATGAGTAATAGATCTATTCGGGTGTAGCGAGCCCCACTCCTGAGTCCGCTGAGTGGACCATGAGGTGACTATGTGCCTGACGCCAAAATCTGCTAGGTTTGAGTCTTCCTGCATCACTTCACACATATCAATGGCTTTGTAAACCATTGGTGATCTCTTTTTCCTTATTGCTACATATCAGGGACTTACATACATACTTACAACATTTTTCAAAGGTTTATACATACACACAAACGAACACATGAACTCGCTCAACTTTTGTTGATGTTTTTCAAACTACATGTATTTCAGGAAATTTTAAATGGATCTGGCGGGCGTTGGAGGTTTTTATGCTGCGTTAACAATAAAGATGTCATCCATGGTCTTTGAGGTTGGACGGTGTGTCTTATTCCTGGACGAGACATGTTTTCCAAACCTTGGTATTATTCAATAGTTTTTGACAAGTCTTTAATGAACTCATAAACATTTTGTATGATTTGTAAAACTAGAATTTGTAGTCTACGTTTTAAAGCGATGTTGTTATGTTTTAAACTTATTTAATGGATGACAATCCTATGGTTTTATCATATAGTTGATGTTATGATTGAATGCAATGATATTAAGAAAGTCACACCATAATCACGCTTCCGCAAAAGTCAGGGTGTGACAGTTTTGGTCCCCATTCAAACTCAATGGATTTAAAGGTTAACTTGGTTAAGGGAATGGCTATTCTAGAAAAATCTCGAATAAATCTTCTATAATAACCAGCTAATCCTAATAAACTTTTAACCTCGGTTGGCGACTCAGGGGTTTTCCAGTTGGTAATTGCCTCGATCTTTGTTGGATCCACATGGATTCCTTCATGATCGACTAAGTGTCCAAGAAACTATACCTGTTCTAACCAAAACTCGCACTTTGAAAACTTAGCGTAAAGCTTTTCCTTTCTTAATAGACTTAAAAGTGCATGTAAATGCTTTGCATGATCCTCTTTATTCTTAGAGTAAATGAGAATATCATCAATGAAAACAATTATGAATTTATCTAAATATGGCTTACATATTCGGTTCATCATGTCCATAAATGCGGCTGGGGCATTGGTTAAACCAAAGGGCATGACAGTAAATTCATAATGGCCATACCTTGTTCTGAATGCGGTTTTAGGAATGTCCTCTTCCTGTACCTTTAATTGATGATACCCCGATCTTAAATCGATTTTAGAGAAAAATCGAGCTCCTTGAAGTTGATCGAACAGATCATCAATTCTTGGTAATAGGTACCGGTTTTTAATCGTGACCTTGTTCAATTCACGGTAGTGAATGCACATACGCATTGATCCGTCCTTCTTTTGACAAACAGTATCGGTGCTCCCCATGGCGACGAGCTTGGCTGAATGAATCCTTTTTCTAACAATTCGTCTAACTATTTCTTCAGCTCCTGCATTTTGGCGGGTGCCAAACAATAAGGTGCTTTGGAAATCGGTGCTGTTCCTGGTAGCAGATGGATTCTGAATTCAACTTCCCTATCTGTCGGCAGTCCTGGCAATTCTTCTGGAAAGACGTCTGAAAACTGAGATACTACTGGAATGTCTTTTAGTTCTTTTCCTTTAGTGTTAGTGATTATAGAAATCAAATACATTATAGATCCTTTTCTTATACAACTTGCTTTTTCATTACAGAGATGAATTTAGTGGATCTAGATGGCTTATCTCCTTTAATTGTGATCTTTTCACCCCTTGGTGATTTTACTTGAATTGACTTTTGATCACACAAAATATTAGCTTTATTGGTTGTTAACCAATCTATTCCTAACACGACATCAAATCCTGCCAGATTCATTGGGTAAGGTTTGCAATAAAATTTTGATTAAAAATTTCTATTCTTGCTCCCTGCAAGATTTCAGAAATCCTAACGGTTTCTCCATTTGCTGTCTCTACTAGACATTCTTGTGGTAGTTTAGTTAATGATTGATTTAGAAGTTTGCAGAACGAAGTATTGATAAAACTTTGGTTTGCACCAGAGTCAAATAATACTTTAGCAAAAATATCATTAACTAAAAACGTACCAGCTATGATGTCCGGAATCATTTTGGCTTCATCTGCAGTCAGAACAAATGCTCTAGCATTTTTAGTGTTCTTGTTGTTTGCAGCTGGAGCTAACTTCGGACAGTTTGGCTTGATATGACCTTTTTCTCCACAATTGAAGCACAGTCCATTACTAGATTTTCTCCTGCAATCTTCTTCCTTATGTCCTGGTGCCTTGCAGTAATTGCAGTGAGTGGAGCATTTTCCTGAATGCTTCTTCTTGCAGATCCTGCAGTATGGTGCAGAGGTAGAACCTACATTCCTACGGTTGGAATTCCCAGAACGGAATTCTTGGGTAAGCCTTTGAGTTAGGTTTCTCCTCTGATCTTCCTCTCTAGTACGCACTAGTTCATCAGTCAAGGTATTGGCTAGTTCTACAGCTTCTTCTATAGTTTGGGATCTAGCTACCGCGACTACATGTCTCATCTCCCCCATTAATCCCCAGATGTAACGGGAGATTAATACTGGTTCGGGTGATGCAAGGGTTGGCACTATTCTAGCATATTCAAAGAATGTAGTAGTATATCCCTTACTATCTACTCCGGTCATTCTAAGGTTCAGAAACTTATTCGCTATCTGCTGCTTTTCATTGGGAGGGCAGAATTTCCTTTCTACCATATTTTTAAATTCCTCCCATTCCATGTTGTATACACTATCACTTCCTCTTGACTGGAGGATAGTGTTCCACCATTCTAAGGCTGAATTTTTAAATAGATTAGAAGCAAATATTATCTTGTCTTCTTCTGCACACTTGCTTATTTTTAGAACAGCCTCGGTTTTCTCTATCCAGTGTAGAGCTGCAATGGGTCCTTCATTGCCCGAGAATTCTATTGGTTTACAGGACCATAATTCTTTATAAGAACAACCATATGGCATGGTTCTTCTTCTTTTGGGAATGGTCACTTGAAGTACGGGTCCATTGTTCACGCTGTGTTCTGGTTCAATTGGTCACTTACTGCTATGCTTGCTTTTTTTTTGGCTTCCTTAACATTTTGAATAATAAATGGCATTGCATCTATAATTCCTTGTGCCACTATATGTTGAAAGGCACTATTATCCACTTGGTTTACATTGTTATTGTTGTTCGGATTCTCGTTATTCAGATTATCGTTATTTGAGTGGTTATCATTCTGGTTTTCCTGATTCACTTCGTTGTCCATCTGAATTTTAAACATTTACCATATATTAATATCACCAATAATAATTGAATATAGCCAATCACATGTCACACACTTTTAGTCAAAAGCGTCGAGCATTGCGACTTTTACTCTATTCATATACTATGCGTCTATTACACACCAGTACTGAAATAAAGATTACAATAGCGACTGAAATTTAAAGCTACACTACTAGTAATAGGCATCCGTAGTTTTTTTTTTAACACATACACACATATTATATTATTATATTATATTATTATTATTATTTCTACCGACTCCACCATCGATTCAAGGATATGGATTCATCCAAAAATCCATATTGCGCTCATCGTATTTCCATACGAGACGCTCTCCCACCTGTCTCATTCTCTCACTGCTTTCTAAAATTTCCTCACCAAAAGTCCTAAGTTCTTGTACGTTTTCTACACTCATTGAGGGTGCAGGTTCTAGGACTGGGTTAGGAACCTGGGGTGCGGGTTCCTGGTACGGGGCCTGGTATGGGTAAGGATTCTCTAAGATCTCCCTAATGTATGCATCGTTATCGAAATAGGGGTCTAGAGGATCTAACCCTGGGTAGGTTCCTAGATTATGCATGGGCAAATCTTCATGGAGAGGGTAACATTGCACATAGTCCCTGTTGTCGTCCCACCATGGGTCGTAATTTGGGTCTAGGGGATTTGGTGCAGGTACCCTAGGTATTTCCTCCGGATTGAAATCTTGCATTTCTACTTGGTTTTCAGGGTTTTCTATCTCCATTGGTTGGTCAGGAATTAGTTGTGGTTGGGGTGCTAACATTTGCTCCAGGTTTGGGTCAGCTGCAGTGGTTGCTAAAATATGGATATCGGCTATACCCCTATTCAGCATATCCTGGGCATAGGCATCGGTTTCTCTTTTGGCTGCGGCTAGTGCTCTCTGTTCTTGTAACTTTTTCATACGCTTTCTATGCTCATGTGCTCCCCTACTGAACCATCCCCTCTTTTTCTGAGGAAATGGCTCTTCAGATTGAGCCTTAAATACGAATATTCCTTCTTCTGTATCAGCAGAGTACCCCGAGAGGGCAGGCTGAGAAGAGGCACCTTAGCTTCTAGGCGAACCAGACAATTGACGGTACACGTCAGATGGTCCTTGGTCGCTCATACTCTAAACTAACAAATAGTCAGATAACACATAACACGAAAGTACAGTTATGCACATATTTCTGAAATTTATTTCCTAACACTTTGAATTTTGGTGTCAGCAGAACACCTCTGTGGCTGAATCAGTGGCTTAGTTCTGATACCACCTTCTGTCACAGCCCCCGATCCCTATTCCCGGGAGCGGGCGGCCGTGGGCCAGTTTCGGTGGTATCCTGTTATTGTCTAATTTGGCAGCGGAATTTTTCATCAGGATCGTAGTTAGGAAATATTTTATCAGAGTAAAATACCACATTTCCAATACATTAAACACATGGGTAAGACCCAAGTTTTCAGTATACACACTTTCATAGGGATACACCCTATTTTATTTAATAAAAACATCTATTTATTTTTTTAGGTAACTTTATTGCCACTTTTCCAAGCCTTCAGTGCTGTCCAGCTGGCTTCTATTTGGCTTTCACATTTTGTTACCTGAAACGCGTTTTAAAAATATTTCGTTAGTGGGAAATACTGGTGAGTGAATCCCGGTTTAATCAAGTTTAAGTAAAAACCAATTTACAGTATTGAGGGCGATCTCGCAATTACATTTGTTTCCAAGTTATATAAATTATCACCCGTGGTACTGTCATACTCAACTTGTGGAAATGTTACTCCTTGACCAGGTAGTAACAAATTATGTATACAAACCCCCAACATACCCACGATAATTGTATTCTTATTAATACTCAATAACTGCTTAATATATAATTAATCATGTGAGGTTTTGTAAAAACAGTTAACAAAAAGAGAATTATTCACATTGCTGTCTTAGATTATCCTTTATGGTTTCCTGGGAATAATCTATAATTTACACAAATGCACTCGTGTTAGTATAACAACCCAATTTAACATTAGTAATACCCTCCCCGAGACGGCATTCCAACGACTACGTCGGGCAGAACCACGACAGCCGTTACGGAACCCTAGATCAATCGGGCAGAGTATCTAATACGTCTCCAGGGGTTATAATACTTGCATCGTAGCAGAACCTCGCTATTTAGGGGGGGTATAATACCCATGTATAAAGCCTACTATTCAGAAATTGAGATTGAGAAAGAAACTTTGAACGAATTCAAATGAAATCCGATGGCTTGCTTATATAGTTGCTGAGTCTGGTCCTCTCGCGGCCCGCGTAAAACAAGGGCAGGGCCTAAGCGGCCCGCGTTGACCCCAGGTCAAAACGTAGCTGGGCTGGGTCAGCTTATAGACTCGCCGGGTGTTGGGCCACGTGGCCGCACCGGGCTTTGCCACCTTTTGAGACTCTCGCGGCCCGCGTTAACTAACGGGAATCTTACGCGGCCCGCCTAAACTTAAAAAACAACGAAATCAGGTTTTAACCTTTATACCGCCCGCGTAAAGGTTGGGGTGAGTTCTACGCGGCCCGCCTCAACTTAAATTTTCTTGTTTTTAATTTATTTTTAATGCTATATTGTATTTCAGGCTCGGTTTTCACATACGGGTATATTTTGGGACATATTGGGATATTTTAAAATATATTAAGGTGTCGGAAAAATAATCGAGGGTGTCAGTTTATTTAGGATTGTTACAAGAGAATTTGCAAAATGGCTTATTGATATTGGTGAAGGAAACATTGGAGATGAGAATGATGGTGAAGCAATTATAGAGATACCAGATGATCTACTAATCACCGATATTTGTGACCCAATACAAACTTTAATTGACTTCGTATATCCTTCAATTATTGAACAATTTAGGATTCCTGGATTTTTTTCGGAGCGAGCAATTCTAGCACCCAAAAATGAGGTAGTTCATGAAATTAACGATCGATTGCTTTCGTTATTTCCTGGTGATACGAAAGAGTATCTGAGTTCTGATAGTATATGTCAAACTGAACAAATTCTTGATTTTTTCAAGAAAGCTTATACTCAACAGAAAATTTGAATGCTCTTAAGATTTCTGGCTTGCCTAATCATAGATTAGTTCTTAAAGTTGGTGTTCCTGTGATGCTTCTTCGAAACATTGATCAACAGAAAGGGTTATGTAACGGTACAAGGCTTCAAATTACTTTTCTTGGTAAACGAGTTATAGAAGCTGAAGTAATATCTGGTGGTAACATTGGCACGAGAGTTTTTATTCCAAGGATTAATATGATCCCGTCTGACAAAAAAATACCTTTTCAATTTCAACGAAGACAATTTCCTTTATCAGTTTGTTTTGCCATGACAATTAACAAGAGTCAAGGACAATCGTTATCAAAGGTTGGTCTTTATTTGAAAGATCCTATCTTCACTCATGGTCAGTTGTATGTTGCATTATCAAGGGTCAAGACCAGAGAAGGCGTTAAAATACTAATATTCGACACTAATGGAAAACCAACAAATAAGACTTCTAATGTCGTTTACAAAGAAGTTTTTACTAGCTTGTAATCATTGTTTTTCTTAGTTTTAACTTCCTCCGTTATAAGTATAGTTGTATATATATTTTCTTAATTACTATTTTGTTTAAACTTTATTTGGTTTAAACTTTATAAACTCTGTTGTGTTTTGCATCTCAGAACCATGTGTGATAAATTTATATGTAAGAAAATTATACCGGAAGACTGTTTGGAATAGATCGATAATCGATGTGTATATATAACTAGGTTATTACCCGGGATGGCTTCCCAGGCTCAAGAAAGTTACTTATATTATTATTAATTTTGTTCATGCATAAAGATTCAAGCATACCATTGTTGTCTTCGTTAGCATATAGTTTATTTTTAGTTTTGTCAAACCTTTATGCATGAACAAAATTAATAATAATATTCACAACTTACCAGATTTGGACTGCATAAGAGGCTACGAACTGATCAATTTCAAACCTACACCAGCCAAAAAACTGTTTGACCAAAGTCAAACCACTGTTTGACTAAAGTCAAACAACTGTTTGCAAAAATATGATTCTTGGTGGTTCAAAATTCTGTTTGACCAAAGTTAAAACGCTGTTTGACCAAAGTCAAACTACTTATGTTAAAAGCTAATTATAATAGATAAAACAACATTTTTTACCTGGGATTGCTTCCTGAGCTCAAGAAACTTACTTATGTTAAAAGCTAATTATGATTAATACATGATTTAAAGCATAGAAAAAATATGATATATTAATGGCTTTGCTATAAGAAAAATTATTTTTCTTTGTTAATGTGAATATCAAATCAATTCAAGTAATCATCCACTTTACTCTTGTATCTCAATGTAAATGTAAATAACAAATTCAATAAGGGGTGTATGTGTAAATATTTTTCATCAATTGAAAATATGGGAAAACGAAAACACAACCGTCATTATTTCTTTAGCATCATTACACATCAAACATCTATCATCGCTTCTTTCAAAAATCTCTTCTTCCCAGTCATTTTCTAGGGTTTCAACTTTCTTATTCTCCGTCTTCTACACTTCAATCACCGGAGGTTTTATTGTTTTTTCTTCAGCAACTGGTATGTACATTCATATTGTAATGAACTTTGTAGTGTTTAACCGATCTTAATTCAAATCCTATCTTGCTACAAATACGATTTTAAATGTTTATTGCTATACATTGAAGAAGGTTTTAGTTAGGTGTTTGAATCATTTGTTGAGAACATGTTAAAATATTCATTATTTGCAGAAAATTTTTAACTCATACTTTATTTCTATGATTAATTTCAGTAGATATTCTGTTAATACAAAAAGTTAAAGTTCATCTTCGAAGCCAACTTTTTAATTTCAATCTTTTAAAAATCTTTACTGATTCAGGTTTTGTCATGTATACTACATTTGTCAAGTTTCTTGATAACCTAGAATCTTTGAAACTGGTATGACATGTTTTTATATATATAATTTATTTTTATTGAGATATATGTAACAGTTGTTATGGTTTATATTTTCTTACACTACTTAAAAATTATATACAGGATGTACCTATAGCCTTTGCTAATCAAAAGTGGGGAAAAAAAATAAGTTGCGAATATATCATGAGTCTGGTAAAAAATGCGTTGTCAGGGTCAGAACACAAACTTCAACGCCAATAATAACTGATGGTTGGGACAGTGTTGTTAAAGATCTTAATCTGCTGAGGGATACTTTGTTGGTTTTCAGACCGTTAGGTGATTTTGGGCTTGAACTTTCATGTTTTGTGGATGGCATGTGTGGTGAATCTTATTTCACGTTTAATCGTTATGCAAGATTTGGTTTTACGGTATGACTATTGATCTTAACTTGAATTCTTTTGCATCTTAAACGTGTCAACACTTATTCTCATAAGTTACATACTTCACGTATAGTATTCATTATTTTTAATTTTATGCAGGTAATCGAAGACTGCTTCATTAAACAATTTTACGTAAACAGCCCACCAAGTGGCAAATATCAAATTTGTTATAAGGGTTCCTATTGGAATGTTGAGGCGTCTAAGTTTGATACCAACTTTGTATTTGCTAGAAGATGGCCGAAAATGTGCAAGGACGTTGGGATACTGGAGGATGATTTGCTTGTGTTTAGCAGAATTGATGATGTTGTTTTTGACTTATTGGTTTATAGAGATGAGACTGAGATTGCTTCTCGAAGAAACCTGAATCTGATGATGATAGTGTAATTGAGATATCCAAGGCTGATTATGTTGAGAATGTATTCAAGGTACGTATGTATTTAGCATTAGCAGTAAAAGATTTAATTATTTTAGCATTTTATTAATTATTCCATTAATGTTGACCAGGACATCTATGAGGATGATGAAGCTGTGTCTGTAGGTGAAGGAAGAACCGTTACTCAGGTACTTACTAAATTATTAAAATTATTTATTTTTAATTTAACACATATAAGAATTTAATGTTTTTACAACTATTAGTAATGTTGTTTACTGATGTTATATTTATGCACGTCGAAGAGACGCATGTCTTCAGGATTGAACAAAACACAAGATGTAAGTTTACCATCTTAAAGATTGTTATATTACTATGGTTATTAAAGTTACTCTATGACAACAGGTTAAGAAGAAAGGCAAAGTTACTTCTGAGAGAAAGGAAACGGTCAAGAGTATGACTAAGGGAAATGCTGCCTTACCTGTCGACACAAGTGATCATATTGGATGTTCTTCATCTGCTCATAAATTTAAGGTATCTATACTCGCCACTTAATTAGTATATGTTATATAAACTGTTTTTCATATATTCAACATTCCTTTAATTCACATGTATATGTTTACTTTTTCATCAAGGGGAAGAGAGCCGGCAACGTTCAGAAAAAGCGTAACCGTAGAAATAACAGTACAAAGACTACAAAAAAACATTCTGGAAATCTTCTCGACCCTGAGTTCTTTCATTTTGATCACAAAGGAGACTATAGGTTGGTATATTATTTTTTTATAACAAACTAATGATTTATGTTTATTTGTCTGACTATTATTTTTTTTCACACAATACATGTAGCGTCTTCCTGCTGAAGTTGGCAGACGAGCAGGTCTTTCTGTTGATCTTCATCCTTTGAAAGTTCAAAACAAGGTTTGAGTTGTGGAGGTTTATGATGTCAAGATGGAGTTAAATGAATTGAAGCCACGTTATGCGTTGGACGGTTGGCGGAAGTTTATGACTGAGAATAACTTGAGGTTTGGTGATATGTTGCACTTCACGTACGTGTCTTCGCAGCAGAAGATCGTATTAAATCACGTTACCTCAGTTTAACAATGACATTTAAGTATGTTCTGATATCAGATATTATAACTATTAATTTTTTTATGGTGATGTTGTATGGTTTTTTTTTTAAATTATTAACTTGATGTTCTGTTGATATGTATGGCTAACATGATAAAACACTGTTATTAGCACTTTGTGTTTTATATATAGATGATATTATGCTTCTTTTTGCAAATAGTAACTGCAATTAGTAGAAACTTGGTTTATTAATCGCAAATGTTACATTCTTCTGCATTTATGGGTTTATGAATTCAGAATAATGGATGGATATATATGACTGTATTTGACATGATGATGTTGTGTTTCATGTTGTAAAAACCAGGGAATTGTTAGATAATAGATTGCCTTGCCCGATTACATTATGTGTTAAATTATAGTTCTTTAAGTCATTGTTTCGTTTTCTTGAATTCTATGTAATTTTGTAAAGAAGTACAATAACAAACAGTGGTTTGAACATCTGTTTGCCTTTTGGTCAACCGTTGATGGAAACCCATGTTAGGTTGAACAGTGTTTTGAAGAGGAAAACAGTGTGAGAAGAGAGTAGATTTGATTAAGTTAAACATCTGTTCAGTCTTAAACAGATGTTTGGCCTTAAACAGATATTTGGCCTTCTATATCAGATGTTTGGAGTTAAACAGTTGTTTGACCTTAAACAGATGTTTTGCCATAAACAGATGTTTGACGTTAAACAAATGTTTCGCCATAAATAGATGTTTGGCCTTCTATATCAGATATTTGGACTTAAGCAGATGTTTGGCCTTAAACCAAACATCTGTTTAAGGTCAACATCTGTTTGACTATTGGTCAACATCTGATTGAATTTTGTTGAACATCTGTTTGAATTTTGGTCAACATCTCATTTAGTATTCAATAGAACTTTGAATAACTCAACACTTGTTTAATTCGTTGTTTCGTTTTCTTGAATTCTATGTAATTTTGTAAAGAAGTACAAGAACAAACATTTTTACAAAAATCCCAAATCACCCGATCATGTAAGTGCATTGAAGTAAAAGTTGAAATGATGTTATTTGTGTGGTCCTGTTGTGCTTTTGTTTGACCTCTAATATGGGTTCTGTAAGACCCTAACACGCTTTAACTGAAAAGATGCAGCGGAAATTCCTACTATAAAAATTTCTTTCGTTAAAAACGTTTTGACCTACTTGCAAGTTCATTATAAAATACCTTCTTACAACATAGGCATCTTTGTACACATTTACAAAATAAATGCATAACTTATAACTATCATTTTACATAATCAAGCATTCCCGTACAATCTATCTTGTGACTCGGTCTTTGATCGCTACACATCATGGTGATAATCTGTGAGTCGTACCACCTGCACCCACCACATATATTCACAACATTAGTATACATTATATACGAGCAAAACTCTTAATCATGAATCCTCGTTACGTTCTATCCACATCTACTTTCCATCCCGTTATCCTTCTAGAATTATTAATTCCATCCGGGTGTCTAATCCTTGACGAAACTTCAATATAGTACCTGCACTACATTCATTCTCGAGGCACACTGTTAATAACGTCAATACTTAAATGTATTGAAACCACGTATGCAATACATACATAACTACGTACATACGTACATGCCTTTGCTTGCATATCTACGCATCCAGTTACATACATATACGATTACGTCTACACATACATACTAACATTCATGCATACATACATACATACATACATACATACATACATACATACATGCATACATGCATACATACATACATACATACATACATACATACATACATACATACATACATACATACATACATACATACATACATACATACATACATACATACATACATACATACATACATACATACATACATACATACATACATACATACATACATACATACATACA
Source organism: Helianthus annuus (assembly GCF_002127325.2). Lineage (NCBI taxonomy): Eukaryota > Viridiplantae > Streptophyta > Magnoliopsida > Asterales > Asteraceae > Helianthus > Helianthus annuus. Next base: position 100,290,149 of record NC_035441.2, on the reverse strand, counting down.
TACATACATACATACATACATACATACATACATACATACATACATACATACATACATACATACATACATACATACATACATACATACATACATACATACATTACTACATGCATCCATAACTAGTCACGTACATATGTACACCGATACGTACATATACCTACCTGCATACATAACTACATACTTACATGCATTCATAAAACGAATCATAATTACACACATGAATACCTTAGCTCACACATACATATGCTTACACAATTACATAATTACATTCATACATACATATTAACTATATACCACTTACCTAATTCTCCATGCATTACCGTCGTATGTTAATTACAAATCTTAGCATAATAAAACATGTACGAACAAGCTTATATACTTACTCACCCCCATTCATGATTTCTTATTAGTTTAAGCGTATTGGAGTGTAGCTATGACTATATATATATACATGCCCACATACTTAGTTCAATACCCCGCATACTCGTTCCCGCATCCCGATCTTACTTACACATCATAAACGCTATTTAAAGGTCTTTCGGGTATATTTCGGGTCTTAAGATAAGTCCCGTACTCATCCGTAACTTATCAAGCCATTTGGTAAGGTTGAGTAACATAATAAAGACTTAACGAAGCTTGGAATGGGTTCACGGGGTCCGAATTCGAAGGAAAATGACAATTTCCATCAACTTTATAATTGCATCTGACCTCCACCGTAAGCTACGGTGGCTACCGTAGCTTACGGTGGCCCCAGAAGCCTTACGGTGGCTTGAGACTGTTTTACGGCATAGAGGAGGCCCAGCACCCACCGTAACTTACGGTGGGTACCGTAAGTTACGGTGATGCCCAGTTCAGCTTTCATTTTTAATACAAAAACTCGCTTAACTTACTTGTTTTGCGTCCGTTTCACTTGAAACTAGTTTCTATATGTCCGTAAAACAATCCTCTACATATTAGACTAAGAATCCTTGCC